>NC_057863.1:148131417-148834542 GCF_019393635.1 Dromiciops gliroides
GTGACTGACTCTTTGTGACCCCACTTGAGGTTTTCTTGGCAAAGATACAGCAGTAGTTTGACATTTCCTTCTCCAACTCATTTTGTAGATTATAAAACTGAGACAAACAGCATAAGGTCACTTACTCAGGGTCAAACAGCTATTAAGTGTCTCAGCATGGATTTGAACTCAGGTCTTCCTGACTCCAGGCCTACCAGTCTATCAACTCTCTAGGGCTTCTTAAACTTTCTCTATTCGGGACCCCTTTTCACCCAAGAAGTTTTTAGGTGACCCCAGGTATATAGGTATATAAAATAGGTATACATAACCTTTTACTGTTGTCAATTTTTTGTGACCCCCCCATATGGGGGTCTCCATTTTGAATATAAGGGCATCATGAGAAATTTTGTTGATGCTTCACTGAAAGCTAGGCTATTATTTAGTGATGTCCTTTCTTAAAGCTAGAGAACTTAAAGGTACTAAAAAAGGCATCAAGTCCAACTATCTCATTTTACAGATGAAGAACTAATTCCCAGAGTGGGTAAATAACTCATTCAGTATTACATAGCTAGTAAGTTTCTGAGGTAAAATTTTAGCCCATTTTCCTGATTCCAAGTCCAATTCTCTATCTATAATATCACACTACCTCTAAATGCTCACAAATCCCCCCCTACCCTTCAATAATATGTGCTAGAACTTTCCAGAAATGTTCTACAACTTTCTAGAACCTTACCAGAAATCTCTGTCTAGCTCATTTGTCTATGGGTTGCATATACTGCTGTTTTTCCTTTTCTTTTTAAATTAGAATATTTGTCTTTCTCTATCCTTTTGGTATCTTCTCCTATTCTCCATATTCTTTCAAAAATCACTGGCACCCACTCAATATTAAAATCTGCCATATCTGTCACTAGCCTGAAGGGTAGTTTGTTCATTTCTACCTGCTTGAATTTAAATTACCACAAAACACTTAGGGGAAAGATAAAATGGGAAAAGAGGGTCAGAAAGTAATTGATGAAAAGGGTAACATAATGAAACCTGGAAGATTCATATAGGTTAATTCTGGTCCTAAGCATCAACTGGAAGACATTCAGCTTACTCTACTAGGACTCCCTCCTGGTTCATTTCCTTCTTCCCGACTTACACCTTTATAATAACTGAGTTTTACTCTTTTATGAACTCAACTACTCTGAGCTGCATTAAAGTTCTGGAATTTATTTTCTTGGTCTTCAATTATATGGTGCTTGGGCAAATCATTTCTCCCTACTGACCTCCAAATCAATCATTGTATAAAATACCTTATCTTGACCTCTGGCTATGATCTAGGAACCTGCTCTCTGCCTCCAAAGCTCTCAGGAAGAAAAGACTCTTCCTTATCTGAGTACAAAAGTAACTTCCTTCCCACCATTGAGTTTGATGATTTTCAGCCAATAGTACTTGCCTGACCTCTATTCTTAAAATATCTATTATCTGGAATATAGAAAAATGTTATCATTCTCTTTCTGTCTCTTTGTCTTTCCCTGTCTTTGTCTATCTAATGTGTTTCTCTGTCTGTCTGCCTGTCTTTCTCTCTCCTCCATATTCCTTCTTTCCTTTTTTCTTTTAACCATTTACCTGCTCCCCTGAAGCAAGTCTATTACTAAATATTTTGCCTAGTACAGCTCTATATAGTCAATTTGCTTCTTTTCTCTTTATTATGTGGACCAACTACTATGAAGACAAAACCTATACCAGGCACCCCTGAACCTGGGATCTCTTCCTAAATACTTGGTCATCTGTCCTAGACTAATTTACTACCTATTTCTCAAATTGAGTTTCTTGTAGTTCTGTACCCTACTGTAGAACTACATTGACAGATATACCTGAGAGTGAGTAGAAAGGCTACATTTTTGTGGTAAAATATGAAAGTTTTTAACAGTCGGCTAGGATAACTGAAAGACGCCAGTTTTTCAAGGACCACCCTTTTGGGGAGGAGATGAACAGTCCGCCTGCTGCGCATGTCAGACTGCCTGCCGGGTACAGTCCGCCTGCTGCGCATGTCAGACTGCCTGCCGGGTACAGTCCGCCTGCTGCGCATGTCAGACTGCCTGCCGGGTTTTTTGACTTCCGGGGTGGAGAGAACGGGAGTAGCCTTTTTTGCCAGCTTGGCGGGACTCCGGGCGGCGCGGGACTGACGGTCTGACTCACTCCAAAGGTGGCCTAAATCGGTTTGGTGAGTTTTTATAAGGAATATAGACTAAGCCTAGATTTAAGACGATTTGTACTGTATTTCTATTTTCCTATCCTTCTAATCAACAACACCTTATATACAATAAAGGCTCTATCTAGAAAACCAGAAGCTTCTTCCATTTACTAGTCTGGGAGATAAATTAAGGGAAGGGTTAAGTAGGGGAGATTTATGATCTAATATCCAATTTTAAATCTCACAGTTTGGCGACCCCGAAGGGACCTTAAGGACCCTCCCACCCTCCCTAGTTTGGCCATAAGCCGGCTAATTCGGTGGATTTTCCAAATACCCCCCCCCCCCCCCCCCCCCCCGCGGACTTTCCCTTTGTCTAATCTCCCTTAAAGACTTTAAGCCTCTGAAAGTCTCGCTTTAAACAGAAAAGCCAGCCCAGTTTAAAGGGCAAGATGCTTGAATATTCTACCATCCCTTTGATTTTTCTCATCGGAATGTATTGGGACAGCATAACATCCCGACTTAGAGGAATAGTTTACTCAATGGTCCTTCATAACATTATTGGTTTTTTTCCTCATTCAGGCAGCAAAAAGTTTTTTGTATAATAGTATACGTGAGAATCTTTGGGAAAATACGTTTAATATAAGTAGAAATTTTATGCCTGCAATTGAAATACCTTTTAATACCACATCCATAGTTCATACGACTAAGGATTTTATTCTTTTTTGTTGTTTTTTTTTTGTTTTTGTTATTATCATTGTTTTTGTTATTATCATTGTTATGATGTGGGGGAAACTCTCACATATGGAGAGAGACCTCAAAATGGCTGTTTCTACTAGAGATGATCCAAGTTCAGAATCAGATCAGCAGAAACTACTCCCTCTGCAGGAAGCTATAGAACATAGTAAGAAGGGAGTGCCAATTCAAGTCAGAAAATATAGCCCCTTTAGACCAAGTGACTTGAGCGCATGGAAATCAATCATCCCTAGTTTTGAGAAAAATCCAAACACTGTAATTTCACAGTTAAGGACTATATTTAATGCATATCAACCCAGTTGGGCTGATGTTACTTGCCTTTTGGAAACTTTACTGTCCCCAACTGAGATTACAGATATTATCTCAGCAGGAAATGCCCTTGTTGCGAAAGGTAAGGCCGATGTGGAATGGCCTCTAAAGGATCCAGAGTGGAATTATAATGATGATAGGGATTTCCAAAGATTAAAAGATGCTAGAGAAACACTTCTGAAGGGAATGGAATCTTGCTCTAGAAAACCGGAAAACTGGCAGAAATTTTTAAGCCTACCTCAGGAGGCTAATGAAAGACCAAACAGATTTTATGATAGACTTTGTGAGGCCGCTAGACAGTACACCAGATTGGATCCAGTAGATTTAAGAGATTCCTGTATCATTCTCAACACATTTGTTTATAATTCACTGCCAGAAATACGCAGATACTTTCTGAAACAATGTCCAGACTGGAGAAATCTCTCAGTAGATAGAATTAAGGAACTTGCAAATTATGTCTTTGACTCACGTGAGGAAGATCCAGATCACCCTAAACAGAGCATTCTGGCACCAGCGATTCCTAGTCAGCCATGTGGACACTGGAACAAGGACACTAAGGTGTGTTGTTACTGTCGTAAGGAGGGGCATGAATTGAGAGAATGTAGGACTTGGAGAAGAAATTCTAATTCTAATTACAGGCGAAATCAAAATAGAAATAGATCCTTTTGGAGGAATACAGAAAGGCAGTACCAGAATAATGGTAACCAAGACCCCCCTCAGAAGAGGACACAGGAATGATGGTGTCTTGGGGAGGAATGGAACATAGATAATGAAAGCCATATATTCCCAGATCCGGATTTTTTGAATGCACTTGTGCCAGTCCATTCACCTCCCCAGAGTAATGAACCACATGTCACCTTAAAAGTGGGGGAGACTTATTATGATTGTCTGCTAGACACAGGAGCCTCTAAATCAGTATTAGTAAGCAAACCAGATGCTGGGTGTAGACCTGTAGGATTTTTGAATGTAGTGGGAGTCTCAGGAAAGAGCCAGAGAGTGGCAAAATTGAATCCTCGCATGGTATCTATGGGGCCCTTAACAGTGGAACATTCATTTTTACTCATGCCTGATGCCCCTGTAAATTTATTAGGTCGTGATCTCCTTTGCAAGCTTAGAGCAACCATATCTTGTGCTCCAGATGGGGCTGTCTCCTTACAATTGCCAGAGGATACTGTTCATTTATTACCAATTTTACTTACAGAAGCTCAAGGAACAGCAGGGGAGGTATCCAAAATCCCCTCTGACATTCCTGAGTCTTTATGGGCCTCATCCCCTAATGAGGTGGGGCTCCTTAAGTCTGCCATGCCTGTTACCTTTAAAGTTAAGGGGGGACCACCCCCCTCCATTCCACAGTATCCATTGTCTAGGGAAGCAATAGAAGGGATCACCCCTATAATTGAGGCTTTGAAAAGCCAGGGTATTATTATTCCATGTCATCACTCTCCATGCAATACTCCTATTTTGCCAGTTAAAAAACCCAAGCCTGGGCCAGATGGTAAACCTGTTTATCGTTTTGTGCAAGACCTTAGAGCGATTAATAATTATGTTATTCCTAGACATTCCATAGTTCCAAACCCGGCTACGATAATTTCATCGATTCCCTATGAATCTACATGTTTCACAGTGGTAGACCTTTGCTCTGCCTTTTTCTCCATACCAGTACATGAGGACTTCCAATATTTATTTGCTTTTACCTGGAAAAATAGACAGTGGACCTGGACTAGACTCCCACAGGGATTTGTAGACAGTCCCACATTATTTTCCCAAATTTTACAGCAGGATCTGGCCTCTATTACCTTTAAGGGCTCCATACTAGTACAATATGTTGATGACTTACTTTTGGCCTCTCCTAATGCTGAAATTTGTCAGGAAGATAGCCGTCACTTACTGCTGGAGCTGCACAAGAGAGGACACAAGGTTTCCAAGACAAAGGTACAATGGTGTTTGCCCCAGGTAGAATATTTAGGATTTATTTTGGCTGCTGGAACTCGCTCTGTCTCTTCTAAGAGAGTCCAGGCCATTCAACAACTCTCTGCCCCCACTACTAAGAGGCAGTTGAGAGCCATTCTGGGAGCAGCTGGGTACTGTAGACAATGGATACCCTCTTTTGGTGAAGTTACTAAACCCCTCATAGCTCTTACAAAAAGTTCTGTTCCAGACAGTTTACAGTTGGATCCCCAGCATCTCTCAGCCATAAAAGAATTAAAACGGGCCTTGTTATCAGCACCTGCCCTAGGACTGCCAGATTATAGTAAGCCTTTCACTCTCTTTGTGCATGAACAAAGGGGGGTGGCTTCTGGAGTCCTGACTCAGTCACTGGGGCCTAACCAACGTCCTATAGCCTACTATTCAATTCAGCTGGACCCTGTAGCGGCTGGAGCGCCACCTTGCCTTAGAGCAGTGGCGGCCACAGCGCTTTTGGTAGAAAAAGCCTCTGATTTGGTCCTAGGTAACCCTCTAACTGTGCAATGCCCTCACGAAGTGGAGGCTCTCTTACTACGTCACAGGACACAAGCCTTTTCAGATCAAAGGCTGGCTAAGTATGAAATAACCCTGTTAGGTAATGAGAATATCACTTTAAAACGCTGCACAGTTCTTAATCCAGCAACACTACTCCCTAACTTACCATTCTCGGGGGAACCGTTGCATGACTGTGCTTCTTTAGTTGATATGGCTGAAAAACCCCGTGATGATCTTTTTGATACACCTTTAGAAAATCCTGATCTTGTCCTCTATACAGATGGTTCCTCATTTATGAGAGAGGGAACCCGTTTTACTGGAGCTGCTGTAGTTTCTGATTATGATACCCTCTGGGCAGCTTCTCTGCCTTCCCATTTTAGTGCACAGGCTGCTGAACTTGTGGCTCTTACACAGGCCTGTAATATAGCTAAAGATAAGAGTGCCACCATTTTTACTGACTTGAAATATGGCTTTGGCATATGCCACTTTATTGGTATGATTTGGCGTCAACGAGGCTTTCTAACATCCTCGGGCAAGGCTATTGCCAATGGGGACCTTATCAAGGACCTCTTAGATGCCCTAAAACTGCCTTCTTCCCTAGCCGTTGTACATTGCCCTGCCCACACAGGGAATAGTGATCCTGTTTCAAAGGGAAATGCACGAGCCGATTCTGCAGCCAAGCTTGCTGCATTAGAAGCTCCTGAACATGTATTTAACCTTTCACCTTCTGAGGATATTCCTTCCAACCTAACCTATGACGATTCTGAAGTAGAAAAGTGGAAAAAGAAATTTAAGGCGAAACAGATCAATGGCATCTGGGTGTCTCCGGAAGGTAAGCCATTTCTTCCCCGGAAATTCTACCACCAGGTATGCCTCTCTGTTCACAGAAAAGGCCATTTTGGTACACAAGGCATTGTAGACTCTATTAAGAGAACCTGGATAGCACCAGGTGTGACTAATACAGCATCTCGAATCTGCTCGGGCTGCTCCACATGTCAGTCTTATAATCAGTATGCTTTTAAGGTCAAAGCTTATGGAGGGCGTCCTCTAGCATATACACCTTTTGAGCACTTACAAATTGATTATATTACTATGCCAAAAGCAGGACATTATAAATTTTGCCTTGTTATAGTTGATCAGCTCACTCGGTGGGTGGAGGCCTTTCCCAGCCCCCGAGCCACAGCTGCCTTTGTTGCCAAAATTCTTCTTAAAGAGATAGTACCTCGTTTTGGCCCACCAGCCCGCATCGATTCTGACAAAGGCACACATTTCACTGATTCGATTTTATCCCAAATCTACTCTTTCTTGGGAGTGACTCCAAAATTCCACACGCCCTACCATCCACAAAGTTCAGGCCAAGTCGAACGTATGAATAAAGAGCTTAAGAGTATGATTGGCAAATTATGTACTGAAACCCATTTGAAATGGCCTGATGTTCTACCATTGGCATTATTCTATCTACGAAGTAGACCAAGAGGAGAACTTCATATATCTCCTTATGAAATGCTTTTTGGTCACCCTCCTATCCAAGCTAAAACTTTTTCCCCAGTTTATACATCACTGGTGGGAGGTGATACTTCTGTTGCTTCCTATATACAGGAATTACAGACCAGGCTACGTGAACTCCATGAGGCAGGAGCTGTGGTCCAGGCAGGACCATTAGACTTTTCATTGCATAACTTCAACCCAGGAGATAAAATATATGTAAAGAATTTTCAGAAAACCAGTGGAACTCAACCTGCCTGGGAAGGACCTTTTCAGGTATTATTGACAACTCCTACTGCCATTAAAATTGGTGAAAAAGACTCATGGATTCATTGCTCTCATATAAAGCCTGCACCATTCATAGGTGAAGAGATTTCAGATAGACCTGAGGTAGACGCTAAAGAGGTAAAAACCCTAAAGATAGCAACTGTTAAAGAGCAAAGAGAGTTCAGAGGAAAAAGGCAGTTCCCATTTAATAATCCCACTGATCAGTTAAATGCTTTGGGACTCAGTCTTCGTAAAGTATCAGGAGACGGAAATTGCCTTTTTAGGGCTTTAGCAGACCAGCTAGAAGGTCACTGTAGAAATCATCTCAGACACAGACAAGAAGCTGCTTCTTATATGATTAACCATAGACAAGAGTTTGAGTCTTTTATAGTAAATGACTCCCCTTTTGAAGAATATGTTGATGAATTAAAGAAATTTGGAAAGTGGGGAGGAAATGATACAATTGTAGCATTTGCTAAGCAGCATCAGCTGAATGTTGTGGTTCATCAATTAAATCAGCCTTTATTGAAAATCAGTGGCACAGACAAAACTGATGCTAGAGAACTCCACATTTTCTACCATAAAGAACATTATGACAGCATTAGGAAGATCAATGACAATTCAGAAACCCCTGCCACTTTGGCATGCAGAGAATTGGGGAACCAGTTAAAACAATGTGGCATACCCCAAACTCTAGCAGCTTAAATACCTTAAAATTTAACAAGCATTTCCTTCCACAGGCAAAAGCACTGAAGCACATGGCCTAGTTTTCTGGCCCACCTCAATTTCTCCCACCCTTTTCCCTACCCTATACCTATTTTTTTTTTTTTATCCTTTTTGCTTTTTGTTTTGTTTTGACTTTTGAAAGGCACTGAAAAGACCTGGAATTCACCACACCTTTAAATTCTTTAAGAGCACAAAAGGGTGCTTAGCGAATCTTTTGCCTTTTATTTTTGGTTTTTGGTTTTGCTTTGTTTTTTTTTTTACTTTTGTTTCTTTTGCTTTTCTTTAAAAACCCGATTTTGTAAACTAAGTGACTTTTCAAAGGCATTTTAAGTATATGCTATTGAATATTGAATCTTGCTTATTGAAGTCTTATTTCTTTTTGATGAATTAATCACCACTTTAAGTATCTGCTACTGTTATACTAGAGAATTCATGTATAAGATGATGTGGTCTAATTGCTAAAAGAAGATTATGTAATAATGTCTAAAAGAAGATTATGTAACAATGTCTAATATAATCAGCTATTTACATTCGTTTATTATTTATATGTCATTATACTCTGGGTATGGTTTGGAATTATTGTATATATCACTAATATATTCTCAGTTATGCAGCATAGCACACATTTTTACCATCATATTGTCTTTGGTGAAATTAATGAGACTTCAGAAATATGGAAACTTATCATTTCAGAGACTAACTTGCTGTGAACTCTGATGCAGGCCCTGGAGAGAATATATGTGCAACAAAAGGAGAGACAGGTATACATAAGTCCATGGTTTGCTTATGATGGTGACTATGTAGAGCACAATTACTAGGCACAGTCCAGTATTCATCCTCTCTCCCTCCTAATTTAACCTAATTTAACTGAACTTACTTATCTTTTTATCTCACTCAGTTGAATTCACCTGTGGCCTAGCACAATCACTGGCTGTCTCGGAACCATGAGATATGGTATGATAACCTTTCCATAACATTTTCAGGTGTCATGAACACATACTAAATTTGACTTTGATCCAGACACATGGTGGTAAAAAGTGTTACTGATTGCAAAATGCTATGCTAAGGTTTAGTAAAAAAAAAAAAAATACAGCAATTCAAACAGTTAAAGAAGAAATCCAGCTTTCCAGACCAGAGTCCAGAATCCAGAATCCAGACCAGAGTCCTGAATCCAGTTTTCCAGACCAGAATCCAGTTTCCTCCTGATGACATCTTACCACTTCAAGAAGACAAGAGAACTCAGAGACTTTATATGAACTGTTTTGCTTTATTAGCTTTTACTATCTCCTTTCTGTTATACACCATCTGTAACATGTATTCTCTGCAGAGGCCCTCCCTTTGCAAGACCAATGTCAAAGCGTCGGTTCATGAGGACAAAAAATCGCCCCTCTGGACAAAACTTTCCTCTCTTCCTTTTCTGTATTGTTGTTCGCATATTATTAGTCAGCAGAAGTTATTATATTCTTTTTACTGTTCCATCAAGGAAACATTCCATTTCTTGAGGAAGCAAAGGGGGGAAATGTGGTAAAATATGAAAGTTTTTAACAGTCGGCTAGGATAACTGAAAGACGCCAGTTTTTCAAGGACCACCCTTTTGGGGAGGAGATGAACAGTCCGCCTGCTGCGCATGTCAGACTGCCTGCCGGGTACAGTCCGCCTGCTGCGCATGTCAGACTGCCTGCCGGGTACAGTCCGCCTGCTGCGCATGTCAGACTGCCTGCCGGGTTTTTTGACTTCCGGGGTGGAGAGAACGGGAGTAGCCTTTTTTGCCAGCTTGGCGGGACTCCGGGCGGCGCGGGACTGACGGTCTGACTCACTCCAAAGGTGGCCTAAATCGGTTTGGTGAGTTTTTATAAGGAATATAGACTAAGCCTAGATTTAAGACGATTTGTACTGTATTTCTATTTTCCTATCCTTCTAATCAACAACACCTTATATACAATAAAGGCTCTATCTAGAAAACCAGAAGCTTCTTCCATTTACTAGTCTGGGAGATAAATTAAGGGAAGGGTTAAGTAGGGGAGATTTATGATCTAATATCCAATTTTAAATCTCACATTTTGTACTTTCCTTCCTTAGGTTGTTAAGTTACTGTAGTCCTATTTGGATCTCTGTCTGAAAGTGAACTTGAAGACTACATGTCATTATAATCATTACAATAACGATATCATTATAGGCCCATCTTTGGAGTCCTTCTCAAAAAAAGTCACAGATTGGGGTCAGAGCCAAAGTTTTGCCAGTCAGTGTTTTCAATATGCCTCAACTTCTAGAAGCTTTGGATTCTAATTGGACAGGCTACCCAGAGTTACCTAAAACTAAAACTAGATCTAAAGCTAGAAGGAACTGGTGAGAAGGAAGAAGTTTTGGCAAGGAGGGTAGCAGAAAAACCATAATGAAGTGGCTAGAAGAGCAATTGGAACTTCCCAAAATCCTGCCAGTGTGAACCCGATGCTAATCCAGAGCCAAAAACAAGCAGACAAACAAAATCAAAAAACAAACAAAAAAAAGTGGGGACAATCTGAGGGTGAATCATAGACTGACTAAACTCTGTAATACTGATCAAGTATCAACAGAGAGGTGAGATAAATATTACCTCTTTTCACCTTCCTTGTCCTGAGTGTTATATACGCACATTCAACACATTCCTACCCCTTTCTGCTTCAAGCCATCCCTTCTAGGCTCCTTCAAGGCAGGCTGTCCAGACTTTTCAGTCTTTCCCAAAATGTTTACATTTATTTCTTAGCTTTAAAATGAGATAAGATTGTTGGCTAACAAAAACTCAAGTTATTTGATATGTTTTATGTAAAAACAAACATATAGTTAGAAGAGAAAAAGTGATTGCTTCATTGGAGGCTGAGATGAAAGCATCAAAATCAGGGGGAAGGAGCAGTGTTTGACTTTTGCAATACTTGCCTAAGTATCCAAGATAACTTCCCTTTTTGGTAAAGGACACAACTAGAAACAACACATTATGACAAAATAAAAGCTGCTGCTCTATTAGAAGTAATATGGGCTTTCCCAAAATATATTAAATCTTTACTTTGCAGGGACAATTCAGGAGTGAGGACATTCTACAAGTGGTCTCTAACTGGAGTTCTTCAATTAAGCATGTACAATTGGCAAAGTGATACTATCATAGCAACCCAGAGATGGTAAACTCAACAAAAAGGTGTCCCAAGTAGTTAGATGACCAAAATTGTATAAGCATATATAGCATCATTGATATATTATCCATTCCCTAGATTAGGTAAACAATACACAGTAATAACTATTAATCTAGTGTTTGATAAATATAAACATGCACATTTTGATCACTATTTGAAAAAAATTGCTAGGAAACCTAGAAAGCAATTTGGCCAAAAACTAGGTATAGACCAACATTTCACACCATATACCAACTAACATAAGATCAAAATGGGTACATAATTTATACATAAAGAGTGATGTCATAAGAAAACTAGAGGAGGATGGGAAAAAAAATTCCTGTCAAGTCTATTGATAAGGGAAGAATTTATAACCAAATAAGAGATATAGGAAATTAAAGGAAGTAAAATAGATAATGTTGCTTACATTAAAAGAATTTTTGCACAAATAAAACCAATTCAGCCAAGATTAGAAGGACAGTAAGAAATTGGGGGTGGAGGGTTATAGTAACTGTCTTTGATAAAGGCCTTATTTTTCAAATATGTTGAGAACTGAGCCAAATTTATGTGAATATGGGTCATTACCCAAATGATAAATGGTCAAAAGATATGAACAAGTAGTTTACAGAAATAGAAACCTAAGCTATCTATAGTCATTTGAAAAAATTCTCTAAATCACCACTGATTAGAGAAATTTAAAATAAAATAACTCTGAGATACCTCTTCATACTTATTAAATTTGATAATATGACAGAAAAGGAAAATTATAAATGCGGAAGGGAATATGGGAAACTTGGAACATTAATGCATTGTTGGTGGAGTTGTGAACTGATCTAACCATTTTGGAGAGCACTTTGGAGCTATGCTCAAAGGGCTATAAAACTATGCCTATTCTTTGATCCAGTAATAATACCACTACTAGCTCTGTATCCAAAAAAGGTTTTTTTTAATAAAAGGAAAAGGACCAGGGAAGCTAGATGGTGCAGTGGATAAAGCACTGACCCTGGATTCAGGAGGACCTGAGTTCAAATCTGGCCTCAGAGACTTAACACTTACTAGCTGTGTGACCCTGGGCAAGTCACTTAACCCCAATCAATTGCCTCACAAAAACCAAAAACAAAACAACAACAAAAAAAAAAAAAGGAAAAGGACCTATATGTAGAAAAAATTTGTGGAAGCTCTTTTTGTGGTGACAAAGAGTTGGAAATTGAGGGTACATCCATCAGTTGGGAAATGGCTGAACAAGTTACAGTAAATGATTGTGATTGAATATTATAGTGCTATAAGAAATGACAAGCAAGATGATTTCAGAACTGATGCAGAGTGAAATAAGCTGAACCAGGAGAACATTGTACACAGAAATATTGTACAATGATCAACTATGAATAACTTAGCTATTCTCAGCAACACAATGATCCAAGATGATTTCAAAGGGATGAAAAATGCCATCCACTTTCAGAGAAAGAAGTAATGGAATCTGAATACAGATCAAAGCATATTCTTTTTAAACTTTATTTCCCTTTTGGGGGGTTCTGTGTTTTCTTTCACAACATGACTAATGTGGAAATTTGTTTTGCATAATTGAGCATGCAAAATCTATATCAAATTGCTTGTTTTCTCAAGGAAAAGTGAGAGGATAGAGGGAGGGAGAGAATTTGGAACTCAAAATTTTAAATGAATGTTAAAACTTGTTTTGCTTAAATTTGGGGGGGAATAAAATATTAAAAATTTAATTAAAATATATTACCCATTCTCTACATTAAAAAGCCATTCATTTCAAAACACAAATTATTAACAGGGCTGGCCCTATTATTTAAAGAGTAAGTCACTCTCAGTCTTGAATAAGTAAATGAATAAGTAAGCTCCTTGTATGAGATGATTTAAGGTGCTCACTCTGCAAAAAAAAAAAAATCCCAGATCATTCATGCTGACTTGTTGATACTTAAAATTCCACAATTAGTGATATATCACTCTGTCCTATAATTCAAATATCCCTGGAAGTGCTGATAAACTAAATCTTCTTCCTATGACTAAACTGATCAGATCATTTTGTCATGGGGTGCAGAGCACCCCAGAATTTCTCTGGGACACACCGAGGAATCTTCTCCTTGAGAAACTAAACCAGAGGACAGATAACGCCTAGAGGAACCAAATCAGACTGAGCTAGCTTGGGATTCCTACCCTTCATTCTGGTCTCCCTTATCCTGGGGAGATAAGTTTGGGTGTGGCTTCGGCCTTTGTGTCCTGAAGAGGGATCCATAGCCACCCCTCACCCAATTCCTTTAGTCACTACCAGTGGGGGATGGTCCTCCACTGCTCACCCAATTCCCCCAGCTACCACCAGTGGGGGATGGTCCTTTCTCACTAAAGGAACTTTTCACGGGCAGATGGTCCACCCCCATCAGTCATCTATAAAAGTACCTTCCGGTCTCCTGTTCGAGGAGATTTGGTACCTCTGAGCCATGTGCTTTATGCCAAATCTCCCCATGAAAAGTCTAAGGATTTCTTTCATGGTTTCCCTCCCCCCACCCTTCCCTTCCCTTGCTCCTAAATAAACTATCACCTTGTTCTAACTGTTTTGTGTGCAAGAGGGTGTAATTCTTTAAAGAGGAATTCCCAAGAACCCCAACTCCCACCAACCCGTACCCCATTTTTTCCACTATATCAATTTCCTGGGAGCAAGTTTTGATAGAGGAAAGAAAAGGAGTGGGGTGGAGGAAGGAAATTGGAAGCCCCAGGCTGAATAATGAGGGGGAAACCCAATTAAGAAGGGAAAAGATATAGAAAGGAAAAACTGGGGACACTGAAAACAAACTTCCCATATTCGGCCTGGGTTTACCCTCTATTAACTATTAGTTATATCAGAACAATGGGTTTTGATTTGCAAAGTGCTCATCATCTGAATTATCCAAATGTTTAATTACAACTGATAACAGTAGGTAGAGCCAAGCTCTCTAGTTAGAAGTAAGTAGCAGGGACAAAGATACTACTGTGAAATCTCAAGTTACAATCAGTCAAAAATTCAACCAAATTAATATGAGTGGAGAAGTCTAGAGGGGGCAATTTCGTTACATTCCTACCTCCTTAGATACTGAATTTAAGTCTGGACAAAACCTGAAACAGAGAAATCCAAGGGACTTTAATTCTACCCAGAATAGCCCTGGGAAAGCTGGTTAATTTCTTCATGTAAGACCCAAGGAACACTGGAAGCATTTTTAAAAGATTTCATTGGTTTATTGTACATTTTTAAACAAAATTCTTGAAATATTTACAAACACCAAATAGTGTAAAATATAAAAAATACCTAAAAAGTGAAAGAAAAGAAAATCTCATTCCCTATAATTACAAGCCTTAAGAACAAAGCTGTTCACTAACTGCATTCTGAAATTAATTTTCTTACAGTGTGGATATTTTGCCAGTCTAAAGGACAACTTGAGTGTTCAAATCTGTTTTGGAAGCTCAAAGTCAAATGGAAGCTACCTAGCCTTCAAATTGACACCAGTCCACTTTCCGAAAGTCTCCTTGACTGAGGCTGATAAAAAATCAAATAGCCCATCGTCTGCTACTGGCTGTTAACCTGGAAATTAAGGAAATAACCAATATCAGAGAAATAAGGTCTTTAATCAGGGCAGAGGAACTATAGCTCCTGGTATCACAAAGCTCAGAAGCTAGGAATACCCATAGATGGGAATAGAGGACAGGGTTTTTAATGGGGCAACAGAACAAAAAGGGAACCAAAAGATTGCTCCAGAGTGACAAATAGCTAATTAATGTAAATGAACTTTCGACAAAAGAGATAATAGAACTGCTCCTAATTTACGTATAGGCTTTACTGACTCTGAATAGAAAGTACTTAATGTAGGTGGGCCCTTTTTACACAATAACATAAAGTCCTGGGAGTAAGGTGGGGAACATTGGGAGGGGATAAGTTGCTTGGGGGAAGGTCCATAAGTCCATCAAGAGTCTGGAAATGACAAAGACAGTCAGCCCCAGGCAATTCACCTGCCTGGGAAAGAGGGGACTGGGGGGGGGGGGCCGGGAGGAGAATCAGTTCTCAGTAAATTTTGCAGTTCTCCTCTCTAAGCAAATCCCTGGATTCATACCATCATACTCAGAACCATACTATCTTTTGAGGCAATTGTGAGGAAGAATATCAGATTTTCTATAAATATTGGGAGCGTAGCATTTAACTTCCATTCTCTTCTCTGCACGTCTATATTAGTCAAATATATTAAGCTACCATTAAGTCAATGTGAAGGAAGCATCTGTGACTATACAAAATATTTTTACTGTATTTTACATTGTCTGACTACTTACCAGTACAATTAAAATGTGAATTAGTCATTAATCACTTAAGAATATAGTATTTTAGAATTTGGTAATGTCATGGGGCGCAGAGCACCCCAGAATTTCTCTGGGGCACACCGAGGAATCTTCTCCTTGAGAAACTAAACCAGAGGACAGATAACGCCTAGAGGAACCAAATCGGACTGAGCTGGCTTGGGATTCCTACCCTTCATTCTGGTCTCCCTTACCCTGGGGAGATAAGTTTGGGTGTGGCTTCGGCCTTTGTGTTCTGAAGAGGGATACGTAGCCACCCCTCACCCAATTCCCCCAGCTACCACCAGTGGGGGATGGTCCTCTCTCACTAAAGGAACTTTCCACAGGCAGATGGTCCACCCCCATCAGGCCTCTATAAAAGTACCTTCCAGTCTCCTGTTCGAGGAGATTTGGTACCTCTGAGCCATGTGCTTTATGCCAAATCTCCCCATGAAAAGTCTAAGGATTTCTTTCATGGTTTCCCTCCCCCCACCCTTCCCTTCCCTTGCTCCTAAATAAACTATCACCTTGTTCTAACTAAGTTTTGTGTGCAAGAGGGTGTAATTCTTTAAAGAGGAATTCCTAAGAACCCCAACCCCAACCCGTACCCCATTTCTACTATATCATCTGGCGCCCGAACGTTGTAGGGACGTGGGATTTTCCTCTTTCCTCTTAGCACACAAAACTGGGGGGTGGGAACCTCCCTTCTGGGTTTCTTTTCTCCCTCTCCCGCCTGACTCAACCTCCCGTTTGAGTCACAGAGAGGTAGAGAGAGGGTCAGCTTTCGCACGCGACAGTGGAGGGCAGCCTGAGTCTCCCTCCCTCGCTGAAAGCTCAAACAGACGTCTGGACCACGCTTGGCACAGAACCTGGAGGTAAGGCCCTACCTTCTGGGTTTCTCTTCTCCCTCTCCCACCGGACTCAACCTCCCGTTTGAGTCACAGAGAGGTAGAGACGGTCGGTGTCTGCAGGATAGCAGAGAGCAGCCTGGAACTCCTAGATGTCCGAACCACGCTCGGACTCTCAGACTACACGTTTCTGGGTAAGAACATTTATGCTTATGTGTCTATCCCTTACCAGCTCTCTGCTCTTGGTTCAGACTATTCTCCTTAGACAGTAGTTATGGGACAGAAAGGGAGTGTTCCGAAAAATTCACCTCTGGGGTGCATCCTAAGAGATTGGACTAGACTGGAACTTAAAAACCTAAGAAAGAGATGTATGATACATTTTTGTAACAATTTATGGCCACATTATCCTCTAGGAAGTGAAGGAAATTGGCCTGTACACGGCACCCTTAATTATAATACCATCTTGCAATTGGACAAGTTTTGCAAGCGTGAAGGGAGATGGACAGAGATTCCATACATATCGGCTTTTATGAGTTTGAGCCAGAAGTCAAAGAGAAAGGATGAGGTCCCCTTGCCGGTTGAGAATCACCACAAGCCCAAGCAATTCGCTAACTCTTTGGGCACCTACTCTGAGACCTCAGCCTCCCCTCCTCCTCAAACTCATTCCCTACCTGTTTCTCGTTCCACTCCTTCTTCGCCTGCTTCCATACCTATGGGTCAACCACAGTCATATCACTCTATGACTGAGACCTCTCCTTGCCCACCGGCTGATCTCAGAACCAATTCCCTGTGCCACACGGGGAGTGGATATCAGTCTCCTTCTATCCTGCTCTACCCCATTTACAATCGGGGGGAACTCCAATATGTTCCCATTTCTCCTGTTTTTTCCATTCAGCCAACCCCATCTGCTTTACCTAATCTGCAGTTACCTACGGCTATCTCCCTTTCCCCATCTCCACCCATGCTGCAGCCAAAGACTGTTTCCCCTCCCCCACCTACTCCACAGCCAAAGGCTGTCACCCCTCCCCCACTGGGCCCTGCGCCCAATCCTCTGTCTCCACCTGAGCTATCTCCCCAACCCAGGTCCTTACCAGCGTCTCCCACTACTTCCCTGCTTCCATTAAGGGAATTTCCCATTGGGAAGGGCACAACAGTAAGGCATGCCCCTTTTTCTATAAGCAGGTTATCTCAGATTAAAGAGAAATTGGGGAGCTACTCAGAGAACCCCACAAAGTTCATAGATGGCTTTAAGTCTGTGACACTGGAGTTTGACCTTTCCTGGACTGATTTGCAAATTATTCTTGCCAGCTGTTGTACCCCTGATGAGAAAAAACAGATTTGGGACCTGGCGGTACAAGTTGGGGATGAACACTCGCAGGTTGGAAATTGGGTTGGGGTCCCTGGTTTTACAGCTGTCCCGGTCATAGAACCGAGATGGAACTATGATAACAGGGAAGACAGAGCTCGTAGAAATCACATGATCACCTGCCTAGTTGAGGGAATGAGAAGGGGGGTTAAGAAACAGGTCAATTATGGAAAGGTGAGGGAGATAACACAGGGGTCTGATGAAAATCCTGCTGTCTTCATGAGCCGCTTAGCAGACTCTCTGAAGAAATATACTAACCTAGACCCCCAAAGAGATGTAGGAATTACTGTCCTCAATATTCATTTTATCAGCCAGTCTGCTCCTGACATTAGGAGAGAGCTCCAGAAGTTAGACTGGAGTCCCCGGATCCCATCCTCACAACTCCTTGACATTGCTTTTAAGATTTTTAATAACAGGGACCTTGCCGTAGCCAAAGAGAGAGAAAAGATGGCTCGTGCCCGCTCCATAGACCAAGCTCATATAATAGCAGCAGCCATCACCACATCTGCTACCAGCAGAACTCTGGCTGGCCGAGATTCTGGCAGCTGCAGTAAACCGGAACACAGAAGTGGGGGACGCCGCACGAAGGTGAGGTCAGCTCTCCTACCTCTTTGTCCCCAGGGCAGCACCCGAGAGATCGGCTTAGCAAAAATCCAGGGCTCTGCAGCTTGCTCTCCTGACCAGCATCGTGTCAGGCCTATGGCCAAGCTGGATATAGGAGGCAAGCCTAGGAATGGTTTTGGGGCGACCTCTGTCTTACTCTCTGGTTCAGGTCCTAGCATACAATCAAGGCACAAAGTGGGGATGGGATAAAAGGACCCTTAATGTAGACAGACACTGCCTATCACAGAATTAGGCTTGAACTCCCTCCTGTAAAGCAGGCCACACCCTGTCCTGCAAAAAGGTCCCACTTGACTCCTGATCTGATAAAGTCCCTTTTCCTTTTTTGCTCTGGTCAGTTTTAATTTTTTTTGTTTAAGTCTGTTCCATCTAGGCTCAAGGATTCATGGCACTGTGCCTACGTGTTGCCTCTGGACTCTCTGGGCCCCTCACAACTCCGAGCATTCCAGGCCTTCTCCACTTCTCTCCCCTCCCCCTCCCTTGCACCGTGATTCTTCGACCCCCCGGTCAGCATGAAGCAGTTTCAGAAGAATCTTCGTCCCCTTTCCTTATATATAGAGAAGTGGGGAATGTCATGGGGCGCAGAGCACCCCAGAATTTCTCTGGGGCACACCGAGGAATCTTCTCCTTGAGAAACTAAACCAGAGGACAGATAACGCCTAGAGGAACCAAATCGGACTGAGCTGGCTTGGGATTCCTACCCTTCATTCTGGTCTCCCTTACCCTGGGGAGATAAGTTTGGGTGTGGCTTCGGCCTTTGTGTTCTGAAGAGGGATACGTAGCCACCCCTCACCCAATTCCCCCAGCTACCACCAGTGGGGGATGGTCCTCTCTCACTAAAGGAACTTTCCACAGGCAGATGGTCCACCCCCATCAGGCCTCTATAAAAGTACCTTCCAGTCTCCTGTTCGAGGAGATTTGGTACCTCTGAGCCATGTGCTTTATGCCAAATCTCCCCATGAAAAGTCTAAGGATTTCTTTCATGGTTTCCCTCCCCCCACCCTTCCCTTCCCTTGCTCCTAAATAAACTATCACCTTGTTCTAACTAAGTTTTGTGTGCAAGAGGGTGTAATTCTTTAAAGAGGAATTCCCAAGAACCCCAACCCCAACCCGTACCCCTTTTCCCACTATAACAGTAATCACCGAGGTATCTCACGCTTGACAATATTTGAGTGAAACTGGTATACAAGCCCCAAAACCTCCTTATCAGCAGTAAGACTGTATAAACAAGATTTCAATAACAATAGACACTGTGTCAAAGTTATAATACTCTAAATAAATAAAGCTTAATAAAGTTTTCCTAATATCTATTTTAAATGTTTTTTGATATAGGTTTGAGCTTTTGAAGAAACCAGTGAAGAAATACATATGTATGTGTGTATATGTGTGTATATATACATGTATATATATATATATATGTTCTTTTGTTTTTTTGTCGTTGTTGTTTTTTGTTTTGTGGGGCAGTGGGGGTTAAGTGACTTGCCCAGGGTCACACAGCTAGTAAGTGTCAAGTATCTGAGGCCAGATTTGAACTCAGGTACTCCTGAATCCAGGGCTGGTGCTTTATCCACTGCCCCACTTAGCTGTATGTATGTTTTTTAAGGAGAGATATTCTATCTATTGTCATGGGGCGCAGAGCACCCCAGAATTTCTCTGGGGCACACCGAGGAATCTTCTCCTTGAGAAACTAAACCAGAGGACAGATAACGCCTAGAGGAACCAAATCAGACTGAGCTAGCTTGGGATTCCTACCCTTCATTCTGGTCTCCCTTATCCTGGGGAGATAAGTTTGGGTGTGGCTTCGGCCTTTGTGTCCTGAAGAGGGATCCATAGCCACCCCTCACCCAATTCCTTTAGTCACTACCAGTGGGGGATGGTCCTCCACTGCTCACCCAATTCCCCCAGCTACCACCAGTGGGGGATGGTCCTTTCTCACTAAAGGAACTTTTCACGGGCAGATGGTCCACCCCCATCAGTCATCTATAAAAGTACCTTCCGGTCTCCTGTTCGAGGAGATTTGGTACCTCTGAGCCATGTGCTTTATGCCAAATCTCCCCATGAAAAGTCTAAGGATTTCTTTCATGGTTTCCCTCCCCCCACCCTTCCCTTCCCTTGCTCCTAAATAAACTATCACCTTGTTCTAACTAAGTTTTGTGTGCAAGAGGGTGTAATTCTTTAAAGAGGAATTCCCAAGAACCCCAACTCCCACCAACCCGTACCCCATTTTCCCACTATATCACTATGATCAATCAGTAGATAGAATCTCTCTCCCTCAAGAATAGCCTAATGGGGTTTATGGCATTAATCACAACTTAATTAAACCAGAAGACAAATAGAGAGAGTATAAATGGTTTTTATTTTAGGAATTTTTATCAGAAGAAAAAAGTTCCACATATTTAGTGTTTATTCTTAAGAGACAAATGCCACAAAGGGAAGAAATATTAAGGGGTGTGTTCTGTTGATTCTTAGGATCAATCTTAGAAAAAATGAAGAAAAATGACAATTTTTTCTTTGAATGCCTCTTAAGGGTTTGTATACTATCCTGAATGCATAGGATTCCCCTTAGTTGTATCACTAATTTTTCCAACTTCTTCCCTTCATCAAAATTTACTTATCCTATACCCTAATCCTTTAGGGCCTTGCTGTCTTGACAAAGGATGATAATGGATTAATCCCTTAATCTCTACAAAAATATTAATTGTCTAATAATAGATCATTTCAATCAGGTAAAAAAATACTGTAGTTAAGATATGTATCTCTAGATAAATATATAAGGGCAGAAAGCCCTTTAAGAATCATGCTCTTGGTGGGTATTTTAAATGAGTGAAATATTTATGGACAGGCTGGCTTTTCTACATCTTTAAAATCACACTAAATACAAGAGACTAAAATGAAGTAGTATACCAATTCATTGGTTTTCACTCGGGCATGATGAATTTCTAGAAGAAATTGTCTTTTAAAAAAAACTGTTGATAATTTCACTTCATTCCACCTCCCACCTTTTCCCAACTTTAAGCACTAGAGACTAATGCAGTTTAGGCACTTGGTAGAAATAATAATTGATGAGTTTTCTCTCCTTGTTGGAAAAGGAATGATTACATAGCAGGCTTTTTATCACATTGCAGAAAATGTGCCGATAACATTTAGATGCTTTATTTTCTACAGTAGGTGGTTAAAACCAAGCTTTAGGGGTATATTCTGCTTTGAAATACTTGTCATTTTGTTTTCCATTTATCCTCCTCAACTGAAGTTTGAGAAAAGAGATGTTTTCATTGTTAGAAATCTGGTCAATGCATTTTTCAATAAATGATAGAAATGAGCATCTGTATGTCTCTATACACATATTGGTGGATGCATCAAAATTAAAATATGTTTTGACAATTATGTTTTAATATTTTAAAGTTTGTGGATATACCTTGGGGAATGGGGGGGGGGAAGAATTAGTGAAGGCTATCAAATAATTTAAAGTAAATCAAGTTATGTTTTGATAAAGTTTTTAAATAAGAGGGCTATTTCTGATTTCCTACTATTCAATTAAGCAAAAATAACAAATAAATTAATTTAATTTTTAAAAAATCAAGGACTGAAAATATCACAAATGAGGGGAAATACCAACAAAAAAAATGGACAAAACATGGATTCTATTTTATTTGAAGAAGAAAAAATTAACCAAGAATATATTATCAACTTCTGACCTACATATCTATTTTCTCATCTCTATGACATCATCTGAGTTTAAATAATCTTCACATAAAGAGTATCCTAGATGGGAGAAAGACAGACAGACTGGGGGTGCTAAGATGGCAGGGTAAGTAATACATCACTGTAACTCTCGCATGTTCACCTCCAAACAACCATAAAATAGCAACCCAAAACAAATTCTGGATCAGCAGAACCAGCAAAAAATGGAGTGAAACAATCTTAAAACCCAAGAAACTCGGAAGATTCCAGGAAAGGTCTGTCTCACTCCAGTAAGGGAGGATGGCAATCCAGAACAAGAAGCATTACAGCAAGCCAGAAGCAAGCCCCATGTCAGAAAACCAGTGGTAAACCCTGAGCCCCAGTGTGGTGAAGCAGGAAAATACCAACACCAGGACCCCCATGTGCCTCAACATAGCAAAGGGAACAAACAGGCAGGAACCAGCTCTGAAACCCTCCAAATGCTTCAGTATATCCCAGGGCAAACAAGCAACCTCCACTGACCAGACCTCCATGTGTTTCAGTATAGCCCTGGTAAAACACAGAAACACCCCCACCAACCTCAGCACATACCAGACACCAGCACTAGGACCCCAGCTCAGTACCAGGTAAGCTGCCAGACCTCTACTGCCTCCAGCAGCACCAGCCACTAGCTACTCCAACCCCCTCAGCACTGCATGAGACACAAGGGTCCCCTGTGGGCATCAAGGCAACATTAGTGCAATACCAAATAAACAGCCAGGGCCTGCAGCCCCTGACACAAGAAGCCTGAGACAGTGACCCTTCCACCCCAGGAGCAGAGCTCAAACTTAAAAGAAATGGAAAAGACCAAAAAAGATGAGCAAACAACAACAACAAAAAAGAATCTGACCATAAAATGTTATTATGATGACAGGGAAGATCAAGACATAAACTCAGAAGAGCACAACAATGTCAAAACACCTATGGGCAAAACCCCAAAGAAGAATGGAAAGTGATCTCAAGCCCAGAAAGAACTCATGTAATGGCTCAAAAAAGGGCTTAAAATCATGTGAAAGAAGCAGGAAAAAATTGGGAAAAGAAATGAGAGTGATGCAAGAGAATTATGAAAAAAAAAATTAACAGTTTGGAAAAAGAAAACAACTGCTTAAAAAGTAGAATTGGTCAAATGGAAAAGGAGATACAAAAATCCACTGAAGAAGACAACTCCTTAAAAAGTACAAGTGGCCAAATACAAAAGAATGTGTACTAAAGCTAATTGAGGAAAACAACTCCTTAAAAGTTAGAATTGGGCAAGTGGAAGCTAATGACTCTATAAGGCATCAAGATTCAATTAAACAAATTAAAAAGAATGAAAAAAATAGATAAAAATATAAAATATCTCATGGGGAAAAAAGAATTGACCTGGAAAATAGATACAGGAAAGACAACATCAGAATCATTAGATTACTTGAAAGCCATGATCAAAAGGCTGACCTGGACCATATCTTTCAAGAAATTATCAAGGAAAACTATCATGATATCCTGGAACCAGCAGGCAAAATAGGCATTAAAAGAATCCACTGATTACCTCAGTAAAGAGATCCCCAAATTAAAACTCTAAAGAATGTTATAGCCAAAATCCAGAACTATCAGATCAAGGAAACAATACTGAAAGTGGCCAGAAAAAAACAATTCAAATATGGGGGAGCTACAATCAGGATTACACAGGAATTTGCAACTGCAACATTAAAACATCATAAGTCATGGATGGTCATGGATGTAAGTCAAGCATGATAATGTTTCTTCTCTAACAACTATGACTAATATGGAAATATGTTTTACATGATAGCACATGTATAACCTATATCAAATTTTCTACCATTTTTAGAAGAGGAGAAGGGAGGGAAGGGAGGAAGGGAGAAAATTTGGAACTCAAAATCTTGTAAAAATGAATGCTAAAAATTATCTTGGCATGTAATTGTGAAGAAAATACTTTTTGAAAAAAAAAAAGACAGATTGAGAAAGAGAGAGAGAGAGGCTTTTACAAGCAAGTTTCTGCACTGGAACAAACTCCTTCAGTCACACATCTGACTAAGCGGTAGAGAGAATATGAAATACCACTGTGTTGATTGATTTTAAGGAACTGTTGAATGCAATGGAATAAAATGCAACCTTAAAGAATTTCCTCAGATAAGATTTTTCTCATGTGTAGTCAAAATCATACTCTAACAACCCTTGACAAAGTCACTACAGGAATTACTTTATTCAAGGATCCATTGAGTATGGGAATGAAGGAAAATATTAAACATGAATTTATTTTTTCAATGATGGTGTTCACAGGTATTATCAGCAGTGTCATGCTTAAGGGATTTTTTTCTGAAGAAAATGCTGATTTTCTACCAATGGAGAGCCCAGAAATACTCTAAGACCTGTTCAGTGAAATCCACACTAATGAGAAATAACAATGATCATAAATAAATGAAAAACCATACTGATCAGATTCAAACATGTCATTGGATGGTCAGCCTGTGAAATGATTCCATCAATATGAGTATCTTAGCAAAATCTTACAGATAGATAATGAGCTAATCCTGAATTTGAGTAAGAAGAAGAAAATTAGATGAACTGCACTGGGCAAATCATAAAGCATATTCTTTGTTTTTGGTTTTTGGTTTTGGGGGTTTTTTTGCGGGCAATGAGGGTTAAGTGACTTGCCCAGGGTCACACAGCTAGTAAGTGTCGAGTATCTGAGGCCAGATTTGAATTCAGGTACTCCTGAATCCAGGGATGGTGCTTTATCCACTGTGCCACCTAGCTGCCCCAAACATTTTCAATAACCTGCCTGATCCTCCCTATCTTTTTAACATCAACAGTCACCAAAGGATGTCAAATAGCCAAGAATAGTAGAACATGGAGATCAGAAAATATTATTACAAAGTCCCCTATTGCATTAGATAAATGCTCATTGGAGAATTTCTAGAAAGCATGATCAAGATTTGCACTGGATAAGAAGCCCTGGAGGGGTCAGACATTCTCCCAGATGGGAGAATAACAGAATGACAGAACCATCAAAAGAAATATATAAGAATATAGGCATATATAACAGTCTTAGTAGTTCACAAAAGAACAATTTCTCATTTCAAAAATTCTCCGGGGGGGGCAGCTAGGTGGCGCAGTGGATAAAGCACTGGCCCTGGATTCAGGAGTACCTGAGTTCAAATCCGACCTCAGACACTTAACACTTACTGGCTGTGTGACCCTGGGCAAGTCACTTAACCCCCATTGCCCCACCAAAAAAAAAAAAATTCTCCAGAAATAAATCACCTTTTTCCTAAAAGACATAGACACACAGCTAAAATTTTTGCTATACTTAGATTAGTACAACTCAACTGTTTAGATTTATATTCTAGAGGAAACCAGAAAGCAGAAATAATACATACATGGTTTAATCCAATTAAATCCAACATGCATTTATTAAGTACCTACCATGTATTTGATACCATGAAAGCACTGGAGATAAAAAGACAAAGGAAGAAAGTTGAGAGTGTCTTGGGGGGAGAAGTCATGAAGGCCAGCTGTGGGAAAATATGAGATAGCTGCCCTAGACATTCTCCTTAATAAGAAAGGTCTGGGAGGAACTCTCTTCTGTCGACCTTCCACCCTTTCCAATCAGAGGGAGGGAAAGGCTCCTAGGGGAAATGGGTATAGAGTGGGTGTGAGTTTTAGAGTTGATAGGATCTTCCTGGAAGATGAGATTCTGAAGAAAAGGATGAAGTCCAGGAAAGCAGCCAGGTAAAAATGATGTTCTATTTTGGACATCTTAGCCTATTGGACATCCTATTGCAGATGGCTAGCAAGCATTTTGTAATGGAAGACTCGAGCTCAGAAGAGAGACTGGAGCTTGAAATTAAATTTAGTAGTCATCTGCATAGAAATGATAATTGATTAATGGAAGCTGATGAAATCACCCAAGAGAAAAAGATGTACAGTTATCCCTTCCACATCATGATTTCCCCCATCGTGGTTTCAATACATCAGGGGTCAGCATAAGAAATTAGATGGGACTTTTCAGAGAGTGGAAGTTGCAGATAACATGCGAAGGCCAACAGAAGACATAAAAAACTTAAAAACTCAGAAATGCATAAAATATGTATATAGTATTGTGTAATATAGCCTATAACTAAATGCTTAACCCAAAGTTTACAATAAGGTACTGCAAACAACCCATAAAGGAAAGAGAGAAATCAATTCAGGCTTCTCTGGTTTGAAGGGAGAGCCAAAATTTTTTACATGGATTTTCCATTTCATGGGGGCACAGACCCCTAACTCCTTTGATGTAGAAGAAAGAAAACCACAGAAAACTGTATTGAAAGGAAAGAAAATGACCCAAGGCAAAGCCTTTAGGGTAGACAGTTAAAATATATGACATGGGGGCAGCTAGATGGCGCAGTGGTTAAAGCACCAGCCCTGGATTCAGGAGTACCTGAGTTCAAATCCGGCTTCAGACACTTGACACTAGCTGTGTGACCATGGGCAAGTCACTTAACCCCCATTGCCTAAAAAATATATATATATATATATATATATATATATATATATATACATATATGACATGGACAATGTAATACAGAAAAGGAAAATGAGGAAAGATCAGACAGGTAGGAGGATAGAGCAAAGTTATAAAATCCTGGGCATTTGCTAACCGAGAATTTCAGGGGAGATCCATTATGTTTAATGATGACTTTGGGAACTCTTTATTTTATTTTAAAGGATTTTTCATATTTTGAGACAGTAAATCTGGCTTATTATCTTACTCCACCTGCTTGCTATTTCTTATTGAATACATTTATCATATATTTATTATGTCTGAATTATCCTCTTTCTGCATAATTTTGTAAAAGGGTTTTTTGGGGGGCAGGGGCTTAGGGGGTTTGCTTTTACCTACTGAGTTTGTACCACTTCTATCCCTTACCTTTAGGATACAAGGTTTTACGTACCAAATATAATGTGGTAATAAACAAAATTCATTCCTTGATAAATTTACTTCCCAAGGAAACAAATAGCACAGTTTAGCATGAAAAGTCAAAGTTATTTGTAGGATAGATGAATTTAAGAAAGACTTCTGAAATGAGAAACTGAAAATTCCAGCCCATTGATTATTCAAACTAATGGCAGGCAAGAGGATTAAAGATGCCTAAGGGGAAAAAAAGACAAAAGTATGCCAAGAAAAAAAAAAAAAAGGTAAGTCTACATAATACATTTGTTTGAAAAGCAAGTTCTTTTACTGACCTAACTTACCTTTTTCAAATTTAGCCATGTCCAATTATTTCAAGCCTATTGCAAAAACCAATCTTTGGCTTAAGTTAATGTCTTTATCATATAATTCTTTGATTCATGAAATTTTGGAGCTGAAAGAGACCTTAGAAATTGCTTAGTCAAATTCTAGCATTCACAGATGAGGAAAGGGATACCCACAGTGATGTTACTTGTCCATGGTCTCACAGCTAGTCCAAGGCTGAATTTATTCTAGATCCTAGTCACTTTACTCATGCCACTTTTCTGATGGGTTTGTAAATGGAGCTGAAATACAGGTACTTGAGATAATTCATTTTTTTCAAGTTTGCCTTATTTCCAGAGTTTGTGGGAGCCAAATTTCTCTAA
This sequence comes from Dromiciops gliroides, assembly GCF_019393635.1. Taxonomy (NCBI): domain Eukaryota; kingdom Metazoa; phylum Chordata; class Mammalia; order Microbiotheria; family Microbiotheriidae; genus Dromiciops; species Dromiciops gliroides. The sequence goes on from NC_057863.1 coordinate 148,159,195, forward strand.
TGTGGTTAAAGTAGACAGCTAAAAACAATTAGTTGTTCTACCAAGTGATTTGTCAGGCCTGAATTGTTTGGAGTAACTAAAATAAACCAAAGAGTTGTTGAATCTTTTGACTACCTATAGCATAGACACAATTCAATCCACATTAATGAAATCTCTATTAGTGCTACACATTGAAGATACAAGATAAAAGAGGCCAGTGACTAGGAGGGGTCCGCTCTATGACCAAGATGGTAGAACACCCATTCTGATTTATTTCATTAGTTCTGACCAGAAATCAGATTGTTGTATGCTTAATCTTATCATCTGGGAAGCAATGAAAAGTTAAGGTAACTAATTGGCAATACCTAATTGAACAAGAGGCAGTTGATTCAGTGACCAGAGATAAAAAAGGTCCCAACTTCATTACTTTATCAATAAACCACAGAGGCATAACACTTCATTTAAATCTGTTGAAAATTCAGCATTGAACCCATCCAATAAGGTTTTACAGTTCTAATTTAAAAGTCTATTGATATGGGATGTTTAAATATATCTTCAGTTCTTGTAAAAGGAGTTTTTTACAGGTAATTTACAAATGAATTAGAATTTGTAAAGCACAAGTACATAGCTCCAACTTAGGTATGAATTATGGATAATTGGTTGTATGATTGTGTATTAAAGAGTATCTTACTCAAAAGTTGTACCACTCAGGACAATATGCAGCTATTCTCCAATTCATTCCAAGTGTTTTCTTTGGGCTAGTTAGAAAGCAGATATTAACTCCAGTCAATATAGTCAACAAGCATTTCTTACGTGCCTACTACTTGCCAGTCATTTTCTAAGCCTTGGGGCACATATAAAGGAAGAAGACAGTCTATGCTCTGAAGGAGCTCACAGTCTAATGGGAGATATGCAAAGTTATGTACAAACAAGCTATATATAGAACAAATTTAAGATAATCAATAGAGAGAAGGCATTAGCATTAAAGTATCAGAAAAGGCTTCCTGTAGAAGTTGTTATTTTAGCTGGCACTTGAAAAAAGCTAGGGAAGCTGAAAGGCAGAAATAAGGAAGGAAAGAATTACAAGTATGGGGGCAGCTAGGTGGCGCAGTGGATAGAGCACCAGCCCTGGATTCAGGAGGTCCTTAGTTCAAATCTGGCCTCAGACACTTGATACTTACTAGCTGTGTGACCCTAGGCAAGTCACTTAACCCCAAATGCCCCACCAAAAAAAAAAAATTCCAAGTATGGAGGACAATCAGTGAAAATGCTCAGGTTTGCAATATCTTGTGAGAGGAACAACAAAAAAACCAACAATACCTCCAAGCAACTAAAGTATAGGAAGACTGAAAAGGCAGAAGAAGGCTAGGTTATGAATGGCTTTAAATGGCAAGCAAAGGATTTTATATTTGCTCCTGGTGGTGAGAGATTTGTTGAAGAGGGAGAGGGAGTTGGCATGATCTGATCTGTGCTTTAAAAAAATTAATTTGACAGCTGAGTGGAGGATGGACTAAAGTAGAGAGAGATTTGAATCTGAGACACTAACCAGGAGACTATTCAATAGTCCAGGCAGAAGATAATGAGGGCCTGGCTAGGATGGTAGCAGTGTCAAAGGAGAGAAGGGAGCATATATGAGCAGTGTTCCAAAAGTAAAACCAATGGGGTTCAACAATAGATTGGATATGGTTGGTGAGAGAAAATGAGGAGTTGTGCATGACACCTAGGTTGCAAACCTGAGTGAGTACCCTTCTAGAGTAAGAGGGAAGTCAGGAAGAAGAAAAAGGTTTGGGGATTGACAAGATCATCAATTTAATTTAGAAATATTGAGTTTAAGATGCCAATGGAACATCCAATTCTTTATGTCCAATGGCAGCTAGATATGCAAAACAAAGACAAAAAAAACCCCATCTCTTAAAAGTCAGGGAATTAAAATGCCTCATAATTGGTGGGGGTGAGAGGAGGAAAAGGAGGGGGAGAGATGTAACATTATTTCATTCTGGACATGAAAAATAATAATTGGGTACAACTGAAATATCTCTACTGTTTCCATCAACCTTAAAGAGCTGATACAGTGTTCTTAAAGAGTCTTAAAGAGCTGATACAGTGTTCTCATCAAATTGTGTAAGAAACAGTAATAACTCTGAATTCTGTCCAAATTCTGGCTGGTCTAACAAAGTTGTAAAGGTTTAAAATATCAAGCCAACAACAGACTGACTCCTGAGAAGGCAAATTCAAAGAGTCTTGTCATCACAATATTGACCATTAAAGTGCCATTTTTTTTCAGTAAGGGCAACTTATGTACCTTATTTCCTAAGACATAAAGGAGTTGCAATTAGAATTATGGAAGGGTATGTCCACACTGACAAAATCATAGATACATAAAGCAATGAATTAAGTCTTTGTCTTACTGAGCTATGTAACTTCAATGAATATCGGTGTATCTTTGATAAGAACAGAAATAAAACAAAACTATTTTAAGTAGGCTATCACTGACCCCATGACTCCAAGAAGCTAGCATATCAGAGTGGGCAGAAGGTCCGATTATAGTCAATATGACCAGGGTTCAAGTTCTGTATAAGCATATTACACTCTGGCTGTATGATCCTGGGCAAGTCACTTCATCTCCAGTGCCCCTCTCTCTAAGACAAGACTATAAATTGAAGAATAGTTACAGATCAGCATTTGGGGAGGAAGTTACCTCAGTAGGAACCTCCTACAGCAATGAAATCATAGGACCAGACCAAGGTGAAACATTATAATCTAATACAGTATAGCACACACAGGTACTTAAGAAATAGATAGCTATCTTCAACAGCAATTTAACATGTTCTCCAAAAACATGTCTTTTCATATTAATAATTAGAAATACAAATTAATCATTGATATCATAGTTGTGCATTTTAAACCTTCTAGATGTCATGAGATTTGTTTACTAAAATATTTTTAGAGCTAAAAAAAATAAATAAATAGAAAATACTGCTTGCCTACTAAGTTTAAAGCCTTATTGTCTGATTTTATGTTATTTCCAATCTACCAGCAGAGGGAGCAAAGCAGATTTAGAATTTTCATGGAGACATTGTAATGTTTTTAGTTTTGTCCTTTAGTCATTTTTCAGTCATGTCCAACTCTTTGTGACCATTTTTATGGTTTTCTTGGCAAAGACACTGGAGTAGTTTGCCATTTCCTTCACTAGTTCATTTTACAGAAGAACAAAATGATGCAAACAGGGTTAAGTGACTTGCCCAGGGTCACACAGATAATAAGTATTTGAGGCCAGATTTGAAATCAGAAAGATAAGTCTTCCTGACTCAAGGTGAGGCACTCTGTCCACTGCACCACCTAGCTGTCCAAATTTCAAATTGAAAGCCTATAGCAGGGAATGAAATTGTAATAGAAATAGAAATGCTCATAAAATACATGTATAGGTCACATTTGCAGATCTACTGTTATCCCTTATTTCTCATTATGTATATTATACCTAAGAAAAGCTACCTTTTAAAATCAAAGGCTTGGAAAGGACCTATAATACCCACATTTTTTATATGAGGAAATAGATTTAGAGAATTCAAACTACAAATAAACAGCAGAGCTGGATTCAAAAGACAAGGCCTCTGCCTCCAAATAAAGTTATCCAGATTAGTGAATCTGTTGCTAAAGAACAAATATTGCATATAAGCTCTAAAAATATATAAATGTGAATGAAATTTCTCCAACTACAAGCCACTATTGTTGTAATTATTATATTTCAATTCTTTACTTCCTATTAGCAAAAATGAAGCAGTATCTTTCTAAAGCAAGGCAGCCAGGGTGCTTGGTAGGAAACCATGTTTTGTTTTGTTTTATTAGGGGAGAGCAGGAAGGAGGCAATTTCTTTATGTTCTCCAATAACTTCTGTCTATGGCCTCTTCCCCATTAATACTGTTCATAGATCATAGAGCTAGAAGGGATTTCAGAGGTAATATGATAGGAAAAGTGATCTTTAAATACAGTAATTGGTTAAGTGGAAGGAGAATACAAGACTAAGAATATTTCTTGTTTTGTTCAAACTTAGTTAAAAAGGGAAACATGGTTGGTTTTATCTATACTACCAGATAGTATGGAGCTATTTGGGCCCAGATGGACCCTTTTCTATGAAGATATTATTGGTAAAAAAAAGGAAGATATCAGGTAGTTTTAGAGAAGAAAGCAAAGAAAACAAGAAACAACTAACACTTAAAAGACAATGGCTAATTTATAGAGGCATGAATCTTTCCAGAGATTTTTACTAGTTGCAGGAAAATGTACTTGAGTTGTTCTCTCAAGAGTGAAAAATCAAAAACTTTATGAAGGTGTTGAAAGCTTTTTTTCCCACCTTGGTATTCTACATATGAATGCTAACTTAGATTTCCCAGGGGAAAGGGAGCAGCCTTCAAATAAGCAAAGAGCCTAGCAAGTAAACAAAGGTCTTAATTATTAAATGTACACATGTGCATATTTTCTAGCAATAATATAAATTCCCAGTAACTGGGACTTTTTTGGAAGACTATGCTTCTATGTTCCCTTGCTTTCATATGTTACATACTTTATCTGTTACCTGATCAACTTAATTTTTAAGCAATCCCAAATCATTTGAATTATTATTTGATTTTATAACAAAGGTTGACATCTGATACTAGTAGTCCTATTTTCTTCTCACTTTTTTTTATTCATTATTACCCTAGTGATTCTTGAGCTTTGATTTCTTCATATGAATTCCATTATTATTTCTTCAAAGTCTATAACATAATCTATTGGAAGTTTCTTCCTTGGTCTGTACTATATTGAATAAATTAATTTAGGCATGATTGTCATTTTATTATACCACCTCAATCCATGAACAATTAATAATTTGTCTAATTATTTAGGCTTATCTTCATCTCTACAGAGTCTTTTAGCATTATATAGTTCCTGGGTGTATCCTGATAGGTACACTACTATTTTATACCTTCTGCAATTATTTTGAAGGGAATTTCTCTTTAATTCTTTTTGCTAGATTTTGGTTTTGAAATTACAAATGTAATTATAGGAATGCTGATTTGTGTATATTTATTTTATATCCAGAAACTTTGCTGAACTTATTATTTGGGGAAAAATCAGTTCAGCAAATCTAGACAAGAGACTCAACTAAGATAAGTCCAAAGGCCTTTAATAGTGAAACTCTAGGGGCAGCTAGTTGGTGCAGTGGATAGAACACCAGCCCTGGAGTCAGGAGTGCCTGAGTTCAAATCTGGGCTCAGACACTTAACACTTACTAGCTGTGTGACCCTGGGCAAGTCACTTGACCCCAATTGCCTCACTAAAAAAAAAAAGAAAGAAACTCTAGGGCAGCTAGGTGGCACAGTGGATAAAGCACTGGTCCTGGATTCAGGAGGACCCGAGTTAAAATCTGGCCTCAGACACGACATTTACTTGCTGTGTGACCCTGGGCAAGTCACTTAACCCTTATTGCCCTGCCAAAAAAAAAGAAAAAAAGAAAAAAAGAAAAGAAAAGAAACTCTAATGTTAACAAACAGATGTAAGATGGAAAAGACCTGCAAAGATTTCTACACCAATCTTTTTTCACCATCATGATCAAGAGAGCCACCACATTTAAACTCTGAAAACAGAGTCCTTGATTTGCGCCATCAAAAGTGTAAATGTCATTGAACATAACAAGGATGGAAAAATCAGCTGAATGAGACGAACTGTAGAAATAGGAGATTAGTACTTGACACGATTTTGAGGACATTAAGAATCAATAGTCAGGATACTTGAAGGATTATGAAAAGAGGTTCAAACCTGATTAATGCCAGAAAAAGGCAACTGAGATTATATCAATAACTACTAACCTGGGACAGTTAGGTGGCGCACTGGATAAAACGTCGGCCCTGGATTCAGGAGGACCTGAGTTCAAATCCGGATTCAGACACTTGACACTTACCAGCTGTGTTACCCTGGGGAAGTCACTTAACCCTCATCGCCTCACAAAACAAACAAACAAACAAACAAAACAAAACAAACAAAAAAAAACTTCTAACCCATGTGCCTACTTTTCCATCTATATAAAATGTTAATGAAAATAATCTAGATGTTCTTCAAGGGCATTTTCATGAGAGCATTTATTAGAAGAAAATGGGCAAGCCTTCAATGTTGACCATATACTTACCATACCATAACTGACTGAAAGACATAGAGAAGATCCCCCTCTGCTTATTGTCTAGTCATCATTTTGTTGGGGGGAGGGGGGAGGCAATTGGGGTTAAGTGATTTGCCAAGGGTCACACAGCTGGTAAGTGTTAAGTGTCTGAGGCCGGATTTGAACTCAGGTACTCCTGAATCCAGGGCTGGTGCTCTATCCACTGTGCCACCTAGCTGCTCCATTGATCATTTTTAAAGTATTTGATTTAGTAGAGAAAAAAGACTTTAGAGTTCTTCTCCATCAAAGTATCTCCCATGCATATGTTAGAATTATAAAAGTCTCCTTTAAAGAGATAGTAAGAGGGGGCAGCTAGGTGGCGCAGTGGATAAAGCACCAGCCCTGGATTCAGGAGTACCTGAATTCAAATCTGACCTCAGACACTTGACACTTACTAGCTGTGTGACCCTGGGCAAGTCACTTAACCCCCATTGTCCCACAAAAAACAAAAAAAAAGAAAGAGATAGTAAGAATCAATAACCCTCTGTTGATTAATATTTATCAAAGCTTTAAACAAGAACATGTATGTTTGCCAAAGATAGACATCTTTGCACAGAGGCAATCTAGTTTATAATCCAAATCAAGGAAAAGTAACTTATAGATGGAAAAGTATAGGATGCTTTTATTTATAATTAATATTGTGCTGTTCCTTGAGTCCTGTTCTGAGTCTACTTTACCCTGGATGTTGTATATCTAATGGGAAAGTATGTCAGACTTTTGGGGGATATTTTGTACCAATTGTACTTATTATACCATCTTGGTCAAATAGCTCCTTTCTAAAAACCAAATGACTGACTAATTGGTATGACCAGAAATTAATAGCAGGAGGAAGAATCAGACCAGAGGGAACTCGTGAGATATCAGAAAGACACTTCCTACTTCATCCCTAAGGGGTAGCCTACCACACTGAGTAGACAAATGGTAGCCAAAGTCTGGGGACCTGATTTACTAGTGCCAGTGGAGAGTAGGAATAATGACTCTAAAACATGTCTTTTACACACACACACACACACACACACACACACACACACACACACACACACACACACACACAGTTACAGACTGCCTATACTTACCGTGCACCTCTCCAGTATCCTCTGGGTTATCCTCACTTTTAATTCTTCAGAGACTATAGTTTTCTATGACATAAAACCATACTAAAACAATGGAAGAATACTGACATAAAAAAGATGGATCTTCATTTCATAGAGAAACTAGAGGTTATTAAAAGAATGTTTCAGTTTACTCAAAGGAAATCCAGCCCCCTCTTCTCATTTAATTTTGGGACTAACTCATTATCTATGTGTAGTATCTATACAACATAGATGAACAACTCACACAATTCATCCAACGGCATATAATTATTGTATATTATATTATGTGTTTGTAACATAATTATATATAATTTATATGTAACATATTATTAGTGTATATTTGCCTCATTTCTGATCTAGACTTAATCACTGGATAGGCATTGCCTCAGGCAAACTAAAACCTGGGAAAGACCTTAGCTTAAAAAGGCCAAAGTTTCCCACTGCATCTGGGACCATCTCTAGTCATCCTGATATTTATCTTGCCAGTGGACCCAGATGACTCTGGAGGAGAGAGGTTGGTGACTTTTCACAGCCTTTCCTCACTTAAAACCAATTCACTTAAAGTCATGACATTGCCCTCATGTCTTGGTCCTCTTCAAGAACAAATGACAAACAACAGCAATATATATTTTTATATATATATATACTAGTATTTGCACTCTCCATTTGCAGTATTTGTATACAATATCCAGGCACTGAATGCATCATTATTATTTTTTTTCTTTTTCTTTTTTTTTTTTTTGCGGGGCAATGGGGGTTAAGTGACTTGCCCAGGGTCACACAGCTAGTTAAGTGTCAAGTGTCTGAGGCTGGATTTGAACTCAGGTACTCCTGAATCCAGGGCCGGAGCTTTATCCACTGCGCCACCTAGCTGCCCCATGAATACATCATCATTAAGGAGAAAGCACAGTACTGTGGAGAGAATACTGGTTCAGTGGATGTGTGTTCAAATCATCTAGAATCAAATATAAGCTCCTCTGTTAAAGTTTTAAAGCTCTTCAAAATCTTACCCCAAGCTATATTTCCAAATTCCTTGTATGTTATTTCCCTAGTGTTCTATAATTCAACCAAAATGGTATTCTCTGTTTCCACACAAGACATTCCATTTCCTACCTCCACCAGTTTTCTCTGATTGTCACCCATGTCTGGAATGCACTCCCTCCTCACTTTGACCTCATTAAATTCCTCTTTTCTTTTAAAATGTATCTCAAGCACTACCTTCTAAATTTTGATTGGACCAGTGTTTCCCTGCCTCACCTTAAGGCCAAGGTCATCCCATCCTAAGCCTTCCCCAGTTGTTTTGACTTTTGTCTTGCCACTGGAGTTTGATAACTCTGGAGGAGAGAGTAAGGTTGATGAATTGATGAAGTTCTGCCTCACTTAAATCCAATTCACATGCAAGTCAAGACACTGATGATATTGTTGGCCTCATTTGAAAATGAATAACCCAGGGGGCAGCTAGGTGGCACAGCAGATAAAGCACCAGCCCTGGATTCAGGAGGATCTGAGTTCAAATCTGGCCTCAGACACTTGACATTTACTAGATGCATGACCCTAGGCAAGTCACTTAACCCTCATTGCCCTGCAAAAAAATAAAAGAAAATTAAAAAAAAAAAGAAAATGATTAACCCACCAACCACCATGTCCCGCTCCCCCCTCACAGTATTGGTAGGTTTTACCCAAAAGAAGATAAAGATTACCTGGTGTTTCATAGGCCTATGTGAATGGACCCAGTTTCCCATGTAGTGCACTTCCCACCCCCACCTCCACACACATACGTAGGGCAACACATAATCCCAGGACAATGCTGGCCCTAGGATTTAAATGGTCCCATCTTCTCTGACACAGCTTCCCGGTGTAAGGACTTTAAAAGTCCCAGCCAGAATTTGGTGGATTTCTGAAACTTCATACAAATAACCTTATTCTACTTTGCTGAGCAAACTCATTTCTATATAGAACTGAGAGGGGAGCAAAGTGACACTATATCCTTGTTAAATATTCTAGCTGCATTAGTGTAAAGTAACCCTCCTTGTGTTAAATATTCAGTGACTCAGAGTGCCTCATTTCTTCCCAACATCCAGCCTGAACATAGAGGGAGCTGGCATTCAAGCCAAGTCTCAGACATGGGTAAATCCCTTAGCTACTATGATCTTTATTCTCAAATTACCTTAATTTAACTACTTTGCATTGATTTGCTTTATTTTTTTATTCTGCAATATTTGTATATGCCCTGGTCACTCACTTCCATCCATCCACCCACCTCCTCTAGCTTCTATTAGAATATAAACCCCTTCTGAGTAGGGATTGTTTTATTTATTGTATTTGTATCCCCAACACCTACCAGAGTCCTTGACACAGTCTACTCTTAATAAATGCTGATTGATTGATTGATTGATCCTGCCTCTGATGTTTACTACCTGTGTGACTTGGGCAATTCATTTAAATTCCTCCTACCTAGGTTTGTTCATCTATAAAATGAGGGGGTGGATTAGAGGGTTAAATTAAATGGTTTCTGAAGTACCATCCAGATCTTAGGTTTATGGTTCATGATCTCTATCTACCCTAAGACCCTCCTCATTTGTCTCTATAACTTTAGTTTTCCCCTGCTCCAATCTATTCTGCAAGCAGTAGCAAATTACAATAAAAATTAATCTTATTCTTTGAACCCTTAAACCCCCTCCCCTATGGTTAAAACAATTTAAAGTTCATAATCATAATTCTGAAGGACATTGATTAATTTATCAACTTACCTTCTTTTACTAACACCCAGTCTCTTTTCCAGTCACATAGATTTGTCATTCCTTCCCGATCTTACTTCCAATTCCACAGAATTCTTTTCTTATTATAAACTCTTATCTCTGCCTCCCTTCAAAAATAATTTTAAGATCCATTTTCTTCACAAAGCCTTCCTAGATTTGTCATAATTACAACCCTTATTTTTTTTCTAGATGACTCTGATTACTCAAAACTTTATTTGCATCTCTAGTTGGCTGAATACATTTATTTTTCTGCAACAGTTAACACTCATATATAGTGTGTTATCCCCATCCTTGATGCAATGCTATGAAAGCCAGTTAGAAATGAAACCAATCAACCAAACAGATTAATTATTGAACACAGAAAGAGTTGGCAAGAAACAAACAAAACAGTCCCTGTCCTTAATGACCTTTCAATCTGGTTGGAGAGAGAAAACATATATACATAAAAAAGTTAAGCAACAATATATAGTTGTAGGAATTATAATTGCCTTAGGAAATTTAAGAAATTCATAAAAAGTTCAATTATGTTTTGGGGCAGTCAGAAAAGTTCCATGAAAAATAGAATTTGAATGAAAAGAACTGAGATATATGGGGGAAAAGAAGCATGACATTCCATGGGAATGGAATGAACAGATATTAGGAAGGAAAGAATGAGAAAGGCATATTTTAGGGAAAAAAAGGCATCTGGAAAAAATAGAGGACATAAGAGAATAACAGGAGAAAAGATTTGAAAAACCACCAAAAAACAAGTTTGTTTTTCCTTTTGTACTTCTGATACCTAACCACATTGGATGGATACTATATTTCAGCCTACGGCAGGTTATTTTTCACCAAGTTTTTATTATATTGACATTTTTTAACATCCTTTCTTTCCTATTAAATGATTAATTGTTTGGACATAGCTATGTGGTTTTGACTTAATAAGCACAATGGATGTAAAAATGCAATTTCCTTACTTTTGCAAATTTAATTCATGTTCTCATTATTTAAACATTCATTTTCATCTTTCCATTACTATAATTAATACTAATAGCAAGTTGCTACTGTCGCAAATCTCAAACTAGTAATGAGCTAAATTAAAGTTTTCCCTTTTATTTGAAGAATAATTCACAGCAAAGAGTAAGTTCCTTTGATCTTGGCAGAAAAACTATGATTTCTCCTCCCTGAGGTTCATTCTCTAGGAGTTCTAAAGATGCATAAATAAGTTGATTGTCTTAATGCCATTTTAACAAGCTGGTTTTAATTCACTATCGTGAGGGAGTTGCAAAAGAAAAATCTGGACTATTTAAGGGTCACTTAATTAGACTAAATGGATCATAGTAATTAAGATTTTTAAAAAAGACTATATATTTGCCACTAGAGTTTAGACATGTTTTATTAAATGGACATTCCTGTGTGATGTTAGTTCTTCTTCTCTTTAGTTCTGATGGGGTTCTATGCACATCCTGAGGATATTAGGGAATTTCCTGTCCCATTAATGGACTGTTTCAGTTTTCCTTGTTTCAGAAATGAAACAGGGTGGATCCTACTCTAAATGGCTATTTAAAGAATACTAACTGGTGCAGTGATTAACAACAGGAAGTAATGTGTATGTAATTGATATAATTTGTGCCACAAGAGATAGTTCAGAGTGAGAGGAGACAATGCAAAGTCTAGTTGTTTCTTAGTTGTTAATGATTATAAGAGTCTGGGGTTTGGGAAAGAGAAAGTATATACTTACTTACAATTACTTTTAAGTCACTGCTACTAGTTTCATGGAAACCACATTTTCATTTCAACTTTCAATATTTCTATCATTTAATAAATGAATATTGATTTATTAAGTACCTATTATGTACTAGGCTTCAGGATACAAATATAAAAATGTTAATTGCCTTCATGTAGGTTACATGCTATTGGGAAATACACTATGTTTACAAATAAGTAAATTCACGATAGATACAAATAAATGTAAAGTGATTGGGAAAAGGAACTAAAAACTGGGGGAATCAGGAAAGGCCTCTTGTAGGAAGAGAAACTTGAGCTGAGCCTTGAATAAAGCTAGGGATTGTAAAAGATGCAGGTAAGGAAAGCATTTCCAGGAACAGGGGACAAACAGTCTGTGAAAAGTTACGGAGGTAGGAAGTGGAACACTGTAGAAAGAAAAGCTGGTAGGACAGTTTAACTGGAATAGATAGTATTTAGGGAGTTGGCCTCAGAGTCAGGAAGACCTGAGCCCAAGTCCCACTTCTGACATATACTGGCTTTGGAACTTTTGTCTTGAGGGGGATGCATGCAGAATCATCTCTTGGGAAAATAACTTAGAGACAAATTGTAAAGGGCTGTAAGTGTCCAATGGAGTAATTTAATTTTTTTAATTTCCTAGAGGCAACAGGAAGCCACTGAAGCTTCTTGAACAGGGATTATTTCACTAAGTTTGACAGAACATTTAATACATACAATCATATTAAATCAGTCCTGGTACAGTTCCTAGAATGCTATGAAAAAACCTCACTGACATTATTTCTTCAGACTTGTGATTTCATTTATGTGGCGTTAATTTTCATGGAGGAAACTTCTAACAAGTTCTATTTTATGGGGTCCTGGGTGGTGAATTAAGTCATTTGCCCAAAGTCAATAATAATAATAACATTTATATGGCAATTCCTATGTCACTACACTAAGTACTTTACAATTATTATCTCATTTGATCCTTACAACCACTATGAGATGTGGGTACCATCATTATACCCATTTCACAGATGTGGGTACTAACAAGGCAAACAGAGGTTAAGTGATTTCCCAGGGTCACACAGCTAATACATGTCTAAGGCAGGATTTGAACTCAGATCTTCCCGACTCTAAGTCCAGCATTCTATCCACTGTAGCACTTATCTGCCAGTATGTGTCAGAGGTGGGACTTGGGCCTGGTCTTCCTGACTCTGAGGCCAACTCTCTAATGTTATTCCATTCACAGATATGGACCTGTAAGACAGGGAGAATTTCAATAGTCAGTCGGCATTTATTTTTTAAGTACTCACTATATATCAGGCACTGTATCAAGTACTGGAGATAAAAAAAGAGGTAAAAGACAGTCCCTGCCCTTAAGGACCTCACAATCTAATGGGAAAAACAATAAACAGGCAAATAAGTACAAATATGTTACATACAGGAAAAAATAGTAAATAATTTGAAGAGGGAAGACACTAGAATTAAGAATTGTTGGAAAAGGCTTTAGTAGAAGGTAGGATTTTAGGTGAAACTGGAAGGAAACCATAGAAGGTCAATACATGAGGAAAATACCCCAAAGGGAGAGATGGAGTGTCTTGTTTGAGCAACAGTAAGAAAGCCAGTATAGGTTTAAGTAGAGGGTAAGGCATTCCAGAAAGGGGAAATAGCAGACTTATTCAAGGGATGAATGGTGACTAATCCAGTTTACTTGGTGCATAGAGTATGTGAGGAAAAATCGTGTGCCATAAAACTGAACAGGGAAGTTGGAGTGAAAGTTTGAAAGACCTTGACTGCCAGGTTGATGAGTTTAGTAGTCAAAGGGTGTCACTGAAGATTTTTATCTTCAGTGGAGTTATATACGTTGGGTCCGTGCATTCATCTGACAAAGACATGCAGGATAGATTATAGCTGGGAAATACTGGAGGGAGAATGCCTATTTGTGGGGGATGGGGAAAAAGAATGTTGGAGACTTCTGGTACCTCTTTTGTTTTAGGAAAAGGGAACTATTGTTCTCTAATGTCCTAGAGCTACAATAGACTTTTTGCTTTAAGAAAATTGAGAATTCCAAGTACCTAATTACTGGCGATCAATTTTTTTACATAAATTTTACTTCCTAGTTATGTAGGCTAGATTTGATTCAAAAGAAAATCATTTAAACTACAATTTAAGTCATCATGCAGAAAGATTCAGTTTAATCATTCTTCCCAACAAAAATGTATTATATTTTATTTAACTTGAATAAACACACATTCTTCAGACCTCAAGAAAGATTTCATTTTCATTTTTCATGGCTTATTTGGATTTTTCACATTAAGTTTCTGTCTATAGCAGAAAATAGAATGATGATTTGGTTACTTGATATTTCAAAGTTAACTGAAAAAGCTGGATATTTGTGACATCATTGAATTTAGGCATTCAGTCCCATTCTAATCATTGATTAACATAGGGGGCATTTTATCATTCTGTAGAAACCTGAAATAGCACCAGAAGTAGAAATGTAAGGTTTGTTGTCTTTTTTTTTGATAACGACATATTTGGATGTTTTTGCTCAACAGACAAGTTTTTGAACAACACCAGCACATAAGTTTTTACTTTTTTTACTTGATAAAACAATTTACATTAATCAGTAAAACATATATTAAAATATAATTTTAGTAAAGTCAACATGAGAGACTTAGAATGTGCTGCTCTATTACTTTCCTTTCCTGTTTTGCATGGAGAAGAAGGATGAGCTTTTCTGCTTTTACTTCCCAAACAATTTCTCAATTTAGAATGCACTAGTTTAGGGAAAGAAAACCTTTCTATAAAATAAGCAATCATTTTTATAAGCTTACTCTTCATTTAATGTCTTAAAAACATTAAGTGCCTGACTATATGCCAGATACTGAATTCATGTGCCCCAATGCCCAGTGGATTAAGTGTCAGACCTGGAGTCAAGACTCATCTTCATGTGTTCAAATTCTGCCTCAGACACTTACTAGGTGTGTGACCCTGGACAAATCACTTAATCCTGTTGATTTCAGTTCCATGTCTGTAAAATGAGCTAGAGAAGGAAATGGTAAATCATTCTAGTATCTTTGTCAAGAAAACCCTAAAATGGGACCAGGAAGAGTAAGACATGACAAAAACAACGAACAACAACAACAAAGCTTAAAAACCTCATAAGCAACTATTTGTGTTTTTTTTTTCCTTTTTTTTTTCTTCAGGGCAATGAGGGTTAAGTGACTTGCCCAGGGTCACACAGCTAGTTAAGTGTCAAGTGTCTGAGGCCGGATTTGAACTCAGGGAGTCCTGAATCCAGGGCTGGTGCTTTATCCACTGCACCACCTAGCTGCCCCAACTATTTGTTTTTGAATGTTTCATCCTCAGGTCCAAAGTATAATTTGGTTCATATCATGTCCCAACTATAATAAATTTGGATTAATTCTAGTGCTAAGATAAACTGGAGATAGTACATTGCCTGTGTATTGTGAGCTGTTTGCTTAAAAAATTAATTTCTTTCATTTTTCTTCTTTTAATCAAGTTTTCTTATACAAAATGACTAATATGGTAATGTTGTGCATAATTGCACATGTATAACCGATATCTGATTGCTTACTGCCTCAGGGAGGGGTGAGGGGATTGAGGAAGGGATAGAATTTGGAACTCAAAACTTTAAATAAAAATTTTTATTTTAAAAAGTTATTTTCATACACTGGTTCAAATACATTATAAATGAGAAAGAACAATACTTATTCCATGAGGATAACTTTGAGCCTTGCAGCTGATCTCAATTTAAACCTATCAGTTGTTGGGGGTTTTTTTGTTGTTTTAACAAAGGACATTTTTTTAAAGCATCCATTTTAAAAAATCTATCCCACCAATCTGCATAAATATACTCTGAAATGTGGCATATTCTAGATGAAAATTTCTATTGAATATTGAAAAATAACCTTTTTAGGAAAGATGGAAATGGTCCACTAAAATGTAAAAACCCAAACTTTTAATTAATTATAAATACATGAAAAAAGTTTTTTTTTTCTCTTATGTCTCATGGTTGGTCGACAAATTGGGAAGTATGTTCTAAGTTTTAAAAGATACTTCATAAACACAATATTTTAATTCTATTACAGATGTCAGATTTTTTTTTCTTTTGAAAATTATGCCATCTTTCTTTATACCACTCTACAATTAGCTGCCCAGTAATATCTGAGGGAAATGCATAAATCAAAGCACTTCTCTGAGTGAAAACAAAATATTACCCTATTGAAACTCTAATACTCCATCAATATCACTCCTTAACATTTGTATACAGCATTAGTATATTTATATTTTCGATTTTTGTTCTACACAAACTCACATTTGAAATGGTGTCTTAACTTTCTTCCCAATCGCCTCAACATAGACAAACAAGAGTAGCTTAACAAAAAAAAAACAGCATATTCTCAAAGTATAACGATGCAGAGGTGCCAATACAGTAAGGAACTGAGAAGCTCAATATCAGAGACAGCCTTAGGAAATTATTAGCTGCATAACATACTCCACATGACTCTCTGTCCATTGAAATCACTGTATTGCTTCAAGGCCTAGCTCAACTGCAGCAGCTTCTTTCGTGGTGTCTTGCTTGATTCTCCCAATCCACCCACCCTCATTTTAAAGGACTCTTTCTTCCTTAAAAAATTCTTATACATTTTCCCTGGGTCTTTCCTTTTCCTTATCGCATTCAACTTCATAGAGTATATATTTGTTAGCATGTGATGTTCCCCATGGTAAACTATAAATTCCTTAATCCAAAGGACTGTGACATTTTTCATCTCTGGTTCTCCTGGGCCTAGCACAATGCCTTACACATAGTAAATATTTAATAAATGTTCATTGAATTGAAATAAATTCAATTTGAGGAGGCCTGGGAAAGTTCTTGCCTGCCAAAACATATCCCCTGTTTAGTCCTGACATCCTGCCTTAACTTCCCACCCACTTATTTCCCTTAAGGCACTGACAGTTTTGTTAAAAGCCAAATGTTACCTAGGAAAGAGTGAAGCTTATATTATTACCAGACATTAACATCTTTGAATTAATTTATCAGATTAACTAGGCTGGACTCCTAGGGAAGTCCTGAAGAAATGGGACATAGGACAGGGAAGTTTTGGTAGTAAAGAGGAGGGTCATTTTTGGATAGCATTTATAAAACACTTTCAGATTGGCAAAGCACTTAATGACTATTATCTTATTTCATCTTCATGACAACCTGGGATGCTGGTGCTATGTACTATCCCCATTTTACAGATAAGGAAACTGAGGCTAAGGGAAGTTAAATGATTTGCTCAGGGTCACACACAGCTAGTTAAATATCTGAGGCTGAATTTGAACTCAACACTTCCTGACTCCATGTTCCTCTCTTATTCAAAAGTTATTGATATTATTTGAAAGCACTCATTTACAACTTCAGGATGTATAAGATGTTGTATAACAATCTTTATGGTTCTGAGGCCTACTACACCACACACACGCACAACTACACATACTCAAAATTCAGATCCATCTTCATGTTATGAAACTTCTATTGATTCAGAGTAGTATTTAAACAGCAAAAACCCTCCTTGACTGACATGAAAGGTTTTGTGCAGAGTGAAAACTCAGGACTCTGGTTTTGTCTGCTACGTAATTAGAGTTTTTAACACTGTCACTGGTCTGGAGGGTACCTTTATAAACCCACAAGTTATTATATTCAGAAAACTGGAAGCAACTGTCATGCTATAAGGAGTGAGTGACACTGACACAGAATACACCTATGGAGTCTATCCCAAATAATAATCTCAAAAACTCAAGTAATCCAGCATTTCTCATTCTGTACTTTCCCACTGGCCACTTCAACGAGTGCCATAGAGCTCTGTTGGGGGCAGGGGGAGGTATTAATCAATTATCTTGCCATTTCTACTAATAAACCTGTGGCAACCCAGGAAACTCTGGTTTAGGGGTTAGGGAATATTTCTATGTAGATTTAGGAAGGTTTGGGGGTTCCCAAAGGATAGTCAAAGGAAAGGCACCAGTCTCCCTTATCTATAATTTATGTCAACAGAGAAAAAGCCCAAGGGACCTACATTTTGAGGCATGGCCCTTAGTCACAGGCCTGATATCTGGGAGGAAGGAGAAAGACTTATGATATAGGTTTGGCTACTGAGATCATCGCATAACCATGGGAGATAGCTGATGTTTACATGGATAAAATGTTGGGCTAACAGAGTGCTCCATAGACAAAACTCAAGAAATGAGTGGACAGAGAGTAGGTAAAGCAAGCAGGTCATATGGAAGAGAGATAGTCGCAAAAGGAAATAAGGGGTGGGCATAAGAGATGATGGACAAAAAGAATTCTATAGCCTTCAAAATACATAAAGGAGTAGGGAAATTTTAGGGAAAGGTGCTTTGGACCATTACTGGGGATCTTATTCCCATGGTGTCTTGAAGATTTTGAGCTTCCTTTATGGTGTGGGGAAGAGACTATATTACTGAAAGGGAGTATAGCTTTTATTAATACAAGCTATCTCTGTCTCAGGTCAGATATGTCATTTCTCACCTGGCTATACTACTACTTGACTTCTCTAACATGTACACCTCCTTCTCCCTTTTGAGAACCTTCTGTCCATCTCCTTTTTCAATTTCCTTTGTGTTATTTCCCCCATTAGATTATAAGCTCTGTGAGGGCACAGACTATTTTTCTTCTGCTCTATTTGTATTCCCAGCACTTAGCGCAGTACCTGACACATGGTAGGTGCTTAATAAATGTTGATTGATTGATTGAATGGTCACCTTTTCCTGTGTAGTATCCCTACTCACCTTTTTTTCTAGAATCTTCTATGGCTGAAAATTTGCATATCCCATAGGTTACTCAGCCTTCCTAATTCATGTTTCCCTACCTGTGACACCAGAGGCAAAGAAAACAATATGTTGTACCTGAGTAGGACTTCATCTCTCCCTATGAAACTTATTTCTGACATTTCATTATAGGCATAGTGCCTATTTTATATTAGTATGGGTATGATGGTAGATGTGTTTCCAGTGTCCTTTTGAGAAAAATAAGATTCCCAGTTCTGTCCCACAGGGATGGGGAGGAAAGAAGGAAGAGCTATAGCTAAGAGCACTAAGGCTCAGGGCAGCTTCTCCACAGGTTCATCATTGTACACCATTCCTCCTCCTGCTGTAACCCCAACTAACATTGTGTATCCTTCCCTTCATACTCCTTCCCACCCATCTTCCTTTCCTCAACCCTAAGTATCTCCTTAAGCCTCAAATCTTCTGGATACGGGATTTTTTCTGGGGCAGAGTCAAGATGAAGGAGGAAAGGCAGTAAGCTCTTGGGAACTCACAACAAGATTGCTCCAAAAAACCTCCAAATAATGCCATAGGGACAATTCCTGGAGCAGCAGAACCCACAAAAGAATGGGTTGATATTATTTTCCAGCCAAAGACAGCTTAGAAGGTTGGCAGGAGGGGGCTGCTGTGCCAGGGCAGGACTGGAGCCCAACCAGAGGTCATGCTGACACAGATCCAGTCCCAGGCAGGACTCACCAGAGAAAGAGACCCCAGTAACCTCTGAATCAGCTGTAGTGCCAGTGTTGTTTAGAACTAAGTTCACGGTCCAGTGAGAGGGCTGAGAAGTTGGCCGGGGGAGATTACAGGGGTCTCTGCTGGTGCTGAGGCAGAATTTGGGTGTTTTACTCATGCTGGAAACAAGGAAGTAGGCTTGAGTGGCAGTGGCCCAGGTGGGGGAGGGGAGCATGCTCTTCAGAGCTAACAACCACAGAACACAAAGTTTTGCTGCCTGGTTAATTAGCAAGTTGGCCTGGGGTTATCTACCTACCAGGGAACAGGCCAGGCAAGTGAAGAACCTTCCCCTCCTTAAATACCACCTTAGACCTCCTGAAGCTTGGGACAGCACATCCTGGGAATAGTGCCCTACTTTAAGAAGGAGTTAAAAGTCAAGTAAAATGGGCAGTTAGGTGGTGCAGTGGATAAAGCACCAGCCCTGGATTCAGGAGGACCTGAGTTCAAATTCGACCTCAGACACTTGACACTTAGTAGCTGTGTGACCCTGGGCAAGTCAGTTAATCCCAATTGCCTCACCAAAAAACAAAACAAAAAACAAAACAAAAACAAAAAAAAAGTCAAGTAAAAGACTATCAAGATGAGGAGACAGAGAAAAATGAGAACCATAGAAAGTTTCTTTAGTGACAAGGAAGATCAAGGTACACCTTCAGAAGAGGATAGCAACATCAGGGCTCCCACTTCCAAAGCTTCCAAGAAAAAATATGAATTGGTCTCAGGCCATAGAAGCACTCAAAAAGGACTTTGGAGATAAAGTGAGAGAGGTAGAGGAAAAAATGGAAAGAGAAATGAAAGTGATGAAGGAGGGTCATGAAAAAAAGTCAACAGCCTGAAAAGCCAAATTGGCCAAATGGAAAAGGAGGTACAAAAGCTTCCTGAAGAAAATCATTGTTTAAAAATTAGGATTGAGCAAATAGAAGCAAATGACTTTATGATAAATTAAGACACAATAAAGCAAATCCAAATGAATAAAAAATTAGAGGGCAATGTGAAATATCTTCTTGGAAAAACAGCTAACCTGCAAAATAGATCCAGGAGAGATAATTTGAAAATTATTGGACTACCTGAAAACCATGAGCAAAGAAAGGGCTTAGACATCATCATCCAGGAAATTGTCAGGGAAAATTGCCCTGATATTCCAGAAGCAGAAGATAAAATAGAAATTGAAATAATTTACCAATCACCTCCTGAAAGAGATCCCAAAATGAAAACTCCCAGGAATATCATAGCCAAATTCCAGAGCTCCCAGGTTAATGAGATAATACTGCAAGCAGCCAGAAAGAAACAATTCAAGTACTGTGGAGCCACAGTCAGGATTACACAAGATCTAGCAGCTTCTACATTAAAGGATAGGAGGGCATGGAAATGGAATTACAACCAAAAATCACCAACCCAGCAAAACTGAGTATAATCTTTCAGGTGGAAAAATGGGACTTCAATGAAAAAGAGGACTTTCAGGTATTCAGGATGAAAAGACCTGAACTGAATGGAAAATTTGACTTTCAAGTACAAGACCCTAGAGAAGCATAAAAAGTAAACGGGAAAAAGAAATTAAGAGGGATGTTAAAAAGTTAAACTGCTTACATTCCTACATGGGAAAATGATATGTCTAACTCATAAGAAATTTGTCAGTCTTAGGGCAGATGATAGAAATAAATTTTAGACAGAGACCACAGGTGGGAATTGATTATGAAAGGATGATATCTGTAAAGCATTTTTTTTTGTTTATCTTTTTTTTTGTGGGGTGGTCAGAGTTGGGTGATATGCCTGGAGATGAGCAGTGGATTAGTGTCTTATGACTATGGCCGGATTTGGGCTCAGGTCCTCCTGGGTCCAGGGTGGGTGATTTGTCCACTGTGTCACCTAGCTGCCCCATGATGACATCTCGAGGGTAGAATTGAGGAGTGAGAAGACTGCACTGGGGGATGGGGAAGGGGAGAAGTAGAATGGGGTGAAATCCCACATGAAAGAAACAGGAAAGGGCTTATGGAGTTGAAGGAGAGATGGGGGAGGAGTGGGGCAGTGAATGAACCTCACACTCATCAGAATTGGCTCAAAGACCTTAATCTCATCAGAGTCTGCTCAAGGAGGAATTAACATACACACTCAATTGAGTGGAGTAATCTATCTAACCCTGCAGGAAAGTAGGAGGGGAAGAGGATAAAAGGGAGGGGTGAAAGAAGGGAGGGCAGAGTCTGGGAAGGTTAATTAAAAAAAAATATTCTGGATATGGAGATGCTGCTGCTGTTGTTGTTAATTTCATCCTTGAGTGAAGAGTTCCCTCCACCAAGGAAAACTAGCATGTTCTCTGAAATTTATATTAGAGTTGTTTAAGACAATGGTGACAAATAAGGATCCCTTTACACTGTAGATTAACTTAAGTTTTAAAAGGTAATGTTATCTAGCTTTTGTTGTTTTTTTTTATTTTGTTGAATATTTCCCAATAACATTTTAATCTGGTTTGGCTGCACCAAATAGTGTGTTGGGCAATGTTTTGACACCCCATTCACTAGGACACTAAGGTTAAGCAACTTGCCCAAGGAATTGGAATACTCCTTACTCCTCATTGCTACTTCCAGTTTCTCCCTCTACCACCATCACTCAGGACCCTCTTCTGTATCAGGGTTTGTCCAATATGTATTTGTCACCCAATCAAGATTCTGGTAGCTGTTTTCTATTGACCTCCATGGCATTATACTTCCTTCCTCAACGAGTTCAGTTCCTAGATCACAGTCTTCCTCACTCTCCAATTCCTACCCTCATACTAGGGAAATTCATAATACATATTCACACAACCTCAAACATTCTCAAATTCTCAATTATTCAACTTGCTGATTTCCCATGACCTACTTCTCTACTGAACTGAAGCTACACAGAGATGGTCATATCTTTGATCTGACCATCACCCTCAAGTGTTCCCCAACCATGTTCATAAACTCTGAAATTTCTTTGTCTGACCATAATCACTTGACATACCACCTTACCTTCTGCCTTGTAATTTCCAAATCCTGATCTTCATCTGCACCATGACCTCTAATTCCTCTACCCTTCAATTCTTTCCCAGTCCACCATTGGCTATACTCACCTCCTTTCCCCATATCTTGACCTTTTAATGAACCAGTTCAACTCTAGATAGTCTTCTTCTCTTGAGCCCCTGCCCCTTTATCTTATCTAAAAATTTGCCCTGCCAAACTAAAGCATTGGATTACATTTGTCATCCATTGCCTCCCACTCACATGCAGCTAAACAAAGCTCAAGAAAATCATGAAACCATGCTGACTCTATCTGCTATAAATTTATGTTACGTAATGACAACTGAAACTCCCAAAGTGGAAAGAAAATCCCTTTACCAAACTCTAATTCATTCTCACATATCAGAACAATTTTTACAACCTTTTCAGTCTTCCTTAAACCTCCTTTCTCTTACCCTCTCAGATGAGAACCTTGCCCCATAATTTTTATTTTTATTTATTTAATTTTTTTTGCGGGCCAGTGAGGGTTAAGTGACTTGCCCAGGGTCATACAGCTAGCAAGTGTCAAGTGTCTAAGACCAAATTTGAACTCAGGTCCTCCTAAATCCAGGACTTGTACTTTATCTACCATGCCACCTAGCTGCCCCCACCCCATAATTTTTTAAATGAGATGATTCATGGAAGATAGTCTTCTCCTCTTCTCCCATTCTCCTTGTCTAATATCACTCAGACGCCTTCTGAGATTATCTTCTTCACTGCTGTTTCATGTGAAGAGATAACCCTTCTTCTTGCCAAGGTAAACCCCTCTATGTGTACAAGTGACCACATTCCATTCTGTGCTTTCCAGTAGATTGTCCCCTCTATTATCCCTACTTTCTCATTTATCTTCAACCTCTTCCTGTATACTAAGTGTTTCCCTACTTCCTACATACATATCCATGCCACCTCCTATCCTCATAAAATGCTCATTTGATATATCTATCCCTGCTAGCTACCATCACATATTTCTCCTTCCTTTCATTGCTAAATTATAGAGTTTTTCTTTTCTTTCTCTCTCTTTTTTTGTTTTGTTTTGTTTTGGGGGGCAGGGCAATGAGGGTTATATGACTTGCCCAGGGTTACATAGCTAGTAAGTGTCTGAGGCTGGATTTGAACTCAGGTCCTCCTGAATCCAGGGCTGGTGCTTTATCCACTGTGCCACCTAGCTGCCCCCAAATTATAGAGATTTTTGTTTGTTTGGTTTGGTTTTGGGTTTTTGTATTTTTTTTTAATTATAGAGTTTTTAAAAATCAGATGCAAACCTGACAGAGGATGGTTTGGTAGAATAGGTCAGAGGTCAGGTTCATCAGCTAGAAGACTTAGAAGCTGCTTTTGCAGACTTATATAATGGTTACAATGAAGAAACACTACAGAGTTGGGCTTTAAATCCTGGAATGAGGTCCCTAATTCTACTTGTTCAGAGTTTGAAAAACTGGAAACAAATGCCAGACTATAAGATGGTCTATCAGGCTGGTCTGATTAGTGATTAGTTTAAGCTTCTTCACCATATCATCAACGGACAAGAAATTGAATGTCTTGTACAGTCCCTAAAGTATTTACTAAAAAACTTACTGAAGTCTACTCTTACAACCATTGCCTAATCGAGTTTGAATAACATCTGTCCTGAACAAGTTGATATTATTCAAGGAAAGGTCCTAAATGTGCTTCACGCTTTGTATAGAAGTCTAGACATTCACTTCGAGTATACAGCAAATTCACCTCCAGCTTGAAAGGAAAAAAGACTCTTTTCATTAATGTGCTTATACTTTGTATGGAAGTCTAGACATTCATTTGGAGTATTCGGCAATTTACCTCCAACTTGAAAGGAAAAAAGACTCCTGTTCCATCTAAAAAACGTATTAGCAATTTCTCCTTAACTCTCCCATGCAACTTCTTAAAAAGAATATTTTGATCTCTTAGAAACTTTAAAATGGACAATTTTTTCAATGATCAAATCTCCAGTTTGCATCTATCAAGGCTATTGAATATCAAATATGCCAATTTCTAGAGTTACTATAAAACCATATCTTTTTTTTCCTTTTTCTCCTTATTCCATGTCCTTTCCAAACTCAATCCTGTTTCTCAGAGCTGTAGCCTAAAGTACAATGGACCCTACTTACAGGATTAAGAGCTGGAAGGTACTTTGGAAGTCATATAATCCAACCCCCTCATTTTAAAGATGAAGTAACTAACCATTGGGCATCTAGGTGCAGGGGGTGGGGGTTTTTTTTCCCATTTGTTAAAAACAAATCAACCTGGGGTGGCTAGGTGGCACAGTGGCTAAAGCGCCGGCCCTGGATTCAGGAGTACCTGAGTTCAAATCCGGCCTCAGACACTTGACACTTACTAGCTGTGTGACTCTGGGCAAGTCACTTAACCCCCATTGCCCTGCAAAAACAAAAACAAAAACAAAAACAAAAACAAAAACAAAAACAAAAAAACCAAAACAACCTGCCCTTTCAGAATCCTGATTTGGGTAACAGGAGGTTCCTGGTTGATGGGGTGAGGTGGGGCTAATCATAAGAAGGGAGTTATAGATAAATAGCTGAATGGAATTCCCCCACTGGCCAAGTTGAGTTTAATATACTACACACTTCATGAATAGAATATATATGACAAGTTTTTATTAAATTGAATTTGAAACTTTGACAAGTTGAATGTTATAAAGCACTATATCAACAGAATGTATATGACAAGTTTTGATTATTATCACAAACCCAATTAGGATTACCTACTCAGTACAGCAAGCTAGACTTCTTCATGTAACAGGCAAGTGTTGATATTTATTAACCTAAACACTAGGGCAGCTAGGTGGTACAGTGGATAGAGTGTTAGACCTAGAGTTAGGAAAACATCTTTCTGAGTTCAAATCTCACCTCTGACACTTACTAGCTCTGTGACCCTGGCCAAGTCATTTATTTCTGTTTGCCTCAGTTTCCTTTACCTATAAAATGAACTAAAGAAGGAAATGGCAAACCACTCCAGTATCTTTGCCAAGAATACCCCAAATGGGGTCACAAAGAATCAGACACAATTAAAAAGACTGAGCAACAACAAGAAACCTACACACCAAGAATAAATGTCCTGAAAGAATATTGCCATCATGAGTTCAAAGAAACCACAGAAAAATTCAGATTCACAGTTAATGAAACAAATACTTAAGCACAATCACATTATTGTCTAATCTATAAATAAGATCTATACATGTTTTAGTATATGAACCATACTTATTTGAGGAAAAGCAGTTAGTTCTTAGAATCATAAGTCTTCCACTGAAGGTTTTAAGTTCTTTAGAATTATATGATTCTTAATGGCTTAAAGTCCATTGGCATTTGTAGTGCTTAATACTATGGATACAGTAGGCACATTTTTAGATGATAATTCAAAAATTCCAAATTGAATATGATATCGTAGGTGAAGGAAGAAAAACTCTTGACAATTACATTTGCCCTTCTTCCACTGATTTTCTGAAGGCCATAGTGAGTGGTTTTTTTGTTTGAATAACTTTTTTGTTAAATATAAATGAATGCTTTGTCCTCCAGTGGTCTTTTGGAGTTTCTAGTACATCAAGAATAAGGGAGTTGAATGAAGATTATATACTGGCAGGTTAATACATAGAAAATAAATTCAATATGTTTACTACAATTGCACATGCATAACCTATATCAGGAAGGAAGAGAGAAAGGGAGAAATATGGAACTCAAAATCTTATAAAAATGAATGTTGAAAACTATCTTTACATGTAATTGGAAAAAATAAAATGCTATTTACCTAAAAAAGAAAACAAATTCAAGGATTATTAGAAGATATAGGTTGGCAAGTATAAATGCAAAGAGTAAAAATTCTAATCAACTTTCCACCCTTGATGCATACTGACAATTAACAGGAGACACTTAAAGAAATATTTATGTTGTCATAAATCATTTTTTATTAAAAAAACAAAACAAAAAAAGACTTGGCATTGACACATATTAAGAAGTGAAGTCTTTACCCATAATCCAATAGCTAGCACTAGAAGAGATGATAAGAGTAGCCTTCTTTGTACTTGTCTACAATTTAATATTTTTGAAGAAATCTTCAGCAATAAAAAAATGGATAGGAGGCCATCTACAATAAGCACTTCCATTTTCTTTCCTCTTACTCTCTTAATTCTTCTGTCTAGTATCTCAACTCATCACTCAGCTGAAAGTGCTCTCTCTAAAGATATCAATGTTTTGTTGTTGTTTTTTTTAAATTGCCAAATATAATGCCTTTTTCTCAGTCTTCAGCCTTTGAAACTTTGAAAGAGGATTAATCACCCCCTTCTCCTTGTTACTCTCTTCTCTACAGGTTTTTGTGACATTGCTTTCTCCTAATTATTCTCCTATCTGACTGCTTCTTTTCATTCTTTTCTTGGATCTTCATCCAGGTCATGCCTGCTATTTTTGGATGTCTGCAAGGCTGTGCCCTGGCTCCTCTTCTCTTCTCCTTCTATGCTATTTTGCTTGGAGATCTTATTAGTTCCCAAAGATTCAATTATCATGTCTATACAGATAATGCCCAGATCTATTTGTCTAGTCCTTACCAATCTCCTGATCTGTAGTCTCTCTTCTCCAACTCATGGGGAGGGAAGGCCATGAGCATTTATATAGCACCTTCTGTGTGCCAGGCACTGTGCTAAGCACTTTATAAATATTACCTCATTTGGTACTCACAATTATCCCCATTTTACAGTTGAAGAAACTGACGCAAACAGAAGTTAAGCGACTTACCCAGAGTCAACACAGCTAGATTTGAACTCAGGGTTTCCTCACTCTAGGCCCAGAATGCTATCCCCTGTACCATTTGGCTACCTATTGTATACCTCATACTTGATGTCCTGTAGACATCTTAAACTCAACATGTCCCAAATCGAACTTATCAAATTATCTTTTTTTATACCACCTTTAACCCTCCCCTCTTCCTGATCTCTATAATTGTTGAGGGCACCACTATCCTCCCATTTACCCAGGCTTACAACCTAGGTATCAGCTTCTACACCTCAGTCTCTCTCATTGTCCTGTCAGTTACCTTCATAAAGTCTCTTATATATGCTCTCTTCTTTCCTTTGACATGCTATTATTAATGCAAATCCTCCTTATCACCTCAAACCTGGCCTACTGAAATAGTCAGCAAATAACTGGTCTCCCTGATTCTTCTCTCCCCACTCCAGTCCATCCCCCATTCAGCTATTAAACTGATCTTCCTAAAATGCAGGATTGATCATTTTATTCTTCTATTTCATAAACTCCAATGGCTCACAATTATCTTTTGTATCAAATATAAAATTTGCTATTTGGCTTTTAATGCCCTTTATAACCTGGCTCCTTCCTATCTATCCAGTTTTCTTTCTCTTTACTTTATCCCAGCCATGTACTCTGTTATTCTATGTTACTGGCCTTCTTGCTCCTCAAACAAGATATTCCTCTCTCAACTCTGTGCATTTTCACAGGTTGTTCCCCATACCTGTACTTCCTGGATTCCATGGATTCCTTCAATTCTCAGCTCATTCCCACTTTCCTCAAGAGGCCTTTGTTGTTATTCTTCAGTCATTTTTCTATCACGTCTGACTCTGATCTGATTTGGCTTTTTCTTGGTAAGATACTGGAGTAGTTTGCCATTTCCTTCTCTGGCTCATTTTACAGATGAAGAAACTGAGGCAAACAGGATTAACTGACTTGCCCAGGGTCACATAGCTAATAATGGTCTGAGGTGAGATTCGAACCCAGAAAAATGAGTCTTCCTGGCTCCAAGCCCAGTGTTTTATCCACTATATCCTCTAACTTCTCTAAGAGACCTTTCCTGATCCCCTTTCATGTTAGTGGCTTCCCTTTGTTAATTATCCCCAATTTATCCTTCTTTAATAGCTTGTTTGTGCATAATTAGTTACATTTTTCTCCCCCCATCAGACCTGGAGAGGTCCTTGAGATCAGGGACTATTTTGTTTTGAGGGGTATTTTTGTGTTGTTGTTGTTTTATATTTCCTTATACTTTTACAATTTAAAATAGTGTATGACATTGAGTAGGGGGCTAAATAAATGCTTATTGAGTGAAAGAAACTAACGGAGAAAGAAATGAATTTTTAACCTCTTTTTATCCAATTTAGTGAAAGGAAGGCAGAATACAGTACACAAATGCATTTCATTCAAAGAATTAAGAGTGAACCACAAGAAAGAAGAAAGAAGGTAGATTGATGGATTAGTCCTAAATAAAACAAACTCTAACTGGAGGTTAGACCACAAAGACAAGTTTAAAGGGGAAGAAAGAAAGGGGGAAAATGTGTGATTGTGTGATTGAACTCTAGACACGTGAAAAAGAGGCACTGGGGAGAAGAATCAGAATGCATTCAAACCTAGAACAATAGTGCCAAGTATATGCCTTGATTAGTTGGTGCAGTAGATAAAGAGTTGGGCCTAGAATGAGGAAGACCTGAAAATAAATACAGCCTTGTACACTTACTATCTATGTGACTTTCGGCAAGTCACTTAACTTTTATTTGCTCAGTTTCCTAAAAAGTAAAATGGAAATAAAAACACCACCTACTTCTGATGTGGGATGGTAGAGGGGGGAGTCATATAGGAGGTAAAGAAGGGGTTAACAGACAAACCTAAGACCCCAGCTCTAATTTAGATCTGAGTTCTGAAAGGGATTAATGGATAACTTAAGACTTGGGCCCTCATCTAAGTCAGGGCCTAGTTTCTTCGCACCTGGAGGTCTGGCTCCTATTAATTACCCCACTAATCACCACTCACAACAAGAACATAAAGAGACAGGTTATAGAAATCCTAATTGATAAATGTTAATGCCCAGAAACTAGGCCTGAGAATGAAAAACACAAGGACACTCTGACCTTGGCAAGTTGAGGTAACATGCTCAGAAAAGGCTAAATTTGTCCCCAGTTTACCTTATGACACATAAACCCCCAAAACATACCTCCACAGGAAAAGGTGCCCGCCTCAGGGGTTGGCTTAAGCCCTCAGGAACTTCAAATTAGGATAGACCCTCCCCTGTACCTCCCTAAAGTAGAGAGTGTTATAATGAGACTGATAATATAACTGTCTTTTCTCCCCCTATTCGAGAGACACCTCCATGGTACTCTCCCTGTGGTCACTCACAGTATTGCAATATAACTTGGAAAACTGAGTCATTGAGTCTTGTAATTCTTTGAGACACCTCAAGATCAATTTGATGAATTAAACCCACCATCCCACGTCACTTTGAGGGGTTGTTGTTATGAATAAGATAATATTTTCTAAGTCTCTTAGCACAATGTCTGGCACAGAGTAGGCACTATATAAATGCTTATTCCCTTCCTTAACTCCTATCACCCTCTTCTTTATAAAGGGAAAGTGGTGGTGGAGGTAGGGAGGAATCAAGAAACTCTGATGAATGCAACAAATATATACAATTCCAGAGGGCTTGTGATTTCACATACACTTCCTGATAGAGAAGTGATGGACTCAAGATGCAGAAAGAAACATACATTTTTACATAGCCAATGTAAGAATTCATTTTGCTTGATGATGCATATTTTTCTTTTTTTGTTCCTTTTTTTTTTTTCCGATAGAGGGGGTAGGCAAAGGAAATAAGTGTTTGTTAATTGAAAGAAAAAAAAAACACCTAAATTTAAAAAGAATAGATTTATTTGAAAGAGGAGTCAACAGGTAAATCAGTCGGCTAACAGCCGGGAAATCTTTCTCCTGGCAACCTCTGTTCCTTCCCTGGTATCAGAAATGATTGAACCAGGGATAAATCTGACATTTCCCCTTAGGGTTCCTTTTATAAGCATCTGCCTCCTACTAGCAACATGGATTGATATCTGTACTTTCTTGCCTTGAATTTTTGTGAAATAAAACTAATTGCATTGGAACTCCTAGTGGTTTATCTTGTATAGTTGAAATTGTTACTTTTTATTGACTAATTCTGGACACAAAGAAAAATGCATTTATTCATTTAGCTTCCATTTCTTAAACACCTAGTGTGTACAAAGTATTGTACTGGGCGCTATGGAAGATAAAAAAATAAAATGGCTTCTCTTTCATGAAAATTAAAGGCTCTTTTTAAAAAACTGTATGCTAGATTTTCTGTATCCAAATGGATACTTTCCTTCAGGGCAAATCCCCTTGGGGAGACAACACACTTATTTTAACAATCATGGTGTTGCCCAGATATTTTTTTAATTCTTGGAATGTGATATGGCATGTAAAATACTTTGTAAATTTTAAAGCACTAGATGTGTTGCTGTTGATGTTGTTGTTAGTGTTAGTATTAATAGTAATAGTATGGGCTTCAGGGCCAACTTACTAGGCACATGAAACAAGACTCAATGTTTTAAAGATAACATTTCAGTTTTTGGAACAAAAAACGTTCTATTTTTCAGCTCAATCACCCATCTAATTTACTAGGCTTTACTCCAAATGACTTTTGGTTATTTCTAAAAATCAAATCTATCCTCAAAATATGCCAGTACTGAAAATATTCAAAATAGCCTCAGGCTCTGAAGGCAAAGTCCCAAGAAGTTTTGAGCATTAGGCACCAGCATCATATTATGAACATATCCTCCTAAAATGATTATGCTGAAGGGAACAACACTCACTTGAGTGCATAAATTCTGGTGGATTTGTTAACTTTAAAAAATACAGTTAATTTACAGCCATACTTTATGTAAGACCTGAACCAATAACTATAATTCAATAATTTAATTAAGTGCCTACTGTGTACAAATTATTGTGTTAGATGCTAGTAGGCAAGAGAAGCAGAAATATAAAAAACAGAGTTTATTGGCTTATATAACAGAAAAAGAAAATGACAAAGCTTGGAGGGGATATACTGGGACACTAAAAGACTTTTGGTGGTGTTGTGAACTGATCTAACCATTCTGGAAAGCAGTATGGAACTATACTCAAAGGCCATAATATTGTGTATACCCTTTGACCCAGTAATACTACTACTAGGTCTATATCCCAGAGAGATCAAAGAAAAATGGGAAGGACTTATATATGTAAAAATATTTATAGCAGCTCTTTTTGCGGTGACAAAGAATTGGAAATTGAGGGGATGTCCAACAATTGGGGAATGGATGTGATATATGATTATGATGGAATACTTTTGCACCATAAGCAATGACAAGCAGATGTATTTCAGGAAAACTTGGAAAGACTTACGTGAACTGGTGCTGAGTGAAGTGAGCAGAACCAGAACACCATGCACAGTAATAGCAATATTGTATAATGATCAACTGTGAAGGCTTTAGCTATTCTCAGCAATACAATGATATAAGACAATTCCAAATCACTAATGATGAAGAATGCTACCCACCTTGAGAGAAAGAAATGGTGAAATCTAAATTAATACTTAAAATTTTTTTCTTTATTTTTCTTAGTTTCCCCCCTTTGTTCTGTATTTTCTTTTGTAACATGGCTAATATGAAAATGTTTCACATGTATCATCTAGAGAAAGAACTATAGAGTTTATGAATATGTATTGAAGCATAATATTTTCACTTTTTGTTTGTTTGGGGGGATTTTTTTAGTTTTTCCTTTTTGTTCCGTTTCTTCTTTCACAACATGACTAATGAAGAAATATGTTTAACATGATTGCACATGTATAACCCATATCAGATTACTTGCCATATTGGAGAGGGGGGAAGCAGAGAAAGGAAGAAAAATTTGGAACTTGAAGTCTTATAAAAAATGAATGTTGAAAACTATCTTTATAAGTAATTTTTTAAAAATAAAATACTATTTACAAAAAAGAAAGATGAAAGACAGTACAGAATGAGACAAAGGTTCTAAGACATGGCAAATGTGCAAATTTGTTTTGCTTGACTATACATGTTTGTAAGAGACTTTGTTTTTCTTTGGTTTTCAATTGGGAAGGAGAAATTTGGGTATGAGTGTGAAGAGGATTTTTTACAGACAGAAAAAATAATAAAATATAATTTCAAAAATATGTTTTGCATGACTATGCATGTATAACCTATATCACATTGCTTCCCTTCTCAAGGAGGGATGAGGGTAGAGAGGAAAGGAGAGACTTTGGAACTCAAAAAACCCCACAAATACTAAAATAGTTTTACATGAATTTGGGCACATGTATGTATGTATGTAAAAGTAACAGGGTCCCCCACTGTCCTAGCAATTTATAAGCACCTAGGAGGATATAGTACAAATACCAATAATTTTAGCACAAAATCACTATTTATCTGGGAATATAAAATGTATGGAAAAGATGTTATATAAAATCAGAGAAGGGAAAGATATTTACTGCAAACAGAGAATCAAGAAAGATTTTATGGGAGAGGTGACATTTAACCTAGGCCTTTAAGGATGACTATAACAGCCAGAAGTTGTATAAAAGGGAGGGAAATTTAGATCTAGAATGTGAGTAAAGATCTAATTCTAGTGTGAGAAAAGCTATGGAAGCAGCAAGGAATGGAAAAAGGATGGCAGATGAGG
The DNA here is from genome assembly GCF_019393635.1 of Dromiciops gliroides. Classification (NCBI taxonomy): domain Eukaryota; kingdom Metazoa; phylum Chordata; class Mammalia; order Microbiotheria; family Microbiotheriidae; genus Dromiciops; species Dromiciops gliroides. Next base: position 148,191,997 of record NC_057863.1, read on the forward strand.
AATTGTCCAGTCTGCCTAGAGAGAAGTATAAAAGATAGGCTGGTGCTTCATACTGTCATGAAGAGCAGTGAATGCTAGACTATGAATTTTATTTTCTAGGCAAGATGAAGCTATTAAATGATATTGAGCAAAAGAGTGATATGATCAGATCTGGGCAGGAAGAAAATTGATCTGGTAGCAGTGTGAAGCAGAAATTGGTTTTAAGAATAAAAGCTTCAGTAGGGTTGGGTCGGGTTTGTTATTGCTGCTGTTGTGGGTTTTGCTTGTTTTGCTCTATCCAGAATCTTCCATGCTTTCATGTTGGAAATTATCAGCACTGTACTGTTTTAGTCTGTATTCCTCACCAATCTGTGACATGTATTTGTGACATCAGAAGTGAAAAACCACTCAAACACTCCTATAAGAGACCCTAGGTCTCTCTGTAGAATCATTGTCTCTCCCTGTTTAAAAATAAAAACATGTAAAGCCAGATGACTGATCATAGGCATCCCTTCAGTGAACCAGGAGGAGTGACAAGAGCCTAACCTGGGAATGCCAAGTCTAGAGAGCTAATCCTCTTTCTCCTGTTGCTGTGGCCTGAAGACTTTCCTCCTGAGTTCCCATCACTTAGGGCCCAGTGACTCCCACCCACTCAAGCTACTCAGACCTATTTATATCTTTGTTTCTCCTGTGACTGAGATCCAAATGTATTCATCGTCCTGAATACCACTTCCTTGGCCTCTGCAAAATAGGCATATGAATTCCTAAAGGCCTCAAGCCTTCCCCTGTATGAATTATAATTTTCCAAATTATATTTCTTTTATTATCATTACTGATTTATCTACCTCTACTCAAAACACTCTATATCTCAAACATAGCTTCAATGGACCAGGATAGGATCGAAAAAGGCAAATGCTGAAAACTATTATCATAATTCAGATGGGGTGAGGACAGGAAGGGGTGTACTTGTTCTAGGATGGCAGCTGTGGAAATGGACTGATAATAACTGAGTATCTATAGTACTTCAGGGTTCATAACCCAGCAAGATAGGCAATGCAAATAGTATTAGTTCCACTCGATAGATAAAGTTAAGTGACTTGTCCATGGCTATACAACTTGTATCAGAAGCAAGCTGTGAAACCAGATCTACTAATTATGAGTCTAGGGCTCTGCCTACCAGTCTATGCAAGGAGCTGCCTCCTGAAGAGGGATAAATAAAAATTAAACTAAGGACACTGCAGGGAAGGTGACCTAGAATCTCTACACCTCAAGATCTCAGAACTGAACTTCTAATTTTAACCTCCAGATACCATACAACATTTCTAACATAGGGTTTTCCCCCTTCTTCCTGTCTCTACTATTTTTCCTTTATCTTTGGCCCTTTTCTTCTTAATTTAATGCTCATAATTACATCTCCCCAAATTTGCAAAACAGAGAATTGGGCACACAACCATTCTGGAATCACTTCCTAAAGCAATGGATAGAAAAGTATGTAAAAAACAAAGTAACATAAATATGAGATTTGTTAACAATGAACTCAGTAGCACAGTGGAGAGAAAGAGAACATTGGGTCTAGAGTAAGAAAGATTTGAGATCAGATTTGTGTGACTCTAGGCAAATCACTTAACTCCCCTCTGCCTCAGTTTCCTAGTAAATGCTTAATAAATGGCTCTCAAAATCTGTATTCACAATACGCTTTTAATTTTAATATGAATTATTAACATTATTAACATTTTCTCCATCACTTTTTTTTTTGCCCAGGGTCACAGAGCCAGCAAGTGTCAAGTGTCTGAGGCCGGATCTGAACTCAGGTCCTCCTGAATTCAGGGCCAAGTGTTTTATCCACTGCACCACCTAGCTGCCCTCTCCATCATTTTTTTAAGACTAGACAATATACAAAACAATAAATCAAAACTTAGTTTGTAGAACTTATCAATTTCTGAGGTATTACACTGAAAATTTAACAATCGGCTCCTGCAAAAATCTGGGTACACCCCCAACCTGATATACATAGACCTGGTTTAAAGAATCATTAAATGCAAACAATAGAATAAGCTGAATTTCAGACCTGTGAAAAAAGAAAGGCTGGGGCCAATTTGCTTCCCCACTCCCTGTGGATGATTTTGCTGGATGGTAGTAGATGTGACCTTGAAGCCAGAAAAAAAATGTTAACCTCTAGTGAACTGGAAATCCTGGGTCAGGAATTTTCAGAAGGAATGGAACCTTTGGTACACCAAAGGAATGTGATTTCAGCAGGCTGGAAGTTGCTGAGTGGAGTAAAGAAGGATCCCTCTTTCTTAAAGATAGCTCTTCATAACTAGGGGCTCTTTCAGGTCCCTGCAGTGTCAAGCACAGAATCCATTCTCTGTATCTGCCTCTCCCTCCCTCCCTCCACCCCCCTTTCTCTTTTTCCCTCTCCCACTCTTACCTTCTCCCCCTCTCTCTTCTGGGCACAATGCAGTAAATGCAGTAAGAACACTATAGAAACTTTTGTGCTAGAAGGAGAAGGGTAGCTGAGTGGTGAAGCAGCCAGTGAGGCATCCAGCACAGGAGACAGCACAGGCAGCTCAGCAAACTGAGACAACTTGGAGCCAAGAAGGAAGACTGATGATAGAAAGATAGATAGATGGATAGATAGATAGATAGATAGATAGATAGATAGATAGATAGATAGATAGATAGATAGATAGATAGATAGATAGATAGATAGATGGATGGATGGACAAACGGATGGACAAACAGATAGATAGATGATAGGTAGGTAGAGATACACACACACTCACACACACATAGTATATTACAATATATTATATGTTTTATAATGACCATATATATTTTGTTTTGGACGGGGGCGGGGGGTGGTTTGGGTTTTTTTTGATGAGGCAATTGGGGTTAAGTGACTTGCCCAGGGTCACACAGCTAGTAAGTGTTAAGTGTCTGAGGCTGGATTTGAACTCAGGTCCTCCTGACTCCAGGGCCAGTGCTCTGTCCACTGTGCCACCTAGCTGCCCCTATATATTTTGTATTAGATAATAAATATAATAATTTTATATAGAAAGATTAAAACATGTGTAAGTAATTAATTGTGATTTGGGGTTTCCATGGCCCCATCTTTGCTTCATTATGGTCAGACTGAAAAGATGTAATATTGAAAAGCCATGCAACTTCAGAGTCAGGAAGTGATGTTTGCTTGTGGGTCTTGTTGATCAAAGTTGCCAGCCAATTAGTTTGGAGGGGTGTGTGTGTGTGTGTGTGTGTGTACAGCCCTGTTTCCCATTTCACAAGAGGCTTCTGGGAGGAAGGAGGAACAAGGGGCTTGCTTTTGGGTTAGAGATGGGGGGGGGAGGGAGGAGCTGGTGGTGGTTGAGCTTCTGACTGAGCCAGGAGACACTGCACAGCTGATTATCCTTAGAACTACAGATTTAAGGTGGTGGTGAGTTTTTGTTGTTGAAGCAAGGCTGGCTCTTTGGGCAGGTTTAGAGTTTGAGTCAGTTTTTATTCGAGCTGACTGTTCTGAGTGGCTTGGGAGGCAGGGCTTGTTCCAGGTACCTGGGGGCATTTTTACCCTAGAGATTTAGATTCTAACCATCTGGGAAGTGGGACATATTTTTCCCTTTCTCTATCCCCTTTCTCATTGTCCTTAGCTCTATTAATTTCACTTGTGTTGTAAATTTTGTTTCCATTATTAAAACCTGATTTGTTTGTGGAAAAGAGGCTGTTAATCTCCTTTCTAATCAATCTGAGAGAAATAACTAAAGAAAAGGAAGTTTGGAAGGGAGGAAACTCTCAACCTAGAGGTCTCCCATTATTTTCTGAACCCCAGTATTACAGCGAGCCACCCAATTAACTCTCCCCATACTAAATTTGGCCCACACATATGTAACATTCATATTTATATCTAACATATAAATATATTCCATACATAGAGCAGGTGGCTCAATAGATAGAATATTGGGGGTATAGTTGGGAAGACCTAAATTCAAATCCAACCTCAGATACTCACTAGCTGTGAGACCCTGGATAAGTCATTTAATTTCCATTTGCCTTAAACCACTGGAGGAGGAAAATGGCAAACTACTCTAGTATCTTTGTTAAAAAAAAAAAATTCATGGGCAGTAACAGAGTCAGACATGACTGAATGACTAAACAACAAAGGTGGTACAGTGGATAGAGTAATCATATATTATATGTAATATATACTACTATACATAATGGCAGGTGACTCAGTGGATAGAGCATTGGGCCTAGAGTCAGGAAGATCTGAGTTCAAATCCTGCCTCAGATATAAAATGGGGATAACAGTAGCACCTACCTCTCAGGATCGTTTTGATGATCAAATGAAATAATAATTGAAAAGCACTTAGCATAGTGTCTGACACATAGTAGGAGCTACATAAATGTTAGATGTTATAGCATGTAAGTTTTAACATCACATGTATGCATGCATGTATGTGTAGATGTGTGAGTGTGTGAGTGTGTGTGTGTGTGTGTGTGTGTGTGTGTGTGTGTGTGTGTGTATTCAACAGAGAGGCTGTGAGACTGGGATATGATTATAGCAGAGATCCAGTCTCTTTGAGAACAGAGCTTATAAACCTTAATTTGGCCTTAGTAGAAACATTAGAAAAGAAGACTTTCCCCCAAGTTTCAGTCTTCCAGAGGATTGGAATGATTGGAATGACTCCACCTACTGGAGACTTACTATAGGAAAGCCCCACCATGAGGAGAATGCCTGAGAGGGCAAGGCCATGCGGCTTTTCCTTGGTGTCAGGAAGTAACGTTTGCGCATGGGTACTGTCCATGAAGGCTACCAACCAATCAACTTGAGGAGCCTCCCATTTTTTGGGAGGGGACAGGAAGGAGGAAGGAGGGCCTGCACAGAGAGGTATGTCTCTTTTTGGTTCCTGACTTTATGGTGGTGGTGGTGGCAGCAGAGGAAATTTCACAGGAAAATTGAGGAAAGATAGGATTGCCAGGCTGTTGGAATTCTGTTCTCAATCTTTCTCTTTCTATCTTTCAATAAACCCTTAAAAACTTAAACTTGTTTTATCAGTGATTTTAGTCAGTTTCCCCCAAAACTGGGGGAACAGATTAGAACCCACATTTAGAATCTTAAATTACAGGATATTTTACTAGTTTTCCCTAGTAGAGAGACACAGGTAGTTGGAGCTATCTTTAAGGTCCCTACATTTTGAGCTCCATCCATCTTTTTCCTATTCAAAAGCTTTTCCCCCCATTTTGGAGTCACAGAAATGTAGTTCTCTTAGATTGGGAATTGTAGATGAGTTTGTACTCACAGGAAAATGTACGTGGAGACATGTTTTCCTATCCTTTTGCTAATTATTTTAATTCCAGTTAAATATTTTACCTTTGAAATGTGTTTTCCTTATTTTGTTTGCCATATCCTAAGGGAGCACACTTATTTTAAACTACATTGAACTCAGAAGTTTATGTGAGTCCAGAGTTGAGTGGAACACAGCCTAAATATTTTGAAAAAATGTAGACTTTCTGAATAATTTCTTGCTAACTTTCTACTTGATCTGCTGCAGTGTCGTGGCTGGCTAAATATTTTCCTAAATCTAGTGGACAAGAGACCCTTCAGGATTCCTCTAAAGATATAATCTTAAATTCTATTCAACAACCATATATTAGGCACCTACTATGAGCCAGGCACTGTGATACAAAGATGAAAAGACAGTCCCTGATGTCAGGTAGTTTCCATTCTTTTGGGGGAAAAACATACACATATATAAATATATATGAGTCATATACAAAGGAGATACAAGGTCATCTTTGATGAGAAGGCACTAGCTGCTGAGTGAACTGGAGAAGACTTCTTGCAAAAGATGATATTTGAGTTGAGGTTTTGTTTGTTTGTTTGTTTTGTAAGGCAGTGAGGGTTAAGTGACTTGCCCAGGGTCACACAGCTAGTAGGTGTCAAGTGTCTGAGGCTGGATTTGAACTCAGGTCCTCCAGAATCCAAGGTCAGTGCTTTATCCACTGTGCCACCTAGCTGCCCCAAGTTGAGTTTTGTTTTGTTTTTTTATTTTTGTTTTAGTGAGGCAATTGGAGTTAAGTGACTTGCCCAGGGTCACACAGCTAGTAAGTATTGTGTCTGAGGCTGGATTTGAACTCAGATAGTCCTGACTCCAGGGCTGGTGCTCTATCTACTGCTCCAACTAGCCGTTCCCCCCCCCCCCCAAGTTGAGTTTTAAAGGAAGCCAGAAACTCTAATAGAGATGAGATGAAGAGCAGCCCATGGATGGGAGATAGCCAGTACAAAGAAGAGAGATGGAGTACCTTCTGTGAAGAACTGCAAGTTGGCCCTAGCTTTGAGGAGAATAATGTAAATAGACTGGAAAGATAGAAAGGGACAGGGTTATGAAGTGTTTTAAATACTGAGGTATTTATATTTGATGCTGAAGGTAACAAGAAACCACTAGAGTTTATTGAGTCGGTAGGGGGAGGAATGGTGTCATGTTCAAATCTGCACTTTGGGAAAGTTATATTGGTAGCCATGTGCAGGATGTGTTATAATACAGAAAGGCTTGAGGCAGAAACACCAATTAGGAGACTCTTGGTTTATTGTTGTTGGTTTTTTGGTTTTGGGGTTTTGGGGGTTTTTTTGCGGGGCAATGAGGGTTAATTGACTTGCCCAGGGTCACAACAGCTAGTGTCAAGTGTCTAAGGCTGGATTTGAACTCAGGTCCTCCTGAATCCAGGGCCAGTGCTTTATCCACTACACCACCTAGCTGCCCCTCCAATTAGGAGACCCTTGCAATATTCTAAGCAATAGGTAATAAGGGCTGGAATCAAGGTGGTGGCTATTTTAGAAAGAAGGCATACATGACAAATGTTGTAGATATAGAGATGTCAATCTATATCCAATTGTTGGAAATTGACTATATATGTCCAATGAGTGTGAATGTAGGATTGAGAACAGAATGAAAGTTGTAAAACTGGGTGAAGGATACTGGTACCTTCTAGAGTAATGGGAAATTTCTGAAATGGAGTGGGTCTAATGTAAAGTTGAGGAGTTCTGTTTTGTACATGTAGAGTTTGAGATTTCAATGGAACATTCATATCCATTCACACATATATACACCTGTATGTGTATACAGGGTGGGTCAAAAGTCAGGATGTTTAAATAACTTTATGAAAATTATTTTTCTTTATTTTTGCCATTTATGAGATTTTATTTTTGACACGTAATATAAATTCATTTCTATATATACTGTATATGATGCTACAGTATTATAAATTAAAAACAAAAAATAAAGGAGTTATTAAATATTGAAACCCTTTGTGACTTTTGGCCCATCAAGTATGTATATGTGTGTGTATGTGTGTATGTGTATATATATGTATATACACACACATATATACGTATACACACATAAACATATATGCATATGTGCATGTGTGTGTGTATGACCACTAGAGAATTGGTGCAGTCCAGGGGAGAAACTAGGAATACATAAGTAGATCTGGGCTTCTAATATAACCTTCCCAAGTGGGTTATTACTGGAATTATAAGCACTAATACCTGATTTAAAGACTTGGCTGTACTCAAAGCATCTAATTTCAAATATTTTCTATTTTAAAGACTGAGTTGTTGAGGGAGAAAAACCAAGGGTTAAGAGACTTGGCTGAAATTATATACAGAATCCAGTCAATCTAGAAATAAAATTCAGGTCCCCTTTTATTTGAGTGCTTCTTCAACACACCAGACTACATCTTTTATAACTAATTATGATGCTCTTTCCCCCTTTTGACTATCCTTTTAAAACATTAGCTTTTCAAAGTGATATATTTGGAATGTCTTTTAACATTTGACATTCACTTTAATATGCGAGACTCTTAGCAGTGCTAAAGTGGCATCCTGCAAATGTAAAAAAAAGTAACACAAAAAATCAAGTCAAGAGAATCTAATCTGAGATATGTATTGCTCATTAAAGAGTTCACCAAATCTGATAATTGATGAAAAATTAGAATCCTGAAACCGATTTTATTTCACTTACCCTGCTAATGAAATGACAATAATTTTGTAACAAGAGTTAATATCCCAACAATGATTTCCACACTCAACACAAAACATCAAAATTGTTGGAAACTACCTGAAGAGAGTTGAGAAATAAGGATTTTCTGATGAGCACAAGTAGTGGAACAGATTAAAAATTTACTTTCCATTGAAAATCCATTCAAAATTTGTTTAGTGATCCATCAGTCTACTGTCCTAAACAGGTAATATACCTTCCCAATTCTCATTCTCTCTCTCTCTCTCTCTCTCTCTCTCCCTCTCTCTCTCTCCTCATTCAGATACAAATCAAAAGAAACTTTCTTGTTAAAAGTCTTAATTCAACTGTCATTTTATGTCCTATCTATGGAATTACATTCCTATATTCACCTTGTATTTATCTGGTTCCTTAATAACCAACTCTTCATCTCTGATAAGCACTTTCAGGAATTATGCATAACATTTCTGGGAATTAGTTTCTTAGAATTCCAACTGGGCCTTTTTTTACCAATTTCTAAAGAATAATTCAAACCAATGATATACACAACAGTGTGCCCGGCTTTTAAGGCAGCTGATATTTATGAGCATTGTCTGATTCTCAGAAACCGTAGCCATACCAATCTCTGTAAGAGTGAGTATAAAGAAGTTCCGAAATGATCTATACAAACTTTTACATTTCATTTACAGTGCCAATTGAAAATGTTAGGAAAACTTCTGAAAATTATGAGAAAGTAGTGAAATGGGGAAAAATTGACAGGGACTTTTGCCTAGGTTTCCAATACTTAATAAATGTCAAGTGGAGTCAGCACAAAGCGATTATACAGAAAATAGACTGAGGAAACCTGCAGACTCTAAAAATTTGAAATTCACAAGCTCTCTTGGTCTTAAGTCCCCATGTGAATTCAACTCCACAATGAAAAGCTAGATCCTCTTCCTTGAGAGCTCAGTCACCTCTTTCCCTCCAGAGTTTCTCCTTTCCATTTCGATTTCTCAGCCACAAGCTAATCAGTCTTAATTGCTCCCAGCTGTGATTCCTTCTCCCAGGGGTTGCTCCCTGCTGTTGCATGCATTGTGTGGGGACTAAGTACAGAATCATAAAATTTGCTAAACCATGATAAATGCAGGGGAGCTCTGTAGATTCTAATTCATTATAGAGTATTTTCAGCTCTGTAAATCTAAGATTAACCCAACTTTTTAAAAGCTTCCTAATTTAAAGCAGAGTTGTTGATAAAATGAGATAATATTTGTAAAGCACTTAGTACAGTGCATGGTACATAGCAGGTGCTTAATAAATGTTTAGTTTTTTTAAAGTTGTACAAAGGGTGCTCTGAAGGACAATTGGGGTTTCACAAAGATCTGATCTGCAGGCCTATAGCATCAATGTTTATAGTAGAAAAACGGCTGGTAGTGACCATCTTGTATTTATACACACAATCGTCTTGTACTTATTTTGTATGTACCTATACACATACATTATAAACTCCTTAAGATCACGGACTATTATTTTCACTTTGGCATTATCAGTGCCTTGTCCAGTTCCTGGCACCTCACTGGCAAAATTCATAATGGTTGATTGAATATTTTTTTACTATGGTATGTACTTGTGTCTCACCAAAAGCAGTGTGATTCTTTTCACTCAGTTTGATTTATTTGGTTCCTCTTCTTTTTCTTTTATCTCCTTTTTTTCTTTTCTTCTTCCTCCTCCTCCTCCTCCTCTCTTTGCTACAGCAATAGGGAAAATGGTTGAGTAGATGACAAGAAGAATCTCTTACTTACCTGAAGTAGTATAAGAATCAAACATTTTAGAACAAAATATCTGGTTCATTAAAAATGTAAAAATTCACAAATTTGGCCATTCTGAAGGAAAATTAAAATAACAGACTCTTATTTTCTTACTATTTTCTCACAGAGAAATTTTAAGATTCTAGGAAATGATTTAAATCTCTTTCTGTACTAGACAGTTCTAAATGCAAATTCCTGGAAGAAGAATCTCTGTAAAGTTTCCCATAGGCTAAAATATAGCACTTTGTTACTATCTGCTTTAGTCATGATGAAAACTCGATTTGCCAGCCATAGCAGCATTAAGAATTTTACAATTTCTTGGTTATTAATAATAAATCCTTCATTAACACCATGAATAGAAAGGTAGGGAGAAAATAACAAATATGCTTTGCAAAGAAATTAACTATAACTGAAGGTGATTAAAGAAGTCAACACGAACCTTTTTATTAAAGCCACTGAGATTCAATTAATGAACTACAATTCATGGTTATTAGTTTGACTAATAAACTCTGTAACTGAACAAAAAAGTGGTGATAATGAAGACAAAGTAGCAGAGCTTGAGAACAGGTTGCTTTTGGCAGAAAAGGAGCAAGTTACATGTCTGAAAAAGGAAGTTTACAAAATGGAGCCTTACTAAAGTCTTGGAAATAATTGCTCTTTTTCTCTTAACTCAGATTTTCCTAAGAACAGCAGAAAGGGATTATGTTGTATCATAGACACTTAGAGCTAGAAGAGACCCTAAAAATCATCATTCTCTTTTATACAGTTGAGGAAACTGAGAACCTGAAACATATAGTGACTTCCCAATGATAATAAAACTAGTTAGTAGCAATGCCTAGACTAGAACCCAGGTCTCCTAATATGTTCCAGTCAGTACTCTTTCAAATCACATCAAATGAGATAATATTTGTAATCACAGTGAAGTCAGGTTTTTCTTAAATGTTTTTTTTTCCCCTTCTCCCTTTTTCTCCCCTTCTTTCTACTACACAATATACATCATGCTCACTAAACTTAACTCACAATATGATAAATGCCATGAAAAGAGTATTAGAATGGGTTAAGGCACTAGAATACTAATACAATACATTTTTTTTTTGCAGGGCAATAGGGTTTAAGTGACTTTCCCAGGGTCACACAGCTAGTAAGTGTCTGAGGCTGGGTTTGAACTCAGGTCCTCCTGAATCCAAGGCTAGTGCCTTATCCATTGAGCCACCTAGCTGCCCCCAGTACAATACATTTTGATCTAATAGAAAAGGACTCTAGGACCTGGGTCAGACCTCAGAGCTATGGTCCTACCAGCTGACATCTACATAAGCAACTTAAGGTTTGTAAAATGTTTTACATATATCACTTCATTAGATCCTTACAACCACTGTGTGAGCTAAGTGCTATTATTAACCTCATTTTACAGATGAGGTATATGAGACACTGTGAGGTTGATCTGTCCAGGGTCACTCAGAACTACTAAGTATCTGGGGTAGGATTCAAGCTCTGAACTTTCTAAGTCCAGTACTCTATCTGCTGTTCCACCTATCTGCCTTTGACCATGATGATCAAGAAGATCTATGCACATTTGAATCTGTAAGACTAGCCCACTTGCAAACCAAGCTGATAACCAGTAGGAAAACTTATAAAACTCCTTTCTCTTTCCAGTGGTGCTTGAGTTCCTGATCTCCCTTAATTCTGATACCTTCCATTTGTTGATTGTATCCTCTATGAAGCTTGTTTGCACATAGTTGTTTGCATGTTGTCTCCCCAAGGAGCTCAATGTGAGCTCTTTGAGAGCAGGGACTATTTTTTTACTCTTTGTATCCCCTTGGTTTAGCACAGTGCCTAACACACGATAGGTCCTTAATAAATATTTATTGACTAATTGATTAACACTATGGGATTAGCATAGAAAATGAGAAAAAGGACAGATCTTTTTCTACTTCTAGTATTGCATTCAAAAATGTCAGGGCACTTCCTAAATCTTTTCAAATTACCTCCCACCATAGTGGGCCAGCAAAAAGGTATCTTCTTTATACCATTAAAAATAGGTAATGTAAGATATCCCATGAATGCCTGGGTTCTGAGTTCATTATGATCTTGGAAAAGAAGTCCTGTGTCCCTGATCTTGGATATGCTGGATGAGTTGGAGTAAGATCTGCAAAATTGGACCTAAATGGAAATTGCAACTAGATCTTGATTTATAGAAATGAATATCATGTTTCAGATCCAATGGCAGCAGTGTTGAGGACATAATTATTTCATTTGGTTTTCACTACCTGACACGCCCAAGTTTTATGAACATAATCCTTCAGGACCTCCACCAAGAGGTCCTGAATATCCAGACAGTAGCCCGATCTACTTTGCTGATTCTTTGCCATGTATTCAGCTGGTATGGCCAGTATCATCATGACTGAAAATACCAAGGCTTTGCTAAGTGGTCTGTCCAATAGAGGTGACCTAAAAGTTTTTAAAGTTTATATATAGTCAGTAAAGGGTGAAAATAGGAATACAGAAGGTAGATGTACTTTACTGATGTGGTAGGATCCCCATAATGTAAAACATTTCTGGCACTGTTTTGTGGTTTTCTGGATTCTGCCACTGGTTTCATCTTTCTCCTTCCTCCTTCCTTTCCTGATATACTTTGAAAAATAAATTTTAAAATATAAAAAAGTAAGAATTTCCAAAAAGTAATGTCAACAGAGGAGGAAAAACAATTTACAAGAATATTGCTGATAAGCCCTAACCCACATTACCTATTTGTAGTGTTTCTATACTGCCACTATCCGTGCATCCTTTTCTCAGTTTGAGTGCTACATCTCACACATTGTCCCTTTCTACTCACACACTCATGATCTTAATTCAGGTCAGTTTGACCAACACATCTCTCAACATTGTCCCCTTCTCACTATTCACACAACTATAACCTTATTTCAAGTTCTTATCACTTCCTACTTAAGGAGACTGTAAGTCTCCTAATTAGTCTCCCAATCTTGACCATTCTACACCCAGTAATCTTCTACACAATTGACAAAATGAAATGACTTTCCTTGGGTCTGAACATGTCACTCTCCTATTCAATAAACTCCACTGACTCCCTTTGGACTCTAGGTTTCAAACTCCTTTATTTGTCATTTAAAGACATTAACAACCTGATCCCAATGTATATTTCCGGCCTCATTAGACATTACACTCCTTAGTGCACTTCCTGGCCTAATCAAACTGTTTTCTTTCTTTTTGTTATATAAGATAATCTACAAAAGTTCTCTTTTGCCATAGACATTCCACATTTACATATTACCTCTCCACTTCTGCCTCACAGAATCCCTCTCTTCTTTCAAATCCTAGTTCAAGGGAGAAGCTGGGTGGCACAGTGGATAAAGCACCACCCCTGGATACAGGAGGATCTGAGTTCAAATCCAGTCTCAGACACTTGACACTTACTAGCTGTGTGACCCTGGGCAAGTCACAATTGCCCCACCCAAAACAAAAGAAATCCTAGTTCAAACACTACCTTCTACATTAAGGTGTTTTTGTTGTTGTTATTGTTTCCTAATCTAGACATATTTATTCAGTGTGTTCTTATATATGTACATGTCTAACTCACCATAGTGAGTCCTTAAAAGAATGGCTATTTCATTTTTTTCTAGTAGGTGCTTAATAATGCCTATTATTTGATTAATTGACTAGTTTATGACTGCATGCCTTTTTAACTATAATCTTTCCTTTTTTTCACTATACTCTTTGGATAGCTAGATAGACTATAAGTAGAAACCACTCACTTCTGGTTGAGATGGTGGGGGAAACAGAATGGCCCAATTCCTAAATACTTACTCCAGATAAAAATATAGCAAAATGATTAGGAAATAAAGAGAAACTACAGGACCCTCACAAAGCACAGGTTCACACAAAAGGACATATAAAAGCCTACAAAGACTAAAGAGGGGGAGCCCAAGCAGAGAGGCTTGAGTGAGGCAAGGGAAACCCTTGGAGGTCCTCCCACAGCTTCAGAATGTATCAGCTAGGAATCCCTATGGCAGACAAGCCAGGCATTAAGAGCACTGAAGTTGCTGGAAATCAGAATTAGTCAGAAGTTAATAAATCATGGAATCTGCAGGAACCTGTGGTTAGGAATTGACTGAACATCTAGAAGCCAAGAACTCAAGCAATACCATGGGGAGATAGTTATCAGACAGTGGCACTTAGAAATTAGGGAAAATCCTCTGTATGGAAAATAGTGGGTTATATTCAGGTATCTACTTTTAAAAGCATTTGTGTTGGCACTCTAATGAATGAAATTCACATTAATTCTAATTCTATTTAATACCCCAAAAAGACTGCCCTCCACCACATGCCTTATAAGGCACCATCTAGCTTTTGCTTAAGCATCTCCAATAGAAGAGGATCCACCACCTTAATAAGCAGTCCATTCCAATTTTAGTTGGGAACACCTGTTTTTCCTTATACCTGGCTTAGATTTGTCTCCATTATTTCTGCCAATAGTCTTGGTCCTACCCCAACAATCAATTAGATTTTTTAAAAGTCCCTTCAAATATGAAGAAAATGATCACAACTCTTTAAGTTCTCTCTAAGCTGCCTATCCCCAGTTCTTACAGATGGTCCTTATGTGGCATGATTTCAGAGTCCCTTACCATCCTGATTTCCCTTCTCTGTACATTCTCTAGCTTAAGGTTCTTCTTAAATTATGCTATACAAAACCGAATACAAAATTTCAGATACAATATAAACAGGGCAGAGTACAAAGAGAGTACTGTGTCTTTATTAGAGGACACTATACCTGTCTTTTGGTTTTTATTCCATTTTTTATTCCAAAAATATAGTATTTCCCATATACACTGCAAAACAGACATGCAGAAAAAAAGGATTTTCAAACTGAATCTCCATTTCACAAATGCTTGCTTTTTAAAACTATATAAGTTCTGTACATTGTTTTCAAAACTGTCCTGCTTGTCTGCGTTTTCTTCTGAATTTCCTTTTGTTTTCTTTTGGGCATTTTAAGAAATATCACTCCCTACAATATCCCTCCCCACATATACCTTTAACCAAGAGTAAAGAAAGGGGGTTTGGGGGGGGCGTAACTTCTAACAAATAAGTATAATCAAGCAAAATGAATCTATATAGTGCCTATAGCCAAAAATATATGTTTCTGCATCTTGAATCCATTACAGCTCCATTAGGAGGCAACATGCAAAAAATGAAAGAAAGGAAGGAAGGAAGGAAGAAGAAAGGAAGAAAGAAAGAAAGGAGGTAACATGCTTCATCATTGGTTTTCTGGAGGCATTGTTGGTCAGTGTTTGGTTTTAAAGTTGTTTTTCTTTATGTGCTATTGTCATTGAATAATTTGTTCTAGTTCTTACTACACTGTGTCAGTTCATACTACCCAGTATTCTTTGAAATAATCATTTATCATTTCTTAGGGTACAATAATATTCTATTACATTTATATACAATTTACTTAGGTATTCCCCAATGGTCTAAGAAGCAATCTAAACCAGTTCATTTGATTCTAGTTCTTCCCCACTCCCTCCTCCACCATTGAATATCTCTTTCAGAATCAGGAAGTTTGTTTTGCTGGTGATTATTTCCACTCCTACATTATCTTCCCTCTTAATCCTCACCTCTCTATCCCTATTTTGTTTCTTTGTTGAGTTAATGTATTTCTACTCCAAATATATGTGTGTATTCAACACTCCTCTGCCTATTTCATTCAGCTGACGCTCACTCCCCATGCTGCTATATTCTCACTAAACCCAAACATTAGCTTTAGCAGTTTCTACCTCCTCCTTCCTCTATTCCACACTGGCAGATTCCATTTTTTACCTTCTCTTCTCTTTCCCTTCTCCAACCCCTTAGAACAGGCTTGGTGTTTTTCTTTAGCTTCCTCAATACCATTTGAAGACATTAAGATTATTAGCATTACATTATCATTCAGCCCCCTCCAAATCAGCAAACAGATTTATTTACCTTCCTAGGTTTCTCTACACTACTGTGTTTGCATTTTAAAGTTTCTACTTAGCTCTCCTGTCTCATCAGAAATGCTTGAAAGTCCTCTATTCCATGGTCCATTTTGACAGATCATGTGACCAACAAGATGGAGGACAAGACATTTTTTCCAATAATCTTGAACATTCAGAATTCCCCCAATAAAGGAATCATGCACACAGGATAAAGTAATTAGAACTATCTCCACAGGAAAAGATATTAAAAAGTCCAATGAAGTAATGACCTAATGAATTAACAGCAAAGAAGTTTAATTCCCCAGCACCCACTTAGGAGCACCCCACATAAGCCTCTGAGCTTTGGGGTAGTGATGTGGGATTCATTCCATAATTTTACTTGTTGCTGCAGCAGCAAACTGTGCCTCTGTACTTACCCTACCATTCTATGGAAACAAATAACAGAACTCAACTCCTCTCAGCTTTCTCAGAAGGTGGAGTTATAAGAAATGATGTGAGTCATAGGTGTTCAGCCAGAGAATTAAGAAAAAAAGAAATGGGGTTGGGGGGCGGGGAGAGGAGGGAGAAGATATCTACCAGTTCTGACATCACTTAGGCCTGAACTGAGGCTAATAAAATATTAATTCCCCAGCATGGGAGAAGTCTGAGACACCTCAAGGTCCAGCCTCAGGGGATCCACCATCAAAGGGGAAGGAAGGAGTCAGAAAGTGAGTGATAGGGATAAAGGGAAAAGACTGAAAGAGATCTGAGGAGGAATAAAACTCAGTTAAAATCTCCTGAGCACAATCAGATAAATCAATGGGGTATATAGAAAAAAAAAAAAGATGTGGTCCAGACCATCTCAAAGAGGCCAAAAATCTCTGAATAAAGATTTTAAGACAAAGGAAAACAAATTAACATGTAATGAAGCAGAGGATGTTATAGATTCCCTAGAGAGCATACAACCATAGCAGTGAGTTCCCACAATGATTCAAGAGAGAAATAAGAACTGTGAAAGTAAAATTTATGGCCTGCACAACAGAAATAAATGGCAGAATAAGAAAACTTGAATCCATGGTGTCAAGTCTCTCCAAATACACAAAAGAGGGAACTCCTGATTTTGAATACAAATTGCACAGAGGTGAAGGACAATCTGGAAGAATCAAAGCAAAAAGTAGTTATCATTTAAAAATAAAATATGATCTCTATAGAAGCAAAACACATTGATCTCAAAGACGGGATGCAGAGAGACAACTTAAGGATCATAGATTTCCCAGAATATGACAAGTCAAAAAATCTAAACACCATCATGCAAGAAATAATACATATCTACCCAGAACCTCCAAACACAGAAAAGAAGGCAGCAATCCAAATTATAGACAGATAATCTCCAGAAAAAGGAAAACGTTTGGTCAAATTCAACAATTCAAAATGACAAGACAACAAAATTTTGGTAGTAGGAGAATGATCCATTTCTTTTCAGCTTTGCTGAGTAAATTATTCTTGGTTATAAACCTTATTTTTTGCCTTTTGGAATATTATATTCTAAGATTTGCTCTAGGTTTTAGTAAAAGCTGCCAAATCTTGTATGCTCCTTAATGTAGTTCATTTGCACTTAAACTGTTTCTTTCTATATGCTTGCAGTTTTTTTATATGATGTATAAATTCTGTAATTTGGATATGATATTCCTGTGATTTTTACTTTGGGGGCTCATTTCAAGAGGTGATTGGTGGATTCTTTTTATCTTTATTTCATCTTCTGGTTCTAATAGAAATAGATAGTTTTCATTTATCATTTCTTGAAATATAGTTTCAGGATTATTTTAATCATGGCTATCAGTCTAACATTCTTAAATTATCTTTTGGACAGGTCACTTGTTTTTCTTTAGTCAGATATCTGTAATTTCTTCTTTTTTTAAAAAAATTTTTGATTTTGTTCCAATATTTCTTGTTATCTCATGAAGTTAGTTATTGATTTATTTTTGGTCAATTCTAGTTTTCAGGGCTTTCATCTCTTGGGAAAAGTTTATCACTTTTTCTTCTCAGCTATTATTTGTCTTTCGAGTCTTTCCTCAAGAGCTTTTATTTCATTTTTATCTTTTTCATTTCTTTTAAGCATTCATGTATTTTTATGGAAAATCTGTGTTTTTTTCTTTTCACTTTTAAATCTCTATTTGTAGTTGTTATGGATTTATGTTTGCAATTATATTTTATACTGGATGGCATTTTATTTTATTTACTCAACATTATCATTTTGGACATTTTTGCCAACACTAGATTCTGCCCATTTCCTTGCTCTTGGGTGGCATGATTCCCCTGCTTGGTCTCATGCTAAACCCCTGGGTGTTTTATACTTACTGCTTCCTGAGCTGAGTCTCCTTGTATCTTTGAGAATTGGAGCACTGGATCTTCAGAGCCCTCTTTGGTGTCTGAAGGGCCCTCAGAGCCCCTGGGCTTCAGGTTTGAGTACCACTGCAATACCACTCTTGATGTGTCCTGCTACTGTTATCTGGTGCTTCCATTCTAGGGATTTTTCAGGGCAAACCTTTCATTTTTAGTGCCTCAGGACACAAAAATTTGCAGGCTACATGAGATCCTTGTTTTTTTCTAGGAGAGCAGAGAGGCAACCTTGTACTGATACTCTCTTTGCAGACAAGGAGCCTAGCTGGCTTTTTGTGAAGTCCTTGGTTGAAAGAAGTCACATACTGTAGTTTTTCATTCAATTTATTGATAACTTTTTGATATGGCAAGATCTTCAGGGTTTTGATAGAGTTACATTGGAGCTGGGTTTCCTGTCTTCATTTCTGGTGGTCAACTTGGCAGTAAAGCCACTATCCCACTCTTAATGCAGCCTCAGATGGCATTCTTTTTTTATCTGCCCTATCACAATGTTGATCCATCCTTAGTCTGTAGTCCACCAAAATCCCCATATCTTTTTTAGCCATAATACTGCATCTCTCATCTTGTATTTGTGAAGTTGCTTTTTTGAACCCCAAAGTAAGGTTTTTCATCTATATTCCTAGTAAACTAGATCTTCTTAGACTCAACTCCATCTTCCAGCCTACCAAGAGATCTTTTTTAATTTTAACAATTATCCAATGTGTTGGCTTTCCCTCTCAGATTTGTCTCAGCTGCCAATTTGATAAGCATTCCATCTGTGCCTTTATTTAAGTCATTGATAAAAATATTAAATGGCACAAAGCCTGGAGCAGATCCCTGGTGCATTCCACTAGAGATCTCCTTCCAAGATGACATTGAACAATACGTATACTCTTTCATTCTGGTCATTTAAATCAGTTCTGAAGCAACATAACTGTATTCTTGTCTAGTATAAATCTCTCAATCTTTTGCACACATTAAAAAAATCTTTAAAGACATCATATATTTTGATAAAAACCTAAACACATTCTATCTATGGTATTTTAATGATCTGATACTTTAGTAATCCTACCACAAAAGGAAACAAAAGTTGGTTTTGTACAACTTCTTGTTGATGAAGCCATGTGAGCTCTCTGTGATCACAGCTTTGTTTCCTGAATATTGACTAGATTTCTAAACACTCACTAACCAGTTCTCTATATTTTTCCTCTTTACTTACAATTATTCCTATAGCACAGGCAGTCTATTACTTGGCTACCACTTTACTATGGAGGCAAAGCATACTTATATAAAGTATGACTTATCACAAGTTTGCCAGCATGTATTTGGCCCAATTTGACTTTAAAATGCTCTAATGGAAATGGTTCTTCATGAATTTTGCTCCTAGGCAACATTAACTAGATGAAATACTTTATTTCCAGGGACTTCAATGGTTTATTTTCTACTTTATGGATTAATAAGTCCCATTCTTGACATGAGAATGACTTTGGTAAGAAAGGTACCTGTTATTATCATTGGTTTGAATGTTGGGGACTACACATTCAAGGTGATTATTACTTTTATTCTGGCACGTTAAAATTTTACATCCCTGAAAACTAATATTCTCTTAGGGCCAGGGAATGACTCCCATCATTTTATCTGTGAAATTTAATTTTATTAAACTTGGTAATATAAATCATATTGGAAGGAGAGAATTAAAGAAATATAACCTGAATGAGTGAGATTAGATCCATTGTGGGGAAAGCATGGTACTGATCTATGCTGCATTCTGATCTAAATAATTTGCAAGGCTATTTCAAGATCATGGAGGAAGAGGGATTAGATAGAGATATTGAAGAGTCTCGGAGGATTGAGTCTTCAAAAAATAGAAATCTGAGACTCAAAGAGGTTAAGTGATTTGCCCAAAGGCACAAATCTAATAAATGTAGGAACTGGTGCAGTGGAAATACTTGGATTCAGAAAATCATCTCTAATCCCAGGACTAACTAATGATTTCCCACTGGTAAATTATTTACCTTTATTGATCATCAGTTTTCTCATTTGTAAAAGTGGTGTTTTAGACTAAATAATTTTTTAAATTCTCTTTCAAGTCTAAGAAATTCTTATGTGTCTACAAGACTGATTTTCACAAAAGGCTCCCATAATCTGTCTTTTCTTCATTTGTTGTTCATTTGTTTCAGTCATGTATGATTTTTCATTAATCCATTTGGGGTTCTCTTGACAAAGATACTAGAGGAGTTTGCCATTTCTTTCTCCAGTTCATTTTATAGATGATGCAACCGAGAGAAACAGGGTGAAATGACTTGCCCAAGGTCAAATAGCCAGCAAGTTGTCTGAGGCCAGATTTGAACCAAGGAAGATGAGATGACTCTAGGCCCAGCACTCTAGCTTCTCTGCCACTTAGCCATCATTGATAATAATAATAATAATAGTTAATAAATAGCTAGCATTTATATAGTGCTTTAAAGTTTTCAAAGCAGGGGGCCGCTAGGTGGCACAGTAGATAAAGCGTCAGTCCTGGATTCAGGAGGACCTGAGTTCAAATCCAGACTCAGACACTTGACACACTAGCTGTGTGACCCTGGGCAAGTCACTTAACCTTCACCACCCTGCAATAAAATAAAATAAAATAAAATAAAGTTTTCAAAGTGTTTTAGATATATTATGTCATTTGGTACTCACACCCATCTTGGGAGGTAGGTGCTACCTTATCTTCTTATTCTTATCTTCATTTTACAGATGAGAAAACCAAAATGCAAACCAGTTAAGTGATTTACCTCAGGTCACACATCTAATAAATATTTGAGACAGAATTTGAACTCATTTTCCTGACTCCAAGTCTAGCATTTTATCTATTCTTCCACCAGGCTACCCCCTACTAAGATGAAAAAAAATTCTAAAATAGAAACAAAGCATTCTGATTTTTAAAAAAATTACATTATAAGGAGGCAACTAGGTGGCGCAGTGGATAAAGCACTGGCCTTGAATTCAGGAGGACCTGAGTTCAAATCCAGCCTCAGACACTTGACACTTACTAGTTGTGTGACTTTGGGCAAGTCACTTAACACTCATTGCCCCACCAAAATAAAATTACATTATAAAACAAAAATCTAAAGAACATTTATTCTGTCATTAATTCATTTTAGCTCTTTGTCTGAAAGGCCTGACAGGAGATTTTGAAGGGAGGAAAGGAACCAACATATCAGGTACTGTGCTAAGTGCTGAAAATATAAAAAAAAAAAAAAGGGGGGGGGGAGGAAATAGTCCCTCTTCTCTGGGAGCTCACAGTGTAATGGGGGAGACAATATGCAAACTACTATGTACAAATGAGATGCATACAGGAATAAATTGGGGGTAGGATTAAGGAGGACTGGGGAAATCTTCTTGCAGAAAATGGGATTTTAGCTGAGACTTGAAGAAAGCCAGGGAAGCCAGCAGGCTGAGTTGAGGAGACATTCATGGCATGGGGGACAATCCGTGAAAATAGCATGAGTTAGGAGACTGTTCTCTGTGAAGAACAGAAAGGAAAGCCAGTAAGTGTAAGAGATAGCATTTGACCCCATCTCCTAACGGTAGGGTCATCTTTTCCCACTATAACACATACTTTGATCATATCCCCAAACTGCAGGGACTAATCTTAGCCTATTCTCATCTGACAGCCCCCTTGCCATTATTCTCACCCTGCTCTATCATCCCTCTCATATCCTTTTTCTTAATAACATTCTGTATTCTTCGACTATTCTTCCTTCTAAAGTCAAAGTTAAGGTTGCGTCTACATTCAACTGGTAATTTAGGATGTTTGTCTTCAAACATCCTTTTCTACTTTCAGAACTGTCAGTTTTACAGAGCTGGTGTTAGAGATAAGTAAAGGTGTGAAAATAACTCACTGACAAATAATTAGGTTTTTTTAATATATGAAACTTCCGTTCAAGTGCCATTAGAATATAAAAGCAAATATTTGGAAAAAGTCATGCTTCTGACTTTAATAGTTTCCCAAGCAGATAAAGAGACTATCTGAGTGAGGAACTTAACCTCTCTATGACCGTCGTGTAAATAATTCAAGCCCAGTTGTCCCAAGGGAGAAAGAATGAGGAGCCAGAGGCAGATCTTTCTTCTCTGGCTAAAAACACAAGTCAAACTATTTCTGCATAGCAGCTCAAATTGCCTCTTCATGAGATGTCTTGTCTCCCTATTCTTTCCTGACTTTTAAAAAATTTAGCCTTTGTCTTCTAGGTTTATGAGTACTTTGTTTTGTTTTAGTCTAGGCCTTTGCTATATACAGTTCCTTGGTCTTCTGTTGTGATTTTTCTTGCTTTCTTTTACTAATCTCATCATTATCCATTGGATATTTTTATTAACCAACTTGATTTTTGCCTTGTAATATTTATAGTTCTTTTGTGATTGTGCTTTAGTGATTAGGCTTCAAAGTAAACTCATTTCTTTTGCCCTCTGGCCCAAAACAGAGTTGTTTCTTGGAAAAAGCATTGGGTTTTGAGTCAAAGAATTTGTGCTAGAATCCTGACCCAGTCACTGTATATCATTTGTGGAGTTAAAACTTCTTTTTTTCTTGTTCCTTGTAAAACTGATCCTTTTGAACCCAATTATAATCTAGAAAGACACTGGATCTCTTCCCTGCCTATCCGACAGAAGTTGGAATTGATGTGACAAGATAATTTGGCCATCATTTTATTTATTTCCTTTGTGCTTCTACAATTCTACTTTGCTCATGGAGTACAGTGCCTTCTTTGATGTGGGCATGCCACGCGGGGCTATCCTGTATCCCTATCTCCCATGTCTCAATCAATTCCAAAATTCTTCAGAGAGACCTGGAAAGTGTTCTTGTATCACTTCTTCTGACCTCTGTGTGAGTGTTTGCCTTGCGAGAGTTCATCATTAAATAGTCTTTTAGGCAAGTGAGCATTTGGCATTCAAACAACATGGCCAGCCCATCAGAGTTGTATTCCCTTCAGCAGAGTTAACTTGGCAGTTTAGCTCAAGAAAAGACCTAATTGGCTAGTACCTTATCTTGTCAGGTGATCCTCAGAGTCTTCCTAAGACAATATAAATGGAAGCAATTCAGTTTTCTGCCATGGTGTGTGTAATCTGTCCAGGTTTCAGAGGCATATAACAATAAGGTCAGCACAACAGCTCTGTAGACCTTCATTTTGGTGGGCCATCTAATACCTTTCCCCTCCTACACTTTCTTTCAGAGCCTCCCAAACACTGAACTAGCTCTGGCAATGCATGCATCAACCTCATCATTTATGTGTACAGGGGCAGCTAGGTGGTGCAGTGGATAAAGCACCAGCCTTGAATTCAGGAGGACCTGAGTTCAAATCCAGCCTCAGACACTTGACACACTTACTAGCTGTGTGACCCTGGGCAAGTCACTCAACCCTCATTGCCCTGCAAAAAAAAAACAAACAAAAAGATCCATCTATGTGTACATCCGTGGAAAGTATACTACCAAGGTAAGTGAACTTATCCACAGCATTCAATTCTCAGCACTTAGTACAGTGCCTTGACCTGTAATAGGTACTTAATAAGCACTACATGACTGACTGATTCTGTATCCTTGAGCCTCAGTTTCCTCATCTGTTAAATGGGTATAATAAGACTTGAGCCACCTATTTCATATGATTATTGGGAATAAAGCATTTTGTAATATTTAAAGTGCTATATAAATGGGAGTTATTATTGGTAACAGGTCTCAGTAGTCTACATAACCACAAGTGCATATATTGAGGAAGTTGGCAAGAGGACAAAAAATAAATAGCAAATGGAACATATCTAGAAACACTTCATTTGTTGATTTTTAACACCAGTGACAGAAAAGCCAACACATTTGGACCCTAACTCTTCAGTGTTACAAGGAAGTAGAAATGGCAATTAAGAAGATCAAATAAGTAAGGGTAACTCCACCAAGCTAAGTATATACTGTGAACATCTATGTTGAAAGCAATTTTTGAAATCATTAATGAATCATTTTCAAGTTGTCATGGGAAGAGAATAATACCTAAACAATAGGAAAAAAAACAAATAACAAACTATATCACTGCTCAACAGTGCACTCAGAAGGATATCAATAACTACTGTTTCCCTGAAGCCAACTTAACCTGTCTTTTTAAGTTGCCATATTTTCCAGATTTTTTTGGTTAACATCACCAAACTAACCCACTTTCTTCTCTTTGTAAAACTTTAAAATGATCAACACAAGTTTCAAGAGTATACTAGACAAAAATATGATCTGAGAACTAGCAGAAACATTTCACAAGGGATTTCATACAGCAAACCACATCCTTACAAAAACACTGAGAGTTTCAAAGAATATTAGATCCTGCTGTATTTATTGTTTGTTGATGGTTTTGAGAGGGAAAAAATCATTTGACTTTGAGGAACAAAATGCTACCTTAAAAGCTCTACTATAATAAGGAGTTTTATATATGTGCGTATATATATATATAAATTGTATAAGATCCTCTGGTAAATGCAACTACAAAGATGACTATTCAGAGGTCTTCTGATTATTAACATTATAAGGCATATAGTAGGCAGCTGGATGATCGCTCAGTGGATAGGGTGCTGGGCTTGGAGTCAGGAAGACCTGAGTAAAATCTGGCCTCAGACACAAACTAGGTATTTGACCCTGAGCAAGTCATTTAACCTCTCTTTGTCTTAATCCACTGAAGAAGGAAATGGCAAACTACTCTAATATCGGTTTTGGGGGTTTTTTTGGTGAGATAATTGGGGTTAAGTGACTTGCCCAGGGTCACACAGCTAGTAAGTGTCAAGTGTCTGAGATCAGATTTGAACTCAGGTCCTCCTGAATCCAGGGCCAGTGCTCTATCCACTGTGCCACCTAGCTGCTCCTCTAATATCTTTTCTAAGAAAACCCCATGGACAGTAGGGTCCACAGGTCATGAAGAGTTAGACATGACTGAACAACTGAACAACAAAGGCATAGAGTAAAGAGACATATGCTTGGGACAGCTAGGTGGCACAGTAGATAAAGCACTAGCCCTGGATTAAGAAGGACCCGAGTTCAAATCTGGTCTCAAACACTTGACACTAGCTGTGTGACCCTGGGCAAGTCACTTAACCCTCATTGCCCTGCAAAGAAAAAAAGAGAGAAAGAGATATATGCTCACCAAAGATATTTGCTATTCTCATGGAAAATTTCTGGTGCTGAATTCAAATGAAAGAGGTATTCCCTATTGGTAGTGAAAGCTTTCATATGCTCTAGTTTATAAATGATATTTTGCTGACTGAATCATGCCCCAGGACATTACAGGGACTCTTCAATGAAATCCATGACTAATTAGTCTAACAAGTCATATAGGTACAAATGTAAATGGATTAAAAATGCCTATGGTTCAGACTGTGACATGATGTTGGCAAACCAGTCCATTGAGTTAGTAAATTGAAATGGCAATGGACAATAAATTAAGCCAAAAATGAATGAGAGAAAGACTGTAATCTCAAACTATTCCCTTACATGGGGAAGATCATCTTTTTAACACAAAGATTCACCTTGTATAGTATCTGCTTTCAAATTTTGGAATATCAACGTCCAGAGAATCAATATAGCAGGTGCTCCAATTCAAAATTAACAGAAGCTTTCCATAATCCCACGTCGATAGATATGACATGTCTTCTTCTAACTAATTAGAGCACATTGTCTATGCCTCACTTAATGTAGTAAATATATTTTCCATTTTATGTCATGTGTATTCTTGTCTCATCCATCAACTACCACAGACTGTAAGCCCCTTAAGGACCAAGATGATGTCTTTATAACTTCCCCAGAGCTTAGTACAGTGACATGCACACAGTAGGTACATAAATTTGTTTACATTATATCATACCTACTTTTTGTTTACCCCCAAAGTACCTAGTGAAGTACTTTGCTCATAATAAATATATACACACATATAAAGTGTCTTTATATACATATACATGTGTATATATGTATATTGTATATACACATATACATACATATATACATATTTATGTTTTTATGATATTTTTGTTGTTGAGTTGTTTCTGTTGTGTCCAACTCACTGTGACCCCCCCCACCCCCGTTTGGATTTTCTTAGCAAATATACTACAGTGGTTTCCCATTTACTTTTCCAACTCATTTTACAGATGAGGAAACTGAGGCAAACAGGGTCACACAGCTATTGATTGTCTGAGGCTGAATTTGAACTCAGGTCTTCCTGACTCCAGGGACTATGCTCTATGCATTGTATCACCTGTTGCCTGTGTGTGTATGTGATATATAGAAATAAAGACAGATATAGATATGCATATATATTTTTTTTCATTAGAGTTGAAAGGGATCTTAGAAAACATCTAGTACAGTTCTAGCATTTGACCACTGAGGAACTAATGTGTATCAAGATAAAGCAACTTTCCCAAGTTCACACACCTCATACATAACATAGCTAGTATTCAAACTTGGGTCTTTTCTGACTCCAGATCCAGTACATATTCTTTGTACTATGCTACAACTGTTCCAGGGAAAATAGATTATTATGGGGAAATGGGGAAAACCACGAACATTTGATGTTGACATCATAGAGGACTTATGGCTATAAGTCTACTGAAACTGACAGCGTGAAAAACACCATAGGTATCCCTCAAAGTTCTATCCTGAGCTCTCTTCTCTTTTCTCTCTATACTACTTTACTTGGTGACCTCGTTAGTTCCCATGGATTCATCCCCATCTTTATGTGGCTGATTCTCAAATTTACCTTTCAGCCCCAACTGTCTACTGACCTCCCATTTTTTATTGCCAACTGATTTTCAGACATCTCAAACTGGATGTACAGTAGACATTTTAAACTCAGCATGTACAAAACAGAACTCAGTATCTTCCCCCCTATCTAACTCCCATTTTTTCTATTACAGCAGAGGATAACACCATCCTCCTAGAGCCTCAGGCTCAAAACCTAAGAATCATCCCAGATTCCTCATTATCTCTCACTCTGCCCCATCCATGTCCAAAGCCGTTTCCAAGGCCTGACAATTTCACCTTTACAGCATTTCTCAATTATGCCTCCTCCTCTCTTCTGACACTGTCACCACTATAGTGCTGGCCCTCATCATCTCACACCTGATTATTGCAATAGCCTGATGGTGGTTCTGCCTACTTCAAGTTTCTCCCCACTCCAATTCATTCTCCATTCAAGTGATTTTCCTAAAGCACAAGTCTGACTTTGTCACCCCTTATACTCAATAAACTCCAATGGCTTCCTATTGCTTCCAGGAGAAAATACAAAATGCGCTGTTTGGTATTCAAAACCTTTCATAATTTAGCCTCCTCCTACCTTTCCATTCTTCTTCCACCTTACTCCCCAACACATACTCTTTAATCCAGTGGCACTGTCCTCCTGGCTGTTCCACGAACAAGATCCTCTATCTCTTGCCTCTCTCTGGATGCCCACCCATCATGCCTGGAATATTCTCCCTCCTCCACTCCAACTACTGACTTTCCAGGCTTCCTTTAATTTTCCCAACACCTCTAAATTCCAGTGCCTTACCTCTGTTGATCATCTCCTATTTATTCTGTATGTATCTTGCTTTGTATATTTGTTTGCATATTGTAAAAAAAACAACTAGATTGTAAACTCCTTGAGGGCAGGGACTGTCCTTTGTATCTTTTTGTATCACCAGCACTTAATACAATGCCTCACACATAGTAGGTACTTAATAAATATTGATTAATTGATGTTTGTATGAATAGGCAAGAGGAAGAACAAATAGGAAAGAATGGAATGTTCAAAGATAAGGAAGTTAGGATATATCCATGAGGATGAAGGCACAGTTGAAATTTTATCTATTTACTGCTCTACCAGTGGACTCATTACCAAGAACTATGAAAGTACAATTCAATAAGATGTTGCTTACATTGTACTAAAAATGTAGGAGAAGAAACTGATTCAATACTTATTTTATAGAGGTTATTACTTCTGATACGAGGATGAAATTATGATTAACAGTGAGGAGGCAATGTGGAATAGTACAAAGAGCATTGGACTTCAAGAAAATCTTCCCATTTTTAGTTTATCTACTTATTGGTCTATGAATTATTGAAAAATCACTTACTTTCAATATCTAACTTAGAGAAGGTGGTTACAAGAAAAGGTTTTTTTTGTAATACAGTGCAAAGTATAATGTAAGTATATACTATTACTGTTTGCCAGCCTCAATGTATTTCATTTTATTAGATTATCCACTATAATAATTACACACAGTTAAGAAATGTTACATAAATTACTTAACAAAGCAGTGAATCATTTCAATAAGAGTATGGACCCTTCTCTGTGAAAGATTGAGCAGTCAGTGAGTGGCAAAAAAAAAAAAAAGATGGGAAAAAAGGAAAAGAAAATTAAAGAATACAGATTTCTCAATAATACTGAAAAGGATAATCTGTATAATGAATAAAAAGCCAAGTACCAATAATTTTCATTATTATCATCAAGGAAATTGAGTTTCTTTTTCAAATGAAGTACAATGTATAATGTAATGTCAGAAAAAGAAAAACCTCCTAGATCAGAGACAATTCAAGGGGGAAAAACATATTTCGTATATAAATCAAATTAAATTGATGTTTTGTTTATATGACAAGCCCTCCCCTTTGAAAATGAAAAAAAAATGTCTTTAAAACACCTAGACTATCACCCAAACAAGGGGAATTTAGTCACATGAAGATAGCCAGAACTTGTTCCTCCTGCTCCAGACTCCCAGAATTGATATTTGACCAACAAGAAAGAGTTGAAAATAAATGAAGCCCTTTTGTTACTACCTTATTAAATTTATTTATATAAACACACACACGGATGTGTATACACATAATCTTATATATTATTGTTATATGTGTAATATATAGATGTATGTATATAACTATATGTTTTACATTTTTAGAGTTGTTTTAGGTTATGCATATATGTAATATACAATGTATATAGAGATATATGTTTGTATATCTTTTGCATGAGTGTGTGTGTGTGTGTATGTGTGTGTGTGTATGTGTGTATCTTTAAAAAAAAAAAACTATTATACAACTTTAGCTAGGTGGAGCAATGCATAGAGTTCTGGGCCTGAAGTCATGAGGAACTAAATTCAAATCTAGCATCAGATACTATGTAATCCTAGTAAATCTGTTTGCCTCAGTGTCTTCATCTGTAAAACGAGCTGGAGAAGGAAATGGCAAACCACTCCAGTATCTTTGCCAAGAAAATCCCAAATAGAGTCACAAAGACTTGGACATGACTGAAATGACTAAACAACAAATTACAAATTCTTATATAAGCCTCTTAGGCTGCTTTGTTCATTTGTTATTGTTTTTTTTCCTTTGCATATAGAAAAGTTTCTGTTAGCTGATGATTGTGAAATTAAAAATACAGAGTCATTTCTTAAAAATACAGAAGTGACCTAGCAAACTCATTTGGAGTAGCTTTTTATAAAACTATTAATATCTGAATAAACACAAATACTTCTATTAAATATTTTAACTTAAATACTCTAAGTTTGCCCTACAAACCTAGCCATGTAGGCAAAACCTAGTTAAACTGTTCAAGACTAAGTTCTGGCTGTGAAGAAAAATCTTCATTCCTCTGAAATTGTGTTGTTGTTTTGTTATAGCTGGACATCCTTTTTTGACTTTTTACTCCAAATTTTTCTATTAAAACAAAAGAATATTTTAAATGTAAGGGGTTGTGTGTTGCTTTGTTTTGGTCTGGATATGTGCATAGGATCGTGAAAGTCCCTGTATGGAAAACCCCTTTTACCTAGGCAGATGAGCGACTTGTCCAATTTAAAGTCCTAGAGAACTACCTTAGAGCAGTGACATGTGACTTGCCAGAGGTATGCATACAGTTTAGACTGGGTGTATCCTGATTTATAGATACACCAGGGAAAATCATTACCACTAGCCTTTTCCCTTTTCCTCTGAACTGTTTTTGATAAGAATTGTATTCTGACAGGAATTTTGTTAAGATTCTGGTCTATAATCTAGTGATTCCTTGAAATGAGAATTGCACTTGGCTCTTCCCCTGAGAGAATTTCCTTGTGAGACTTAGGGTCGTTGTTAAGGATCAAAAAATGTATGTTCAGGGGCGGCTAGGTGGCGCAGTGGATAAGCACCGGCCCTGGATTCAGGAGTACCTGAGTTCAAATCCAGCCTCAGACACTTGACACTTACTAGCTGTGTGACCCTGGGCAAGTCACTTAACCCCCATTGCCCTGCAAAAAAAAAAAAAAGAAAAGAAAAGAAAAGAAAAAAATGTATGTTCATAAAGTGCTTTTACAAACCTTAACACACAACCTAAATGTTAAGCTGCTACTGTTTTGATTACTGTCATAATCACCATCCCCACCATCCTCTTCTTTCTCCTCTTCCTCCTCCTTCTCCTCCTCCTGCTCCTCCTCCAAAGGAGGCCAAGATTATGCATCCCTAGTGAGAATACAGACTAGAATCATGAAAGACCTAGCAGGCCAATCTTGGTGCATACTAATGAGATTGGCTCAGGGTCATTCAGGTAATATATATCAGAGCTAGGACTGGGACCCATGCCTTCTGAACTTAAAAGCCAGCTCTCTATCCCCTACACCAGGATGATTCTCTCTTTCTTTTACATACTCTTTGGGTGGGGGGGAAGTAATTGTTAAATATGACAACAATCAAGAACTCTACTATACTTTATGATGTTGTCTTTGAAAATGAATCATGGCATTTATATACTACTTCAAAGGTTAAAGAAGGCAGTGTGGTGTATTGGTAGAGAATCTGACAAAGCAGGAAATTTTTTTGGGTGGTTGTTTGGTCATTTTTCAGTTGTGTCTGACTCTTTGTGACCCCATTTGGGGTTTTCTTGGCAAAAATACTGGAGTGGTTTGCCATTTCCATCTCCAGCCTATTTTACAGATAAGGAAGCTGAGGTAGAGTTAAGTGACTTGCCCAGGGTCATACAGCAAGTAAATGTCTAAGGCCAGATTTGAAGCCAGGATGAAGAGTCTTTTTGACTCCAGGACTGGCACCGCTATTCACTGTACCACCTACCTGCCAAACTAGACAGACCTAGGCTCAAGTCCTGTTTCTGATATGTATTGGTTGTAACAATGCTGGGACAAAGGACTTAGCCTTTTACTGCCCTGGGTAACACTTTATCACTGTAAAATTCAGGAATGGTATTAACTTGGAAACAGAGAATATTTTAGAATATTTCCTCACTTGGAAGTTCCCCATACTAAAGAAATCTGGGTTTTAGTCTAATAACCAGCATTTGTTTAGTGCTTTAAGATTTGCAGAGTTTTACATGTTATTTCATTATCTCTAAACAACAATGGTTACAAAGACCTTTTCTAATAGACCTCGGAAATGAGTAGTGCAAATGTTATTATCCCCATATTACAGATGATGAAACAGAGTCATAGGAAGGTAAATGGGTTTGCCCTGGAACACAGAGCTGATAAATAACAGAGCTATGATTTGAATTTGGGTCTTCTGAATAAGACCATTGTGTTTTCCAGGACATCATGTGTTGAATAGGGGGGAAAATTCTTAAATCTAATAATACATAAAGCCTGGGCTATGTGTATAATATTTTTATGCTAACAAGGCCCTAGTACTAGTTAAGGGGCAGATAAAAGGGTCAGTAACTTTCAGGACAGAATTTCCTATTGAGAATCAACCTTCTCCAAATGAGGCCATAGCTCTAACTTCTCCAGTGAGATTATAGACTGGGAAAAAATACAGATCCCTTTAAAATAAATTTTTTAAAACCTATACTGCTACAAATTATTACTTACATGCCAAGAAAAGAAAAATGGGACCAAGGATACTATCTATAATAAAGTAGGATTAATTCTGTCCAGTTATGTCATTAAAAGCACATGATATTCATAAGCATAGTCTTGATAAATGAGGATTGCATTTGTCCATGTAAGTTTTCTGGGATGAAAGACAGGACCACCCTTACTGAAGTTTTATGTGTGTGTGTGTGTATATATATATATATATATATGTTTATGTATATGTGTATATATTATATTGTACACATATATGCATATATACATATGTGTATATATGTATGTGTATATGAAATGATTCTTCATGGGAAGAGGAAATCCAGTAATAGAAGAAAAGTTCAAGCTCCAGAAGATAAAACAAGTATAATTTATTTTTTTTTAAAAAGCATAGCACAAAGGCAGCTAGGTGGCACAGTGGATAAAGCACTGGCCTTGGATTCAGGAGGACCTGAGTTCAAATCCAGCCTCAGACACTTGACACTTACTAACTGTGTGACCTTGGGCAAGTCACTTAACCCTCATTGACACCGCCCCCCAAAATTTAAAATTTAAAAAAGCATAGCACATTTTACACACAAGAAATACAAAACAGCAACTATTGACTTTTGGGGTCTAAAGCTTTTCATTGGTGAAGATTTTTAAATTAGGTTTAGTGGCATAATTAGTTCTGGCACTGAAGTAACCATTTTCCTGCCATGAAATAAACACAAAACTGTCTTTTTGATCACGTTTGTCCTTTGAAAATTGCATATTCACTGTTTATATGAAAGAAATGAAGGTAAAACTTAAGGGAGGAGAGTAGACTACAAACTACAGAATCCAAAATAAATGTGGCCTTATGCTTCATTAACCGATTCATAGTGTTCAAATGAAAGGATATATCTAAAGAATTGCATCTGGCTCTGGGCACCATATTTCATAAGGTGTATTAACAAGCTAGAACAAATATTGAGAAGGATAACAAAAATGGTAAGTATAATTGAAACCATGTCATAGGAGGATTGGTTAATCAATTGATCAATAAACATTAAGCAACTGCTATGTGCTAGGCATAGCAGTTATAATAACTAGAGATGTTAAGCTTAAAGGAGAGAAGATTTAAGAGGAAGAGGAGGATTACAGTTTTATTTTAAGGGTTCTTTGAAAGAAGCATCGATCTTATTTTTGCTTTAGCCCCAAAGGTTAGAACTCAGATCAATAGAGAGAAGTTACAGAGAGACAAAATTTTCGCTAATTATTAGGAAGAACACTTCCTGACAATGAAAATCTTCAAACCCAAAGCAGGCTCCCCTTTGAAATTAATGAGATTGCTGTCCCTGAAGGCTATCTCATGAAGGCTACATGAATACTTGTCAGGAATTTGTAAGAAGGATTCATACCTCAGGTAGGGTTTGGATTAGCCAATTCATAGCTTTCTGTCAAATCATCAATGTCCTAAAATTATGGTGATGCTCCTAAATATATTAGATCAAATGGAGAATGCATTCAGATGCTAAAGCAGTGATCAAGGAATATGGATTTTCATAGATTCATTAGCTCAAAAGAGTTCATTAAGAAAATTCATTAATCATGACTGTGAAATAAATTTGATTAATTTTAATATCAAAAAATAATAAATAAAGTGGGTCCTTGAATTCTCTGCACATTTCAATGAATCTTTTATGGTGGACTTTATAGAATATAATTTGTGAAAATCTATTTTCTTTATCGAGGACATTCCTGATCCCTACATAAATCATTCCCATAGATATTCTATGAAGATGAGAGAGTTGGTATGAGTTAGTAGTTATTAGTATCCTCTGAAACATCTTTTCTGAAGAGTAATAGCATCTATGATTTTTTCTAATCTTTTAGCATCTTTCCCTCTTTGATATATTTTGCTATTTTTCTTTTATGTATCTTAAAAAGCAATTCCTCCATGCTTTCAAAATTGTGTCACCTGTTTCCTTGGTTTTATTCTTCCTGCCTTGGTTTCTTAATTATCATTTCCACTTCAGCAGATTGAATACTAGGAACAGAGTCAGAGAGTACAATTGCAGATTCCACTTTGATATAGAAAAAATGTTTTGTTATAGAAATGGTGATATATGTGTTCCATTTCATTTATTTGTTACCTTTCTTCCAACTTCATTGTTGCCTACTCTTGCAATGATCCACAGAATATGAACAGGTAGTTTTAAAAAAGAAGAAATGTAAACTATCAGCAATTACATGAAAGAATGTTCCGTATCACTAATAAGACAAATTCAAATTTAAAAGAGTCTGACAACATTAGATTGGCAAAGATTACAAAAGATAAAAAAGGTAAGTGTTGGAGGAATTCTGGAAAGACAGGGTAGCACTGTCATTCATTTTTGTACCAAAAAAACACAATAAAGGTTATACTAGAAAAGTCACAAAGCCCTACATGCACTTTGCTTCAAAAATACCACTATTAGGCATATACCCCAAAGATATAGTAAATGTACCAGATAAATATAACCACAGCCTAATTAAAAATGTTCAAAAGATATAAATAGGTTATCAAGAGAAGAAATCCAAACTATCTATATCCACACAAAAAACCTCTCAAGTCACCAATAATTAGAGAAATACAAATTAAGGCAATTCATTTTCTCCTTCATGTCCATCAGATTGACAAATTAATTTTTTAAAATGAAAATGACAATTATTGAAGAGGCATACTAATGTACTGCTGTGGTGCTATGAATTGGTTCAGCCATTCTGGGGAAAAAAGTTGTAATAATTATCAAAAAGTCAGAAAATTGTTCATTCCTTTTGAAGTAGCACTACTACTACTAGGCCTGATCCCCAAAGAGATCAAAGAAAGAGGAAAAAGTACACATATGCTTAAAAATATTTAGAGTAGCTCTCTTTATAGCAGAAAATGACTGTGAAATAAGGGGGAACCCATCTATTGGAGAATGGCTAAAGAGATTGTGATATATTAATATAATGAAATATCACTGAGCTATAAGAAATGATGAGTGGGGCAGGTAGGTGGCGCAGTGGATAGAGCACTGGCCCTGGAGTCAGGAGGACCTGAGTTCAAATCCAGCCTCAGACATTTAACACTTAGCTGTGTGACCCTGGGCAAGTCACTTAACCCCAATTGCCTCACCAAAAAAAAAAAAAAAGAAAGATAGAAATGATGAGTGGTTCATTTCAGAGAAAACTAGGAAGACCTGTATGATCTAATACAGAGTCAAGGGGGCAAAACTAGGAGAGCAATTTAAACAATAACATTATGAAGAAACTCAGCTTTGAAAAACTTGAGATCACCCATCAATAACTAGGAACCAACACACAACAACCAAACACAATCACAGGACAGATGATAAAGCATACTACTCATATCCTGAAGAATTTTTGAATGTAGCTGGTATGGCATTTGTTTTGCTTCACCATGAATATTTGTTACCAGCATTTGTATTTCTCTGCACCTACCTACCACTCCTACCCCTGCCCCCAGTGGGCCAAGAAGGCAAGAGAAAGAGAGAAAACAAATGCTTATTAATTGAAAAAGAGTAACAAAATTTATAGTAGCGTGTGTGTGTGTGTATGTGTGTGTGTGAAAACAAAGTGCTGGAAAGAAAGTATTAATTAAGGAATGGGCTGAACAAACTGGTATTACAAAGGAAAACGTATATTATTGTGTGATAAGAAATGATAAAAATGAAGAATTCCCCCAAATTTGGGAAGACATATGAATTAACTGACATAGGTCAGGATCAGCAGAAGAGAAATATTTTGCACAATGACTACAGAACTCTGATCATTTCAATGGTCAATTGTCACCTCAGAGGTCTCATCATGAAGCATAGATCCTGTCTCTAATCAGACAGATGATGGATTCCAGATGTTAAATGAGTCATGTTTATCATTTCACTTTACTGTACTTCTTTATAACAAGGGAGGTTCTATTGGAGTGGGAAGGTTTCTTTGGAAAGTGGTTGCCTATTAAAAAGAACATCAATAAAGCATTTCTTAAAAATCATTTTCAAAAAGTTAGCTACTAATTTCATAGTTTATCTTTATTGAAATAATAATCATGCTTTTGCCTATAGTAATGGAACATATAGTGGAAAACATTGCAAAATATGTCTAAGAAAAATGTATCATGTCAATTCTGAGGAAATAATATCAGGGAACACTAAAGTTATGGAACACAGTTCATTATTGATAACAAGTAATAAAGTTAATAAAAGACATAGTCAAGTAAATCAAATTACTTTATTTTTCTGTTATTACCTGCATGCTACATTGGGCAGTGGTGTCAAGAGCTTGGTAGTGCTGCTGTTACTATTGCTGTGTGTGTTGGTCAGTGGTTTGAGGATGTAGAATTCATGTTTTTTTCTATAATGATAGATGATTAGCACTGTGAAAGTAATTGAACTCTTCATTCTGGAGAATCCCTTATATTTTCTCTTGTGTCAGCAAGAAGCCAAGGCAAACTGTTTCATTTAACTAAGTCATGCTGTAATGGAGAAAAACCCTCCCATTCCCGCACAATTAGCTTCCTAATAATTTTAGGGGTTCTCAAGATTAAATGAAAGAATTAATGTAATAGACCATGTAAATGGGCATTGGAGAAATAAAGCAGTGTAAATGATAGAGAAGGGATTGGGAATTAAACGAAGTTAACAATTTCTCTCACATAGAATAAGAGACAGGTGTTAGACTGTTAAAAGAATTATTGTTGTAACTGGAGCAGCTGAGTATGGTAAATGCACAGATGTTCCTAAGCAATATTTCTGTATTAACAGAGAATACTTGTTTCTCCATTTGCTTTCTGTAAACTATATTACATGACTTCTAGCTCATAAAGCAAATGGGTGGGTTGGGATAATGTAATTAATGCATAAAAATATGATGAAAATATGGCAATATAAATAACTTACTAGGACAGTTATTCCTGAGCTTGAAAATTTCTATGGGTAAACCAGTAGCTATAGTATTGTCAGTAAATTAGTCTGTACTTAGAAATTATTTCTTACCTTTTTTTCCAAATAAGATATATATGTGTATATATATATATGTGTGTATATATATGTATATATAAGATAAGTGTGTATAAAATATGTATGTATATGTGTGTATATGGGTATATGCATGCACACATGCGCGCACACACACACAGAGAGAGAGAGAGAGAGAGAGAGAGAGAGAGAGAGAGAGAGAGAGAGAGAGAGAGAGAGAGAGAAAGAGAGAGAGATCAGAAGTGGGGGGAAGCACAACACTGAAGCATGCTGGGGTAAAAGTGAGGAAGATCTAGGTGTGAATCTTGCCTCTGACACTTATTAGCTTTGTGACCTCAGGTAAGTCATTTAAATTATCTTGTCTTCAGTTTGCTCATCTATAAAATGGGCATAATAATGCCAGTTATACTTACCTCACATGGTAGTTGTGAGGTTCAAATATGATGATGTATATAAAGTTGTTTAAGTCTTTAGAGTACTATATAAATGTCAGTTATTTTTAGTATGTATTAAATCATGACTATCTCCATCTGAAGCAGAAATAAAGAGTTATTAGGGAGGTTGCCTTAAAGAAACAGGAACAAAAAGGAGAACAAAAGAAAAAAGAAACAGGAACATTTTTCCTGACCTTTCCTATCTAGGAAACTCATTGGTTGATTAAAAGTGAACCACCACAAATTAACTTCTATTGAAAGCAATGTTTTTTGCTGAAACACATTAGCTTTTTAATAATTTTCAATGCCTTTTATCTTAAAGTCACTTCATCCTTCCCCCAATTATAGACTAAACCTTCCACTAAGACCAAAAAAGAGCAAATCACTAATACAGTAATCATATCTGACAATGGATATAATAACATGTCCAAATATTCACCTATTTCTTTGCTATGAGAAGGGAGGTATATTTCATGATCTTTTCTCTTGGACCTTAATTGGCTTTTTAGTTACTCCAAGTTCAACTTATTTTAGTGATGCTTTCATTTCCATTGTTACAGTCATGGTACATATTGTCCTCATGGTTGTTCTTATTTATCTTTGCATCAGTTTTTCCCATGTTACAAATCTTCCCATATTTCTCTGAATTCCTCATATTTGTTCTAGAAACAAGCCATAAGTCCCATTCAGAAGAACAATATCTTAATTATAAGGGACTTAAATTTTCCAGAATTCATGACAGCTCTCTCTGCCAACAGCAGAAGAGCAAAGCATTTCTTTATTAACAGAGTCCATACAGGAAAAGAAAGAAATCACCTACTTAATGGAATCATTCACATCAGTTTCTATTCTTACATTAAGAGCTGATTCTGAGAAAAAATGTGATGAAGATAAAACTTGTCTTTGGTACATTTGACAGTATTTTCATATGTTTATGAAACCCTGTCCCCTCATATTTTGTATTTATATCCCTAGCACCTAGTCTAAGTGTCTAATACATCATAGATTTATAATAGCAATAATAATAAATTATAGCAATAAAAATATCATAAGTGCTTACTGTTGAACTGTATTAGCAGGAAAATGTGGTTGGAAGGTGCAGTCTGTGTCAGGGTCCTATCACCAGGCACAGTCAAGAGCATAAGGCACAGGTATCCCTGGGACAACAGTGAAGGACTTTCGATTGAACACACACAAGTCAGTAAAACACAAAATACAGACCCTTAAGGGAAACCACCCAGGTAGCCAGACTCCCCAGAGCTCTATGCTCTCTGCTTGCACAAAGAGGGCTCATATGCCTCCTTGCATTACCCTTTCTTCCAAACACACACAATTTAACCATTTGTTTCACCAACCAAACAAGTAGCCTGTTTTTATAGACAGCCTACAAGCAGCCTGAGAAAGTGGCAAATGTCTCCTTGGGGCTCTTGACAACAGCTGTGGCCTTCCTTTCCTGCCCCCAAAGAGATAAACTGTCTTTCCTTCCTGAATTGTGGTGGCAGTTCAGAGAGAAATACTATGAGATAAGGCTAGAAAGAATCTGAAACTCTCATAATAAGGTGTAAATGATGGATGAAAGCTTAAGGTGTTACTTCTGGAGGGATTTTAAAAATATATACATTAAATTTTTAAATATGATCTTAAATCTGTAGCAGCTATTTTTTTCTATTGGAACATCTGAAAATGTAATGGCAATTAATAGGAGAATGTAACTTCAATTTACAAATATCCAACTTTCTGTCCTTTGGAAAACACTGAATTTATTAAATTAGCTCAAACTAATAAATCATCTTGAACAACATTTTCAAGAAGATTGGGCATGGTTTCTTCTCTAAATTTAAAAAGCAACAACTAAAAAACCCCAAAACCTTCAGCGAAAAAATGAAACATTAATGGTAGACTTTCAGACACCTGTAGAGAGCCAAGGGTGTATGTAATCCAGGAATCCCATTACAAAAAGTAATGATCCACTATAGCTAACTACAAGTATGGCTCTGTTGATACTCCAATAAGTACTAAGATTTGTAAAGACTCAACCTAGAGTATATTGAAATAAAAATTGTACTCCATATTTCTCCTGGATTCATTATAGAGCCATGGAAGGGTAACACAATTTAATTCACCCCAATGCAGAAATGAGATAGCTCATTGGGCTTGCTCCTGACAAAATAGATTAGTTATCTTCTGCAAAGTGTCTCTGAATTGGCCTCCCATAGTCTTCCCTGGAACAAAAGTTAAGACACTAGGTGGCGCTAGATCAAAGGAATGTCAGGGGGGAAAAAACAACACCAAAAACATGATTTCCAAGCCACAATTTAGGGCAGTATTTTCAACAAAGCCATTTGTTGGGATAGAATTTTAAATGACCCTTCAAAGATAAAGAGAAAACCCAAGCAAAATATTTCCTTCCTATCAGAGTCCCTGACTGGAAAGGTCTAAAAAATAAAACTGAAGGAGTTTTTCCTTGGGAAATAAAATATCCATGATAGTTTTGACAACTTGCTTCAACTTTTTTTTTTAACAGTACCTAAGATTTCATTGGTGCTAGGAATTCCTGACACATGGATTCCTTTTAGCAAATCAGATGTACACATTTTACAATAAAGTCTTAGAAAGTTCCCAGGGAAACTAAGAGGTTAAATGACAATCTGGTTACGTTATAAGGCTGGAACACAGCTCTTCCTGACAGAACAAGACTCTTTCCACTATGATTCTGAAATGACTTTACTTTTAAAATATATTTTAATTAAATGAATGTGAGCAAATTAGAACATTAGGGTCCTCCCCCTTTTCCTTAGGTGGTGTATATTTCTAGGATGTCTAATATCCTTATATATTAGGCATTAAGTCCTACTAAGATGCCTCATATACTAAAAGATAGTCCTAAATTCTCAAAATCTCTGATAGCAAGGATTAGACAGGTTTTCCTAAACTGGAAAAAATCAGACATGGAGACAGACTGTACATCTATCATCCAAGGACCAGCCCAGCTCAGTATGGAGAGACTTATCTCTAGAAGGTTAACCCAAAGGAATATTTTTTTTCTCAGCCACAGTAATTCATAAAAATAAATTACTAAGGTTTTTAACCTTTCTTATGCCAAGGATTCCTTTGGTAGTGTTGTAAACCATAAGCACCTATTCTCAAATAATGCTTCTAAATGCATAAAATGGAATATATCGAATTTCAAAGGAAACCAATTATATTGAAATATAGTCAACAAATACAGTACTAACAAATCAACTTCATGAACCCTAGGACTTTAAACCTCTGT
The DNA here is from genome assembly GCF_019393635.1 of Dromiciops gliroides. Classification (NCBI taxonomy): domain Eukaryota; kingdom Metazoa; phylum Chordata; class Mammalia; order Microbiotheria; family Microbiotheriidae; genus Dromiciops; species Dromiciops gliroides. The sequence goes on from NC_057863.1 coordinate 148,232,595, forward strand.
TTAAAGAATAGAGAGGGATTGAAAGTTGTCAAAACTTGAAAACTGGTTAATTTTATGTATCCTTGAAATAGTAAAGCACTTAATATCGATGAAAGTTATTTTTGTATGACATAAAAGGATTTATTTGCAACTCCAAACAATAGAAGGGGGTGGGGTTGGCAGTCACTAAGAAGGGTCTGTAGCTATAAAATAAATACCAAGTCAGAGTGTTCTCTGCTGCCCTTGTAGGAGATGAATTCTCTAGAAGTTTAGAGGAATTCTGTTCCCAATGGTGAATTATAATTCTAATGCTCTGCTTTTCTTTCTAGGCCCCAGAATTCTTTAACAATAAGCACTACAGGTGTATAGCAGCTATAGCACTGGATACATTACAATCAATATGTCTTTGCAATGATTCTGCAAGGTGAAACTCAGTACAAAAAAAAAAAGGCAGAACAGAAAAAAACAATCCTCCTTTGTCTCTTTGCATCCGGCTCACAGTAAAGCTTGGGCAGTGCACAAATCCCTCCCAAGCATATTTTAATAGAATTCGTAATTCTGACTTTTCCCCCCTATTTTGGAAATGCTCTAGGAGAGGCCACACAGCTAATTCAACTCTATTATTCATTTCACACTTGAGTAGAATCTAATAATTTTGTATTCATTGTGTAAATTCAATGAACCTACAAACTCATAGAACCTATAAACTCATAGAACCTACAACTTCTTAAATTCCATGATAAACAAAAGGAAAGGCATATTTTTAAAAAATCAAATAGGGAGTCCAGAATATACTGGTTTTTATCTCTTAAAAAAACAATCACCTTTCCAAAAGGCCTATCTCAGGTTTGATTAGGATTTATATGTACAAGGTACAAAGTTTCATGAAAGTTATGTTTGTATTATCAAAGTGAAGTCAAGGTTGAATGCAATTTTCCAAATGATGCTAAATGGGTTGGGGGTGTAGGAAGTATTGGTTTTACTAGAAATCTGAGTTAAAATAAAAGGGTTTGTGTTTTTTGTTTGTTTGTTTTTTACCACTATAATTATTTGGATAACCATCTCAATTTTCCACTTTGAAAATATAGATCTGGCTTATTTATCTTAATACCTCCTTTTCTGATTTCCTGACAATCTCTTGGCAGTGACATGCATGTTTGTAAACTCACCACCTGCTCTATGAATTTAAAAACAAAGAATAATAGTTTTACATTAGGCGTCTAAATACTGTAAGCAGACAATTTAAAACAGCTCAGATTTCTCCAGAGAGGGATTTGCATAACTGTTTTCACAGAGGAAGAAATTGAGAGAGAGAAAGAGAGGTCATTTGTCTATCAATTGAAAGTTAAAAGTCTTCAGATTTTTAATCCATGTAAAGATTTAATTGACTTATAGGCTTTGGCATATAAAGTACTAACCCAATCATAAACATTTCACAGCTTTACCACTGGAAAAAAAATTCATAGGTCTATCGGTGAGGTTTCTTTGTGGCTTGATTTCTCTAGCAATGAAATAAAAGCAAATGGACCCAGCCTGCTCTTTTAGCTTGGGCAGAAAGATTCTCACAGTATGTATAGATCCTGGAAGATAAAAGTCAAAAAATCTGCTCCTTCAGCTAATGTGTCTTTTCTGCTGATGGCATTATCATTTTCCCTATCACTTTAGCTCAGCTAGGTGACATAGAGGATAGAGCACCGAGCTTGAAATCAGGAAAATTCATCTTTATGAATTCAAATCCAGACTCAGACATTTACTAGCTGTGTGATCCTGACCAAGTCACTTAACCTTGTTTACCTTAGTTCCAAATCTGTAAAATGAGCTGGAGAAGGAAATGGCAAACCACTCCAGTATCTTTGCCAAGAAAAACCCAAAATGGGGTCATGGAGAGTTGAACACAACTGAAACAACTGAACAACAAACTATCTTGACTATTCTCTCACTGACCCTCCATTTCCACAACCTCTCAACTCATTTCATTCATAATTCCACCTAACTACTACAAGATATCATTATCTCTTCCTTTGAATATTATGAGTCTCCTAATTGGTGTTGCTAGTTTCAGTGTTTCCCATCTCCAGTTCATCCTAAGCAAAGATGCCTAAATACTCTTCCTAAGGAATAAGCTTTCCCTTGCTCAAAGAACTTGCTCACTCTTGCCTCTAGGATAAAATACCAACTTCTTAGTCTGGCCTTTTACCCCCTCTAGAATATAACTTCAACCTACTTTTCTATACTCATTTCACATACTTTACCTCCCAACCAAACTGGACTAATAGCAGTTTTGTTGCTTTGTTTTTCTTCACCCTGCCCTCCTCGACTCTGAATTCACAAAGGCTGTTGCATGTACTTGGAACACACATTCCTTTCTCATTTCTGCTTGTTGAGATCATTAACTTCCTTTAAGATTCATCTTAGGATCTATTTTCTCCACAAAGCCTCCTCCAATTATAAATAATGTCTCCCTCCTTAAATATTCTAGACAACTGTGGATTTCTCCTTTGCCCCTAATATTATATCATGTATAATACTTTTGTTTATGTTGAATCTTCACTATTAGATTGCAAGCTTCTTAAACATAAGGACTTTTCTTCTTTTTTCTTCTTGGTATCCTGCACATAGTAGGCACTTAACAGTCAAAAAATGAAATTGAGTGGATCAAATTAGCAGTTAAAGAAGAGAGAGAGAGAGAGAGAGAGAGAGAGAGAGAGAGAGAGAGAGAGAGAGAGAGAGAGAGAGAGAGAGCACTTAAGTCATGGGGAAAAAGCACTGCTTTGGGAAAAAGCAAGCTTGGAGTCTAGTGTTCCCAGTAACTAAGTGATTTTGGACAAATCAGTTCATCTCTTTGCTTCAGTTTCCTCATCACTAAACTGAAGGAACTATATTAGATTATTATTAAGTTCCCTTCCAGGTATAAAATTTTTGAATCTATGACAATAACTTCACAAGAGAAAGTTAGTATTTTTCCTTTAAAAATACATTTAGCATTCAGTCAGAAGACACTTGGATTGATATAATTCACATTTGTATATTTTTTAAAGATATGCACTGGCAACAAGAATATTGAATTTCCTTCAGTATTCACCCACCACATTCTTTAGGCAATATATCCATAGAACAACTGTTCTGATCTCTGTTTTCATTATTCTGCCTTAACTGAAATACTCAAAAGCCTTTCAACACATAGAAAGTATCTTTGTTCCAAGGGAATGGTCTTTGGGATAGAGAGGGTTTGAATTCTCTCCCTTGGAACAACTGTTAACACTAGTGCTATACATGACAAAGTAAAGAAGAATTGTTAGCATATTTTTAAATTATTTCACTACGTCTACATGATGCCAAAGTAGAGCAGCTGTTGGGTATCATATAAACACACTCACACAGTTCAATCAACTAAATTCAACTTTTTCCTCCTCCATAACTAGCAAAACAACCTTCTTTGCAGGAAGATGGGCTATGGCTGAGTAATCAGTTATATACAGGTTATACAAAGTCAATATATAAGGATAATTTAGGGAGAAGATTATTTGGGAGGGGAGAATCGAACATAAAAGGCTGAATATGCATTGAACAACAAAAATAGAAAAAATGCTATTCTCCCTTTCACTTGAGGCTTTGAAGATGCAGTGTTTGAAATGGCATACAAAAAGACAGTGGGGCTCAGTGGAATAAGCACTGGACTTGGGGTCAAGAGACATGGATTCAAATCCAGGTTCTGCCGTTTACTAGTTATAAGACAATAAACAAGTTATAGGAGCATAGATTTAGAGCTAGAAGACCCCTTCCAGATCATCTATTCCAACCCCCATATGTTATAGATGAGGAAAATAAGGTTAGAGAATGACTTCAGTCAACATAAGTGGCACACAGCATTTGAATTCAGGTCCTTTGACTCTCAAACCAGTACTTAGTCTCTATACGACTTGGTTTAAATTGGACTGGTACTAACTCTTGCACTTAATTATCTCACATAAATGTTGTGAAGTTCTTTGTGTTGAAAAAATATATATTAGTAATAATACTGCAAACTATGTTTTTAGGCTCGACTGCCAGGGGGGAAAAAAGATTATTTAATGTAACATTAATCAATATCCAAATCATTTCTAGCTTGGAAAGAGAGGTGTTCAAATTGGCATAGTCATCCGCTCCCCACCCCATACCCCTCCTCTGGCATGACTCACTGCCTTCAGGAAAACTTCAGATAACATCTATAGGAAGCTTGAACAAGAAAAAGATTACATTATTTAAAAATATAGTTTCAGCTAATATTCCAGAATTGTTGAGTAAGTTACCAAGAAACCTTCCAAGTTACACTACCCTTTTTCCAAGAGCAAACAAAAGGACCTCCCCTTCCATCAATATCTAAATCTATTCTTTATGGAGAAGGGAAAATCCAATCAATTCAGCTAGGACGTCTATAACCAGAACAAGAGTCAAATTTCGCTAAATTTTACTTAATCCAGTTCCCTAAGAAAACCCTTTCTTGTCCTATTGGAATGTCATTCAACTTTCCAAAGAGTTGTTCCAAGGATTTTGTAAAGAGAAGATTTTAGAACAGAGAAATAAAATTTTGAAAAAAAAATTATATTTCCTGAGAAACTAAAAAGGAAGTTTGTAATATTTTCCCACACATGTAAATTTTGAAATACTATACAATGTTAGCAGCTAGTATTATTGTATCTCTTTGTTAATGGTGTCTCAAAGAGTGTATCTTTGAACAGTTTCCACCTATAGAATATCAAAAATTAAATTACCGTTTGTGGATGGTACAAAAAAACCTTGTGATTGAATCTTTCAAACCTGAATACCTGAACCCCACTGTGACGCCCATTCACCTACTCCAGTCCCTACTCCCTTCCTTCCTTTCTGAGTTATCAAGTCTTGTCATGTGCTTCCTCATATTCCCCTTTTCATACTTCAAAAACAACTCTATATGCTCACTCATTATCTTCTCCTTCCCTGTCCCTAACCCCCATCTCAGTCTCTCTTCACCCTTGCCTTCTCCCTCTCCACCAGACTTTCCATATCTGTCTGTTCTTAAGTCTTCTATATCTCATTCCAGTAGGTGCTTTGAAAGCACAATCTTCTAATACCCCACTGAAGTCAGATCCATACGTTTTCCCCCATTGTCCCATCCCTACTGGCTCTACTTATGAGGTAAGGGGAGTGGGGCAGAGACTAGTTTTGTATAACGCCAGAGGTCAGTTTTGTCAAAGGAAATTCCCATGAGGCACATAGAAAGCAGCAAAAACAGTGGAGGTAGGAAGCAGGTCAAGCAAATAGGTTTATTCAGTACAAACAGACAACCTGACCCAAAACAGCATAAGCAGGGGAAGGCCACCTGACATGTTGTCCTCCTGTAGGCACCAGAGTTTCACCCATATAGGAGGATTTATATAGGGTCCAAGCAGTCCCCCATTTCCCTGACCCTTAGTCAAAAGGTTTAGGCATGGCCACAATCTGAAACCAAATCAGATCCACCTATGCAGGGGTGGAGGGTACCATTGGCTGATGATAAGAGACTTGGGAGATAAAAGCTTGATATAGTAATTAGATAGAAAACATTAAGGCAGAGGAGAAGAATTCCAGTAGTGAAGGGGTTAATGCTTTAAGATCACATCACAGGGCCCAGGGCCCAGAGTAAATGGGCTAAAACATTATTATAACCTATTATTAGTGATGAGGAAAGACAAAGTTAAACATGACCTATACAACTCATGTTCTGAATAAGTAGAAAAGCAGAAAATAAACTCTGACTTCCAGTCATAAAAGGACCATTTAATTATATTCATTTCATTGTTTAAAAATATATACACCTTTGAGCATTTTTTTCCATTCACTGGGTGAAAGGATAAATGACCTAATGTTTCTATCTCATATGTAATTAATCTTGTAACATTTACAGATCAAAAAGAAGAGTTGTAAACACCTCAAAAATAAAAGCCCTGCCAACACACACATTAAAAAAAACAAACAAACAGGTATTTGTTAAAGTGAAAGCTTCTGAAAACCCACAGGATAGTCTCTGTGACATTCAAAAGAAATTAAATACAAAAGGAAATTGCTACTTAATGTGCTGTGGCTAAGAGCTGAACATGCCAGGAAGATTCTATTGCAATTTGCAGTTTTTTTGAAATTTATAGGTATACAATTTTGCACATCAAAAACTCTACCAATTATGACAGTAATGGTCTTATATTCTTCTTTTAATAGCAGCAGTTAGCAGGAAAACTCCTAAACTAGATAAGTCTTGGGAATTGTAAATTAGAAATATAAGTTCACATTAAGTAACGACTGCCAGGCTTTAGGAAAAGAAAATCTCACCTTTAGAAGGCCCAGCTGTAAGACATCCATCTCCATGGAGAAAAGCACAACTATTCCCCTCATGGTCAAGTGTCCACAATCATTGTTCTAAACCTACATTCAGGCTTGTTTTCTTCCTGGAACAAGTCTTTCATATTAATGAGATGTAGGCCTAACTGCAGAGTTATCAGGTGAGTTAGCCATACTATCAGAGACACCTCAAAGAAAAGAAAGGAGGGAAATGAATAAGGAGCTGTATTTGGGGGGGTGGGGAAAAGACTAGCTAAAGGAGTGAGGAACTGAGATTAGGATTTTTGCCCCTGGCACACTAAAGACACCACCCCTGCAGGATGGCATAAGCAGAGAAAGACTTGGGGTTATGGGATTAACCACTTTGGCAAAACAGAGCTGTTCACTTAGTGAAAGAATCAAATTAATCAGCAAATTGGATTTTTAAAAATTTTTACTAAATTGATTGTACCTATTCTTGAAGCGTCCCACAAATTCTATAGACTAAAAGTTACGTAACAGGATGAGAACTGAGTAAAACTGTATGGTAGACAAAGTTTGTTTTCAGAATTCCCTGTTTTTTCAATGTTCTAAACCTACCACTTCAGCTACTCGATGTTCTCATAACTTCTCCTAAGTCCCTACCCCTAACCACTGTCAAAACATGCTTTCAAGAAAGGATCTTTACAGACTTATTTCACAATACTCTCAGTAGCGACCCTTTGTACAACATTCTAGGACACTATGAGGTCTTAATAGACCACTATATCTGAAATGAGAGGGCCTAAGAAGTTCAAATACCAATACTTACTGCTTACTACCTTTGAGGCCTTAAGTCACAACCTCTCTGGGCCTCAGTTTCCTGATCACTGAAGTGAGATCTCTCTAAATTTCTAAAATTACTTCTAAGATCATATTCAACTATAAATATATGATCCTATAACTAAGCTGAAAGATACAGCTCTTTCATGTTCTGTTTATTTGGCCACTTAAAAACCCAATCAACATAGCATGCTAACAAAATTCATGCCTAGACTATTTTCCAAGTGGTTTTGCAACATTGCGACAAAAGTTTAAACCCCAACAAATATAATGACTTCCACATAACAAGAAAGAAAATATAAGTTTTTAAATTATCTTGAGGTTTTACTTTCAACCATTTTGTCAACATCTCTTTTTAAATACTGACTACCTTCACTGAATCCTGCTTTACTATGGCTTTTAAAGGTCCTGTCAGCCTTAACTCTCTTGTTGAACAAGATGTTAAAAGTCTGCACTGTCGTTGCATAACACTTTTCACGTGCCAAAAACATTTTCATTTTCTATTTCTAAGAACGTTAAATTCTTCTTAAACTATGAGTTTTAAAGTAGTCTTTCTGAGAAGGAAGGTGAAATAAGTAATTTTCTTCATCTGAAGAATCTGCATGACCCCATTTCCATTTTTCTTTAAGTAATTCTGTAATTCTCAAAAGAATGGACCCTAATTTCCTAGAAGTTATGTTCAAGGGAGGGATCTAAACAAGTCAATGTATTAATGCATTGGGTATGAGTATTACAACAAAAATGGCCACATGGATGACAATGAGAGTAACGTCACAAATGAGAGAATTTATGTTTTGAAGTTCTTCCAACATATTTCCTGTCGGTCATTTGTGAAAATAACATTACTGATCATTTAACATTGGGAATTGTACTCTTAGGAAGGTGTTTTTGGTCTGGTTGATAGAATTAGACTAATCAACTAAGTACTAACCCTGTCTAGGCAAGACCTAGGCCACACATTTGCACACATTTGCCTGAAGATAACTTCATGTCTAGGAAGAGAACAAAGCTATTTAGATCACTTAGGGCTTGAACTCAGGATCCTGGCCTCATTAGTATTGTGAACTAACTAAATGTACTAACCAGCCATGAGAGCAGCTAATTTTATCTTCTTCCTATAGAGTGAATGACTGGGGGGGAGGGGTTAGGGAAAATAAATTATTTTTCAATGCTCAAATAAATGATAATTCAATTCACAACATGAAATCCTGGTCAGGCTATTAAGATCAAAAAATTGAGAAGAAATATATGTAAATTTTAAAAGTTGGTGGAGGAAATATTACTCTTACCACCTGAACCCCACTCTCCACTCAAAATACTCTTTTCTTTATTGTAAATTACCCCCTATAATTTATTTCTTGACTTTGCCATAAAAATTATTTTCTTTCAATTTAATTTTCTCTTCAAATCAGATAGTTTACTATATTATGAACTCACTATACTTCTATATACATAAAGATTCTCATAAAAGAGAGGCCTCATTTAATGCACCCCATTGACTAGAGACCATTCAAACATATGTAATTAGATAGCCAATAATAATAAGCAAGGTTGCTGTATTTTCATAACACTGCAGGTAAAGATTTTGAATGCCTTTGGATAGCACAACCTCTAAATGGCATTAACCTGTTAGACTATGGTTGTTCAGGTTTGCAAAACCAATATTGTGGTGCATTAAGTATAATTAAATTGATTTTATTATGTAAAATGTTTATTAGATTAGATTGTTTTAAAACACATACACATACCAAAATACTTTTGAAATATCTTGATTAGTCCTTGGGAATGGTCAAATTAACATAATATTTTCCAAAGATAAAAAGTCTCAGATATAAAATCAAGTAGTTTTTTTCTTTAAAGTATAGAAATAAAACAAAATCAACAAAAATACATATGTTCAGTATTATTATAAACTATAGTAATTTAGGGGATTAGAGGATTATACCACCCCTACAGACTATAATATGGTACAAATTGCTTTTATAATTGATTTACTTAGTTTTTTGGTAGTGGGTTTTGTTTTGTTTTGGGCAAGGGGAGGGGGTCAGTCCAGGATGCTATAATGAGTAAATAATGCCCAGCAAATCAAGGGTTAAAAGTGGCTCATCAGCTAGCAGAGGTCCCCAGGCAGCAGCCAGCAATTAGCAATTAAAGAGTTCCTCAAAGGAATCTCTGACTGCTTATATATAACTCCTGCTGTTAATTGCCAGAAAGTGACTGATTCCATCAGTTAGTCAGGAATGAAAGGCTATAAAGCTAGAATAAAAGAGCCCTGAAGACACTGCTAGGTAGTTGAGGAGTCTGAAGGGAGGAAAAGCTGTGTTTGCCATCATTTGCTCCATTAATCTTATTTTACATAAAGTTAAAACTTCTTAGTCTTTGTCATGGGGTGGGTTGAGTGGGGTATTTTTTTTTTAATTTAATACCTAATTAATGAGATCTTTTATTTCTTATAGCTTTCCCTAAAGGAAGCTTTTGTTTTTCTTAATTAGGCAGTCAATTCTTGATGTCTTTTCTTGGCTTTTGAAGCCATGTTGCAGAAGACAGAAGGCAAACCTGTCTTCTATGGGAGGCGTGTATGTGTGGGAGATGGGAAATAGGTTAAGATTATCCAGGTAGCATACATAAGAAGAATCTTTGAAGTTTGTTTTGGTGAAGAAGAAAACAATACCAGGTTCGAAGGATGGGTGGCATTAGAATCCCTGATTCACTTATCTTGCTGTTCAATCTCTCTTCTTCCTCCTCATCTCAGATTCTGCCAATATCATCCCCCATTATCTTTTCTTCCACTCCAATCTCTGATGTGATGGCCCTTCTGCTTCCAGAGGCCAATCCCTATATCATATACCCTGGAGGCCAACTCCTGTATCTACCCTGATCCCATCTCCTCCCCATCTTAATCCAGCATATTTGCTCTATCATCTGGACTCTCTTTAATCTTTGTTCTATCCCTATTTACTGGTTTGTTCCCCATGCCAACAAACGGGTCCAAAGCGCTGCTGCCTTAAAAAAATCCAACTCTCATTAGTTCTATATGTTAGCTATTGTCCTAGATCTATTCTCTCCTCAGCCAAACTCACTGAAAGTGTTCTATAATAGCTGCCTCTACTTCCTCTTCAATCTGGTTTTCAACTTCATCACTCCATTGAAAGTACCAAATGTACCAATGATGCTATTTGTCAAATTTGATGGCCTCTTCTCCGTCCTCATCCTTCAGACCTCTCTTCAGAATTGCTAATCGTTGCTATGTCTATATCTACAGTATCTTGAATTTTGAGTTGTTTTTCAGTTGTGTCCAGTTCATGACCCCATTTGGGCTTTTCTTGCAAAAATATTGGAGTGTTGTGTTTTGTTTTTTTTTAATTTCCTTCTCCAGCTCATTTTACAAATGAGAAAACTTGGACAAATAGGGTTAAGTGACTTGTCCAAAGTCATAAAGCTAATAAGTGTCTGATGTCAGATTTGAACCCAAGAAGTTTAATTTTCCTGACTCCATGCCTGACACTAAAGCCCACCTCTCCCCTGCCAATAAATTCCAGTATCAAATATAAAGTTATTTGTCACTGAAAGCTCTTTATAATATGGCCTCTTCCTACCTTTCAAGTTTTCTTAAATATTTTATTCTGGGGGCAGCTAGGTGGCACGGTGAATAGAGTACCAGCCCTGGAGTCAGGAGGACCTGAGTTCAAATCCAGCCTCAGACACTTGATACTTATTAGCTGTGTGACCCTGGGCAAGTCACTTAACCCCAATTGCCTCACAAAAAAAAAAAAGGTAAATATTTTATTCCCCTTCCCGTACCATGGACATATTTGCCTACCAGCAATTTCTTAATCATGATGCTACATCTGATCCTTTGCTCCAGTTACTCTCCATACCCAGACTCTTAGGATCTCTATCATCCATTAAGATTTAGTTCATGAAGTGACACTTTTTTAGGAGGCCTTCCCTAATTCCCCCAGATGGTAGTTCCATCCCTTCTAAGGTTATTTTTTTCATCTATGCTGTATTTATTGTGTAGTACTGATTTACACATATTACTTCCACTATTAGAATGTAAGCTGACTGAAAGCAGAACTTTTTTTCATTGGCTTTTTCTTTGCATCGTGCATGTTTATTATGACTAGCACATGGTAAAAGTTCAATAAATGTTTGCTCATTGATTGATTTCATCTGAGTTGAGATTTAAACTAACAGGTTTTCATTGTGATCTCTCCAGTCCCTTCTAGCTCTAAAAACTCTACTTTAGCACAGGGCTGAAGACAGGTAGGTATAATTGTGTGTAGGGTAAAATAGATACCATCTTCCAGGATTCATGTCCAGGCAATCAAATGAAAGTTAACTGTGAAGTGAAAACCAATGAAGTTTGATGAACAGCTATCATTCTGAATTGAAAGTGAAAACACTTAGATGCAAGAGAAAATAAATAATTTTGATGACCTAAATATCTCACACTTTCTCCTATAAAAAAATTAATTGCCTTTCCTTTTGGCCCACACCATAGTTCCTGAATGTAACTATAACACTACCCTTACTGCCTTTTCTAACCCTTTTCTCTTCTTCCCTCATCTTTTCCCAACTGATTAATAACAGATACCTTTGGGTCAGGTGTCAACAAAGATATAAAATAATGATGGTTAACAATGCATTTTATTATTGGATAAGCAATATCTTTATTCCAGTAAAGTCACTATAAGGTAATTAAATTGTTAACCTACATTAAATAATTGTTATAGTCCTTCAAATAAAAGTATACTGGACTGTGAGGAAAAAGATTTAATTTCTCTTCCTAGTGCAGCTGCTAAGTAGTTGTGTGTGACCTAGGGCAAATCACTTCACATCTGTGGGCCTTATTTTCCTCATCTTTGAAGGCAGGAGAATGAACTAGATAGGCTGCTTTTAGTATTAATATCCTTTGATCCCTTTCTAGGGATTTGCTAGATACTTCGATTCCAGTGGCTAGTCCCTTGGGTATCACAAAATTCTCAGACCAAGTGAAAAGAGGTAGTGTATAGACAAAGAATGGATGAATTTGGTGCCAGTAGGGGAAAAATCACTACTGGGGCATTTAAGGTTCATAGATTCTATTTCCAGCATCACCATCAACTTGCTGAAATCTCACTTACATGTTTGAGTTCTACAGGATTCAGCAACTCTCTCATTCAGTAAGTAGTTCTTCCAAATTATTTTTTCCTACAGTGGATTGCAATCAGTATTAGAAGGAATCGGGTCTTGGTCTATTGTTCTGAAATGCGAAGTTTGAATGGAGACAGTAGGTAGAAGGATGGTATGAATTTATATTACCACCTAAAGTTTTTTGAGTAAAGCGAGCATTAAGAACAATGGCAAACCAACAAATCTTACATTTGTACCATCCTAGATGGAGAACAAATCAACAGAACTTGCTATCCATTGTGCCATCTTCTATATCCCTGTGTTTGTCAAAGATACTACTATCTTTCCATCTCCAAAGTTCAGTGTTGACTCTTCCCTTTCCCTCATTCGCCTTCAACCAGTTGCCAAATCTTTCCATAGGCCTCCTGATTGGTCTCGTCTGAATTCTCTCACTACTGCTCTCTACATGACTACATGATGCTACCAAAATAATTTTCCTAAGGACAGCTCTAACCATGTGATTCTCCCCCACTCAACCAACTCCAGTGGTTGCCCTTAGGATAAAATGTAAACTGTTTCCCTTGTAAAACTTTGCAGAACTTGGCTATGATCTATCTCAAAACCTCATTGAATAGGACTTCCACTTTATAATACAGACAAACTGCCTTTTTTTTTTTCTTACTCTTGGTACTCCACCTCCTCTCTGTTCTATTATATTGGCCATTCTACATACCTGGAATGCCCTCCCTCCTTACCTGTACTGTAGCATTCTTTTCTTCCTTTAAGATCGTGTATAAAGTTTTTCCTGATCCTCCTAAATTCTAGTCACCCTTAAACTACTTTATATTCAACTACTAACATTTGCCTTTATTCACTATTTATACTACATATTTTATATATGTGCTTGTTCTCTCCCCTATTAGAATAAAAGCTTACTATGAGAAGGTATTGTTTCATTCATTGTATTTGTATATCATAGTGCCTGGCAAGTGGTTGAGGCTTAGTGAATGCTTGTTAATTGAAATCTAATTCTCATTTATTCCTTTAAATGTCTGGAGCACCTGACTATGGAAATTATACTAGAATCTATAGGAAAATAAATATTTCTTAGGGTATGTGCCCTTCAAAAAAGTGTGTGCTCTAGTAGGTGGTACAAACACAAATTAAATAATGATGCAAAATTCAAAGGACAATGCAAGGCTTAAAATTTTGTTTTTAAGTGCCTATTACATGCCAGGCTCTAACATTCCAAAGACAAAAATGAAATGGACCCTGTCGAGTAAGCTTCTATTCTACTAGAAATAATGCATATATACAGATAAGTAAGTATAAATTGCTGCTCTCTCATCTGCCGTATACAGAAGCCATGAGATGTGGACTGCTGAGAAGAGAAGGTGGAAGAAGAAACAAGAGCTCACTTGCACCCGTTTTAAAGAGGCAGCCACCCTATTTAAAGAGGTTCTCTGTACCAGATAGACACAGAGACCTCCATGGGAGGCAATCTGGACATGCTCCAAATGCCCCTCAAGGGCACCTCCATGTTACCCAAACTGGGAATGCCCAGACAATCACATGTTACATAAGAAGCAGAGTTAGGTCAATATGGTAGGAATAAATGTTTCAAATATTGGATTTTAAGTTCCTCGAGGCTTCAGACTGTTATATTTCATTGAATCTCTAGTATGTAGCCCATGACCTTGCACATTTAGTAGACATTTAATCACATGTTTTGAATTCTATTGTTAAATTCATATAGAAAACTCATGAAAGGTAAGGTTAGAAAAATAGGTTTGAATCAGATTGTGGCAGATGTTTAACCTATAGATAAGGGGGAAACATTGAGGGTTTTTTGAGCAAAAGACTCGAATAATGAAAAGGGCATATGATCAAAAATGAGTCTATCATGGCCATTATCAGCATGGTGAGAAACAAAGCTGTGGGTCAATGGCCATTTTGCTTTTTCTTTCCCCTTCTCTTAGGTGGTAAAGGCAATTAGCAGGGGTATGACAATGCCTATCTGTGATGTCCCACATAATCTCTATTCCTCTACTAAGAGGGATTATACAAAAAGCTATGATATGCTGTGGATAGAATAAGGAAGGAGAAAATGTGGTTTTGTGGGTGGCCTTTTTTTTTTTTTTTTGCCTTATTGATGCCGATGATTTCACACCAACCTTTCACTGTTTTTCTTTCTGGACTGATTACTTTTCATTCTGACTCTTTTTGTTCCACTTGGCCCTTCTCCAAAGACATCTGGACAGGGAGGAGGCACTTCTGTATTAATAGCAATTTCCAGCTTGACTGAATGTGACCATTCCAGTGAAGAGCCTTCTGGGATTCTGCCCATTCCATCACAAGCTAAGGTCTTAGAACTTTTGTGGCCCAACATTAAAAAACAAAGAGGCTGCAGGAAATTCTACCACAGCTGGAAGCTGAGACAGGGGGAATTCCTATTGCCACTGATGACTTAAGATAAGGCAGTAATTGTATCTAATCCACATGATGGGGAGGATTTCCAGGTGGACTGTTAAATTACTCAAACATTTAAGCAGGAGAAGACAGGGAGGGGGAACAATGCAGAGCCACCTTATTACTTTTCTTGAGGATAGAAATCTGAGAGCTAAGCAATTTCTCTCTTATATCTTCTCCCAAATGCCTGTTGATGGCAGTGTACTAATTTACACTCTGGAAATAACAGTATTTAATCAAACCTTTTTGTTACTCCATGCCTGTGTGTATATTTTAAATATAGGGTTTCTATGTATGGGAGAGGTGATATTTTATAAAAACTTATATGCAGAAAAGTCATTTTTGGTCTCATAAATATATGAAAAGTGGGGGAAAAGTATCACAAATCCTACCATTCCATATATTTTTTTTTTTACTTTGGAGTCTCCAGAAGACAAATCACAGGTGACCCAACTTTCAGGTAAATGGCATTATTCCCTAACTCTGCCCAGATTGAAATGTGAGTACATGCACAGAGAGATAAAATTACATGAAGGCAGTATTGTTTGGAAAGTGCCGTCATTTCTCAACTTCCTCTAGATCAAGGAGTGGGGTTAAGGGAAAGAGAGAGAATGGAGAAGAGAACAGGAAAAGGAGGGGAGGAGGGAAAAGAGAAGTGAAGCCAAAAGCCAGGCTTTTGCCCAGTATTTAACTGTGTTTACTTGCATTTTACTCATTTTGTTTTGTATTTTAAAACAGGCCTCAGAAGAGTGAGGCCAATTTAGCTGACAGACATGGATTTCTAAGGATATTAATAATAAATGTCTTGGACTAATTAACTGAAAGAAGTTTAATCATTAATTTAGTCTGACTGATCTTAAGGATCTGCACCTACCCACATACTATGCCACTAATTATGATTTTTTTTATGTGTTTTGTTGCAAAATAGAAAGTAATATGGTTTGATGAGGCTATTGACACCCTTTCCTTAGCGATATATTTTCAGAGCATCTTTTAGTTTTTCTGTCTTCAGTCTCTTCTGTGAAAACCTAAAATTGATCTTTCCTTATTTCTTAGTCAGTTTTTTAATTACCTTAACATCATCTATATTTCAACAGAAAAGGTAAATTCACCCAGAGAAAGAGGAAAGTCTATATTTTTTTGTTTATATTGCTTATTTTATAGACTTTTTTGCGTCCATGAAACCTCATGGGAACATCATTTAAAATATCTGGAGGAGAATTGGTGTTCTTTGCAGGGAAATTTTTTTTAAAGCAAGTTGTTCTTTAACATAATGTTAAGCTTCACAATTTATGACTGTATTCTTCATTGTGGTGTTTTCCAATACACTTTTATTACAGGCTCTAAATTATACGTCCACAGGAAAAGTCTGTCTTTAAACTTTTAGGTCAGAATTGTTCAGATCTTTTCACACTGAATCAGTCAGTTTTAAAGCTGGCAAAATCCGTGGCAGCCTTGTAAATCTTTCAAAAGATGTTATCCAATTACCCTTCATGGGCCACAGGATTCTACAGCGTGACTCTTTCCTTCTCTGTAAGGAATTAAGTGCTCATGAAAGGTTAGAAACCAATGGAGTTGAAAAGTAAGGCTCTGCATTTTTGTTAGTTCACATGACATAGATATATCTCTAGCTATCCATGTATTATAGGAGCTCCCACAGATATTCAAACCTGAGCCTGGGCCCATCTTCCACCTAAAGCAACATGAAAACTTGTAAACTTGTGTTGATCCAAATTAAAAGTCATAATCTGCATCAATCTGCTTCCTGTTACCAATATGCCCCACCCCCCCTCCAAACTGAATGGGGGATTTCCTGAGGTGATTTCGTCCACATGGTCAAGAGGAAAGGCCACAATTGCTCCTGGTCATTTTCATAATTAAACAAGATTAATTTCTAGACCTATACAAGCTCCATAAATATTTGTTGACTCCATAAAGAAAACGGCAATAAAAGGAAACATACTTAGGTGGTTTTGATCCTTAAAAAAGTGTTCATTTTCTATTAATAAAACATTTGTGGCTCTCTGTTCCGTCTTGTTCCTTCAGGTTTGTTATATAGAATATTAATAAGAGCTAGGGAATGTATTAAATCAACTTAAACAAAGGTCTATTTTACGTTCCCTGGTATCTGGAATGAGAGAGAGAAAAAACAATGTGCAAAAGGGTATTGAGAAGCTTCAGGAAATAAATGTGAGATTGTGTCCTGACTCTTCAGGGGAATTTAGAAAAGACCCATTCTCCTTTGTAATGTAAAATGAAGACCTGTGACTCTGGGATTGCAGTTGTCCCTCTGACCTTAGGGGCCTTTTAGTCATTCTCTCTCTTACTACCTCTGACCTTTGGTCCATCACGACCCGACCCTGACTATTATTTCACTGGAATTTTACTATAGGCAAAAAAAAAGGCTCGTTTCATACTTCACAAGTCAAAG
This sequence comes from Dromiciops gliroides, assembly GCF_019393635.1. NCBI lineage: Eukaryota > Metazoa > Chordata > Mammalia > Microbiotheria > Microbiotheriidae > Dromiciops > Dromiciops gliroides. The sequence continues at coordinate 148,249,720 of NC_057863.1, forward strand.
TCGAGAAGCAGCCTTGTTGTTCCTGCAGTGGGTGAAGGAAGAATTGTTCAGATATGTTTCATAAGCATCCTGATATGCATAATACCGAATATCCATAAAATTGAGAGCATCCTGTGTATTATGTACTATACAATATATCCTATGTTCAGTTGTGTGCATGTCTCGGTTTTAAATCTTGAATAAGACAGAGCACAATATGGGAGAGTCAAAGTTATTGTTAGTGGTTTTTGCAATTTCTACATTCTTCTTGCAATACTTTACTGACTTCCCTGACTGTGTATTTAAGGACTCCTCTTAACTACCTTCCCTAGGTTGCTCCCACCTCCGGGGAAATACTATTTCTCTCGGCAGGACTGTGAGTAAAGGGTGAATGTATATGCGTACATTAACAAACACACTGTTGACTGCCTTTGTCACACTAACAATAAGAGTGGTTTTCATCTGCAAAGTCAAGTGCAGTATTGAGTGAACATTCTGGGCAATTCAGCATGAAGAAAGAGGAAAAAACAAAACAGAAACAAAATGCTCTTTGAAACAGAAACTCTTCTGAATTCAATACTTAAAATTCAGACCAGGTAACAGACAGACCAGGTAACATTCTCAAATAATCCCGAATCTCACTTAGTCCAAACAATAGTAACTAACAAACAATATCAAATGACTTGAACAAAGAGTGAGGTGGAAGGCAGGCTGGGAGAAAAAAGCAAAAGATATGGAGAAATGAATTAAAATGTGTATAATGCTTCATAACAAAGTATTCTGTAGTATTATTGATGAAGAAGCCTCTTGAACTATCATACCCTATGTTATTAGTCTACCCCTGGAGGAAGTATTTTCTTGGATGCTTCACAACCAGCACATATCTTCTTTCTTTTCCTGATTCAAGGTAGAAGCTCTAAATAAGTGTGACATTTTTTCTCCTCTAAACTATTTATTTTCTCTGATCATAATCATGTATATTTTCTTATTTTTTAGTGTTTCTCTCCCTCTTAATTAACTCCCAGTTAATTTTTTTTTAATAACTTTGACACTTCATTATAGAATTGGCAGCTAAACCCAGTTATCTCTCGGTAGGTTAATATACTTAGCTCTCTATGGGTGGGATGTTTGTTGATCCTACATTGAACAAAATGTGTCTTAATTACACCAAACTCACTGAGAAACTTATTTGTGCTATTTTTCGGTCGTTTTGGTCATGTCCAACTCTTCATGACCCCATTTGGTGTTTTCTTGGCAAAAAGAGTGGAATAGTTTGTCATTTCCCTCTCCAGACCATTTGAAAGATGAAGAAACTGAGGCAAGCAAAGTTAAGTGACTTGCCCAGGGTCACACAGCTAGTAAGTGTCTGAGGCCATGTTTGAATTCAGGAAGATGAGTCTTCCTGACTCCAGGACCAACACACTATCTATTATGCCACCTACTTCCTGAGAGAGTTATACCACTGGCCAAAGACCACCTGGGAAATGTCAATTCCTTTGAGGTAAACTTGAGAACCTTTGTCAGGGATCTTAAGGATTTGGAATAAGAAAAATATAAATCTTAAAAAGGACAGGACAAAAGTGGAAGAAACATGCTTTCTCTCCCCCTCTCTAGCCTTCTCTTTTCCCCACTCCCAAAGGGACAGAGTGCAGGTTTTCCACAGTGTGAAGAACATTACACCTCTGTGAGGACCAAAATATTTTAACTTTATTTAAGCTTTTGTGAGCATAACATTAACAGGAAATTGAGGTCCTCTTGAGGAGTTGGTATCAACGTGTTTTCATTTAACGAAACTAGCCTAGAAATGACAGAGGAAACAAGGTTTAGTGTAGTGATATCCAAAGTGAAGGCCTGGATCAACTCCAGGGTGTGAGTGATCAAGGATTGATTCAGAAATTGGAAAGACTGCAATCCTCCCTCCCTCCAATTGGTATTTCTAGGGCTTTTCTCCAAGACTTCCCTACTGTGTAAGCTCCCAACTTTTCCCCTTTGAGCCTGGCTTTGGCCTTTAATAGAGGTTCTAAAAAAACAGTGCCCTAAACACCTACATCAGTTGTACAAGTGGCATTGAGAACATTCCCTTCTCTCCCCAACCCCCTCCCCCCACACACAGAGCTGCCCTACCACTTACCCCGAGATCACCTCATGACCGTGGTACATGCCTTTGAAGAGCAGGTAGGTACTGATTGGCAAGAACCTGTTTCCTCTGAATTTTTGTCTTAGGTGAGAGAGTGAGCAGTGAGAATGAGCAGTCATGTATGGATGGTGGTATTCATCACAGATCTCATTACATTATCTTTCCCCAAAATCTACTCTTCTTCTAAATCTCCCTGTTACTTTCATAATAGAGATATATGATGAAAATCTAGAGGGAAGCAAGTGTCCAGGAGAAAGGGGGTGATATGACTGACAGTGTCAAAGACTACAGAGAGGTCAAGAAGGATGAAGCTTTAGAAAAGGCCATTGATTTTGCAATTAAGAGAACATGAGTAACTTTGAAGAAAGAAAGCCCTTTCAGTTGAATGATGAAGTTGGAAGCCAAATTGTATAGTGAGTTTTTAAAAAATGGGAGGAAAGGAAGTGGAGACAAGACATCCTATTATAGATCCTTTTCTCAAGGAGTTTAGCCTGAAAAGGGAAGAGAGATGTGGGACAACAGCTAGCAGGGTTAAGAAGATAAATGAGGAAGGAGATAATAGGTGGGCAATCTATTGGAGAAGAGGGAATGGAATAGGGTCACTTGCACATGAAGAGGGATTTCTCTTGGAAAGAAGAAAGCCACCTCATATGAGACTTGGGTAAAGGAGATAGAGGCAAAAGGCATCTAGGTACTGTGGCATGAAGAGGAACTCTCAGCAAATGGCTTTGGGGATTTTTCAGTAAAATGTAAGACATGATTCTCAGCTGAAAGGATGAGCAGAGAGGGAGTCATGGAAGGTTTAAGGAAGGATGAAATGGTTTGGAAGAGCCGCTGAGGTAATAAGGTAATAGAAGTATAAAACTTTATGATAAGTTAAAAAGAAAAGTATAAAAGAATTGCCTTGTTGCAATCAAGGTCTGGTTGAGATTGCATAACATAAATTTGCAGTAGACCCAGGAAACATGGTTTCTTGATTTTCTCTAGCTTTGCTTAGAAGCACTTGTGTGGGAGTGAGGACAATGGATGGTGAGAGTGATCCAAGGCTGAAGCTTGGCAGGGCAGGATGGGTGATAGATTTTAGGGAGCAAGGGACTCAAGAGAAGAGGACAATGCAGAATGAATTAGTTAACCAGAGCATCAAAATGGGGAAGGGAGAATCATGTAGAGAGCACAGAGGTGATGGCCTGGAAAAGAACTGCAGGGTCCAAGTTATGATGCTAATGAAGAACAGGGTCTGGAGTTGCAAAGAAGAAAGGTAGAATGACACTAGATTATAATTAGATGAGGAAATGTCAGAGTTTATGAACATGAAAGTGGTGTATTTGTAGGTTATGTCAAGGTCAAGGTATGATGTTCCCTGTGTGAGGCTGAGGTAGAGTGGAAGACTGTCATGTGATGAGTGACTTAAGAAAATATAAGGTTTAGGTGCTTGAAGAAGATATATATATATATATATATATATATATATATATATATATATATATATATATATATATATATATATATATATATATATATATATATATATATATATATTGAAGCCTCCTCCTATGAGGGTAAAAGTTAAGGAGGAAGGGGCAGCTAGGTGGCACGGTGGATAAACTGCCAGTCCTGGATTCAGCAGGACCTGAGTTCAAATCCAGTCTCAGACACTTGACACTTCCTAGCTGTGTGACTCTGGGCAAGTCACTTAACCCTCATTGCCCCCGCAAAAAAAAAAAGTTGAGAGAAAATAAGGGGTGTGACCTAGACAACAGTAGGCAACAGCTACCAGAATTTTGATTGTCTGGCAGATATAGATTGAATGAACCTCAAAAAGAAAGAGATTAATAAGTGATGATGGTACAAAGAGGAGACCTAGAAGCGGCAAACACGGTTCAATGCACATTCTAACTAGCCCACCTCAACTAGTGAATTTGGGGAAAGAGTGAAAATGAAGTCAAGCCAAAAAGAGACTCCAGAGAGGCTGTATTATCAAGAGCAAGCCAGGTCTCAGTGAGAGACCTGGAGATGAAGAGTAGAAAAAGAAAATATTTAAGATGAAAGCAGGTTTCTTGCCTATCAAACAGACATTCCAGAGAGCACAGCAGAAGGGATGAATAGCCTGAGAATGTGACATAGTGGGGGAGGGGGAAGAGAGGAGGGCAATGGGAATAAAGAATGAGACTGGATAGTAGAAGACAGAGAAAGAGATTTAAACAATGGTAGCTAGGAGGTTCAAAATCACTGGGATTGGGATGGTCTGAGCAGGGAAGAGTTGACTCCTGGATCAAATATTATCTTTTTTCATCCTTATTTAACTTATTTTTACATAAATTTTATGATGTATATAATTAAGTGACTACATGGTGGATATGGTGGTTCAGTGGATAGATCACTGGGCCTAGAGTCAGGAAGACCTGAGTTCAAATCCAGCCTCAGACACTTACTAGTAGCTGTGTGACCTTGAGCAAGTCATTTAACCTCTGCCTTAATCCACTAGAGGAGGAAATGACAAACCACTCCAGTATCTTTGCCAAGCAAACCTCATGGACAACACTGACATGAAATAATCTATAGGGTAATGAAGAGTCATACACGACTGAACAACAATAATAATAATGGATGCATGCTCAAATTTTTAATGATGGGGTACACAATGAAAAAATGAGAATACTACTGTGTATAATGGATGGAGAGCGTGTCTCAGTCAGAAAGAAATCGGGTTCAACTTCTGACACGTGTTGGCTATATAGCCCCAGGCAACAGAACTGAACATGGAACAACTGATTGGTTTAAGATTGGAAAAGGAATATGACAAGGCTGTATTTTGACACCTTATTTAACTTATATGCAGAGTACATCATGTAAAATGCCAAGCTTGATGAACCAAAAGCCAGAATTAAGGTTGTTGCTAGGAGAAATATCAACAATCTCAGATATGCAGATGATACGACTTGCATGGCAAAAAGTGAAAAGGCTTCTTTGAAGTCTCTTGATAAGGGTGAAAGAAGAGAGTGTAAAAATAATCACTTAAAGCTTAACATTAAAAAAAAACCCAAATGAGGATCTTGGCAATTGGTACCATTATAGCCTGGCAAATAGAATGAGAAGAAATGGAAGCAGTTTCAGATTTTATATTCTTGGGCCCAAAAAATAACTGCAAATGGCAATTGAAGCCAGGAAACTAAAAGATGCTTGCTTCTTAGCGAATCTGGATAGCATACTAAAAAGCAGAGACATCACCTTGTCAGCAAAGGTCCATAACCAAAACTATGGTTTTTCCAGTAGTAATGTATGGCTGTAAGAGTTGGACTATAAAGAGCATTGCAGAATCAATGCTTTTGAATTGTGGTGTTGGAGGAGACTTGAGATTGTCTTGGACAGCAAGGAGATCAAATAAGTCGATACTTAAAGAAATTAACTTGAGCTATTCTCCACAAGGTCAAATGCTGAAGTTTAAGTACATTGCCACATAATGACAAGACAGGACTCATTGGGAAAGACCCTGATGTTGGGAAAGATTGAAGGCAGAAGGAAACGGAAAGAGGATGACATGGATAATGTCATGGACACAACAAATGTGAACTTAAAGAGATAGTGGAGTATAGAAGGCCTGGCATGCTATGGTCCATAGGGGTCACAAAAAGTCAGATAAGACTAAATGACAGAACACCAACAATCACCACTACCACCCAGACAAGTTATTTAAAATATCGGTGCCCCAGGAAACTGTAAAACTCTAAGTTGAAGAATGATCTGATTTGGTAGAGGTAGCCTCATTGCCCAATAGCTTCTTAGACTGACAAAATCATAGGTCCCATTAAAAAATCGTAGTAAAATACCTCAAATTTTGCCCAGCCCAAATAATCTCTATCAAGATTAATCTACTCTCTGATGTTGCCAACAAGGATATATTAATGATCATCGATTTTGTGAACATTTATACTCTAGAAATAAAAATAGTTAGCATTTATACACTGTTTTAAAGTTTGCATAGTATTATGCATGTGATCTCATTTGACCCTCACATCAACCCTAGGAGTAGATGCTATTATCCCCATTTTTAAAATGAGGCTGGGAGATTTTAAGTGACATGCCCATAGTCAAAGCTAAAAAGTGGATTTAGAATCGGGCCTTCCTGACTCCAAGTCCAACACTCCTTACACTGCCTCCCCTGACAAACATTAAGAGGCAGTCTCCCCATGGCACCACAGGAGTTAAAATGAACCATTTGGGAAATGTTAAGGAAAGTGCCCTTGCTGTTGTCTTGCATTGTGATTCAGTGTTATAAGACTAAAGCCTTTCTACTGACAGTCTCTTATTTAACCTTGGATGTGGTTCATAGACCACTGGGTCAACCTACTTTTAACAGAGTCAGCTTTTCAATCTATTTCAGAAAATATAAGATCCATTTTCCATATAATTCACTTGGGTTATTGGGTTATTGCCCTTCATGCCTTCAAATATATTTGTATGCCTGTTTCTATTATCTAAGTCTTTGATCTTGAAGGATAAAGTTTGGGTCCCTCTCATATAGCCAGGATGAATAGAACAAGTGATACAGTGAAGACTCAATCTTTTTCTTTAGAAACTGGCAAATCCAGATCCATTTGAGCTACTGGAAACCTAATCACAGACTAAGGAATTGGGAAAGGTAGATTTCATAGGTCTCATCTACTCTTGTCTGATAATTTTTGAGACTGAATAATCAAATCGACAAACATTTTTTATATTCACTATATGCCAGGCCCTGTGCTAAGGATTGGGGATACAAATAAATAAAAATTGCAAAAACCATCCCTGCCCTCAATGAGATTACATTCTACTAAGAAGTCAACATAAATTACTAGATATATACAATACCTAGACACTCTAATATCAGAAATAGTATAAAAAGAAAGTAATCTCAGAAGGGAAGATGGTAGTAATGAAGAGAATGTAGAAAGATTTCCTATAAAAGGTGGAATTTGAGTGGAATATTTAAGGATGTATATAAAGCTCTTTGCAAAATGTAAAAGCCACATAGAAATTTCATGTATCATTACTATTATAGAAAAAGTTTTCATCTTATCAAGTGGAGTTCAAGTAAAAATGAACTTGGGAAAAGATACTATTATTTGACTATTTTTTATATATAGTACACAGTAAACTAGTGTTACCTTAATTCATTAGTTCAATTTGACCTCTGGATTCAAGTCCAAAACCTTAAGTCTCCATCATTCATTGGAATATGATAAGGATTTTATACTCGTTGAGTAACAATGACATTTTGAAATCAATGGAAAATTCTAGAAGATGAAAGCTGTCCCATGTGTCTTCTAGGGGTATCATATAGTTTAATGTTATTTATGTCTATCAAGTAATTAATAAGCTGTTTTGGTTTGACTTTGTTTTTAATTTGAAAGCCATATTTAGTTCTATTTAGAACTATATTTAGAGGCACATGATGTTATAGTAGATAGAAAGCTGGGCCTGGAGTCAGTAAGATCTAAACTCAGTTCAGCCTCTGGCACTTATTAACTGTATGGCCCTGGGCAAGTCACTTAGCTATCTTCTTTTGCCTGTTTCCTCAATTGTTAAATTAGGATAATAACAGTACCTACCTTGCAAGGTTGTTGCTAGGATCAAAAGAGATTGTGCATTTAGCACAGTGCCTGGCACATAGGCAATGCTATATAAATGCTTATTACACACACACACACACCCTTGCAATGGACTTAATTGGCATCCCTGAAAAATGCTATATATAAATTCTTATCAGTTGTTCTTGGCATCATTGTGCTGTTGACATTTTAAACAAAAAGTCTTCAATGTGGTCATCAAATATTCTCTTATTCTCACCACATCTGGGTCTGTTATTTTTAGCATTTGAATAAGCTATGAGTGCAGAATTGAGACAAAAGCTTTGTGATAATGAATAAAGGCAGTATATGTTATGACATTTTTGCTGAGTTTTTTCAATAATTAATAAATTGATAATACATTCTTAATACCCTGGTCCTTTTTTCTACTTGGGCAATAAATTATTTTCTTCTATTTATACTTTAATGATACAAACTATAAATGATTTGTTCAAAACATATATTGACGGGGCAGCTAGGTGGCGTAGTGGATAAAGCACTGGCCCTGGATTCAGGAGGACCTGAGTTCAAAAATGACCTCAGACACTTGACACTTACTAGCTGTGTGACCCTGGGCAAATCGCTTAAGTCTCATTGACCCACCAAAAAAACAAAAAATAAAACCAATATCTATTGAATGAATAAATGAAAAAGCATTTATTAAGCCCTTACTATATGACAAGCACTATGCTAAACAGAGATGCAAACAAAAAACGGAGACAATACCTGCTTTTCCAGGATTCACACTCCAGTGGAAGAAACCACACATTTCTAAGAGAATTCAAGTGCAGAGCAGATGGAAAGGCTCAGTGGCAATTCAGATGGCAAAGCCCCAAGGGTCCTGAGGGTGGAGTGGCAGAGTAAGGCACAAGGGATTTGGAGGGTACAATGGCAAGGCACATGGTAAATCCCAGTGGCCTTTATAACCTTTATTTTCTGCATGTCAGCCCTGTCTGTAAAACTATTGATGACAACTTATTCAGGTGATATCCACTGCAGCACATTGTAATTCAGTTTAGATTATTACATGGCATGCTGATCTATGGATCCTTTTATTTTTTTTTAAATGTTTTTGCATTGAGATAATCTCATTTCCTTTTTAGTCTGGTTCTATGAGTTTTCATAGATTCAACAACTGCTTTGGCTTCAAGTATTCCAATCTGTTTCCCTTATAATCCTAAAACTTGGCAAACTCATCAGCGAAATTCTTCAAGCTATGCCTTATATTTAGTTTTGGTAGAGGTATAGGTGTTGGTTTCATTCACAAGAAAGTCGTCTTCGTCTCATACTCTGGCAATTTTCCACACATAAGTACAAATATTTGGCAAAGCTTTCCAAAGTGTTTTCCACATTTGTTGGCAGCATCCTGCTCTTGTCTAGTTTTAGCATCCCAGGGTGGACTTAATATGTCATCTCATGTGTGCTTCCAGGGATAGAACCCTCAATAGTCTATGTCCCTGTGTAGGGATGGGAGCCCACATACTAGCTCAAAAGGGACCACCCTACACACACACACACACACACACACTCCTATCCTAACTTGCTGAAACTGTAAGTGTGAACCTACATTATATAAGCATGTAATTATATTTGGAGTAATTATTGGTGTTCTCATATTTTGGCGGTAGATATATAATGCTCCATTTTTTTTCAGTTTTTCTAAGAAGATAATGTTTTAGTCATATTATATTATACTATATTAATGATATATAAATGTTCTATTTATTTGATATAAGCTCAATTTTCTTTGCATTGGACTTTTTTTGACCATATAGAGGATCAGAAATTTACAGATCCTTCCTCTTGAGGGCTTCACTCTTTCACCTAGTTTCTTTGCTTCTCAGTCCTGTTCATTTTTTTTATTATTGAATTATTTTGTTCTTTGAGCTGCTTTGATTCCTTGTTGTGATCTTTATGTTTAAAACTTTGCTTTGAATTACTAATTGACATGGAGGTTGGGGTTATTAAAATTTAAACTGGCCTGCTGCTAAAGGACAGACACACCTTGAGAAGTAAGAGAGATAAACCCATTGGGAGTGGCAGCTGCTTGATTAGCGCCCTGGGACAGAGATAACTCCAGAAGTCAGGACCACCACCTCACTCAAGCTTTCCCCACCCTCAAAGGGATCTTTCCTTTGTCAGGTGGTGGTCACCCAATCTAAGATCTATGAAAGCTTTTGCCTTTCTTCTGGTGAGCAAGCAAGATATCTCTAAGATATCTCCTCCCCTGGAGAGAAGTGTATGACTTCTCTCTTGGTCTCTTTCTCTAAGCACCTAAACAAAAAACTTCTATTCTGATTGGATCCTGTGTGAGAAGGTGTAATTCTTTAAAGAGGAATACCTACTTAAGGACACCCCCACACACACACCTATTTCCCTCCTGACACTAATGAATAGAACCTAGAATTTCTAGTACACATTTTCTGGACTCCATTCCACATTTCATCTTCGCCTTTATAATTGGGTAATATGCTGTTTCTTTTCTAATGTACCACAACAGCAGCAGCATATTAGATAGATACTGATATACTCTTCAATTACTTTACACAGATCTTCAATAACTCTCCTCATGTAATTTCTACCACAGTGGTATTTGAGGCTTATTAATGTGGTGGCATGGTTATTCAGCATAATTGTCCAGTGAAGAATGTTCATGCCTTCTATTAGTACATTTCTTTGATGATGGAGTTTATACCATCACTCCTACATCATTCCTTATTTGTAATATTACAACCTGTTCACACCTCCCCATGTACCTCCCTATCATGTCAATCCTTCAGACTCTAGTGTTATACTATAGATACATACAATATCCCTTGAAGTCTCTTTGTGTTAAAAAGAGATGTCTTTGCATCAGAAGTAGATCATTAAATGAATTTTGCATTTTCTCAAAGGCAGTTAAGCCTATTTTCCTCCTCCTAGTCAATTCTGAATTCAACCCACTACCTATTTGCAGTGTCTGCCCCATATATGTGTGTGTGCATGTACACAGATATATTGTAGTATAATTGTCCATCTGACTACATGTCATAGTCACCCATGAATCCTCATTCAAACTCCACATATCCAATCGCTTGCTAAGTCTTATGGATTCTGCCTCTGTAACATTTCTCCCGGTCTTCGCTCCTCTTTTCTCTGCTCACATAGCTATTGCCATATTTCAGTCCCTTACCACTCCAATCTATCCTCTACAATCTGCCAAAGAAATTTACCTGAAGGAAAGATTTTACCTTCCTCTATTCAAACTCCAGTGGCTACTTATTACTTCTAGGACAAAATATAAACTCTCTGTTTAGCATTTAAAGGCCTTCACAACCTGGCCCCAACTACCTATTTATACATTACCCCCTGTCACTCCATCAAAATAACCCATGCTTTTGCAATGATTGTCCCTGATGCCTAAAAAGTGCTCCCTATTCACTTCTACCTCTTAGAATCCTGAGGCTCCTTCAAGATCATGCTCAGATGTCACCTTCTACATGAAGTCTTTCTTGCCTCAAGCACTTGTACTTTCCCCTCAAATTCACCTTGTATCTTTTTGGTATATGTTGTTTCCCCCAACAGCATAAAAGATCACTGAGGACCAGGACTGTTTCACTCTTGTCTTAGTTAATTCACATGTTATTGTGGCAAATGTTTTGATGATCAGAGTCACTGCCTTTTTGTTCAGTTCCATTTTTTCAGAGTTGAAAATTCACTCATCAGCTTGACCAACCCCTCTACTATCCCCAAATATATCTGAATCCTCCCAGCTATCTCCTCACCATTACTACCTGCACCCTAGCCATCTTCATCACTTCTCCCAGACCCTCAACAAACAGATTACCTGGGTCCGATAAGGGGACTTTGGATTTATCTTGCCTTGAACTAACCCAACATACCACTTTCCAGTCATGCCAATACCTCTCCACAGACCTTCCCTTTCTATCTCCCATTTACAACAAAAGATCTCCATTACAATATATCTTCCCTATCATAAGTGCCTTGAAGACACAGACTGGCCAGCTTGCTCATGTTTGCATGTGCAGCCCTTAATGTGATTAAGAACCTCATCCTTTAAAAAAAAAACTACACTGAATCATCCCCTCAAGCTACTGTTCTGTGTCTCCCATTCCTTTCTGAGCCAAGCTCCTAGATCATGCTCTTTATATTCTGTATCACTTCCTCTCCTCTCACTCACACTTCAATCCTTTGTGATCTGACTTCAACCTCATCATTCAACTGAAACTTCTCTCCAAAGTTATCAATGATCTATTAATTGCCAAATATGATAGGTCAGTAAGAATGAGGATTGAGAACAGACTGTCTTTTGAGATTAACCACAATACTATCTCTTCTCTGCATCTTTTTAACATTCTTCTTTCATGGTTTTCTTCATATCTAAGCAGCCTTCCTTCTTTTTCACAGACTCATTATTTATATCATTCCCCCTAACTATGGATGTTTTCCAAGGCTCTGTCCTGATCCCTCTTCTCTTTGTTCTCTATATTTTCTCACTACGTGACATCAGACTCCTTTGGGTTTAATGATAATCTCCATTCAGATTCACAAATCTATATATCCATCTTGAGTCCTGCATCACAAGTTAATAGACATTTTGAGCGGGATGTATCCAAATCCAACATGACCAAAACAGAACTCATTATTCTTCTCTGCCTCCCAACACCCAAGTCCTATACCTCCTTAGACTTCCCTTTTTCTGTTAAAGACACCACCATTCTTTTAGATTACTTGGCTTTTGTAACCTTGTTGCTATCCTCAGTTCATTAATCTCCTTTATTCCACATATCCAATCAGTTGACAATTCTTGCTGTTTCTACCTCCTATGGCATCTCCCATATCAGAACCCTTCTCTCTACTGGCATAGCTGCCTGCATAGTTCAGTCCTTCATCACCTCTCTTAGATTATTGCAATGTCCTCCTAATTGGTCTACCTGCCCCAAGTTTCTGCCCATTCGAATCCATCCTCCACACAGCTAATAAAGCATATTTCCTTAAGGGTAGATCTGACCATGTCACTCCCCTAATCAATAAATTCTGGTGACTCTTTATTGCATCTATGATTAAATAGAAATTCCTCTGTTTAGAATTAAACATTTTATATTCTAAAGTTACACATCAGGGGCAGCTAGGTGGAGCAGTAGATAGAGCACCGGCCCTTGATTCAGGAGGACCTGAGTTCAAATCCAGCTTCAGACACTTAATACTTACTAGCTGTGTGACCCTGGGCAAATCACTTAACCCCAATTGCCTCACCAAAAATAAAATAAAAAAACTAAAGTTACACATCAAAAAGGAAAATTTTCAAAAACAGAACACAAGGATTTCGCTATGAAACTAATATCTCCATTTTATACTACTTGCTTTTTACATTCTACTCATTACTTTAAAAACAGTTCTTGAAGGGGCGGAGCCAAGATGGTGGAGGAGAGGCTGTGACTCCCACAAGCTCCAGATAAACCCGTCCATTCATGCCCAAATAATGCAGTAAAAATCAAAATCCAGAACAGCCTAATGCACACAAGAACAGAGTGAGACTGTTTCTCCGCAAAAGAGGGCAATTCTGATCACCTACTGACCAGGCTGAACAACTCAGCGCACAGTCTGGACTCAGCCAGGGACACTGCTTCCAGCACATGTCAGAGTCTTCAGCACCAGCAGCTTCCGAGGCTCCGATTACGGACTGGTGAGGGGGTTCGGTGGTAGGCTGGGGTGAAGTGGAGGCAGTATCTACTGGAGTTGGGGCAAAGCGCCCTGGTTCTGAACCAGTGGGCTGAATCGAGTGGTGGTGGCCCAGTGGGGGAGGGGTAAAAGCACGCCAAGCTTCTGACCATAGAGAATCAGAGTTCAATCAGACTTCTGTTTCCGGGTCAAAGAGAAAGCGGCTGTGATTACTCACAAGCCAGGCAGGCTGAGAAGAAGCCCAATCACCCCCTGGGCCACGCTGTAGCACGAACAGTGTGTCCTGGAAGCAGTGCTACACTTTAAGGAGTAAAAAGCCAAGAAACAGTAAGCCAGGATGAGTAGGCAGAGAAAGCAGAAGACCATCGAAAACTTCTTTGGGGGAAAGGTAGACCACAATACATCCTCAGAAGAAGAAGATAATAATAGGGTCAAAGCTCCAACATCCAAAGCTTCCAAGAAAAACATGAACTGGTCTCAGGCCATGGAAGCTCTCAAAAGGGACTTTGAAGAGAAAGTAGGAGAGATAGAACGAAGATGTAGAGAAAGAGAGGAAGGAATGGAAAGAGAAATGAGAGCAATGCAGGAGAGTCATTAGAAAAAAGTCAACAGTTTGAAAAGCCAAATGGAAAAGGAGATTAAAAAACTGTCTGCTGAAAATAATTGCCTAAGAATTAGGATTGAACAAATGGAAGCTAGTGACCTTATGAGAAACCAAGACACAGTAAAGCAAATCCAATTGAATGAAAAAATAGAGGGCAATGTGAAATATCTCCTTGGAAAAACAGCTGACCTGGAAAATAAATCTAGGAGAGATAATTTGAAAATCATTAGACTACCTGAAAACCATGACCAAAACAAGAGTTTAGACACCATCCTCCAAGAGATTGTGAGGGAAAATTGCCCTGATATTCTAGAAGCAGAAGCTAAAATAGAAATTGAAAGAATCCACCGATCACCTCTTGAAAGAGATCCCAAAAGGAAAACCTCCAGGAATATTATAGCCAAATTCCAGAACTCCCAGGTCAAGGAGAAAATATTGCAAGCAGCTAGGAAAAAGGAATTTAAATACTGTGGAGCTCCAATAAGGATAAAGCAAGATCTAGCAGCTTCTACATTAAAGGACCGGAGGGCATGGAATATGATATTCCAGAGGGCGCAAAGGAATTGGGACTACAGCCCAAAATCACATACCCAGCAAAACTAAGTATCGTCTTTCAGAGGCAAACATGGAACTTCAAGGAGAAAGAAGACTTTCAGGCATTTGTTATGAAAAGACCTGAACTGAATAGAAAATTTGACTTTCAAATACAAGATCCCAGAGAAGCATAAAAAGATAAACAGGAAAAAGACTTCATGAGGGATATTAAAATATCAAACTATTTATATTCCTACATGGGAAGATTATACTTCAAACTCATAAGAACTATATCAGTAAGGATTTAATAGAGGACACAGGTCTGAACTGAATACGAAGGGATGTTATGTTTTGTTCTGTGTGGGGTGTCTTATGTCTGGGGCCGGATTTGGGCTTGGGGCCTCCTGGGTCCAGGGCTGGTGCATTGTCCACTGTGCCACCTAACTAACCCATAATGACATCCTTAAAATAGGGTTGAGGTGTAGGAGAAATAGACTGGGGGAGGGGGAAGGGGAGAGATGGTCTGGGGAGGGGTTGTTCACATGAAGGAAACAAGAAAAAAGCTTATGGAGGGGAGGGGAAGAGGGGGAAGGAATTGGGGAGTGAGTGAACCTTAATATCATCAGAATTGACTCAAAGAAGGACTAACATACATACTCAAGTAGGTATAGTAATATATTTTTGCCCTGAGAGAGGGGAGGGAGAGGGGGCAGGGGAAGGAGGGAAGGGCAGATTTGGGGAGAGAGTAGTAAAAAGCAAAATACTTTTGAGGAAGGTAAAGATGTTCTGCATAACAGCACAAGTATGAAATATTGAATTGCTTGATTTCATAGGGAGGGTTGAGGAGAGAGGGAGGAAGAAAATTTGGAACATAGAATTAGCTCAAAGACCTTAAACTCATCAGAGTTGGCTCTGGAGGGAATAGCATTCACACCCAGTTGGGAGGAGTAATCTATTTAACCCTAAAGGAAAGTATGAGGGGAAGAGGATAAGGAAGGAAAGGTGAAAAAAAAAGGAGTGCAGAGGAGGGGACAGTCAGAAGTAAAATACTTTTGAGGAGGAATAGTTTAAAAGAAGATAGAAAATAGAGTAAATATCATGGGAAGGGAATAGTTTGGAGGGAAATAGTTATGATGACTTTGCTGGGCTAATATGAAGAAAATTCTTTGTCAAGTTTAAGGTACTTTATTCAGGTTATGATGAACAGGATACTATTAGAAAAACCTGGAAAGTCTTACATGAACTGAAGCAGAGTGAAATGCACTGTATACAAAATAACAGCAATAGTGTAAGATGATCTGCTGGGAAGCATGTAGTTCTTTTCAGCAAGGCAATGGTCCAATATAACCCTGAAGGACTTATGAAAATGGCAACCCATCTACAGAGAAAGAAGTGATGGTATCTGAAAATAGATAGAAACACATTTTTTTTCTTTTTTTTTTTCCTTTTTTGGTGAGGCAATTGGGGTTGGGTGGCTTGCCCGGGGACATGAGGCTGGTGGGTGTTGGGTGTCTGGGGCTGGATTTGGGCTCGGGTGCTCCTGGTTCCAGGGCCGGTGCTCTGTCCGCTGCGCCACCTAGCTGCCCCTGGAAACACATTTTTAAAAAAAAAATTTTTTTTTCTCTTTGACAATTCCTCAGTCTGAAGTTTTGGGAGTTTTTTACTGTTTTCTCTCACAACCTAGCTAATGTGGGAATGTTTTCCATGACTACTCATGTATAACTTATTTTGAAATGCTTGAGTTCTAGTGGGTGGGGGTTGGGAATGGAGGAGGAAGAGAAGTTGGAACAATTTTTTTAAAAAATTGATGTTAAAATTTGTTTTTACATATATTTTGGAAAATAAAATTCTATTCAAAAAAAAAAAAAAGAACTAAATCAGAAGGGGCAGTTGGGTGGCGCGGTGGATTGGGCACCGGCCCTGGATTCAGGAGGACCTGAGTTCAGGTCTGGCCTCAGAACACTTGACATTTACTAGCTGTGTGGCCCTAGGCAAATCACTTAACCCTCATTGCCAACCCCCCTCAAAAGAACTAAATCAGAACATAGTCTCATTTATTTTGAATGATTTTCTTGAAGAGGTATCCAAATAAATTGATGTCACCTGAAAAAAAAACCAGTTCTTGTCTTTTTCCTTCTGAACTTTAATTCTGTTTTCTTAATTTTAAAAATATTATAATGGTTTTCTGTCTGTCTCTTTCTGTCTCCCCCTCTCCCTCTCTTTCTCTGTTTCCACCCCTCTTTCATTCCCCCCATCCTCCCTCTCCTTCTGTCTCTCTGTCTCCCCCTCTCCCTCTCTCTTTCTCTGTTTCCACCCCTCTTTCATTCCCCCCATCCTCCCTCTCCTTCTGTCTCTCTGTCTCCTCCCTCTCTCTGTAGCTATTACACCCTTACTCTCCAACCTATTTCTTCCCCCAATTAACCAAGAAAAAGAAAGAAGGAAAAAAAAACTTTCAAGAAATAACCTATCAAGTAAATAGATTTCACACAATGATTATGTCCAATAAACACATATAAACAAGTATGAGGCTTCTGAATAGTCTATCATTTGCCTTCTTTTGTTTTCCAAAATATTTTTAAATATCTTTCTTTTTGCCCTCCTTTATGAGGAATTCACCAAGAATCAAGGTATACACTGACTTAGTGTGGCAGATCATTTCAGGCTCTTTAGAGAATGTATCTATTTCCTATACATATTGTCCTTGAGATAGAAATATCATCTGGTATGAGCTGTCCAAAGAAATTTTGCTAGAGGAGAAGTCCCCATTTATTTTAGCCTAAGCACTACCCCACCCCAGCCCCCAAAATCTCTTAAGTGGGCATGGTAATACAGTGATACTAATCATACACTTGCTAGTATTGGCCATAATATGCCCAAAGCAATTGATAGCAAGAAAGAATCAGACATCATACACCCCCTCAAGTGAATTATAATCTCCTTCCTTAAGTCCTACAAGATTGTATAATGGGAATTCCCTAGTGTCACTTAGAAGGCCCCTTCTTGTTCTTCTACAATAAATCACTATTCTTTTCTCTCTAATGACCTCAGCTATAGCTCTCATTTTCCCCAGTTGGAATGATCCCTCATAATGTCAATTTCCAGTATCTCCTTACAGGCATCCCTTGGTGGCTGCTGCAGAACTTACTACCCTTTTGTATACTGCAGGTTGAATACTGCTGAGGTTCATCTAGTGGTCTAGTTGAATTTTATAACTATTCCCAGAAAAGCTCATGCTTCTAGCAATAAAGCACCAGACCATGGAATCCTTTTCCTGTAGCTTCACTAAGAGGAAATTCTTAATATCGCCTTCGGAGAATGACAGATTCCTCACTGGAGCTTTTTCCTTTGTATTCCTGTTTTCTCAATACCACTGCATGAAAAAGCAAACCACAGATTCTATGTTTAAACAGGTTAAGCAGAAATTCTAATGTCTCTTCGTACTTGTATAATGTCTTTCTTACTTTTCTTTGACCTTCACTACAGGAATATATTATACCTCTCTTGGGATAGAGATCCAAGAGTTTTTTCCCCAATGTGCTTAAGCATGCATAAGTTCTTGGGTAAGATATTCGAATCATTCAAAACCATCTGAAATCAGTACTTGACACATACATGCCCTCCGGATGCTACCATTTTCCTAAACTAGTTTGAGATATGATAATACCAGGGTGCCCCTCTTTTTCTCTTTCTTTTTTTTTAAGTGAGGCAATTGGGGATAAGTGACTTGCCCAGGGTCACACAGCTAGTAAGTGTCAAGTGTCTGAGGCCAGATTTGAACTCGGGTACTCCTGAATCCAGGGCCAGTGCTTTATCTACTGCGGCATCTAGCTGCTCCCCCCTGCCTCTCTTTCAACAACAGGTATTAGTTTTTCCTAAAAGGCAACAAAGCTGTCCCTGAGACCTGATTGTCCCCTGCCTCCTTTGACATAGCTTCCCGATCACCTAAGGGAATAAAAAGTCTCAACCACATAGATCTGGGGCCCCATGATTTGGTGTTTCGCTAAAGATCACACAAGTCACCACGTTCTACCCTGCTGACCAGACTTGTTTCTATAGGGAGACAAGAGAGGCTGCCTCTATAGGAGCTAAGTGCAACCTATTTCCTTGATGAATATCCTTATTGTGTTGGGGCAAAGTGAACCTTTTTTGTTAGCTGTTCAGTGATTTTCACCGGTGTGTCATTTCATCCCAATAATGAATCTGAACTAAGATGATACTGGTGTTGGGATCACTTCTAACAGGGGAAATAGAATAGTTAATGCCAGCACAAACTGTATTTATATTTTAACTATGGCTAAAGGCTGCTGTGGCTTTTAAAGGCTGCTGTGGCTAAGACAGGTAGATCGTGGTAAGAAATGGCTAAAATCAAAGCATGTAAAGTCTTATGTTCAGTGAGGCTGGAAAGGTAGCTTGTGGCTATGTGAAGGGCAGTAAATACTAAATGGAAGATTTTGTATTTTATCCTGGAGGCCAAAAGGAGCCAGTGGATTTTGAGTAGAGTATGGACATGGGTCAGAGCTACACTTAATGAAAATCATTTTGCTAGCTGTGTGAAAGCTAGACTAGAATGGGGAGGGACTTGAGGTAGGAAGACCATTTAAGTAATCTAAGTAAGATGGGGGCCTAAACTAAGGTGGTATCTATGTGTAAAATGAGAAGTTCTGATGCAAAATGTATTGTGAATGTAGAAATGGCAAGATTTGGCAATTAAATGATTATGTGAAATGTGTTATGGGGGGGGGGCGGTTAATCTACTGTAGACAAGGTATGTGGGTAAGGGACATTTTGAGGTAAGATAAAGGGATGGTTGCAGCCTCTGATCTGGGTTGTGAACATGTTCCCTGATGCCATTTAGAAAGCAGTCATGAAGATAAGTAATGTTTCTTGATACAAACACATGCACAATCTTTTTTTTAATGGTAACTAAGTTCTTTGTTTTTCTAATTTTCTTTATTTGCCAAATTGACACAAATCTATGGAGAAAAGAGTAGTATATACTCCAAACAGAAAACCAAAGCTTCTGAGTAAAGCATGAGAGTGACAGTTTGCTTTGGGGAGAAAATTTTTTTTCCCAATCTCTTGGTAAATTTTGTAGATAAAAGAAGCATTAAACGTGTCCTTTTAAAAAAAGCATTTAAAATGCAGAGGAAATACAAAAGGACTAAAGCATTCTAGTATTTCATGACTTGCTTCTTCATATTTCAAACACTTTTATTTTTCTCCAACCATGTAAAGAAAATTATCCTTTTGTCTATTGTCCTCCAGAGGCAAATTTTGTGGTTTAAAAAATGTTGAATATTTTGGGGACAGTCTCTCATTTGTTGAAATTGTATAAAGAAGTTTTTGCAAAATTAGTTTAGAATGACTCACTCAAGAAGCATTTATAAAGCACCTGACATGTATCTAAGCACTGCGCTAGGCACAGGGACACTAAGTGCAAATCTCAGACAGTGCCCACCCTCACTGAACTTAACATTGTGCTAATCTGTATTATTGGCTTTCTGCCCAGTGTTCTTCCATTTTTCTTGAGTATTTGCTCACAGTCTGTTCAGCAAATAAGAGTAACAATACGTGAGTAAATTACATTTATAATGTTTGAAAGAAAACAAATATATGATAGCATTAATAGTTTTAATGTGGCTTTGTACTTCTATATATCTTTTATTAGTTTTGAAATATAAGCCACATAGAACATGAACTCTACATGGAAATTCTTTTTTCTCCTTAAATCACATCTTTCAATAAGAGTAAAAGATACAGAATGACATTATCATTACTATTACAAAGAGGAAATTTCATTCTGTGAAAGTGAAAATAGATTAGATGTCATGTGAAAAAAAATTTAGAGAGTTGTTGCCTTTTAAACTGAGCTGCATTGCATTTGACTGTCATAACTGAATGTTACAAAGAATATATTCTTAAATATACTTGTAAAATGAAGAAATGAAATAAAGCCTATAATCAAGTGGTAAAAATTCAATACAAGTTTACTGAGAAAATCCAAGCTGTGAAAGATTGCTCTCTTTGACCCACTCTCCACTTTCAAAGACTTTTAATTTAGATGTTCCATGACTTTGAAGTAAAAGGAGCAATCTGACTTTTCATCAAAACAATTGGCTCAAGGTTGCAAAGATAGTTTGATTTAAATCAATAATTTATGCAGCATAAAAGATGTCAAAAACCCTCCAAAATTCATCTATCATCAAAAATAGATTGGCTGCTTTAAACTCCAATTTTAAATAGTATACTTCTTTCAAGGTTGATTAAGTAGTTTTTAACAAAATGTAGAGTGATATTTTTATCATCCTTTGCCTATGAAATAATAATACTTCCTCAGTGATTCAATGGCTCTGTCATGGTAGCCAAACTTTGCCATATGGTAACTCTTGCCTGTATCCTCTAGAATATCCTTCACAGAGGGCTCTAGCCATTGTGTTGAAGCACATCCTCTAGATCTCTTGACATCTATTAAAAGCCTACTATGGAAAAAAAAAAATGAAGGCAGCTAGGTGGCACAGTGGACAGAGCACTGGCCCTGGAGTCAGGAGGACCTGAGTTAAAATCCAGCCTCAAACACTTGACACTTACTAGCTGTGTGACCCTGGGCAAGTCACTTAACCACAATTGCCTCACCCTGCCCCCCCCAAAGCCTACTATGTGCTAGGTCCTAGGGATATAAGTAAAATAAAATAGTCCCTGTCCTCAAGGTGCTTACATTCTCTAAGGGGAATATAACATATTCACAGACAAGAAAATTCAAGATATATGAAAAATAATTATAAATAGATCTTTTTAGGTAGTCACTATCAATTGTGAGAATCAGGAAAGTCCACTTAAAAAAATACTGTTGGGTCTAAGCCTCATGGTGCTTGAGTAGGAAATACTAATTTTGATTAGTGGTCTCTCCTTTTAACTTTTTAATTGCAGATTTCTAGTAATACAAAGAGTACAAAAGGAAATTTGGTCAAATCACAACTGATGTCTCCATGGAACAAAAACAACCCAAATTATACTGATTTTGTTGAAACAACATATTGCTATGCAAAGAGCCCTGGACTAGGAGACCAAATACCTGGCTTTGAATTCTAGCTTTAGTTGGTGATACCACTTACAAGCTTTGTGAACGTGGACAACTTAAAATTTTCAGGGATATCTCAGTTTTCCTATCTGTAAAATGGAAAGAATACCTATTCTGCCCCTTCAGTGTATATTCTGAGGTTCATATGAGCTATCTTACGTAAAAGGGCTTTAAAGTTATAAAGTGTTATAAAAAGGCAATATTTTATTTTTAGTAAGGCTGGGATTACCTGATACATTCAATATAGTCATTAAAATGGCAAATTATTCAAACCAAGGTGCTTTTACCTTTCACATTTAATGTAGGCAAAGTGACCCTTCCTTCTGGAAAGTGAGAAGGGAATGCATATGATGTTGGACTTGGTTAAAGTCATTATTACTTTAGCTTATCTTCAGCTGATTTTTTTCCCTTTTTTTACACTTTGTTAGAAACAATGGTCACTTGATGGAGTAATATTGAGTTCAAGATTTCTAAAAGCAATTGTTGATATAAGACTGGTGGTTAAAAAAGCAGTTAGGGCTGAACAAAGGGATCTGAGAATCATTTGCATAGAGATAATAATTAAATACATGAGAGCTTATGTGATCCCAAAGCAAAATAGTCCAGAAGGTGAAGAAAAGACCAAGGATGGACCTTTAGGGAACACTCATGGTTAGTGGGCACATCCTGGATGAAAATCCACCAAAGGAGACTGAGGAGGAATGGGCAGACAATTAGTAGGAGAACCAGGAGACAGCAGTGTCAAAGAAACTTACAGAGGAGGGGGCAGAGCGAAGATGGTGGAAAGAAAGGCAGAAATTCACTTGAGCTCTCCCCAAATCTTCTCCAAATACCTTTAAATAATACCATAAGACAATACCTGGAGCAGCAGAACCCACAAAAGGACAGGGTGAAATAGTTCTCCAGCCAAAGAAAACTAAAAAGGTCAGCAGGAAAGGTCTGTCATTCCAGAATTAGAGTGGAACATAGACACAGACCTGGCAAACCAGGAGCAAGCCTTGGGAACCACTGAATCGGCAGCAGCAGTGACTGTTTCTGAAACTCTTAGCCCACAGTCTATAAGGGAGTTGAACAACTGATCAGAAGGAGATTACGGGGGTCTCTTTGTTATCACTGAGGCAGGACTCTGTTGCTTTGCCCATACTTGCATCTAGGTTGCAGTCCTGGGTCACAGTCCCAGGGTGATGAGGAGCACCAACACCAAGGCTTGAAGCCACAATGGAGCAGGGACCCTTTTCACAGTTCCAGAGCAGGAAAGAGTACTTGCGGCCTCTCACAGACCAAAGTACGGGCCAGTAGAATAGTAAACACACCTTTCCTTATATCATACCACCTTGGGAGAACTGAAAACTTACACATCTCTAGAAGTATCTCTGAAAACAGCTGCATAAAACCAATAGAGATACCTATCTGATGTGACAGAATGACCAGTGCATAAAGATATGATGCCCAGCAAAGATATGTCCAACAGAGAGAAGCAGAAAATGGCATAAGTATACTGGCAACTTGGCATCAGGGGTATGAGTTGTCCAAGATTTGCATGTGCTTTGGTCATATTTATGTCCATCATACATGTTCACTGTTAACACATGTTCTTTTCATATTTACTCTACTAGTGGTATGCTAAACATATGGAAGAGTATCTTATACGTTGCTTAGTTTACTATTCTGTTTGATTTGCTATAATAAACATATTGGGGTCTTCTGAGTTATGGTTTTGAGTAGAAACTGACCAAAAAGTTACCTTGATTCTAGAGTAACTCTCTAGGGGTTGATGGGTTAAGGGACTCTTAATAACCAAGAAACTCCAGGCTTTTTGGCTAAGCTATGAAAAACTCGGATATGCCAGGAGATTTTGTTGGTTCTGTCTTGGATAATTTTACATACCTGAAATAGGCATTAATTAGAACAACCTCCTAGTCTCATATCTTGTTGCATAAACACTATAACTGAAAGGTTTCTAAAAAGATATAGGGCAAGATTATAGGTCACAAGATATCCTTTGGCTACAACATTCTTATAAAACACTTTTTCTCTTTGTTTCCATCTACAGTCACAGAGGGAGTTCAGCAAAAATGGGAATACTCTAGTCAGAGCTGTATAAAATCTACAATGAAGGAATTTACAGGCTTATACAATAAAAATTACTGCAGTGAATACACTGCTAAACTCATGTGAACACTGCCATCTAATGCTTTGCTGAAAATCTGCAAGTGAAAGCTCTTAGAAATCATTTTGGGAAACATGAAACTGAGAAATAGTATTGAACTGTTGTCTAATAAATAAAAATAAAGGTATCAATGTCCTATACATCATACAGTTCTTTCATAGTTTAAATTACACCTGACTTCATCATATAAATCAGGGATGGAACTACTTTCTCAATACTAAAATTTGCCATATTCGTCATTTTTCACATTTTAAGAGCACAGGTTTTCTATGTAATATCTCACATTTGAACTCAAATCAAAATTTGCAAAAAAAAGTTTCTATTTGAGCATCATTCAGTGACATGCATAAAATGAATATTCAAAATCTCATAAATTTCTAAGCCCCAAGTGTCAGGATTAGTTCTGAACTGCTGTTTTTAACTAGTCTCTGATGTGATTTAAGTCCCCAGCCCTGTGTTGAAAAGGCTTCACCCTTTATACAACCATTTACATTGCTTACCATTTAACACTATTTAATCTTTTTGTTTGTTCGCTTGTTTTTTTGTTTGTTCACTTGTTTTTTTTGGTGGGGCAATGAGGGTTAAGTGACTTGCCCAGGGTCACACAGCTAGTAAGTGTCAAGTGTCTGAGGCCGAATTTGAACTTGGGTCCTCCTGAATCCAGGGCTGGTGCTTTATCCATTGCACCACCTACCTTCCCCCTAACACTATTTAATCTTAAATAAGTAGGTTAGACTATATTAACTTAAGAAAACATACTAAAAAGAAGCATGGCATAGTAGAAAGAGCATTACATTTAAAGTCAAGAATATGGGTTCAGATCTTGCCTATGATATTCAACTATCTATGTGATCTTGGATAAGTCACAACATACCCGTGGCCCTAAGTTTCCTCTGCTATAAAATGGAGAGATTTAATCAGCTGGTTTCTTAGATTCTGGATTTCTCTAGCTCTTTAATACTTCAATCCAGAACATGAGGGATTTTCTTTAATTTTTTAAATATGTTTTTTCAATCAATAAAAATCTGCCCTTTTTCTCTCTCACTTCCCTCTCCTCAAATTAGAAAGAAAGAAAAACTAGACCCCAATTACAAACATTCAAAGAAAACAAATTTCCTTGGCCATATCTAAGGGGGAAAATGTCTCATTTTACACTCTGAGACTTTCATCTCTCTATCAGGAGGTGGGTAAAAGATTTCATTATTGGTCCTATGGAACCATGACTGGTCATTATGCAGATCAGAGTTCCTAAATTTTTCAAAGTCATTTGTCTTCACAATATTGTTGTCATCATATTGTAACGATTGGAATAACGCCACCTGCTGGATACTTACTGTAGAAGAGTTCTGCCCATGAAGGGAAGGTCTTTGAGGGCAAGACCAGGAGTCAGGAAGTGACGCGGGCTAGTGGGAGGAGGAAGGAAGATACTGGCGCTCAGGCTCGCTCTCTTTCCTGGGGACGCTGGCGGAGAAGGGAGCTAAAAATGTGCTCTCCCTTTAATAGATAGAAATCTAGGCCTTTCTCTCTCTCTTTACCAAATTCTTATTCTCCTTAATAAATGCTTAAAAGTCTAACTCTTGCTAAAGCTTATAATTTATTGGCGACCACTCATTAGATATTTTAGACAGTTTAGCTAGAATTTTACCCCTTAACAATATAAATTGTTCTCATTCTGCATCAGTTCATAAAAGTCTGCTCATGTTTTTCTGAACCCCTCTTTTATCATTCTTACAGTACAATGGTACTCTAGAACATTTATATATACAACAACTTGTTCAGCCATTCCCTAATACCTGCCCCATCAGTTTCTAATTCTTTGCTACCAGAATAAGAGCTGTAAATCCTTTTTGATATATCCTGTCTAATTCCTCCCTTAATTTAGTCTTCCTTTTATTCTCTCTTCTCCCTTCTCCCTTCTCCCATTTCCCTACTGCTTCTCCATTTAAGGAAACATACCTAACTGTATGTGTTCTTCCTTCCTTTGAATAGTTCAAGTGTCATTAGTTTACTCTACCTCTTCCTCCCTATTTGTATAGATTTCTACAGTACAGCCCAATTATGATAATTTTTTCTCAACTTTCCCTCCCTCTTCTACTCAGTATATTCCTCTCCCTCTTGCTTTCCATTCTTTTAAGATCATCAAAACATAACAGAATCATTGCTAAGCTTTCTATCTATTTAGACTTCCTCATGACCAATGATGATGAAAGAGTTAAGAGAGGATCCATGTATCTTTATCATCTCTTGATGTTAGGATGTAAACAGTTTATCATTGTTTAGATGCCTATGCTTTTTCTTTTTGTTTGTTTTACCGGGCAATGAGGGTTGAGTGACTTGCCCAAAGTCAAACAACTAGTAAGTGTTTTGTGTCTGAGGCTGGATTTGAACTCAGGTCCTCCTGAATCCAGGGCTGGTGCTTTATTCACTGTGCCACCTAGCTGTCCCCTGATGCTTACGATTTTTCATTCATGTTTGCCTTTTAATTTTCCCTTGATTCTTGCTTATATTTCAAGGTTTCTGTGCAGTTCTGGTCTTTTCATAAGGAATGCTTGGAAATGCTCTTTTTCATAAAAGATCCATTTTTTCCCCTATAGGATTAACTCAGTTGGATGGATAAATTATTCTTAATTGTAAATCTATGTCCTTTGCCAATAAAATAACACATTCCATATTCTCTGCTTATTTATGGTGGTGGCTACTAAACTGTGATCCTGATTATGGCTTCTCAGTACTTGATTTGTTTTCCTTCTGGCTCATTATAGCATTTTTTTTTCTTTGACATACAACTTACAGATCTGGGTTATAATATTCCTATAAATTGTCATTGTGAGGTTTCCTTCAGGACATAACAGGTAAAATATTTCTATTTCTACTATTTCTTCCAGCTCTGAGAGATCTAGGCAGTTTTCTTTTAAGATTTCTCAAAACATCATATTGAGGCTCTTTTACTGATTTCTTTTGGGGTTGTGTTTTTTAGATACAATGATCATTTTTTAATTCTGTCTCTTTCCTTGATCTATTTTCTAGGTAAATTGTTTTTGTTTTTTTTTTAAACCATGCAATACCATATATTTTCTTCTATTTTCTTTTCAGTCCTTTGAGTTTTGTTTTGTTTTTTGTTTTGTTTTTGCAGGACAATGAGGATTAAGTGACTTGCCCAGGGTCACACAGCTAGTAAGTGTCAAGTGTATGCCACCTAGCTAGCTCCCTGATGAAATTCTAGTTGAATTTGTGCCCAAGTTGTGTTTTTCTTTCATGCTTTGCTCATAGATGTTATGGCATCATTCTCTTCTTGGTTTGTATCTTGAGCAATCTCTATCAACATAATATTTTTTTATGATGGTGATTCTTTTTTAATTTGATCATTCTTAGACCCTACTTCCTGACTTTGGAATTGATGTTAAGGCTAGACTCTGCACATCTTTGGAGGGAGTGTGTGGGTTGCTTCTGATTTCTTGAGGTCTGAAGTAATGTTTTTAGTCCAAGATATCAAGAACAGCTCATGCTAGGAACCTGCAAAATTTCAGTGCAAAGCAATCTGATCCAGCACAATCATTGCCCCCTGGTGTGAGCCCTGCAAGTTATTGACCTGTGTTTGTTCTAAGCAATAGGCTTTTGGGCTTGCAACATTTGAAGTTTCAGTAGCCTGCCACTAGATTCAGTCACTGTGAGGAAGCTGGAAAGCTCTGCAATGACAGAACTGTAGGTTTTCCTTTGGTCTGGGATTCCTGTGGCTCTAGCGATTATGTTGAAGGATTTAGACTTGGACAGAAACTGAAGCCCAGTTCCTCCCAGTGTCCAAATAATGGAAGCTGACTTCTTAAACTGTTTCTTGCTTCACACTCAGTCTAGGACTCCATAACTGCTTATCCTGGTGCAGCACTTCTCAGTGCACACTGTTATGTATGACCCAAAACTTGGCATTGAGTGACAGAGCTGCTCATTTCCATCTGCTCATACACAAGCTTAGGTTCTTCTGTGCTAGATCTGGGGCTTCTTCTTGCCCTGGTGCACATCCTCTCCCTTGCTCAGAATGCTCTGCATGTTGCACTGCTGGCCAGTCTTCATCCTCAGTGTCTATAGACCTTTGCTTCTCTATGCTGACCTGGGTTAGAAAAATGATTCAGTTTCACCCCCCGCCCCCTTAGATTTCACAAATTGAATTCAGTCTGGTATGTTTTCTAGATCTGTTTGGAGGCATCAGAGAAGCTCATTGTACTTCTTGGCTCCACCTCCTGTATATGCTTTACATATTAAATGTCTATTTAAAAAATACTCAAGGCATTTGGAGCTCTCCTTGTGATAGTATTTTGGTAAATGGTTATACTGAATTTCCAAATTAATCTAAGCTATGAGACAGTTAATTTAGCGGCCCTCTATTCTGGTTTCATTGCCGGTAAAATGGCTAATGACTTGCAGTAGCAACTTCAGCTCTAGAGAAACTGCAGCTCTCATCCTCAAAAAGACGAAAAGAAATGCTAGGGGGCAGATGATGCAGAACACCTGATAAGCTGGAAGGTGGGGGGGGGGAAGCCCAGCAGTAAACTTCCATAGCTGACATCAGCCATTTTCATTACTGAAAACAGTTATAGATGTCTGTGGGGTTATTGATTTAGACTAAGTCTATACACTTTGAGGCAAAATGGTTTCCCAAACTTAGCTATAATTACCTGAGAGGCAGCTGGGTATAATAAAGTACTGGACTTTGAGCCAAGAAAGCAAATTCAAATCTTCTTTTCATAAATACTAGTTATATGATCTTAGGCAAGTCATTTAGCTTCTATCAGTCTCAATTTTCTGATCTGTAAAATGGAGATAATAGTTTCTGTATTATTAACTTTGCAGGGTTTTCATGAGGCTTATATGGGCTAATTCATGCATAATTCATTGTAAACTTTAAATTGGTATGTAAAATGTTAGCTATTTTTGTTATTATTACAGTAAAAACAGTAAATGTAATTTATCTGCCTGGATAAACAATGAGTAGAACCTGGTTGCAATTATATCTTCATGTAGTTTCATCAAATGTGAGATATGGTTGAAATGGCTCTCAGATTCTTCAATCAATGTGTGGGTAAACCTAATAATTCATTCACTTCATTCATCCAAATGATGTTTGAGTTTCTACAATTTGCAAGGTATTTTTTCAGTTTTGCATGTTGTCACATAGTAGTATACATCTCTAAAAGGCTCAGAGGTCCTTTTCAAATATCTTTAGTGGTTTCCTGTTAAATCTCTGAGAAAACTTGGGGAGTTATCAGCCTGACATTTACAACTTTACACAATCTTCATCTAATCTATCTTTTCAACTGACCTGTGTGTTATCCAAACACCTCATTCTTTCTCTAGCTTCCTTTGTTCTTATGCTTGTTACCTGCCCTACCTGGAATGGACTTTCTTTCTCTTCAACCCTGATTCTCAGAATCTTTATCTTCCTTTTAGGCTCGGTGTACATGTGATGAAGCCTTTTCTGGTACCCTCCCCCAATATTTGGAATGTAAGTTCCTCAAATAAAGAGATGATTTTAATTTTCTTTGAATTTCCTTTATCTAGAAGAAAGAGTGAGGCCAATGACTTTGTGCACCTCTCACACTTAAATCCAACTTTTGCACTAATCAAAAGACATTAACCATACCATCTTACCAATTAATATGGTGGTACTTACCTTCTATATAATGGGTACTAAATAACTATTGTTGAATTTATACTCTTTTTTCTGGAGAGATCATTTTTAGGCTAAAGGTTTGCTTATAAACAAAAGATATATAGTAAGAGTTCTTATAAGATGGCCTGCTATGCTGCATCACCTTGAATTTCAGAGACATGTAGGCTAACAGAGGAGAGTGAAAACCTTTGGTTTTAGAGGCAGCTTTGAGATCCTTAAAACTCAAGTATGATGGGCTACTCAGTTCTAAACATCTCCCCTCTCTTCCTGCCCAGCATTATCCCTTCCATCTGTTCTTTTCTAAAAACTTGATTGCCCCCATGCTAATAAGGGCAAAAGGGGAAGGAAGAAGAGCTCCCATTCAACCCCTTTTATATCCTTATCTTTTATCTGCTTAGCATGTCAAAGACTGGAGACCAATCTTTATATGTCTATATGAGATCTTGTCCCTCTGTTTACCGCTGGTTCTCGACCACTGTTGCTGAGTGGGAAAGAGAGATCCCTGGAGATTCTACACTTAACTGGAAAGGGAGAAGATGGGTTGGGTCTAACCTGGATATGCCAAGTGCAGAAGACAGCCTTTTGAGGGATCATTGATCCCCTTATCCTAACTGAAGATTATAGCACCCAGTGACCTGTGTCTGACAACTGGGATCTTAGACATATCTTTCTCTTTGTTAACTGGAATGTTTTCTTGAACCTCTGTTTTCTGCCATCCTACCCTACCTCCCACCCCCTCCCCACCATTTCATAGTCTCAGTCTTAAAACATCCATTACATGAGTTTAAATGTTCCTGCAATAAAGGCCTATTCCTTTAGTGTTTCTGGTCAATCCACATCTTTTGTGAGACCCCAAAATGGCTACAACCAACTGGAACACCTACAAGAAACAAAAGCAAAGGGCATGCTGAAGGTGACTAAACACTTTCACTGGATCACTTTTACTGAACTTCCTACTCATTAAAATTTTTTTATGTTTCTGGGTTTGTTTATTTGTTTTTAAAGCTTCACAGTTATACATAAGACCCTGGACTTAGAAGCCAATTGCCAGCTTTAACAAGATCTAACTACTTTCTTTTGAAAAACATTTTAATGAGTAGTTGCTGAATAAACTATCTGAGCTACTATCCAAAGAATATCCATTTCCAAAGTTAGACAAGAATGCTACTATTCAGAGAGAATGCCTTCCAGTATTGAATAAAGACAACTCTTGGTATAATGACCTATTTCCATGTTCAGGAAATTTGGGGAGGAATTTGGGGAGGCCATATAGTAAAAAAGAAGCAGCTAGGTGGTGCAGTGGATAGAGACCCAGACTCAAGATTCAACTTCACAAGTTCAAATGTGGCCTCAGACACGTACTAGCTGTGTGATCTGGGCAAGTCACTTAGCCCTATTTGCCTCAGTTTCCTCATCTGTAAAATGAGCTGGAGAAGGAAATAGCAGAGCACTCCACTTTTGCCAAGAAAACCCCAAATGGGATCATGAAGAGTCAGACATGACTGACAAATGACTGAAAAACAAGATACAATTGAAAAAAAGCCCAAAAGATGGTACCATTTATGTTTTGCAAATATGACCTCTAGTCTCTAACTGAGCCCAATTATAATGTATCATCAGTTGATTTGTAGGAATTATTACTTAATAAATTCCCATCCAAATTTATATTCATAAACATGAGCACAACTAATGGTAGAATTTCTGTGGGGGGTAAAACTAGTATGCTTAAAGATTTTTTTTTCTTCTGTGCAACTGATTCCACTAATTAAATTCTCATTTCAGAACAAAACAAGCAATTCACTAACTGATGCATAACAGATAAATCATACTATATGATGATGAAAATGTAATGTCTTGTCTCTCAACAAAACTCAATAATCAGCATAGAAATTAGTCCTCCTGCATATAAACCAAGTAAACTTGTATCTGAAATTTTACTGACCAGTTAAAACTCTAAAAAGAATAAATCTTAATCAGCAAGAGTTTGATAAAACCTTCTGTTTGCTTGTTTTTGACAAATTGACTTTTGAACCCCACTTCTTCCTATTTCACTTCTAGAATAAAGAAAGTTCCTATTTGTTTATAGGAGGGATTCAGGGATATCAATAACTCTTCAGATTGATAGGTTTAATTATTTTAAAATAAAGTTACATCTCTAGGTGCTAGAGTATGTTTTATAGAAATTTTACTTGGCTCCCACTGCTGACATCAACCAAACAGGTTGTTCAGAAACAGACTGACTGAAGTGGTATGTTGTAGTATAAACAGGCATGATGTTCACAGTTTATCTTCCTGTCTTATACTTGAAAGACCTGTGGAAAATTAGATGCTTAGTGTTAGCATGTAGCTTTGTTCTGGAACATTGATTGTACTTGCTGACATATTTTAGTACCTCCAACTTTTTCTTTTCTCATTTTCTCCTAAATCTTCTGCAATTTGGATTCTAACCTCACCATTCAAGTGAAGTGGTCCTCACCTAAGTTATCAATGATCTTTTAATTGCCAAATGAGGTTATTTTTTCTCAGCTCCTATTTCTTGACTTTTCTGCATCATTTGACACTACTTATCACATTCTCCTAGATTTCTTAACACGATTGTACCTTGCTACTCCTATAAGTATAATTACTTATTGTCTCCTTTTCTGGTTCTTCATCCAGGTAATGTCCGCTAACAGTAGCAATGTTCTATCATGGCCACTTTTCTCTTTTCACTACTGTAGCCTTTATAAATTCTGGAAGTCCTTATCCTGATTCTAATTCACACTGACAATTCTGGTACCCAGAGGGGGCTGGCTACATTTCCCCCTCAAGATTCTGGAGACATCTTTGAGGGAGTGCAAATATCTTTAATGTTATAGGCTTCACACCTCATTCCAGTGTTTTCTTCCTAATATCAATCATCAGTGATTAAGACCCCCAATGACATGGATCCAATTAATATCAATTAGCTTTTACAGCAATAAAGGAGGTATAGGGCATTTCCCCTAAACATCCAGAGGCAGATGCTCTCCTATACCACTTAGTCCTTAAATAAGTTGTTACAATGCATTCATCCCCAATGAAGTTCAAATCCAAACATGGTATAGCAAATGGAGGTATCATTCCCTTGCTCGTAGCTCACAAATTATGACATGGACACCTATTGCTGTAGGATGTATAGAAAGGCCCAATGGTCCTAAGGGTATATTGGTAGGTTAGATGGTATCCCATCTAAAAGATGAAGTGGCCATGCAGATGGTAAAGGCTACTGATCCTTCATTGTAGGTGATAACTCTATTCATTCAAATGCTTTTGTCAGCTGTAGAAAGGCCTGGCTCATCAAATTTGGGAAGTAAGTCATGTCCTCAAGAATTGAATTGGAAAGAGGACTATGGCTTCCCTCTAGCAGGAGATCAGCATATATCCAAACAGAGGAAAGTAGAAGAGTTTCCCACAGTGCCCATTATTGCTGTGCCCTCTAGATGGGATCTGTACCAGTGGAAGGGAAGGCATGATAACTGAACCTATGGGAGTTAACAAGGTCACCAATAGGAGGGAGGGAGGGAGAGAAAGGGGCCCAAGACTAGGCTTTGGCATGCATCTACAGTCAGAGTGTATAAGATAGATGATGATCCAGCAAGGGAGACCAAGAAGGAGCTATCAGAAAGGTAGGAAGAGAAACAAGAGAACGTGGTGTCATGAAAATGAGGGTGATCTAAAAGGAGAGGATGGTCAGTAAATCAACATGTATTTATTTAGCACTTAGTCTATATCAGGCACTATGCTAGGCATTAGGTATATAAAGACCAAAATGAAATAATACATGCAATCAAGGAATTTTTACAATCTAGTAAAAAGGGAACCATCATGCACATATATTGGCATGTGTGTATAAGCAACACACATATATGTGTGTATGTATATATACACATACATATATATATATATTCAAAATAAATGCAAAATAATTTGGAGGGAACCAGCAGTAGCTAGGAGTCCACTGTCATGCTATAGAAGGATGAGATTTGAGAAAATGCCTTTGCATTCAGCAAGTAATAACTCACTAGTAAATGTGGAGAAAACAGTTTCAGTTAAGTATAGTGAGAAGACAGATTGCGAGGGGTTAAGATGTGAGTGAGAGAGGGGAAAATGTGGAGGTAAGAAATTATGGACAACTTTTTTCTAGGAGCTTGTAAAAGGGAGGTGAGACATAGGGCAATAGCTTGAGGAGATGGTAGGATCATGTGAATTTTTTTTTTTTTTAAGAATAGTGGGGGGGGGCGGCTAGGTGGCGCAGTGGATAAAGCACCGGCCCTGGATTCAGGAGTACCTGAGTTCAAATCCGGCCTCAGACACTTGACGCTTACTAGCTGTGTGACCCTGGGCAAGTCACTTAACCCCAATTGCCCCGTTAAAAAAAAAAAAAGAATGGTGGAGGAGGGGCAGCTAGGTGGCTCAGTGGATAGAGCACCAGCCCTGGATTCAGGAGGACCTGAGTTCAAATCTGGCCTCAGACACTTGACACTTACTAGCTGTGTGACCATGGGAAAGTCACTAAACCCTCATTGCCCTGCCAAAAAAAAATGGTGAAGGTCTTTGGGAAAGATTAAAGACAAAGAGGAGATTAGGAGGAAAACATACTTGAAGAAGATATAAGAGGATAGGCTAAAATGTACATGTGGAGAAATTGACCTTGTTGAGGATAAGAGCCACCACTTCAACAAAGACTAAAATAAAGGAGAATACGGGGGATGATGTCACAAGAGGTACTGAGATCTATAGTGGGGGAGGAGAAGGTGCTCATAGGAATGTCCTCTATTTTCTTACTATGATTTAAAGTATCATCCTGAGTCAGGGAGAAAGTATTAGAAGTATGAAGAGAGAAGTTTTGTGGGAAGTGGTATAATCAATTTGTTGTTGTTGTTGTATAGTCATGTCTGACTCTTCTTGATCCATGGACCACATGAACACCAGGCTCTTCTATACTCCAATATTTCCCAAAGTCTGTCTAAGCTCATGTTAGTTACTTCCATGACTCTATCTATCTATCTATCATCTATCCTCTACCATCCCCTTTTCCTTTTGTCTTCAGTCTTTCTCATCATCATTGTCTTTAATTAGGGAGGAGTAAAATGCTGAAATAAGGGTTCCCTTGAAATTAGATGAAATAAATTGGTAGTGAACCAAATCAGGTGCTTTAGGGGACTTTCTTCAGCCCTACTCAGTAGAAAGTGAGTAAGAACATACAGTAGAAAGCAAATGGTAGGAGTAATCCAGAGTTAGGTTACACATGAACAATGATAGGCCAGAAGGGCAAGGGATCCAAGTCATTTGAACTCTCTAAGCCTTAGTTTCCTTGTGTATAGAGTGAGGAACGTACACTAAATGACCCTAAGTAGGGGTGTGCTGGAACCAGCTCAAACTAGTTTTGAAGTGTGTTAAATTTTTGGTGTGATCATTTACACTTCAGAAATATGAAAGCTTAATTTATTTTTTGTTGTTTGTCTAGACTTAAGAAGGTGATGAAAAAAATGTTAATAATGTAAATTAAACTTAAACGTGTGTCTGGAACATTTTGGGGGAAACCTAATTGTTATACATTTAGGAGCAGACAGCTGTTTCCCAGCTTTAACTTTGTTATGCCATTGTGACCTTGTAGAATCATAATCACCCCCTTTTCCATATCTAAAAGATTACCCTTCCTCAAGTTAGTAAAATCAATCTCTCTCCCCTCTCTTCTCCCTTCCCCACTTTCCTCTTCTCTCCCCTTTCTTCCTCTCTCTCTTTCCCCTTCTCTCTCCCTCTCTTTCCCACTCGTCTCCCCTGCCCCACTTCTGTGTATGTATGTGTGTGTGTGTGTGTGTGTGTGTGTGTGTTTGTATGCACACATAATGCAAGAGGCACATGGCAAATTTTCTCTCGTTATAAATTGCTTCAGTAATCTTAAATTCCTGTTTTCTGTTAGCAAATGAAAGTTAAACACTTTGCTACACAAACAGCAAGCAGGCTAGAAATAAGTAACTAAGTTCACACAATACTAAATAAGTTAAACAAGCAAATGGGAAAGGAAGGGGAGGGAAGAATTTAAGGTAACTTCATTCCCAGGGTAAAGTACAAGAAAATCACTGCAGCAATGGATTTAGGTGGTTTGACCTGGTGACATATGTCAGGATATGTAGACTACACATAGCCCTAGGGTTAACCCTAGGAAGTCATATGAGACCCACCTGGCTGAAAAAGAAAGCTGAAGAAACAAGGTAGATTGTCTCACTGGTGGCTAAAATAAGGAGAAATCAAAGGTATGATTTTCATAAATGCCTGGAAGACAGAAGAGGGAAGCAGAAAACAGACCAAATGGAGAAGATCTGAGACCTACTTAAATTTAAGTGAGTTTAATGAGAAAAGCATTTTTTTTTTGCTAAAGTTATGAACAGGGTTACAGTAGAAGGGTGAAATAAGAAACAAGGGGGTATGGGAAACTACCTGTATAGGAAGGAATAATGGATTTATAATTAAAGATGTGCTGAGGATTTATATATGGAAAGACATTTAGGGTCCAAAACCAGTCTCAGACTTGCTAACTATATGATCCTTGGCAAGTCACTTAAGCCCTGTCTGCCTCAGTTTCCTCATCTGTAAAATGGGACTAA
This sequence comes from Dromiciops gliroides, assembly GCF_019393635.1. Lineage (NCBI taxonomy): Eukaryota > Metazoa > Chordata > Mammalia > Microbiotheria > Microbiotheriidae > Dromiciops > Dromiciops gliroides. The sequence goes on from NC_057863.1 coordinate 148,285,804, forward strand.
GAATAGTAACTACCTTTCAGGGTTGTTGTGAGCATCAAATGAGATAATAATTGTTAATTGCCTGACACATATAAAAGCTGTTATTATTATTCCAAAGTCCTCATTTTAGAGAAGAGGAAGTTGAGGCTCAGAGAGATTGTCATTTGATGTCACAGATTTCATTATTGCTATAAATTGTTCCTTGAACCCAGGTATTTATATTAGTATTTGAACTCAAGTCCTTTGATATTATATCCAATTTTCTTTTCAGCATACTAGAAAGAGTGATGACTCTGGAGTCAGGAGGCTATGGTTTAAAACTGGCTGTAAACAACTTGGGCAAGTAATTAGACTTCCCTTGACCTCAGTTTACTCATTTGTAAGCTGAGAATTGGACTAGATAGCCCCAAAGGCCTTCAGGATCATAAATCTAAAGTCTAGATCTGATACTTAGTAGTTGTATAACCTCTTCCAAACTACTAGCTGGAACACTGTACCTGTGTCTTCATCTGTAAAATGGGAATAATATTTTGTGCTGCCTATCTCATAGGGTGATTGTGAGCAAAGCCTTGTAAACAGTAAGATGTCATGCAAATGTGAGTTATGCTTTATTTTATTAGTGCTCAAAAGTGTTTCCAAATTTTTGGCATCTAATTAACTGTGTAGCTTCTTGGCTGTAATGACAAAGAGAATACTCGATGAGTCCTAGCTGTGTGTCTGTGGACAAGCTGCTTGGTCTCTCAGAAACTTTCCTCCCCTAAAGAATGGCACTAATATTTATACTACCTCCTGTTGTTCATGACTGTAAAGAGGACAACACTTTGTAAATCTCAGTGTCCTATATAAATGTGAGGTTTGTCTCGTTGGAAATAGAATTAGAGAATGCTAGACTTATGATGTACTTTCAGAAACAATTTAGTCTTAGCTTGACCAAGAATCCCTTCCCAAGAAGTATCCATACTTCCTCCACATAAATTTAGTGGAAGCCCCTCCATTTTACTGGGCCTAACACCGTTAGGAAGTTTTTCCTTAAAACAAGCCTAAATTTGCTTACCTGAAATTTCTATCTATTGTTTCTGTGTCACCCTATGAGACCAAGTAGAACAAATTGAAGCTTATTTTCCATGTAATAAAAATGATGATACCTAGTGTGTATTTATTTTTAATAGTATTTTATTTTTCTAAATACATGTAAAGACAAATTTTAACTTTTTTTTTTTATTTTGAGTTCCAAATTTTCTTCCTCCTTCCTGGTATAGTAAGCAATTTGATATAGGTTACATGTGCAATCACGTAAAACACATTTCCATATTAGTCATGTTATGAAAGAAGAAACAAACCAAAAGAAAAAACCCACCAAAAATAAAAGGAAAATAGTATGCTTCAATCTTTGTTCAGACACCATCAGTTCTTTCTCTGGATGTGAACAGCATTTTTCCTCCTGAGTCATTTGGAATTGTTTTGGATCATTGTATTACTGAGAATAGTTGTTATTCATAGTTGATCATGGTACAATGTTGCTGTTACTATATACTCCTGTGTTCTGGTTCTGCTCACTTTACTTTGCATCAGTTCATGTAGGTCTTTCCAGGTTTTTTCTGAAATCTGTTTCTTATAGCACAATAGTATTCCATTATATTCATATACCACAATTTGTTCAGCTATCCTTCAGTTGCCACTACAAAAAGAGCTGCTATAAATATTTTTGTACATTTAGGTCCTTTTCCTTTTTTAAACAATATCTTTGGGATACAGACCTAGTAGTGGTATTGCTGGATCAAAGGGTTTGATTGCCCTTTGGGCATGGACCCAAATTGCTCTCTAGAATAATTGGATCAGTTTACATCTCCACCAACAATGCATTAGTGTCCCAATTTTCCCACATTCCCTCCAACATTTATCATTTTCCTTTTTTTTGTTGTTGTTGTTGTTGTTGTTGTATTAGTCAATCTTATAGGTGTGAGGCAGTACTCAGAATTATTTTAATTTACATTTTTCTAATCAATAGTGATTTAGAGCATTTTTACATATGATATGATAAACGATAGCTAATATTTGTATGGTACTTTTTAAGATTTACAAAGCACTTTACCATATACTTTTATCTTCACAACAACCTTGGGAGATAGGTGCTATTCTTATTCCCATTTTATAGTTGAAGAAACTGAGACTGACAGGAGTTGAGATCTGCCCATTGTCACACAGTTATCAAGTATCGGATCTTCCTGACTCCAGGTCTATTCCACTATTCCACCTGTCTTCATATGAGAGCCCTTCAAATACTTGAAGGTAACTATCATATATCTGTACATTCCCCCAGTCCTAAACCTATCTTCATGATGTCTCTTCTCTGCCATGATTTTTATTTTTCAGTGTCCAAGTCCTCTTTTAGATGCTCTCCAGCATCTCTATGCCCTTCTAAAATGTGGCACCCTTTTACTCAGAGATACTGTTTCTAGGTTTATACCCCAAAGAAATCAAAGAGGAAAATGACCCATATATATGTATATATACACACACATATTTGTACATATATATATATATATATGTACAAATATGTATAGCAGCTTTTTTTGTAGTGGCACATAATTAGAAACTGAGGAGATGTCCATCAGTTAGGGAATGAACAAGTTATGGTATGCAAATGTGATGGAATACTATTATGCTATAGAAAATGATGAATGGGATGGTTTCAGAAAAACCTGAGAAGACTTGTACTCACAGGTACAAAGTAAAGTGAACAGAACCAGGAGAACAATTTTTATACAGTAACAGCAATATTGTAAAGATAATCAACTTTGAAATACTTGGTAAATCTGATCAGCCACAATTAATGAATTGATGAATTGATCAACCACTCAAGATGAAACATGCTATTTGCCTCCAGATAGAGAACTGATGGACTCATAAATTGAAGCCGCTCTGTCCCCCCCCCCTCTCTCCCTCTTTTCTTCCCCTCCTTGGTGGTGTAGAAAATTCTTTGCATAACTGTTGTTTTTCAGTCATTTCAGTTGTGTTACGACACCCACTTGGGGTTTTCTTGGCAAAGATACTGGAATGGTTTGCCATTTCCTTCTACAGCTCATTTTACAAATGAGGAAACTGGGGCAAACAGGGTTAAATTACTTGACCATGATTACACAACTAAGAGGCCAGTAATTATCTGAGGCCAGATTTGAACTCAGGTTTTCTTGACTCCAGGTCCAGTGCTCTATTATGCCAATTCATATTTGTAATGGGTTTTGATTTTCTTGCCTTCTGGAAAGGGAAGGGGAAGAAGAAATTTGGAGCAAGAAATAAAATAGAAATTTAAAAATGAAATAAGATAAAATAAAATGTGATACCTGGACTAAATACAATATTCTACAGATGTGGACTGAACGGGAAGAAAGAAACAATACTATCACTTCATGTATCCTGACCATATCAGAAAGCAGATCATTTTCACATGAAAAACCAGGAGCAATTAGCCATGACTCCACAACCCTATGTTTAGGCATTTATTGTTTTTTTTATAACCCAAGTACAGGATTTTACACTTAGGTTTATAAAATTCAGCCTGATTTCTAGCCTACCAATATCTTTTTGGATCCTAATTTGGACATTCAACAGGTTAGTGATCTCTCCCAGCCTTATGTCATCGGCAAATCTGATTAAGTGTGCCATCTATGCCTTCATCTATGTAATGAACAAAAATATTAACTCTTGGCTAATTACTTTTTATGACCTTTGCCTGTGAGGCAGCTAGGTGGTCTCAGTCACGAAGATCTAAATTAAAATCCAGCCTTGAACACTTACTGTGTGTCTCTGGGCAAGGGACTTAACCTCCAACTTGCCTCAGTTTCCTCATCTATGAAATGGGGGAAATTATAGCACCTATTTCACAGGGTTGTTGTGAGGACTAAATAAGATATTTATAAGGTGTTCAAAAACAGTTCCTGTCACATGTAGCAGGCCCTTAATAAATTCTTGTTCCCTCTTCTTTTCATGCCCTCATGAAAAGGAAGGAAGGAGAATATGGGGGAAATTTTTACCTAGACAGACTGGAATAAGTTATCAGGGAATATTTCACTTATTTGGTCAAATATTAAAAATGGGTAAGTCCTTCTATTAAATTCAGGTGGCTTAAGGAAAAAAAATTAACTGTTTCAGGACATTAGGGTATTCTTTTTTTTTTTTTTAATTCAGGGCAATGAGGGTTAAGTGGCTTTCTCAGGGTCACACAACTAGTAAGTGTTGTGGTAAAAATTATTTGTGGTATAGGCAGCTTTTGAAGGACCTCCCCTTTTGAGGGAGAAAAGATTGAATGTTCCCTGAAGGGAGATTTGAGGACACTTCCCGAACGCTAGCTCTAGAGTCACTTTCGGAATGCTACTTCACTCTCTGTGTGGTGACTGCTATCCTGGTGGAGAATGCTGGTTCTCAGTCTGGCGGACTGTTCAGGTATTTGGTGAGTTAATGACAGAAAACCCTAAATTCCTTTGAACTAGCTTAATAGAAAATGGTCTGGGGATTGCATAGGCTAAGTTTAGAGTGAAGGATATCTATATTTCTATTTTCCTATTTCCTTATCTTTGATTTTTATTAGTTTCACCTTTGTTGTTTAATTCCAAAGTAATAAAATCTGATCCTTTTGTGAACTAAAACTTAGGTTCATTTCTTATTGGCCTGGGAGAAATATCTGAAAAGAGCAGTTCAGAGGGAAGGGTTAAACCTAAAAAGTCCCTCATATTTCCAGGACCCCAATATTAAGGTGAGTCACCCAAATAATGCTCCACATGTCAAAATTTGGCCATCACAGTGTCAAGTGTCTGAGGCCGGGTTTGAACTCGGGTCCTCCTGAATCCAGGGCCAGTGCTTTATCTACTGGACCACGGAACTGCCCCCTAGGGTATTCTTAATAAATGGTGTACTATAGGTTATCCTAATGACTTTAGATATTTAAACACATTTAAATTATAGATAGTTTGATATTCTCTTAGTAAATATTCAGTGCTCAAATCCAGTAAGCTAAGAAGTAAATCTGTAACCAAAGCATTTTTTTTTAAATCTGAAATGTAACAGGGAGCTATTTTTCATAAGGAAAAAAGAAAAAGAAATGATTACAACTTAATCATTGGATTGCATTAGGAAGAAGCTTTCAAAAGCCAGTCCATCCTACTACTTCTAGTTGGGGACTATGTTTAAATTGTGCCAGAATACATGAAAAGGTTACTACCTCTGTTAGTGCATTATATTTCAAAACCCTTTTAATACCAAAATAATTTCTATTGAAAGACAAACTCAGATTAATCTAATCTTTTGAGTTCAGTAAAAACAGGATGATTACTCACTGCTTCTTCAAATCTACTTATATTCTTAAAATTCCAGTGTAGGGTACATTAACATAGTTCCTTTAGCATTTAATGAAATCATTTCCCCTTAACTATCAGACAAAAAGGTAAATTAGCTTGCCAACCACTCTCCTCTCCAATGACACATTTTTCGGCCTTGAAATGCATTATTAGGATGTCAATAGGAATCATCTTGACCTCTACTTGAAACTGTCATACTGGGGGCAGCTAGGTGGCGCAGTGGATAAAGCACTGGCCCTGGATTCAGGAGTACCTGAGTTCAAATCCGGCTCAGACACTTGACACTTACTAGCTGTGTGACCCTGGGCAAGTCACTTAACCCCCATTGCCCCGCAAAAAAACAAAAAACAAAAAACAAAAAAACAAAAAACAAACAAACAAAAAAAAGAAACTGTCATACTATTCATTCAAGAGTGGAATTCCTACCATTGGATTCTGCAGAAGACTGACATTTTCACATGATTCGATCTGTCCAGAGCAATGAATAGAGTCATTTTTATGATTTTGTCCAAAGAATGAAAGCAGAACATGTTAGGATTAAGGAATTGAGGGTACCAGTTAACAGAAAATTAGTAACAATAGGAAGTATTAATGAAGAGGGCATAAGGCCTTATGGACCTTCCCTCTATATTTGAAGTTGGACGCCATTCAGGGAATTTTAATAATGTTCCTACTTTTGATAAACATTTTATAAGACAATATCAGAACACCTTGTAGCCAGAGTAGAAAATATCAACACTGTTGTGGTGACTGGCAAAAGGACTCCATTAGGCATAAGCAAATAGAACATTTGCTTAATAGGTAAGAGGAATTCTTGTCTATATCAGGAAAGGAGGATAGTGTTTAATAACTCAAAGATGTAGCCTCAAGGGAAGCTAGATTCATATAGTGCCTACACAGGGGAATTAGGTTAGAAGGTCATGTGTTTGAAATGCATCCAGGAGAGGAATCTTTAAAGTTGTACTTATGCAGAAATCTTATTTCTCTTCATTATTTAACAAAACTTTGTAGACTCAATAAAGTATTTAGATAGATCCAGGCTTTCTCTGTGTTACTCCTGACTACAAATGGCAATAGGAAAGGTCAGGAATGAGTTGGCAGGGTAGAATTTATTGTTTAATGGATTTGGGGGAAATAGGGGGGACTTGAGGTGTTGCCAAAATCCCTGCTTATAAAATGCTTAAAAATATTTATTAGTTACAATAATCTTTTCAAGGTAAGGATCAATTATGGAGAATCATAATCTACTTTGAAACAAGTAATATGTAGAATAGTAGGTCCTTAGATTTAGGAAAAGAAGATTGTTCCGTTAGGAGTAAATAAAGGGAAATTATTAAGTTTATTTGATAAACACACCATTCTTTATAATGTAAGTATTAGTGGAAAGACAATTGTAAAATGGTTGCTTTGTCAAGCTCTGAGGAGGAATTTACAGGTAGTTAAAAGAGAAACAATTGATAAAATGCAGTAAACAAAGCAAGAAAATAATGCTTTAAGGCAAGTTGATGCACAAATAAAAACAACTAAATAACTGAAGAGATATTAATTATTCAGGGTAGGCTGAGCTAATATAAGAAAAATTATAATATTACAGTGCCATACAAAGGATTACTTTATGGGGCTAGAAAAAAATAATGAAATTCATCTGGATGAAAAAAAAAAGGTCAAAATTCTCAAGTGAAATAATGAAAACAGACAGGAAGGAAAGTGACTTATCATTAGAAGATCTCAAACTATTCCACAAAGCAAGAATCATCAAAACAATTTGGTAGTAGTTAAGAAATAGAGTGATTAGTAGAATAGATATGGCACAAAACATACAGAAATGAATGAACATAGTAACCTAGTGTTTTATAAACCAAATTGGTGCAATAAATTATTAGCCATGGTAGTGAGGTGCACTAAGGAGCAGGGGGATTAAAGTTAGCAACTAGTAGGAGCAAGTTTGTGGCACAAATCTAAGAGAAACTAAATGGAATCAAGTATTTAAATGAATCAAGGTCTGTTTTTTGTCTTTTTTCCAACTTTGGAAATCCACAACTGAGAGAGGCCTAAGAAACAAGAAATGAACAACCTTTGTAGGCTGTACTTACCAAGGAAGGTAGGACTCAACATGGGGCTCTGAAAAATATGAGATTTGGAAAGTGGAAAAAAATGTAGAAGGACCCACTTGATTATAATTTTGAGTCTAATCGGGTGGGGATTATTTCTTTTCCAAGTATGGGTTAGACTACATGAATTGCTGAAGGAGAGCTTTGAATGACAGTCTGAACTTGATACCATCGGTAATGGGAAGTCACTGTAGGCACCTAAATAGAAATAAATGTATCATGATTAAAGTGGCGCTTTAATGGTCTTTCAGTAATGTGCATTGTAACTTGGAGGAGGAAACTCCAAATGTGGGAAGTTCAGTTAAAAGGTCAATGCATTAGCTAGCTTTTACTTCTAGTGATGGGATACAGAAATGCCAGAACATATGCTCAAATATAAATGAAGCATGTATATATAAGTGGACTGCTAAGAATTTATTTACTTGGGAAAGCATATTAACAGATTTGGCCATTAAAGCTCCAACATAAATAATATTTGGAAAAAGAATATGGGCAAACTCGATCCTAAATCACAGTTGATAATCCATAACCAGGAATTTTTTTAGTTGAATATAGACATCCCTGAATTGCTTGGAAATACTCCATAATGACAGTGGTTTTGTGATGCAGCCTACTTATATCCACTTTGTATCTTATCAGTGCCTAGTTGATTACCTATAACTTTTATTTTTCTGAGATCATGTCATTTTCTGAGTTGTATTCATATAGAATCACTCAGAATATTGGTGTTGAAAAGATGGGCTTTTCTGGTAGCAATTAACTTGTAAACATTTTTGTTGTTGTTGTGTGTTGTGTTGTTTTGTTTTTTTTCAGGGCAATGAGGGTTAAGTGATTTGCCCAGGCTCACACAACTAGTGTCAAGTGTCTGATGCTGGATTTGAACTCGGGTCCTCCTGAATCCAGTGTGCCACGTAACTGCCCCCAAACTTTTTTGATCATTAAAAGTGCAGCACAGTTGCCCAAATGAAACCCTACCCAATCTCCTTAGTTCTCTTAGTTCTGAGGTGCAGTGGATATAGCACTGGCTCTGGAGTCATAAAACCTGAATTCAAATATCACCTTAGACACTAGCTGTGTGACCGTGGGCAAGTCACTTAAACCCAATTTGCCTTAAAATATCCAAGGCCATCTCCAGTCATCCTTGCCACTGACCCAGATGAATCTGTAGGAGACAGTGAGGTTGGTGACTTTGCACAGTGCTCCCTTAAATCAAATTCATTGCAAGTCATGACATCTGTCATGGTCTTCCTTCAATAATGAAGGACAAACAACAACAGTTCTGAACCCAATCTACTGTCCATGGGTAATACCCATCCAAGATGGACTGAATGAAAGGAATACTGGATTTGGAATCAGAAGAGTTAAAGGGCCTTGATTTAAATCTAGCTTTGTTATTTTCTACCTGTGTGACTGTGGACAAGTCATACAACCTCTTTGGATCCCAGTTCTTCGTCTGTAAAATAAGGGTGTTAGAGTAGATGACCTCTAAATCTTCTTATAATTCTAAATCAATAGTCCTATAAAATGACAAGTATCACAATGAACTGCTTACCTAACTAATGAATCATGATCTAGGCCAGTGGTCTCCAAAATTGGGACTGAGTCATAACCCCAATGGGTATGTGATCAACCAGTAAGAAGGTAGAAGGATGATGGGGGCAGCTAGGTGGTGAAGTGGATAAAGCACCAACCCTGGATTCAGGAGGACCCGAGTTCAAATCCGGCCTCGGGCACTTGACATTTACTAGCTGTGTGACCCTGGGCAAGTCATTTAACTCTCATTGCCCCACAAAAAATAAGGTAGAAAGATGGATAACATCCCACCCTCCCTGTGAGACCTAATTGTGGGTATTATCTCCAATACAACCACAGTTACTCTCACTGAACAACTCGACACTTATCCACTTTACCTGCTACTTCCACTGTGCCAGCTTACAACCCCCTTCTTTTTGACCTCAGGCACAAGACAATTATAACCTAACCAGCTGTGCAAGTGTCACTGGGAAAATCCCCACCAAAATCTCTGCCCAACATACTCATCCTCTAATACCCAGGGCACTTCATCATTTTGAGACATTCATATAAGGACAAGCAAGTCCTGATAAATTGTGATCACATAACAGGTCTCATATTATCTTCTCAAAAAAAAAACCTGACCCCCCCCCTTTTGATAAAAGCACTGACCAACAATTTGAGTAACTTCTTTGACTTATCACTCTTCTCTACCATGAGTTGCCAAATCTCTTTCATCTGTATTATTGACATCTCTATTATTTCTCCACTTCTTACTGCTCACATGACCATTACCCTAGCTTGGGCCCTTGTCATTACTTCCCCAGACTATTGCAATAGCCACCGAATTTGAATATAATACTACCCTCAAGTCTTTCCCCCTTTCCAATCTACCACACCGCAATCAAAATACTTTTCAGCAAGCACAGGTATAGCCATGTCACTCCCCTCCTCAATAAATTCCAGTGTCTCCCTATAAATTTCTATTTCATATTTATCTCATCCTTTTAAATGTCTATTTTATTTCATTTATTATGTATATTTTATTAGCATAGTAGTACATGGATAATTTGTAATAAGCAAATATAAAATATTATGGGAGTACATGTTCAAACATTTTTCACTGATGGAATATATGATCAAAAAAGTGTAGAGACCTCTGATCTAGGTAATGTGTTTTTAATCTGCTTTTGTTTTTTTCCAAAAGTAGAGGTTTAGGCCTATTCTCCTTCAAATGACAATATATTCCATCAAGGAACCTTTTTTAAAAAATATATTCCTTAGTTCAATATAATTTATATTATATAATCAGAAAATTGAAAAATTTAGAAAATCTTGCTAATAACATGAAATGTTTCTTCTGTTTGGACTTTCCACAAGACACCCTCTGTAAACCTAGGGAGCTACTGTCTTCTGTTTTATATCTCACTTGATATTGATTCTTAGCCAGCTTACTAATAACGTTATGTCAGTAATCACATCTGTCAATAAATTCAAAGACAGAATCCTGATTGATTTTTAACATATGCTTGGGAGGATACCTCCTTGAGATGTATAAAATAACAAATTAAATATTAAATTAAATTTAAAATTTAACCTATATGTATCTAGGAGACTACCTCAGATTTTTATGCGAAGATGTACATTTATGGAAGGACTTCCTCACACTAATGCAATCACAAATGTATTCATGTGTGTTTTATAGATCTGCATACACATATGGATAAACATAAAGACATAAAACTATCTAACCAGAGGAAGAAATTTATACAAATAAATGATTATTAACAAGTAACCAGAGTAATTACAGTAATCATCATTTCATGGGATGTCTGAGGAGGTTTCATTGAGAAGGTAATGAAAAATGTGGAAAAGAAATAAAGGATGTGGATGGTCAAAAGGGAATTTGTTTCTGACTGGGGGAATGGTAATTCTGGAAAGCCTTAAGGCAGGACCAAAAGCTTGTGCAACTGGAAGTGTGGCTGGAGTAATGAACTACAACATAAGGAGAAATAAGAAGTTACAGAACAAATTACGAGGCAAATCATTTCCATTTTTTGTTCAACATGGGAGACGACTGTTTGTCTAGGAATAGCTAGTATTATCCTGCATATGAAAAGAATAAAAAAAGTTCACTTGAATGTCCACAAATGGCTGTTATAGGAAAAAATACAGAAGCCATCTTACTGATCTCTATGCAATTAATGGGAACACATGGATCAGACTGACCCTAGATCATTCACGGGGTAGGCAGAGAGAGAATCAATGGTGCACAAACCAACTTTTGTCCCTACCATGTAACTACAGTGTGAGATATCCGGGTGAGATTGCCTGAACTAGTAAGATACCCAACCTATAGTAAAATTAATTCCCATTCTCTACTATATATACTAGATTAGCCTAAAGATTTTCTTCAAGGACAATTTCACGTATAAAATGGAGACAGTCCTAGAATGTGTTTGCACCAAGTCAGATTACCCAAAATAAGTTACTGTCTCTAAGTATCAAGGATATAAGGGCAATATATAGTCCATACCTAATTCATATCCTCACAGCAATAGGAAATATCTACCCATTGCTTGTTACTGTGATGATTAAAATCTACTGTGTGTATCCTTACCTGTCCCCTGCCCAAGTGTGGGGAGAAACTAGCTAGGAATTATAAATTAGGAGCTTCAGCAACTGTTTAGGCTTTTAGCATTTATAAATATATTAGAAGTAAAGACAGAGAGAGAGAGAATGCACATGTCTCTGAAAGAATGGAAAAAACCCTATCTCTGATATACGCCTGGAGAAAGAGGAAAAATAGCTCCTTCACCTAGCCACCCACGCTTCCAAAAGGGAGTGCATTTTCAGGTCCATTTCTCTGTGAAGCCCTCTGTGGAACAGAAAGCAGGGTTGTCCCCACAAACGGCTCCAAGCTAATTGGCTGGTAGCATTCAAGTCCATTGATTGACATGACACATCCATGAAACTTCCAGGATGCCAGGATGACCCTTAGAAACCTTAGAAAGGTCATCTCATGCTTTCTTAGCAAGGGGCGAGGCCCTGGTTCCCACAGTCCCCCCCCCCCCCAGCTTTGTGAAGAAACATCATTTCCTTACAGGAAGCAATAACATTAAAGATACTTATGACTAACAAAGTAATAGGAATGAAAAGAAAGAAAGAAATTGAGTGGACACATTGACAAAAGCTAAAGGGGATGTTCCCCTTTAGCAGGTAGACATTACAAACAAACCTCATTAGCTAAAAATAACTAATGCTATTTTTGTTAAAGAATAAAATAGATGTTACCTATCCAGCTAAAAACTGTCCCCTAATAAACTTTTGAGTTTTTCCTTACTTGTCTCTGATAATGGATCATTGGGGCACCCTAGGTGGCACAGTGATAGGACTGCCAGGCCCAGAGTCAGGAAGACTCCTCTTCCTGAGTTCAAATTGCCTTCATACAGTTACTAGTTGGTGACCTTAGGCAAGTCACTTAACCCTGTTTGCTTCCGTTTCTTCATCTGTAAAATGAGCTAGGGAAGGAAATGGCAAACCACTCCAGTACCTTTACCCAAGAAAACCCCAAAAAGGCATCACAAAGAGTCAGACGTGACTGAAAACAACTAAACAACAACAAAAAATGTGTCAGATAATGTAGTAGGCCCTGGGGATACAAAAATGAAACAACCCCTTCCCTCAGATTTTATTTTTGATGAAAGAAAGAATGTACAAAAATAGGTTTAGAATCTATTATCCTTGGATGGCCTATGTAGTGCAGGGGTGGCTGTGTGGGGCACTACTCTGATAATTAATCTTACCAAAATTCACCCTTTTTGCTTTCCTTATTACCTCAATTTTCATCCAGGGTTCTAAGGCAATCGAGGACTATGTTTTGATATTTCATTAATTAATAAAACTGTAGCTTCTCTCTAATCAGTTACCTCTGAGAACCTGCCCTGCTTTAGTAAATATTACACATCAAATATTCTGGAGAAACTTCTTTTCCCATAAGCTTTTGGCTCATTTCTCTCCATATATAAAATTCCCTAATCACCTAGGCTTGAATAAATATTAAGGCTTTGGTTACAAAATTTATTAGCAGTCTAAGAAATAATAAAACAAAGACAAAAATAATTACTTACAAGGTATTGGTTGTGAGATCACAGGAAGAAGCACTTCTAAATATGATTGATACTTCTGACTTGAATTCTGGAAACATAATCCTACCATTCAAAGTCTCCCAAGAATATTCAAGAAAAACTTGGTATAATTTTTTTTTAACAAGATAAGGGAAAGAAGTTTTCTTCTTTTCTATACCTCAGTCTGTCACCAGCCATGACAAGTAACTGCCTATTTCTCAGGATTTGATTCATTCTTAAAGATGCAGTAACAATATTGATATTTTCAGTGGTAGAGTCTATTGAAGTCGATATTATATAACTATATAAAGAGATACAAGTGGTTGAGGACAAAGACAGGATATTGGCAGTTGGGGGAGGAAGGATTAATTAAGGCGTCATTTAAAAGGTAGCAAATGAACTGAATCTTGAAGGAAACAGTATTCTAAAAAGTCAATGTGAGGGAGGGTATGAATTTCTGACATATGAGACCAGTCAATGCAAAGGCGCAGAGACATAGGAGACGGTTTGCTACACATGAGCAATGGCAAGAAGGTCAATTTGTACCTTTACCTTGCCAGTGGTCAGCTTGTAGGCTCTTAATAGCCATATTATATATATATATATATTTTACGGGGCAGTACCTTTACCTTGCCAGTGGTCAGCTTGTAGGCTCTTAATAGCCATATTATATAAATATATATATATATATAATATATATATATATATTTTACGGGGGCAGTGGGGGTTAAGTGACTTGCCCCAGGGTCACACAGCTAGTAAGTGTCGAGTGTATAGCCATATAATATTAAGAAAAAATAAAGCCCCCTAGCATGTTGGGTGGATTCCATGTGTGAGACTTAAGGGAAGTCATAGCCAAGCATCACACCAGATGGTAATCAGCAAGGCCGTGAACAGCCTCACTCAAAGGAATGCTCACATTAATAAGACTATAGTAGAGATTCATTAGAATATATATCATAGGTTTGTATATAAAATCTATATTCTATATGTACATATAGAATGATTTGCTTGTTATAGATAGAGCAGCCATTAAATGCTGCTTCTTGTTGTTTATTTAGTCATTTTTTCAGTCATGTCAGACTCTTTGTGCCCCTGTTTGGGGTTTTCTTTGCAGCGATACTGGAATGGCTTGCCATTCATTCCTTTTCCCAGCTAAACTGAGGACAGACAGCACTAAGTGACTTGCCCAGGGTTACCCAGCTAGTAAATGTCCAACACCAGAATTTGAACTCAGGAAGATGAGTCCTCCTGACTCCAAGCCAGGTATTCCACCTACTGTGCCACCTAGCTGCTGTGGTGAGTAAAACATATGTGGTCACCTTATTTCTGTCCCAAGTTTGCGGAAAATTAGCTGGGGTTCCTAATATCGCTGTTACTTATAAATTAGAAACTTTAGCACCAGTTTTGGGGCATTAAAGCATTTATTAAACATATTAAATATTAGTAGAAGAGAGCTCACATAGCTCTTCAAATTCAGAAAAGGCCTATATAGCCTAGAGGAGAGAATAGAGCTCAGCTTGGCCTGCTTTCTTCCTCTAAGTCCTCTGCTACCACAAGCACTTCTGTGAGAGTCAGTCTGAGAGTAACTGCTTGTGGAAGCTGTTTATGGAACTGGAGGAGAGGCTTCAAGCTAATTGGCAAGCATCAACCAAATCCATTGGTCCATGTTGAGGTCAGAGTTCACACACTCTGAGAACACACCCTCTTGAGGGCCAGGCAGGTGTGGTTTTAACTGAATAACTTTAAGTGAATGAATCAGCAAAGTCAGTCAATCCAATCATCCCCTGAAGGGCCTTTGGGCATTCCCCAAACCCTATTATTTTCTCATACAGCTCCATTAAGTGCTTACTTTATATCATTTTTGAGTGGTGCCCATTGTAGCATTAAATTCTTCAGGTTGTTCAGAAAGCAACCCCATAGTCCTTAGGCTAAGGACTGAGGTGTCATAGACTTAACAATGGACATGATATGTTAGAGTCTAGTAAACCATGTCAAGCCTCATTAAAAAGTATCCCTCAGTGTTGTTGTTGTTTTATAACTCCCTATTCCACTCATCCCTCCCTCATGCTAGTCTCCTAAGCATTCTAGTTTTGAATTTTCCTGGCATATTACTGGGTTTTCATGGATCTGAAAAACTCATTCAGGGCCATAATTTGACTTTTGTATCCAATATTTACATCATGCAGTGGATTCTTTCTGACTGACTCTCATAAGGTTGGACATATTCATCAGTCTTTCATCATTAAATATAAATGATATATCTGCGACCATGTCAAGCAGGTGCAGAACATTAAAAAGCTCTCTTATTGCCAAAACTCAGGTCTTAGCACAATGAATTGCTGTCTGGGACCTCCATATTCTATAAGCTTCTTTCCAGGGCCATCTTGTGCTCTTTTTTTTCATTGACAACAATGTGGTTATAGCATTGCTGTGTACATGTAGAACTTTCATACCCTCATTGTGTTGACTGTATTTACTTAGCATTTACCTGATCAATTACTTTTGGACTATTGCATGTAAACAGTGAGGGATGCTGATCTCTGGACCACCAAGACTAGATAGATATTTACCCATCAATAAGATCTGACTCCATTACTGGATCATTCTGTAATATGAAGGTTGATACACTCATCTATGTTGTCATCATCTGTATCATTATTGTCCATATTGAAACAGTGTGCTGGGCCCATTAACAGTATGGCCACTTGGGATATCAATGCTGGCTATACCCAATAGCACTCTTCTACAGACTCACAGTTCCTTCTTCCAATTTATGGGTCCTGTTCACTCAAAAAACTTTCTTTGAAAGCCTGGTAGGGCCTTATTGCCAGGGGTCCCTTATCCCATCTGGCCATTGATAGGTGAACTAAATCAGATCTCTGCCTCCCAATAACAGCTGTTTCCTTTTTTGCTTGACCAGCACTTATACCTTCACTGACCTCAGTGAAGGGGGCAACTGCAGAATCTACCACCTTGAAAATGTCTCTACCCATCTTCTATAGATCTTAGCTCTTATTTAACTTCCTTAACTAGTCATTTGATCATATAATTTATTAGAATTTGGCCAATCACAACTTGCAAAGCTAAAATGACTAACATCAAACAACTAGAATATGAACAATGATGGTAGAAATAATGATAACATTACCTACAGCCTACAAGTCTTAGCCTGAGATAACAATGGAATGGGTCATACCATGGTGCACCTCCCTAAGAGGTCTCATAACAACTGACCAGATACTGGATGATTATATGAAAGGGAATAAGACTCAGAAAAAGATACCGTAACCATCAATCACATGGACAGCCCTCTACTGCCAAGGTCCCATTCTGATTAATTGCCTAAATGTCCCTTCTAAAAGCAATGAATTTAGTAGTAGGTCATGGATGAGTATCATGAGACGTCCCCTATGTATCAGTTGTGATCCCAAGAAAAGATGCTTGAATGAGATCATAAACCTTATTCATAACACCACTATTCTTTTCCCTCTCCCCAGTCCCACACTTCTATAATGTTGTGGTCACTCAAACTCTAGCCACTCCCTATTACTTTTAGAAGAAAAATATAAAATTCTGCATTTGGGCTTTAAAGCCCTCCCTAGCTTTCCCCCAAATAAATTTTAAATAGTTGTATGTTTCATCTATAGACCATTGCTATAATCCCTTATTTATAATGTATTGTTTTGTTAAGGGATAAAATTCTAGCTAGTCTGTCTAAAATATCTAATGAGTGGTCGCCAATAAATTATAAGCTTTAGCAAGAGTGTTAGGCTTTTAAGCATTTATTAAGGAGAATAAGAATTTGGTTAAGAGAGAAGAAAAGGCCTAGATTCCTCTATCTATTAAAGGGAGAGTGCATTTCTAGCTGCCTTCCCACCAGCAGCCCCAGGAACAGAGCCCGAGACTGAGCACCAGTCTCTTCCTTCTTCCTCCCACTAGCCAGCGTCACTTCCTGATGCCAAAGAAAAGACTCCTGGTCGTGCCCTCAAAGACCTTCGCTTATGGGTGGAACTCTTCTACAGTAAGTCTTCAGCAGGTGGTGTCAATCCAATCGTTAACAGTACCTTGTTGTACCTCTTCTATATGCATCTGGGTCACATATACAGGGTATCCCAAAACAGCTTAGTGCAGTTTTAGCCTATCTTATACAAACATTTTACCCTAGCATACCCTCATACAAGGGGGCATCCTTATGCGGTGAACCAACAGACACCTTACAGTCATGGTCATCCATACTGGAATTCTTTTATTTTTTTTTGTGGGGCAGTGGTGGTTAAGTGACTTGCCCAGGGTCACACAGCTAGTAAGTGTCAAGTGCCTGAGACCAGATTTGAACTCAGGTACTCCTGAATCCAGGGCCGTGCTTATCCCACTGTGCGAACCCGTCGTTGCCCCTCCCATACCTGGAATTCTTAGCCTTCATAACTATAGAGCACAGTTCTGTAGAGATCCATTATCACTTTTTCTGCACTCAAGATTGCCATGGTTGAAAGGAGTTACAGATGTCTAAGTTTTCAGCAAAAAAGCAATCAAACAAAGGAAAGCAATAAGGATACTGGGAACTATTGGGCAAAAAAATTTAATGCTCTTTCATTTGGGATTTCTAGGTTAGTATTTAGTTTGACTCTTGGAAAAGGGAATGTATTACATTAAAGTATTTTGGATTGTGAAGTGAGTTATTTGTTAATACAGCAAATCTACACATAGGTTGTGGGGCAGGATTCCATTAGATAAAGCACAAAGCCAAGAATCTCCTGCCTACAGGATCTAAATAACAATCAATGTTAACTTTATATTCATGAAGGAGAATGTGAACATGAAATTACACATAGTAAATGATAACCATGTTTTTATTTGTATCATGGGATAATCATAAACAAGTGGGCAAAAAAGACCTACCACAACAGTAGTTAATAAATGATTGAAGTGTTTTTATTGTGCCACATAGAAATCATGCTGACAGTGAACCAACCATGGTTTTGCTATTGCTTGTGGACCTCTAAAGCAATTCCCAAGCTGAATCCATGTTGTGACTTTTAAAGCCTTGGAGCCATTTTTCTGGATTAGGAATCAGGATCAAAGTCCTAAGGTCAACTGAAGTTGACCTGAGGGAAATGAAGGCGTTAGGGGGCCCTAAAGTAACATACACAGGGATCAGAGAAGCCATTTTGCTTCTGTTGCTATGGAGTCTGAAATTCCGTCATCCATCCTCTCCAGTTAAAACAAATATAAGCCTTGCCTCCAAGGGACCAACTACATCCCAAATACCCCAAGAACCCTTATGCAACTGCTTCAGCCATACTCTATCTCCTGGGTCTTATAACATTTATAGGGTGATACCAATTGTGTATTTCGGATTTTTCTGTTTCAGAGGGTACATCTCCCAACTAGTACAGTAGTACTTTGAAGGCAGAAACCATGTCTTTGTGTCTTTGTGTCCTTGTGTCATTTTCCAACAATCTTCTATAGAATCATAGAATGTCAGTTAGAAGGGACCTCAAAATATCATCTAATCCAGCCCTATAATTTTACAGATGAGAAAAGTGAGGTTCATAGATTTTAAATGGTTTAACTAAGGTCACACGGGATAGCAAAGGGTAGGGAGAAGACCTGAATGCTAATATGAAACAAGTCAACAAGCTTTATAATCACCGTAATAGGCTAGGCACTGTGCTATGTGTTGGGTGTAAAAAGGAAAGCAAAAACAGTCTCCACACTCAAAGAGCTCTCAGTCTAATGGAAACAACATGGACAACTATGTATAAATTATATATGGTATCATACATATAAATGTAATCGGTGTGTATACACACACACATACAAAATTAGAGATAATCTCAAAAGGAAGGAACTAACATTAAGGGGAGTGGGATTCTTGCAGAAGGTAAAATTTTAGCTGAGACTTGAGGGACTAAAGTATAAGAAAAACAATGGGTTTTTTCCCACTAAAGATGCCAGAGTACAATATATATTTGTGTATCAATTAATGTGCAAAAATGTATACATCATAATCATTATCTCATTGAAAGTCATAAAATGTATCTGTATATTTGCTTCTCATAACACCCCCTATGTGATAGAAACAACACATATACAAAGACTAACAATGCGATACAAAGAATACCTGAGCTAACTAATGTGATCTCTCTGAATCTCAGCTATAAAACCAGGAATAATGCAAGATGTCCCAAAAATCTTAGGTGCAGTTTTATGTCATAATAGCAGGATGTCCGAAAAGTCTTAATATAGTTTCAGTTTTAATAGCTAATAAAGCTATATTAGCTGATACTTAATAAAGTTATTGAAGCTGAAAACTGTGTTAAGACTTTTGGGACACCCTACTTTTGTGCTATAGTTGAGATTCAAAGAGCCCACATGACTGTGTACTGTTATTGCATTGTTGTGCTGTTAGTTATTGGTAGAATCAGAATGAAAAATTCAACTTCTAGTTCAATGGTAGGAGAGGTAGTGTGGTATAGGAGACAGAGTAAAAGAGATGGAATTAAACTATAAGTTTGAGTCCTAGGTGTGACATGTATCAGAAGTGTGGTGTCACTTTATCTCTCAACTCAACTTCAATTAAACAACCACATGTGTGTGAAGCACCATGCTTTCTGCTAGGGATAGAAAGAGAAGATCAAATCTCCGTATTAACATGTACACAGGCAAGTAAATAAGAGTTAATCTGAGGAAGAAGAAAGCACCAATGGTTAAAGATCTCAGGAAAGGTGTTCTGGTCATAATAATATTTATACTAACTTCCTGAAAGAATTAGATGGAAAACACTTTGACACCATTGTTTCTAACCATGCCTGGGCAGCTACCAAAAAGGTTTCTGGGAGGCTGCTGCAAGTCCCAATGCCAGACTGCAAGGAATCCTAGACGACCTCTCTTTATTGTGAGACCCCTGCCCCCACTATCCATATGAAAGGTAACCAAGTCAGTTAACCTTCCTCATCTTGTTTCCAGACTGGTCTTAACATAAATCTATATGCCAAATTTTCCTATCAGTAGAACAAATCCCTCATGGGTTTCCTGCTAAGGAAAGGAATGAAATAAAGAGTGCATAGAACTCTAAAAGCACTGTAAAAGCAAAATAGAAATCTGCCACTAACTAGAATCAAAGACTTTCAAGCTAGAAATCATATGCAGGAGCCATCTAGTTTAACCCCATCACTTTACAGATGAAGAAACCAAAGCTTTGAAAAGTTAAGTGACTTGTCTAGATTCATAAAAGTGACACAGTAAGAATGAAAATCCATCTTCTGACTCCAAAGTCCATGTAATTCTTTATACTACGCTAGGCTGCTCCCTTGTAGTTTTCTACCCAGGTCCTCTAAGTTTTTCAGACCTTTCCAAGACTTCTTTCCCCATCAAAATGCACCTGCCCCATAGCTCGGTTTCTCTGTCTGGACTCAGACCTCTACTACATAACAATTTAGTTGCTGTTGTTGCTGTTTGTCATCAGGACGACTAGAGATGACCCTGGATATCTGAGGCACTAGGAGTTAAGTGATTTGCCTAGGGTCACACAGCTAGTAGTATCAAGTGTCTGAAGCCAGATTTGAACTCCGGTCCTCCTGACTCCAGCGCCAGTGCTTTATCCACTGCACCACCTAGCTGCCCTACACATAACAATTTACCAATCTAATAAATCAATCCTTATTCAACCAATCGATAAAGCACCTATTAAGTACCCTAAAGGTAGTTAGGAAGGGAGGGTTTTAGTAGTTGGTAATGTGTTAGTAAGTATTAATGTTTTCTCTCATTAAAAATGACAATAGTGTTCTAATGATGGAAATTTCAGGCACTTTGACAGGACAATGGAGAGTTGCTTTGATACAGGTAAGTCTCTTACTGGCTACAGAAAGAAAAATCATCATGTAGGCCAAAGGACTTGCAGTCCAGAAAAACGCCTGAGTACAGAACTAGATTAAAATACAACTGGAAAATGTTTAACAAAATAAATAAAAATATAATACAACATAGCTACCATTAATTTGTGGTTTTCTAAGTCGATGTGGAGGGGACAGGGATCCATTTCTATTTGAGTTTGACACCATTAATGTAGGCAACCAGCTACACCATAAATCAAGGCAGCTCTGGAGAGTTTCAGGGCAGTCTTAAAATACAATGAAGAGAGGATAGCAAGCGAATGCTGATATGTCATAAGGATAGCCAGGTTCTCCTTCTTCTAGGTGCTTCTCTTTTATTTACTCCAACCTATACTCATATCACTGACCTATAGGTTTTCTTTTTTTCTTTTTCTTTCTTTTTTTTGCAGGGCAATGAGGGTTAAGTAACATGCCCAGGGTCACACAGCTAGTGTCTGAGACCAGATTTGAACTCAGGTCCTCCTGAATCCAGGGCCGGTGCTTTATCCACTGTGCCACCTAGCTGTCCCTGACCTGTAGGTTTTTTTCAGAGAGGTTTACTACAATTCACTTTATGGTCCTACAATAATCCTGATATAGAAATATTATGCCTTTACTGCTCATATGGGAGCTCCTGAGACCCAATCTGTGTGTCTCCCATTTAAACCAATTCACCAAAATGATACCATTAACTCAATCAGGAATGATTTAGTAAAAAAGGAAGTCAAAATGAAGGATAATCATAGCATAACAGTATACAAATAAAACTAGGCCACATCTTCCAAAATATGCACCTGGTGTGCACAGAGGAGAGTGGTTACAAATACAGAATCCTAGAAGGGAGAAACA
The DNA here is from genome assembly GCF_019393635.1 of Dromiciops gliroides. Lineage (NCBI taxonomy): Eukaryota > Metazoa > Chordata > Mammalia > Microbiotheria > Microbiotheriidae > Dromiciops > Dromiciops gliroides. The sequence goes on from NC_057863.1 coordinate 148,307,613, forward strand.
TGAGTAGGGAAAGATGTTCTCAGGCAACTCTAAACTCTAGACTACTGGCTTTGATGCCCTTCATCTCTTTAGGGAATAGACTGCATCACACGTTACTTGCTGAAAGGGTACACTTCTTTTCTGAGCCTCTCTGCTCTCCTGCTGAGCATAGCCACTTTCTCTGCTGGCTTCTACTCTCAGCAACTGAAGCAGGACTAGGAAAAGACCCTAAGCTTTGTGTCTGAAGAGCAATTTGGTTTGGCTTCCTTGGCTAGGCTCTCTGAGAGCAGCTGTGAGCTGTGAGAGCTCTCAGTAAAACATTTCGCTTAAGTCTAGAATCGGCAGAGCTCTTTAGGTCTTTGCCTTACCAGTGCTCAATGCAAACATTCTAGGGGGTTCTATCTTTCAACATGTAAGTTGTAGTAAAGAGCAAAGCAACCTAGCATTTCCTTTTCCTTGCTAGCTCTTCAAATAGCCGAGGATTCTTCTTTTCTGTAATTAGTTGTTCTTTTAAACAGCAGAGCTTTCCTCCAATCAGACTAGCTCTCAGCAGCAACTGTAATAGGAAGCCTTTCTTCCTCTGCTCAGCTGGTTGAGGCTAGGTTTGAATAGAAGCTGCTCTTGTATTCTTTGTTCTTTGTTCTGCTGGTTCTCGGCTTTGATTCTGTGTTTCTCTTATGCCCTTCTTTTGCCTTCTGATTGTTGTCTGATTTGATTCCTACTTGAAAGCAGGGTCTCCTGGTATGAACTGATTCATCTCTATCTAATGGTACAAAACCAAAATTCACATGTCTGCCAAACACACTGCAGATAGGCAATGTGCAGTTTTTCCCTAGTTACCAAAAATTTGAGTAATCAGGGTTTTATGCACAATAGTCGCATATAAATAAGGTTCCAGGAAACAATATACTTCATCATTATCATTATAAGAATAATAGCTAGAACTTTAAGGGTTTAAAAGTCACTTAAATGTTACCTCATTTGATCCTCACAACAACTCTGACTAGGTACAATTATCCCCATTTTACACATGAGGAAACTGAGGCTGACCAAAATGAAACTACTTGGCCCAGAGTTGCACAGCTCATATGCATCCATTTAAAGCAACTGACCAAAATGATACTATTAACTCAATCAGGAGTGATTTAGTAAAAAGGAAGTCAAAAGAAAGGATAATCATAACATAACAGTATACCAATCAAACTAGGCCACATTCAAACTCAGGTCTTTAAGACTCCTAGTACCATCTACTATCCACTGCTCCAACTAGTTACCTTCAATAAATCTCTTTTATCTGAAGAGCTGTTTTCTTTCAGGCTCTCTCAGAACTGTTTCTGAACAAGCCTTAAAGGGTTACTTTTTCTCAGTGTTTCTCACTCAAATGGAATATATATTATATATTATAATTGCATTAATATTATTAATGTAAATTATTAATCAATATTAATATAATCAATATTCCTATCTGTCATATATAGCACATAAGAGGTAGGCACCACCTTATACTGTCAAGTAGCTTTTCCTACTGTTCCCTCTCAAGACAGGAGGCAAAGAAATGGGTTTAGGATTTGGGTTAGACTTTCTAGCACCAAAGGGTTTTGAGAGTCTGGGGGTTGGAAAGGATCTTTCCTTGAAAAAAATGATGTAGGTAGCTTTGGGGGTGATGGCTGAATAAAGTCTGGCTGAACTAAAATGATCTCTCAAGGTCCCTTTCCTTCCCCCTTGATAGCACACGAATTCTCATTCCTTGTTCCCCCACCCCAAGAACAAAGCAAGTAAAAGTAATTGGACCCCAGTGGGCACAGAGCCAGCTGTGTTTGTTCTTCCAAGCCTATCAAGTGCACAGAAGCTAGAAAATTCAGTCTTTCTTTTCCATGATTTTCTCTGCATGCTGTTTTAGGAGACCCTTGCTTTTGTTCCGAGTGCCTTGAATATTTTCTTTTCACCTAGAGTCTTGTGGGGCTGGGACATTTAAGTACTAACCAGAGTGTGCCATGCTTTGGACACTCCCACCTGGCCTGCCCTGCCATTTCCCCCCAACGTACACCCCAATAGACCCAAGGTAGCCTGATCCTAGTGTGGGGAAACGAGCTCATCAGGTTGCAACCATATGCAGAGAAGGCAGGTGGAGGGTGGGGGTGGGGAGCAGCTTGGGAAAGTCCCTCTGTTCTGCCCATTTTCTCTGGAATTCGTCTCCAGTTTCTCCTATAGCCGTCATTCCTCCTAGCCCTTAATCCCCCTTTCCCTCCTTCAGTTCCAGCCCCGCCCTCTTCCTAGCGAACTGTGGACAAAGTGGACAAAGCTCGTCGCTGCAGGGAGCCTTGCTCCGTGTGTGTGTGTGTGTGTGTGTGTGTGTGTGTGTGTGTGTGTGTGTGTGTGTGTGTGTGTCCAGAGACAGCTGGGGAGCACAGGAAAAAGGGACCCTGGACACTCACCTATAAAGCCCCCAGTCTGGAACTAGGCAGAAAGAAGCTGGCGGGAGCGAGGCGGAGCAGGACAACACCTAGCCAAACTACTGGATCTCAGCTAAACGAGGTCCACAATGCTCTGTCCGGACCCCAGGAGAGTCGAGGGCACGGGGGCGAGCGTAGACTGGCAGCAGCTTATGACTTAAAAGAGCAATGAGAGAGGGTGGGGTAGAGAGAGACATGGAGCTCCTCCACCCTACTCCAGCATCCCTCCGGTTTAAGGGGTGGTAAAGGCTGTCTTCACACCCTCCACTCCCCACCAGCCCTCCACACAGACTCCCTATTCCTTTCCTTGGAATTACTTCCGAGAAAAATTTTGGTTTAGAAAAGACCCTAAGAAATAATTTTAGTAATCCCTCGTTATGAAGCAGAAATGTAAAGAAACCCATGGCTTATGGATATAAGCCAGACACTGGACAAAGTTATGTAGCAGACAGTTTGTTTTCAGTGCCAATTTTATATCTTTCCTGAGTGTCTTATGCTGGCCACCCACTTTAGTTGTTCTCTTCCCCTCAGGCCAAAAGGATGATAAGCATCTTCAGGCTGCCAGCAGCATGGCACAGTGATCTCTTCTTTTTGTATTCCTAGTATTTAACATGGTGCATTTTAAATAGTAAGTTATTAATAAAGCCTTTTTCTTTCGTTTATTCATTCTTTTTTATTTTAACTTTTATAAATAAAAAAGTATGATCACAAACATACAAAGCTATTCCTCCAACAAGTGGGAGGCATAATTCATAATCCTCTCCCCTCACCCCCCTTTCACCCCCTGAGTCTCTGGGGAAGGAAAGGGGATTAGGTTCTCAGTTTAGTTCACTTCCCATAGGGCACAGTCCCAGTTCCAAGTCCCAAACCCACCTTGGGCTCCTAGCCCAAGCACTCTGGCTTCCCTCCCCAGCTTGATGGCTACAATATCATTAAATTCTAGGCAGCACCACCCACCTGGGGTTTTTCCTTTCCTCATAAAAACCTACCTATGCAGAATTTCCTTCCTTCGTTCCTTCATTTCTTCTATCTACAAGACTGTTTTGATGATTAAATAAAATCATTTTAAAGTGTCATTTGCAGACAATGATTTAATAAAAGAGCCCCAGACAAATTAATTCTGAAGTATGAAGTATGAAGAAGAGAAGGAAAAACTGCTATGACACTACATAGCCTTTCTCTTCATAAGTTTATAAATCTGGAGCTAGAAGGAAATCTTGGTGGCCATCTGGTCCAAACCATTCATTTTATAGAAAGAGAACTGAGACCCATAGAGGTTGTGACTTGTCCAAGGTCACAAAGGTAATACATGGAAGTGTCAGGATATAAAACTTTATCCTCATATTCCAACTCAACAGAACCATGCTACCTCTTTCTCCCAACAAGTTGCTCTCCTTTCCCCACCTTTCAACTCTCCACCTTCCACAGTTTCCCACCAATTCTCCTGTCCCATTTATATTTCCCCTTTCCTGTTAATTACTCTAACTTTACCATCCCCATCCTGAATCTCCTATTCAAACTATATATAAATGCAACCCTAGTCACCCAAGTTATACCCAAAAAGAATTATATCTGGCCCTTTTTTCCACTGTCTTCAAGGCAATAGCTCTGTCAGAGACCAAGTGTTCACTGTCTTGCTTGCTCTGGTAGGGGGAGATGTGGCATTGACATGATTAGAAGGGAACCTGTGGGCCCCAGTTGCCTCCAATTTTCTCCCTCAAAATTTTGACCTGCAAAAGAACATGAATTTTCTATTGGAGTCAGTCCTTTGAGTTAAATCATTGTCTCCAAAAGGACCTTTTTAATATGCAGGTGTGTTATTTGGAAGAAAGTAACATTTTGTCATTAGCATCCATTAAACATTAGCAAACCAGTTAGTAGGATTAATTGTTACCTAAGAAGGAGTAGGGCCCTAAGGGAAAGGTGCACAGGACAGGTAACTTTTGATGGGTAGGAGTAGGTCTGGAAAGTTCTGGAACATGGTATATTTCCTAGAAAGACTGGCACCTATAGAGCCATAGTCTATGGTCCTAGGCAGGATTTAGCATTAGTGTGTTAGGTGCCTTTGGTCCAGATAATAGCAGAAAGGTAACAAACTAGCTTTTTTATCATTTTGTTCTTGGGTCAAGCATATTTGGTTAGACACAGTTAAATTCTTAATGATATGATTAATGTATGCCTTTTAATTGGTCCATCCATATCTCATACATGGGCTGGGCAAGATAGGAAACAACAGTAAGGTGTCAAAGTGTAACAATAGTACCTAGCTACCCAAGCATCTGTGGATAAGAAGTGACTTGGGAGAGGGTACACCCAAAAGCCAATGTTTCTGTGGCATAAGAGGAAATGAAATTCTGATAGGAAAGCAAAGGGAAGAACAAGGTGATGCAATATGTCATAGTAGGAAGTATGTTACTCGGACTCTGTTATACCTGTGTGACCTTAGGCACATCACTTAACCCATATGTGTCCGATTTTCTTCAAATACAAATTGAAGTGGTTAGACTAGGTTGTTCTCTGAGGTCTCTTCCAGCTCTATATGAACAAAGGGAATCTGTAGAATTAAGTTTGATGATATTGAGGGTTTGTAAAGTGTAATTGAAGGCACCGAGGTGGCACAGTGGATAAATTGCCAGACCTGGAGTCAAGAAGACCTAAGTTCAAATCCAGCCTCAGAAACTTACTAGCTATGTGACCCTGGGCAAATCATTTAACCCTGTTTGCCTCAGTTTCCTTATCTGTAAAATGAGCTGGAGAAGTAAATGGCAAATCACTCCAATATCTTTGCTAAAAAAACTTCAAATCAGGTCACAAAAAAACAGATACGACTGAAACGACTCAATAACAGCAACAAACAACAAAGATTATTTGAACAGTATTTTTATGGAGGGGAATTAATGCACAAATATTAAATACCTAAAGTACTATATGTCAAGCACTGTGCTAGATAGTTTGGATACAAAGATAACAATGGAATTGGCTCAGGAAGGTTATTTTCCACAAAGGGAAACAACATGTATTGATATAAGTAAATACAAAATATATTCATAGTAAATAAAAAGCGATGGGAGGGATGGTCAGTAAACAAGCATTTACTAAGTTCCTACTATGTGCCAGAAACGGTACTAAATGCAGGGGATATAAAGAAAAGTATAATCTCTGCCTTCATGAAACTTAAATTATAATAGGGTGGATAGTATGTCAATAAACAAATACATGAAAGAGCTGACATCTGAAGGAAGATAAAGGTTCTAAAAGGCAGAAAGTAGTTCATTACATGCAAAGGGCAAAGGCATAGAGATGGGAAATGCAATAGTGTATGTGAGGAACAAAATGATCTAATGTAAAATAAACCTGGATAGGTAGGTTGGAGATAAGTTGTGAAAGTATTTAAATGCCAAACATGAGTTTGTATTTGATCCCTGATGCAGTATGGAGCCATTGGAGATTAAGGAGCAGAAGAGTAATATGATCATAATTATGTTTTAGGGATATCACTTTGCCAGCAATGGGAATGATGGATGGGAGACCAAATAAGAGGCTATTATAATAGCTGAAATAAGAGGTGATGAGAGTCTGTCCTATGATAGGCCACGCATGTGGAGAGAATGAAATGTTGTGGAAGTAGAATCAACAAAATCAATAAGACTTGGTAACTGATTAGATTTATTAGTTAAGGGAAATGGGAAGAGTCAAGGACACTTCTGAGGTTGCAAACCCGGATGAATGGAAGTCTAATGACACCTTCAACAGAAAAGTAGAAAATAGGAAGAGAGAAAAGTTAAGTAAACACTTGAAACCACGTAAAATAAGCATCAACTTCCAACTCTGAAAATGCTAAATATTAAGCATCAGTTCTATCTATATGACATTTAATTGCTTGGTATCCTCTATTTAGTTGGCAATACTGTATAAACAACTGGAATCTATTTTAATTAATATTATTATTTCTAGTTCTACATAATAAAGTCACTTCTAAGTGCTAGATGACAATTATCAGTGTAGCCTTGGGCAAATAATTTAACCTTTCTGGGATTCAGTTTCCCCATCTAAAAAAAGGGGCAAGTATACTAGGGACTATTCACTAGGTGATTTTTAAGGTCCCTTCTAGCTCTAAATCTCTCATCCCACTAATAATCTTCACTGTGATTTGGACATAATGAATTTAGTTAAAGATAAAAATCCTATGTAATAAACATGAACATGAACTGTCTAGAATTCAATATGTTTAATAGATTGATACTTTGGGTATAATATTAACAATAACATCAAAAGATCCACAATTTCATCAGCCTTGGTACTAGTTCTACCCACACTAATCACAACCACTCTACACTTTAATAGGTTATCTTCTGTGGCCAACACAATTCATCATCTGGTTTCCAAGAGTCTGGTAATAAGATTTTCCAAATTTATCAGACGCATTTACCATGCATCAGTGGACCTGTACTCAAAGTCGTCCCAATTTGCTAGGACTTGGTAGAGCATATGTATTTCTGGCATAGACTTCAATAACCTAGAAGCACTTTGTATAGACTATAGAAATAAGATTTTGGTGGAGAGATATGTTTGATTATGAAAAAATATTCTTTATAAACAATCTTGTCCTCTAAACTATTACATAGTCATTTTAAGGAAAGAGAATTTTGGAGAGGGTAGATTTCACTCTGAGGGAACTGGGATGTGGGAGTCTTATTGAGGCACATGCTGGGTTTCAAACATGATCCCAGTGCAATTTATAAGCAGGCACTAGGTCTTTTCCAAGACTCCAAACTATCAAGTATATTGAAGTGCCAATAAAGGCACAATCTACTACTTTGATTACCTAGCCTCCAGAAAACTAATACCCTCAAGTACCACAAACCTGGAAGTAAATGAATTGTCAAATAGGAGTATGGGGAAGTCATTTAGCTTCTCTGGGAATCCATTTATTCATTTGTAAAATAAAGAGGTTATACTAAATGCTTTTTAAGGTTCCTTTCAGTTCTTCTGAGATCCATGGAAGTCCCATTTATAGTTGCAAAAACACAACCTTAGATTCAGTGGTCTTCAGCAGCAATATCCTAAAAGTCCACAAGAGGGTAGAATTTCTCCTTGAAGTAATGACCAATGGTAAAGAATACATACAAACATACAATGCTTAAAAAAAAAAAAAAAGACTAAAGAAACTTCACTAAAGACAGTGAAGACCATGATTGTATTTAGGGGAATAAAACCAAGTCAGGTGAAGATTGTTGTATTAAATTTACATAAAGAAAGTTGTTGCCTATGAATAGTTTCATATTCTTTATGCCATTCATATGAAAAAAAGAAGTCCAATAATAATAAACTAAGCTGACAAAAGGATTTATTTGAGATAGCAAATTGAAGAATCAGTGTGATATAGCAGAAAGATCTGGAGCTAGAAGATCTAGATTCAAATTTTGTCCATGTTAAGATTTGGATGTTTATGTGGTATGTGGACAAGCAATATTATATAGACACACCAAAAACTATTTATGTCTTTTGAATTTTGCCAAGTATTTTTACATTTCTTATAATATTTGATCCTCAAAAATAACTCCATGGAAAATAGGTTCTAGACTGTTTTAGTAAAGCTTTCCTTCATGATAAGAACCTCTTCACAGTACAGTAAGCACTTAAAAATGTTTGAATTTAATTAATCTCCTTATCTGGCAGATGAGGAAACCAATTCACATAGAAATTATTGCCTTACTGTATGTAGTCATTTAGAGAATGATATATATGGGACTAGTGATCCCAGGCTCATTCCACTCCACCTTGACTGCTATTGCTGTCCCAAGAGCAAGGGAACAATGCTTTTCCTTCATGGTGATGGCAGCAATGAGCTGTGCTCACTACTCTTGATTAACATCATTAATTCCCTCTGGGGAACATTGTCCCATGTCAACTAAGGGAAAAGGAAAAAGGGTTTGTCTGAATTCCAGTCAAGTCACTAGAAGGAAGATAACTGCAGTAGAGAAATTCATGGCAAGAGCATAACCTTATTAAAAAAGAATGAGTTGAATGAAATATTATGGGACTTCAATTTTTTTCTTTTTATTAATTTTCTTTATAGGAGCAAGGGGAGAGCTATTTCCTCTAGCTAGGAGACTACTGAGCTGGCTGAAACCTGTCCTATGGCATGTGAAAACTTACTAAAGGCCTAGAACATTCCTCAAATTAGAAATCAGAAAGGAGTCAAGGCTTCCAAAGTCATTTGACTTGAGGAAGGGATTCCACTGAAGCGGACTTTGTAGGCATTAAAGTTTCCTTCCCCCTCAATCAGTCCATTTTGAATACTCTAAATGTAGTATAATCTATCTATAACCTGACTTAATTAGCCTAGAGAGGCTGTTTAACTAGGTTAGTTTCCTTAGAGGATGTAAGAGATTATGGCAATGCTTAACTAACTTTGTTCAACTTTTATGACCTTGAAGCAAACATTGGATTATGGATCTTTTTTAACTTTCATAGCCTAAGAGGATATATAATACTGTAATACATAAAAGGATCATATAAAAGCTTGTCAAGAAATCCTATTTTTTGTTCAAGATTATTTTTCTGCCCCCTGAACCTGTGCATAAATGTAATAAAACTTGTGTTTTTAACCTAGATTTATTTTGGTAACATTAACTACTACCTGAACTCAAAGAAGAAAGATTTCCCCCATAGCAATGGTTAGAAGGAATAGGACTTGGACACCACTGGTGCCATTTTTGACATATAAAATCACAACATAGCTTTTCCCTTGGATTATAATCAAGTATACAGGATAGTGTCCTGACCTGTACTGGGACTTTACTACATAAGTAGGACATATCACAGATGACACAAGTTAAGGAGGGATCCATTCAGGAGAAACTGGTTGCTGGGAAAGATTAACTAGATCTAAACTAAAATTCTTTTCAGACCATGAAGGAAATGGGCAGAGCTGTAAACACTAATGGGCCATGTAAACAATGGATTTAGTCATTATCCAAAAGACAGACATTATACTCATCCACTGTGTCAGACAAGTCATATTTTCTTTCCCTTCAGTGTCAGAGGCAAGCACAGGAAAGAACATCACCTATTATTGTAAAGCTAATGATATATTTTATGGAATATCAGAGTAGAGGGAGGTGGGGAACTGTTCAAATGACACTTCCATTCAGGTCACTTAAAGTTTTAACAAAACTTCACTCCTGGCTGAAATACTTGACTCTCCATAAAATAAGGTTAATGTGAGAACACTTAGATGGAGCCTGATTTTCCATTAATAGAAATTAAAATTAGAATCTATTGGAGTTGCTCCAAATGAAAGGTTAGATGGACAGGAGGAATTAGTAGGGATAGGGTCATACCTATACACCTGAATTAATTCCATTCCTTGGATAATTGAAAGATATCATACAAAACTTCAAAGAAATGTTCCAAATAATATAAACAGCTCAACAATTCAATTAAAGGGATATTTATTAAGTGCTTCTTATCTTCAAGGCACCATGGAAGGGAGGAGGTTTAACTTTTATCAGAAAAATAAGCAGAGGGTAAATATAAGAGCAATCTTTCAGCTGGAGGAATCAGGGCAGGTTTCCTGGAGAAGGTGGCAATTGAACTGAACCTTGAGGAAAAATGAAGATTTTTAAAAGTGGGATCACATAGATGACACAAGTTAAGGTGGGATCCATTCATGCATGCATGCAACTCATGAAGAATGGTTTGTGGGAATGCACAGAGTTAGTAGATGAGACTTTGAAGTATTAGGTAAGAGGTGGTAATTCACTTTACAGCAGTGTAGAATTCATCAAAAGTGTTAGTAGTGTAACAATTGGAATGACGCCACCTGCTGGAGACTTACTGTAGAAAAGCTCCGCCATGAAGTGAAGGTCTTTGAGGGCAAGACCATGCATCTTTTCTTTGGCGTCAGGAAGTGACGTTTGCTGGTGGGAGGAAGAAGGGGGAGCCTGGCGCTCTGACTGGGGCTCTTTCCTGGGGACTCTGGTGGAGAGTGGAGCTAGAAATGTGCTCTTCCTTTAATAGATAGATGAATGTAGGCCTTTCTCTCTCTCTTTACCAAATTCTTATTATCCTTAATAAATGCTTAAAAGCCTAACTCTTGCTAAAGCTTATAATTTATTGGTGACCACACATTGGATATTTTGGACAGTTTTAGCTAGAATTTTAGCCTTAAACAGTAGAAAGTAGAACTATAAAAGTAGCCATATTGTTGAAATTTTTAACTACTCGGTTGAATTTTTGTTTTCTCAGGAAGATACTAAAAGTTTTGAGCTTGGGGGTGGAGGCAAGAGGGAAAAGGAGGACATAACAGAGGCAGACCTGCATGTGAAGAAATTATTTTGAATTTGGAGAATAGATTAATGAAGGGAGAGAGTAGAATAAAAGAGATCAATTAAGAGGCTATTATGATAGTTCAGTCAAGAGGTGAGTGAAAAAGATTGTGGGAAGCAGAGTTAACAGGACTTGGCAACTGATTGAATGTGGGTAAGAAAGGGAAAAAAAAAAGTCTAGGATAACTCAAAAGATTTTGAATTTAGGTGACTAGGAGGGGTGCTAATTCCCTCAATAGAAATGGAGAATTTAGGAGAACAAGCATATTTAGTAGTTTATGTGATCATAGATTAAGAACTCATGTCCTATCCCTCATTTTACAAATTAGGAATCTAAAGCACAGAAAGGTTAAGTGACTTGGAAAATGATGAATTCCATTTTGGACACATGAATTTGAAATGCAGATAAGATAGTCAGTAGGAGATATCCCACAGAGAATTGGTGATGTTGCACTGGAATTGAGGAAAGTAATTAGGCCCAGAAGTAACACTTTAAGGATCCTCTGCTAATTTAAATATATATACACACACACACGTGTGTGTGTGTGTGTGTGTATGATTGTTGCTTTGTTTATACTCTACTTTATGATATATCAGGCATAATTTTGTCTACTGTGTTTCATTATAAGTATTATGTCTATGAAGAAATAACTGATGAGATCAGCAAAGATGGAGCAAAGAGCCAACTTTCTCTAATAACTACTTCAATAAAGATTGAGGAGGAGCCCAAGACCATCTAGTAGTGATCAGAGAAACCACAGTGGGTCATTTTTTTCCACCCCCAGATTATTATTTTTTTCCACAGCCAGATATCTTGAAAGAGCTGGGAAGTAAGCTGCATATATGATTAGAATGATCTAAATAGAAATGAACAAATCCACAAAACAACAAAAAATATAAAAACAAAGTCAATAGTCAGGGGGGGAAAGAGAAGAAAATGCAAGGTGTCTAATGTCAAATCAATTTACCTAGAAAACAGGTCAAGGGGCAAAAACACTAAGAATCATTGGACCACCAAAAAATCATTACCACTGCTCCTCCCCCCTCCAAAAAAAAGTTAAAAAACAATAGCTTTGGATACCTTATTTCAAGAAATAAAGAAAACTCCCCAGGGAAGATGTAGGGAGTAGGTCATAAAACTCCTGGCTCTACAAAATCCTCTACAAAAAAAGATAACATGGCCTCAAAGTGACTTAGAGATGCAAAAACAAGCAAAACTCAGTGAAAAGTAGTAGTTCTCCTAAGACAACTTGAGAAGATCTCAAGAAAGACTGACTTGGGGACAGAGATTTAGCCAGCTGAAGTACAAACATCTCCAGGTATTTGCTTAATCAAAACACAACAAGCCTGGAGGTAGCGCTTCAGGAGGCAGCCTCAGCCTCAGCAGCTTTCATCTATGGACAGTGTGCAGGTGGACAGTTGACTAGGGAAGATTGAAGGACTCTCCACTGCCTCTAGAAGCAAGGCACAGCTATCTTGACCAGACATGGTCCCAAGCTGCTGCTGTCTGCTGTGGAGAAGAGTAAACATACTCAGTGAGTGCAAAGCGGAGACCATGCTGGCTGTGGACACTAGTAGGAGAGACAAGTCCCTGGTTTTGTTTCCAAGGCAGAGAGGAGAGCTGAAGTTTTCAGCCATCTGAGGGACCACAGGGATCAAGAGCATTTGCAGGTCGGTGTGCCTAGGGGGCCCTAGCTGTGGCGTAGGAGTAGAGAGGAGTGCCTTAGATTGGGTCCTCTGACAGAGCTCAGAAAGAAGAAAGAAGAAAAAAGATCTGAGTTCATATTCAGAGGAAGATAGTAAAGCTTTTTTTAAAAGCCACTTATTTTTCAAAGAGAAAAGTGAACTGATGACAAGTCCAAAAAAAGTTCTTGGAGAACTTTACAAACCAAATAAGAGATATCAAGGAAAAAAGGGGTTGGGAAGAGCATTCTGAGAAAATTGGAAAAAGAGATACAAGAATTTAAGGAAGAAAATAACTCCTTAAACTATAATCGGGCAACTGGAAGGTAATGATGTTATAAGGCACCAAGAAATAAAGCAAAATCAAAAGAATGGAAAAAAAAAGAGAATGTGAAACATCTCATTAGAAAAACAATTGACCTGGAGAACATATTAAGGAGAGACAATATAAGAATTGTTGGACAACCTGAAAGTTATGATAAAAAAAATCATGACACAATATTACAAGAAATCATTAAGGAAACTGCCCTGAAGTTCTAGAACAAGAAGGTAAAACAGAATTTTTTTTTTAAGCCACCAATCACCACCTGAAAGTGATCACAGGAAGAAAACTTACAGGGACAATCATGCCCAAGTTTTCAAAGCTCCCAGTTTAAGGAGAAAATATTGCAAACAAGGGGAAAAAAGCAAGGTAAATATGGTAGAGCCACAATCAGGATCACACAAAATCTAGTAGCTTCTACTTTGAAGGGCTATAGTGTCTTAGAACACTATATTTTGAAAAGCAAAAGAGCCAGAGTTGTGACCAAAGGTAACTTTAGAAGGTGTAAAGATTAAGAATTAGGAAGTTAGGAGAGGGAATGAGGGAGGGACTCTTAGACAGGTGGGTAGATTAAGGAATAGGAAAGAAAGATAGTGGGTAGAAGTAAATTAGATCCACGGGGAGGAACAAGGTAAATAGGGTGAGGATAGTGAGGAAAAAATAGGATGGAGGGAAATATACAACAAGTAATTATAACCATGAATGTGAATGGGATGATAGTAGAATGGATTAAAAATCTGAATTTGGTAATATGTTGCTTACGAGAAACTCGACTAAAAGTGAGAGATACAGAGTTAAAATAAAGATTTGGAGTAGAATTTGTTATACTTTAGCTGATGTAGAAAAGCAAGGATAATAATCATGATCTCAGATAAAGTTAAAGCTAAATAGATTTAATTAAAAGAGATAAACAGGGAAACTACACAGTCTCCAATATTATTCAATATTGTTTTAGACTATTTAAAATGATTGTAAATAGTATAAAATACCTGAGAATATATATCTGTCAAAACAGAGCAAGGAACTACATGAGCATAACAATAAAATACTCTTTATATAGTCAGATTTGAATAGTTGGAGAAATATTTAATTGGTCATGGGTAGGCAAAGTCAATATAATGAAAATGAAAATGACAATTTTCCTTAATTAATCTATTTATTCAATGCCATTCCAATTAAATTATTTTTAAAATTGTTACTGACTTAGAAAAAAATAATAACAATGCATTTGGAAGAACAAAAGTTCAAATATTTCAAAGAAGCTAATGGGGGAAAGAAGTGTAAAGGAAGGAATTCAGCAGTACCAGACCTTAAACTATATTATAAGTCAATAAATCTCAAAACTCCTGGGTAGTGGCTAAGAAATACAAAGGTAGATTAGTGGAACATAGAAGACGAACAATATACAGTAGTAAAGGACTATGGTAAACTTGTATTTGATAAATATATAAATATATATAAAGTAATTCACCATACATAGCAAAATTATGTAAGTCAGGGACCTCAATGTCCTTTTCAAAACTAGATGAATTTAGCAAAAAAAAAAAAAAAAGAAAGAAAGAAAGAAGTGGAAAAAATAGAATTTTTTACGAGTTAGATATAATATTTTGTGAGATGCAACCAAAACAGTTCTTAAGAGAAAATTTATATCTACAAGCACCTTCATCAACAAAAGAGAAAAAGAACAAATTAAACCAAAAAGAAAATCCCTGGAAAACCAACAAAGTAAAAAAAAAAATTAAATCACCAAAATAGATATTCTGAAATCATTTTAAAAACTCAAAGCACTTTATAAAAGATAAACCAATAAAATAAACAGGCAAAGTATTAACTAATTTTATTTTTAAAAGAATAAGAAAAACAGATTACCAAATATTAAAGTATTAAGCTAAAAACAGTATCAAAAATTAAAAGAATAAACAACAAATTCAGAAGAGGGTCAGTAGGAAATGTCTGTCCCACTTGGGTGGTAGTGGAATACAGTTGCAGGCTGCACCCAGACAAGCGAGTATCAGGCTTTAGGGGCTAACGAATCAGCAATGCTTGAACTTACTCTCATCAGAGTTGGGTAGAAGGGAATAATATACAGACTCAGTTGCATATAGAAATCTCTTACCCTATAGGAAAGTAGATGGGGAGGAGGACAAGAAAAGGGGTGACACTAATAGAAAGGAGTACTTATTGGGGCAATTTGGTGGTCAGAAGCAAATTACGTTTGAGGAGTGACAGGTTGAAAGGAGAGAGGATTAATGAGGGGGGAAGTAAGAAGGGAGTAATAAACAGTTTATTAATCATAATTTTGAATGTGAATGGATCTATTCACCCATAAAATGGAAATAGATGGTAGAGTAAATTTTATAATTTAGACATAAATAGCAATACAAAGGAAATTAGAAGAACGTGGAATAGTTTACTTGTCAGACAAATAAAGGAAGAATTTATTACCAAACAAGAGAGAGCATTACTGGATGTAAAATGGATAGTTTTGATTAAAATAGATTAAAATAGTTTTACGCAAACAAAACCAATGTAGCCCAAATTAGAAAGAATGTGGAAAACTTAGGGGAGGGGGAATTTACAGCAAGTTTCTCTAATAAAGGCCTCATTTCTCAAATGTATAGAAAGCTGAGTCAAATCTATAAGAATAAAATTCATTCCCCAATTGATAAATGGCCAAAGGATATGAAGAGGCAATTTTCAGATGAAGAAATCAAAGCTATATATAGTCTTATGAAAAATGATCTAAATCATTATTGATTAGAGAGATGCAAATTAAAACAACCATCTCACACCTATCAGATTGGCTAAAATGACGGAAAAGGAAAATGACAGATGTTCGATGGGATATGGGAAATTTGCTACACCAATGCACTGATGGTAGAGTGTGAACTGATCTAATCACTCTGGAGAGCCATTTGGAACTATGTCTAAAGGTCTATAAAACTGTGCATAGCCTTTGACCCAGCAATACCACTACTAGGTCTGTCTCTCAGAGAGAGAGAGAAAAAAGGAAAAGTATCCATTTGTACAAAAATATTTATAGCAGTTCTTTTTGTAGTGGCAAAGAAGTGGAAATTGAAGGGATGCCCATCAACTAAGGAATGGCTCAACAAATTGTGGTATATGATCGTGACGGAATAGTATTGTGCCATAAAAATGATAATCGGGATGCTTTCAGAGTAATAGCAATATTGTACAATGATCAACAATGAATGACAGCTATTTTCAGCAATACAATGATCAAAGACAATTTTGAAGAACTAATGATAAAAAGTGCTACCCAACTCTAGAGGAAGATTAATGGAATCTGAATGCAGATTGAAGCATACTTTTTTAAACTTATTTTCTTGTGTTTTTTTTTTTGTGGGAGTGAGGGCATGAAGGAATTTGTGTTTTCTTTCACAACCTGACTAATATGGAAATATATTTTTATGATGACATATGTATAATCTATTTCAAATTGTTTGTCTTCCCAATGAGGGGCAGGGGAAAGAAGGGAGAGAATTTGGAACTCAAATTTTAAAAACACAAATGTAAAAAATGTCTTTAGTTATAATTTTAAAATTATTTTAAAAAAACAAGAAAAATAAAAAACATATTAAAAAGATGGTGAAAAAAAACTTGTGACGAAATACACACCCATTTCTGTTACGAACACACAAAAACAAGAGTAAATAAATAGAAGTAAATTTTAACATGACAAAAAAATTATCTAAAACTAAGAGCAATCATTCTATATAATGAGGATAAACTATCCAACAAGATCAGGTTTAAAGCAAGAATGTCCACTATCACCAGAATTATTTGATAGGACATTAGAAATGCTAGCTGAAACAATACAAGAAAAAGAAATTGAGAGAATAAGCATAGGCAAAAAGGAAACAAAATCAATGTGCTTTTTTCTTTATAGATGTTATGATAGTATACTTAGAGAACCCTAAAATTAACTAATAGAAACAACCTCAGCAAACGTGCAGGGTATAAAATAAATCCAAATTATGTAGTAAATAAAAAGAAATTATATTCAAACAACTACAGAATATATTAAATCATTGACAGTATAACCATAAAGACCAACGATGGAACTATAAGGATACAATTATAAAACAGTCTTTAAATTAACTAACATTCATTATTATAACATCAAACTACAAAAATTTACTTTGTAGAGCTTGAAAAAGATAATAAAATTCATCTAGAGGAACAAAAGTAATCAAAGGAGGGGGCAGCTAGATAGCGCAGTGGTTAAAGCACTGGCCCTGGATTCAGGAGTACCTGAGTTCAAAGCCGGCCTCAGACACTTGACACTTACTAGCTGTGTGACCCTGGGCAAGTCACTTAACCCCCACTGCCCCGCAAAAAAAAAAAAAAAGTAATCAAAGGAAATAATGGAAAAAAGTGAATAAGAAGGGTCCCTAGCAGAACTGGGTATCAGACTATAATACCAATATCTTCAAAGCTATTTGGCACTGGTTAAAGCAAAGAGAGGTTGATTAGTGAAACAGATTAGGTACAAAACAGACAGAAGCAAATAAATGTAATAGCTTAATGTTTCATAATCTCAAAGACAACAACTGGAATGGGCAAAGGGAATAAATGATTATTTAGTGCTTACTATGTGTCAGGTCCTGTACTTTGTTTTTACAAATATTACTTCACTTGAGTGATGGTGGCATAAGAGCCAACTACTTACAAAAACTTTTGAAAAAACTAGAAAGGAAATGAGGAGGAAATTAGGCTTAGACCAATATTTCATACCACTTGCCAAGATAAACTCCAGATGACAGATAAAATGTTGATATATAATCATATTATTGGAATGAAAGGAATTATCTTTCTGACCTATGGATATGGAAAGAGTTCATGACAAGCTAAGGGATAGTGAGGATTATAGAAGGTAAGATAGTCAATTTTGATTGCACAAAGTTTTGAGAATGTTGAAATATTTGGCACAAACAAAACCAATCCAGATAAAATTAGAAAAAAGTTCACTGGAGAAAAATCTTTGTAGCAGGTTTCTTTGATGAAGGTTATCTAAGATTTATAACATCAAAAACATTTCCATAGTAAATATGTGATGAAAGGATATGAACAATGAGTTCTCAAAGGAAAAAAATCCAAAAGATCAAGTCATATGAAAAGATGTTCCAAGTGTAAGGAAAATATAAATATAAATAACTGAGAAGATCCAGTGATATAGGTCTCCAATTGAGTCAGGTTCTTAATGACATTTCTTTTTTTGTTTTGTTTTTTGTTTTGTTTTGTTTGTTTGTTTGGGTTTTTTTGGTGAGGCAATTGGGGTTAAGTGACTTGCCCAAGGTCACACAGCTAGTAAGTGTTGTGTCTGAGGCTGGATTTGAACTCAGGTCCTCCTGAATCCAGGGCTGATTCTTTATCCACTGCGCCACCTAGCTGCCCCCCCCTTAATGACACTTCTTATGAATTAAAGTGGTAGTAGACAGTTGCCATTCATTTAAGACATAATTATACTTATGTGACATATTGAAAATGATTACTAAAATATCTCTCTCTGTAGAAAACTTCTTCCAAATCTAATACCATCCAGTCTAGAAGCTGTATTTTTCCAACATTTCCAACAGGCCCATATTTCAGAAGGAGTGAATGGGTCCACAAATGGGTTTCCTACATAAGCAAGAAATGTCTTGACTTGGTACTAGTTCATGTAAAAATATAGGAAATGACAGTGGATCCAAATGCTTTTTAAAAATATTCATATAAAATTATTCTTGGTATCTGACATGCTTATGACAACTAATGACGTATTTCTCTAAAAGCATGAAAATGATTGGTCCCATATAGTCTTTGAAACAGGGCTAATTTTTTTTCCCCATTGGATTTAACATTTTATGCTATTTTTTTTCTTGATACCACAGCAGCTATAAAATTCCCTTTGCCCTCTCTTGATAAAATCCAATTAAGTGTTTCAAAAAATCTAGTCCATTTATATAATTCTTAAAATTTTTAATCCATTCTTTTTGAAATTAGATATGAATTGATATAATTTCTAGGTGGTACTCTATACTTTGAAGTATTCTCTTTGGTAGACTATCTGGAAAGCCACTTTGTTGGTTTTATCACTAATTTTGCTATATCCTATTTCTTGAGAGGCCTCTCAGAAAATATCAACCTTTCTTTTATTCTCTTTTATGGTTCTCTGTTCAACTATATCATCACTTAGAGGTCACTTCTTTAGATTACTACCTATAATCTCAGTGAATAATGTTAAACCACTGGCTCCATGGCTCTCTGTAGATCCTCCTAAATAGAGATGAATAAGGCAAAATTTGCATTATTGACATGAACTGGGACATATGAAACCTTTTCATAAGATAAATACCCTCAGTGGGTGCTGTTATAATTGGGATCAACTCCATTAATGGTGGGAGACTAGAGAATAGGGTAATCTCTTGTTGGTACTTCATTCCTTAATGATGCAAAATATTACCTGGCACCTGCTACATCTAAAGGAAAACTCCTGTCCATAATATTTTCTCAGGTATTTTGATAAATAGCGATGCATCTTCTAAAACTTAAGTACAGGATCACATATTTGATATATAAAGTTGATAGCTAACAGAAAGTCTGCTACATAATTTTCCAAGTTAGTATCCTTCATCTGATACCCTTAATCAGAAGCCAATCCCAAGTTTAAAAGTTTAGTTTTAAAATATTAAAAACCAATCCTTTCTAACTCTAGTCTAAACTTGATTATACACTTAATTTGAATTTATCTGTATTTCAATTACTTGCCCATCTCTATTCCTAATCTTTTTCACTATTAATACCCATATCACTGTTTCCTTATCATATCCCTAAAAAAAAGAAAAGCCAACCATCCCTATTTTTGCCTTTGTCTATCCCTGATTCCTTATCCCTATTTCTCTCTCTATTAATTCATTATAATCTAGTCCTTATCTAGAGAATGTATACTTATCTCAGACTATAAGAACAATAAAATATATAAATAGGTGCAATTTAGTGAGTATATCTAGGACCTTCATAAGGAAACACCAATAGTAGTAATATGTTTAAATAGTAAAAATGAGCAACCACCCTTTGGACTAGGAAAAATTAATAACAAATGTGTATAACTTGAGTAAAAAAAAAACAGGATTGTATAAAATCACATAGATAAATGTAGAGCAAGGGTCTAGGCCTCGCCATGATGTAGGTTGATGGGAAAGAAGCTGATTCAGGGAAATGCTGATAAACAATAGTCTTATATCATGATTCTGACAATTGACATTGAACATCCATAAAGGCTTATCCTAATCCCTTTCCTAAGCAGACTACCCTCCTGTCCCCTACCTCACTAACATTGTCCTTCAAAACTTTCAAAACTCTCTCATTACTATACCCTATATCTATTCCAAGTATTAGTAAACCTTTATGTATATCAATATTTGCAAGGTGTCAATATTTTGTCAATAACAATATCAGAGGATCACAATGTCCTTCTATAAAGGTAGTATTTAATCAATTACCAAAGAACAATTAATGATTGACCAATTTAGTAAATTTCAATATAGTTAAGCAACTATAACAAGCAGCAGATTTAATCAAAAGCAAGTGACAATCCAGTTACCAGCTATAATTTATAAAATATGGCCCATGTGCATAGTAATTCTGTACTTGTAAGTTCAGTTATGAAATGGTTCATTTTTATGCTCCCAGTTAGAGAGCACAATTCTCCAATATTGGGGAAGGGTTGAGTTCCCAGCCCTGTATTAGGGTGGGTCACTCTCCTGCGTGGACCTCATTGTGCAATCATGCCTATAACAGGCAACAAAGGATAGTGTCAACCATAGGTATTTGAGAAATAATAAATCCAGAAAATGTATTCAAATAATTTTTTAAAAAATTGTGTGGGAGTTAAGTCAAGGGCAGAATAGGCAGTACCATTCCTTGTGGCTTTTTTTTTCTTCTCAACTCTCCTGAGTGAGCACCGAAAAGGAAAAAGAAAAGCAGTCACACACCTTTCCACTTGTTCATTTATTAGTCCTCTCTCAAGTTCTGGAAAAATGGATCTGTAAATGTGGCATACACCAACTACCTGAGTTCAGTTGCTAGCATGGGGCTACTGCCACCTTTTTCTTTGTCTCTTCATTCTCCCTAAGAGTTCCAAAAGCCCTGCTGTACTATACCACTTACAAATCCCAGGATTTTTGTGGCTGGCCAGCCAGTCTCTGGCCAGTTTCTTTATAAGTTCATCTACAGAATTGCAGGCATCATATTTTAAAATAGGAAGTCGAGCTCTGTAATTTTCATTTAAGTTAGCCAACATCAATCAATATTTGTGATTTTGAAACTTTTGCCATTGACCTTTATTTATTTTATGCAGTTACTGAATGCATGTCTCTCTGAACATAAAAGAAAGCTGCAACTATACAATGTTACCTAAGCAGCACATATTGGAATCAGGAGCATAATTTTGACAGGAATAAGCAACCAAAACCAAATCTACTTGTTCTGAAGCAAGTTCCTTAAAACAAAAGCAAATACACGATGAGAATGAATATGTCAGGTGTGGCAACATATCCCTACACTTTAAAAATTTTAAATGCAAGAGATAAATAACTATTTTATAAAATCTTAACAGAATAATAACGCTTTCCTTTTGAAGTAGCAGCATCTCTGCACAGATGTCTTGATTAATACTGCCATCTAATGCCCAAAGGAGAAATCCAGAGAGTTCACATTCTAAAAATGTGGCATTACTATATTCCACATTATTCTCAGAAATGGTAGCACAAATTATAGCACAAAATAGAACCTCTTGAGCAGCATAAACCCCTTTAGAACATATTTTAGAAAACAAGTGAGTCTTGGAATTCTTCTTAAGATTACCGATTAGCTTCTGGTGCATTTAGTTTTAGACCATCGTGACAAAATCAATTCCAAGGACCATGTATAAGTAACATACCAGAAGAAAGTAGAAGAGGACTTAGTCTTATTAAAATAATTGATAACCCATGCTGATATCTATTAAAGTCTCTTCCACTGCTTGGATTTTTTGCCTTAAAAAGTCTTATTAGTTTGCCATATTTCATAGTCCTAAATTTAGAGTTAAAAGAGCTCTTAGAAAGCATCCAATCCAAACTCCTTGTTTTCTACACAAGGAAACTGAGGCAAAAAGTGGCTTAAATGATTGACCCAAGAACAGATAGCTAGTCAGTGGCAGAGTCAGGAGGAGAAAGTTGACTTGCAGGCCATTCCTTTTCCTATTTGTTCTTTAGGCCAACAGAAACTATATATATATATATATATATATATATATATATATATATATATATATATATATATATATATATATATATACATACATACACACACACACACATAAACACATACACATATGTGTGTATGTGTATGTGTATGTATGTATATATATATGTATGTGTATATATATATATGTATATGTGTATATATATATATATATATATATATATATATATATATATATATATATATATATATATATAATCATTAGGTATTGAGTTCCCCATCACTGGACATGCTCAGACAATGACTAGATGAACATCAGTAAAGATTGAGGTAGAGGAAATTCATAATACATATAGGAATTGGATTTAATTATTTCTCCCAAAACTAAGATGGAAATATGAAATTAAAAAAAAAAGTTGTATTAAGTGTAGCCACTTAGTCTTTATAAAGTAACACCCTTCAAACTAATTTGGCTGTTGAGCACTTTAATAGCTATAACCCCTGTAGCCTTTCCTTCTGATTGGATAATTTCTTTCAGAAACTCTATTTAAGGAGAGCACCCAAGCTAAGAAGCTCATTATTCCTCACCAGATTACAATCCACATAGTTTTCAGCTTCCTTTTTGTGTTGTCTGCTCCTAAAGAAATGAAAGCTCCTTAAGGGCAAGAATGTGTCTTTCTTTTTGCTTGTATTTGTAATCCTTGTACTTAGGACAGTGCCTGGTATGCAGTAAACATTCAAAATAAATGTTTGTTGATTGACTGATACTTTACATGACTGATTTTAAATAATATAATTATATATATATATAATTATTACAAAACAATCTATTCATTCTTTGTATATTTGATATTGAACCCACATGTGTTGGGGTGATGAATTAGAGAGGTATGAAACAACCCAGAAATAAAGGAAGGTTGGGAAAAATTTGGAACAAAATGAAAGAGCATAAAAATGGATCTCAAAAGACATGTATAGTCCAACCGCCTCATTTTCTAGTTAAATTAACTGGTACCCAGAGAGGTTAACTGACCCAAGGTCATGTAGATAGGAAGCAGCAGAGCCAGAATTCAAACATGGTGCCTCTGACTACAAATCCAGCATTTTTTCTACTCCACCAAGATGTTTTTTTTTTTTTTTTAGTGAGGCAATTGGGGTTAAGTGACTTGCCCAGGGTCACACAGCTAGTAAGTGTCAAGTGTCTGAGGCCGGATTTGAACTCGGGTACTCCTGACTCCAGGGTCGGTGCTCTATCCACTGCACCACCTAGCTGCCCCTTCACCAAGATATTATTAAGCCTAGTTTTACAATGAATAATTTCTGCATCCATATATATGTGTATATATGTATACTTTAATATTTAATATCATAAAATGGATAAAACCATTGGCATTGAAACTTTTCATAGAACTCCAGTTCATATCCTGTGGAAAATCAGGTTTCCCCAGAACAGTTTGGGAAATGGAAGTGGAAAGAAGGTGCATAGTTTGCAAATTCACATTGGAATTCATAGGAACCTAGATCTAGAGCTAATAGAAACTTTTAGAGGCCACTCTGGATCTTTGGATGAGTTTCCTCATCTGTAAAATGTGCAGAGAAGAGTTGTTCAAAGAGGCTAAATGCCTTGCTCCCAGTGCAGCCCACCTTGGTCTTACAGGCAGTGACAGAGCTGGGATTCAAACCCTGGGTCAGTGTTCCTTTGACTCCATATTGACATATTTGTGCACAAATTGTGAGCTTTTCACAAGATCTGGTTTTGAACTGAGCAGGTTTTCCCACGATCAATTAAAAATGAGTTTCTGACCTAAGTGTGATTTCCAATGGGCAGCTTAAAGTTTAGATTTCTAAGAACAATGAGAGCTCAGTAACTCTAGATTTAACAACCTTCAATTTATAATATATTCTAATACAGTAAAAATTAAACAAAAAAGCCATTTTGTCTGCTCATCATCTGTTTTCAGGGCAAAAGGGAGCCTTGACTCTTCAAAGGTCTCATGGGCAATTTTCAAAGCACTTACAATTTCATTAAACCTGCATTTTAAAAAGGTTTATATAACCTTAAAGCTATATAACTTAAATGCTGGTTATCAGTATTCCCTCATGATGGCCTCCAGAATTCCATCTCAAACCTCAGTAATGTGGCTAACAATTTGTACTGCAAGTGAATATGAGTATCAAGCCAGCAACCTTACAGAAAGATAGCAAGACAAAAACCTTGCTTAATTCTTAGCATTCCAAGAACAAGAGATGTTGAGATTATATTAATAATCCTATGCCACAAAATGACTGTTATATACATTAACAAAGAGAGTAGTTAACACTTTGGACTACAGCCAGGATTCACACAGTTTATAGGGTACCTACCTGAGACTTTAGTATAGAAGAACCATTTCTGGAGCCACAAAAAATGAAATCCTAAACAGATTTTGTTTAGTATCAGACAAGTGAATAATATTTTCTTTTGTTTTTGTCTTACCTTACTCCACTACTTTGACTCTGCTACTTTCGTGAAGGCCTGTGCAAAAGATGAGCATAAGTATGATCAGTATTTGAAAAGGATAGCAAATCTCACAGCCTTGAAATTCAGTGCTATCAAACTGAAATGGAAAAGGGGTTCACTAAATAGTACATAAGGATCAATGAAGGAGTGTTTTGGGCCACATGCAAGCAGTGGGCCAGTGTATTTGACACCTCTACTGTAGATATAGAACAAATGTTCTCTACAATACTTGAATAATGATTATTATAGTGTGACAATTGGAGTGACGCCACATGCTGGAGAGTTATTATAGGAGGAGAAGGTGTCTGAGGGCAAGCCATGTGGCTTGGAAGGTCAGTTCCTTGGCATTAGGAAGTGGCGTTTGATGTTTCCAGTTTAGACAGGACGCTTGTGGGACGAAGAAGGGGTGAGGCTCTCTCTTTTATCAGGATCTCACGGAGAGTAGAGCTAGAAATGCTGGCTTCCTGAGATAGATAGATGTAGGCATCTAGGCCTCTTTCTCTCTCTTCAACAAATTCTTATGCTCCTTAATAAATGCTTAAAAGTCTAAACTCTTGATAAAGCTTCTAATTTATTGGCGAACACTAATTAGGTTTTTTAGACAGTATAGCTGGATAGCAACTTTACAAGAGATAGTGAAAGGCACACAAACCAAACTTGGGGGAAGGAGATTTGAGAAGAAGAGGAATACTAAGGAGAGAAACTAAATTACATTTCTAAAAACAAAAAGTTATTTTCATTGATTCAAGAAAACATTTGTGAAATGCAACTAAGTGCAATGAATTCATGGTAATAGGTAGTTGGTTTGCAAACAACTATATGAATGCATTTGAACCAGTTATTAATTGATTATTTTAAAAAACAATCAATGATTAACAAATGTTTTATTGAATTGATTTAAAAAAAAAAACAGTTTATATGGAGAAGCTAGGTAGCACAGTGGATAAAGCACCGGACCTGGATTCAGGAAGACCTGAGTTCAAATCTGGCCTCATACACTTGACACTTACTAGCTGTGTGACCCTGGGCAAGTCACTTAGTCCTCATTGCCCTGCAAAAACAAAACAGTTTATATGTATATACATGGCTTAAATTGCTGGTTGGACAACTTGGAAATCTAAACAAAGGAAAGAAAATCTCGATCTCGTACTAATTGATATAATAATAGACCAACTAGCAACATCTCATACACAATGTCTGTGATACTTAGCATCCTAGAATGAACTATTTGTAAGTAATTTTCAGCAACTCCTTGTGGAGTTCTTAAAATGAAGAATGAATGTTTTTCAGAATAATGGTTATGAGCCATGAAGGGAAAAGACAGGCATTTATCCAGAGAAAGAGCTAAATAACTGGGATAAATAAATTATTAGCTGGATGTTTCTTATGTATAAACTAAAGCATCTTATATTTATACCCAAAGTATAATGTAAAAGAAAATAAAACAGTAGTAGAATTCAGTCAAATGAATAGAATAGTAGTAATAGGGGTTGGATGTTATCATATCATTAAATTTAAAGTATTCACTTTGGGTTTTGAACACAACTCTCTAGTGGGCTTTTCATCTTCAAGCTAACATGAAGAAAACAGGAGGAAAAAGCCTTGCATGCTAATGTCTTCCACATCTAGGTTCTCCTCGGATTGCACTTGAAATATTGCAAATCATAAAATGTACATTCCAAAGTGAGTCAGCCTCAAACCCTCCAAAACAACTTTTAAAAGGCTGTAGAAAACATAAGTATGGAGTAAAGAAATGGGCTTCCTCAGAATTTCTAATGTGATTCTGTGTTCTAGCTGCGCAATCTCAATGGCTATAAGCTATAACTAGAGATTGGTCATTACTTGGTATGTAGGTGTTGTAGGAACTGGAAAAATGGGTAACTTGAAATGGGCTTGTTACCCTAAATAATTTATTTCTGAGAACCAAGCTGAAATGAACTTTTATGAGGATGACAAATAATATGATTTCTAAGAATTTAATCTTTTTCAGCAATTCCTTTGTCCCCCTTCCTAACCAACAGAAATACTGCCAATCCTTATGGAAGATGTGTTTGTCTAATGATCAAATGCAGCTATCTCTAGGAAATCTAGTACATTCAGTTATAAAAAATTCCAAATCTCTATTTGCATCCCTGACTGCTATACTGAGATTCTGTCTTACATTTCTAAACAACCACCTATGAACATTTATACTTAAATGTCCTGTTAAAGCCTCAGATTCATTAAGTCTATAACTAAATTCATTGTACCAGACCTCTCCCTACATGTCCCCCCCAAAAACTAACTCCTCCTGAATCTCCTAATATTGTTAATAGTATTATCATTTTATGAGCCATCTAAGCTCAAAACTATAGTCATGTTTATGAGTCATGTTCCTTTGGAATATGAATCTCTTCATAGAACAGTGATTATGCCATTGCCTTGCTTAAAAATTTGCATTCAAACCCCCACCTACACTTTGAGCCTTTTCATATACTATAGACACTATACTCTAGCCAATTGGAGCACTTACTATTCTCCAAACATGCCTTGACCTTTTCTATCTTAATTCTTTTGCTTATATTCTTCCTTTTTCTTCAAGATACTCCTCAAATGTCATCTCCTCTATAAAACCTTCTCTGATCATATGGGTTAGAACTGATTCCCTTTACCACAGAACTTTAATTTATACCACTCTTACAGTATTTATCCCATACCATCAGGCACAGCAGGTATAGCTGGTTGAATGGGGAAAAAATCTTTGTACCAAATTTCTCTGATAAGGGTTTGGCATCCAAGATATATAAACAATTAGTAAATATATACAAGATAAATAGTCATCCCCAATAGAAAAATGGTCAAAGGAAATGAAGGAAAAGTTCTCAAGAGAAATGCAAAGTTTTCAAAATTACAAGAAAAAAATTCTCTAAATCATGAATAATAATAGAAATGTAAATCAAAACAACCCTGAGGTTTCTTTCCCCTGCAAATTGGCAAAAATCACCAAAAAATTGCAATAGTTTTTGGAGAGACCGTGCAAAGATAGGCACTATATTTAGTTATTATAATACATATATGCATATGCATATTGTAGTGATTAAAATTATATGTGGTTGCCCTATTTCTGCCTCAAGTCTTAGGGCAGATTAGCTGGGGTTCTAATATATTGCTACTTAGAAATTAGAGGCTACTACACCAGTTTGGGGGGCATTACACATTTATTAAAGCATATTAAATATTAGTAAAGATAGAGTACATGGCTCCAGAAAGTTAAGAAAGAAAGATAGTGGGGAGTGAGAATGGGCTGCATCTGCTCCCTTCAAGTTCCAAAACCAAGAGAGTGTGTCAGAGCGGAAGTCTCCTGAGGGTCAAGAGGAGAGGTGGCCCTCCATATTGCTCAAAGCTAATTGTCTAGCATCATTCTAATCTATTGGTTTACTGGACTTGAGGAGGGTGGTCCATGAGCTAACTTCCTTTAGGTGGTCAGGAAGTTCAATCTACATTTCCTTTGAAGTTCTCTTTACTCTGGGCTGACCTTAAGAAAGGTCGCCAGGCTCTCTGGGTCTCATAGAACCCCATTATTTTCTCACAGTATACACATATATAATTATACTAGTGAATACATTGTCATGGAACTATAAAAATGGTACAATCATTTTGGAAAGCAATTTGGAATTATGTAAATAAAGTGACTAAAATGTCCATATCTTTTGAAGCATAGACTCCATTCATTACCATGGCCTGTGTTCTGAGGAAGCTATTGATAAGAAAAAATTTCCCATACATTCTAAATATTTATAGCAGCAGTTTTTGTAATAGCTAAAAACTGGAAAACAAGTAGATGACCATCACTTGGGGGATGGCTAAACCAATCATGGTACATGAATGTAATGGAATATGACTGATCTAAGAAATGATGTAAGTGATGAAAGCAAAGAAGCCTACAAAGATCTATATGAATTGATGCCGAAATGAAGTAGGCAGAGCCAAGAAAACAATATACACAGTGATTAAAATGATATATTTACTTTTAATTTTTTTTGGTGTATAGTTCTTCCATTTATAATAAAATTAACTGGATTAAAAAGAATGCAGATGAGAAGACACTTCCAACATACTCCTTCATAGAAGTAGGAGAAACACAGATATTACACATTGCAGATGTTCTCAGATCTTCTCAAATTATAAATCATTTGTGTTGATTTCTTTTTTCCTCTACAAAAATATTATTTCTCATGTGGGAGGCCTTTTGGGAGAGTGCTTAGTGAGGGATGCTTGGAATAACTATGGTGATATAAGAAATAGAAAGTATAAATAAAAACTTTTTTAAAAAATCTTTGTTGGGATGATTAGGAAAATAAAGATTTGTTGGTTGGTCTATAGTTCCTCTACAGAACTATAAGGGGCAGTGGCAAGAATGTTGTGATGTTCAAATGAGATAATAGGTTGAAGCATTTTGCAAACCTTAAAGTGCAGTTTTAATAAATGCCAGATATTATCATTATATTAGCCTACAGTCGTTAGGCCTCCAATCTGGTAATGACTTCATTCCCAGAACCTTCTACCACACTCTTGCTCAGCTCAAGCAAATGTTTATAGAGCAATATCAAGGTTTGCCAAAAACACTGCATATACAATTTAAAATTTATTCTGCATTATTAACACTTTCTTAAGTCCAGAAAATTAACAAAACAACAAATCAAGCCTTGATTTGTAACTTGCTGATATCTCAAGTATAAAAGTCTCACTTTGAAATTTTAACTTTCTCTGTAAGCTAGTCAGCTTCAGCACAATCCCAGACAGTGATTTGAGAAACACTGATTTTCACAAGAGAAAGGCCAACTCGCAACTGAATTACTTATTTCTGTGAGTTTTCTGTAGTTCAACATTGGTTGGCATGATCTATGAGATTAACAAGAACAAATTTTCCACTAATATTTATCAAAGATATAGAGCCTTATTTCAGGATCAAAATCATCCTCCTAAGAGATTACAGAACAGATTTTTGCTAAAAGGTACTCACAGTAGCACTTTGAAATAAAAATAGAGAAACCCTTTGAAAATGAATATTAATCATTCAGTAAACATGAAAAATATCACAGTTCTATGACTCATTATTTTGCCCTAATTTCATACCATAGCAAGATTGATAAAAGAAATGCAATCTGATATCATCAAATCCTTTCATTTTTGGTTTCTTAGATGCATTAAAAAAAATATCGTACATATAAGTATGCTAACCAGGTCAACACGTGGTTTTATGTCACAGTGTGGCATAAACTGTAATGAAATAAATGTGTAATTTTAACCAA
Source organism: Dromiciops gliroides (assembly GCF_019393635.1). Lineage (NCBI taxonomy): Eukaryota > Metazoa > Chordata > Mammalia > Microbiotheria > Microbiotheriidae > Dromiciops > Dromiciops gliroides. Next base: position 148,337,420 of record NC_057863.1, read on the forward strand.
GTGAAAATATTTTTAAATGTAGTACTTATAGTAATTCAAACTAAATGAAAATGGGGGCAAGTTCTGGCAGATAAAACATTTACATCTATTTTCTCTTGTGAAACTTCCATCTATCTACTTGTTAGTATGTTTGACTGGATTTCTTATTTAAGATTCAGTAAATAAACTCAAGTGTACATAACAACCAAAGAAATATATGTTCAGTAGGTAGATCTTCATATATGTCATAAGTAGCCCTCTTCCATCAACAGGATGGCCCTGAAAACACTTGGATTCAAACCTTCTACTTGGAGCAAAGCTTGAATTAGCATTCTAGGAGCAAAGGCTTCCAAAGATGATTAATGTTATCACAATCAAAATGGAAATGCAGTTGAGCTATGGTGATAGAAAGACAGCATCTCAAACAAAGGCATTATGCTCTCTACGATCCAAGGAAACAGACTGAAAACAAGAGATGCCAGAACCTTGGGCTAGTATTTGTTATAGGCCGGATCATCACATGACAGCTGTCAGAATTTATTGTCTTGAAATGAAGAAGAGTCAGACAATCAGTCATAATCTCGTTGAGATGGCACAGGTGTGGAACCAGGGGTTCTGGTTCCTGGATAGTTTAGCAAATGTGGTCATTGGCTTCTCCTTTGTTTTATTGTATTTTGAAGAAGTCTTAAGTTGTCAATACCATACTATGAGCTACCTAATGTCTTCAACATAGAGAAACAGTGAAGGATTTGAGCTAAGATGATTGACTCTGTGGAATATAACTGTGTTCTTAATCATGCATTTGAAGCCTATTCAGTTGGGTGGGTCTCTGTCAGAGGTCATAGAATCTTTGAAGTCAGAGATAGCAGGACTCTATCATTTAGGATGAACTTGCTAGTAATTGTGGGTAGGGAAAATTGAAAGCAACACAAAGTCTTGGTTTTAATTTTAACTAACATAATTTACTCTCTGCATGTTAATGAAATCAGAACTTTGATATACAATCTTCAGTCTTGGCAAACATTCTTATTGGTTAACTTAAAACTAATTATCCAATGTTCTAGTTTTCCTACCTAAAAAGAAAAGATCCCATAACTTAGCAACAATTTATAATATGTTGTAGCACTTAATAATTAATTCTATCAAATACTTAGATATTTCCAGATAAAACAAACCTTCTAAATTGAAAGTTCTAGCATTATTGTTATTCAAACAGCATTCAGAATGTTTTGAATCCAAAAAACAGGGGAAGAAATATTGCCATCAGCAGGAACCCACAGACTAGGAATTGGGTAGTTGCAAAGGGAGAGATCTGAGGGAAATCTAAAGAAAAAAAGTAAATGACAGCAGCAGGGGTTTCCCTTTCAAGAGGAGAGAAATAAGGAATTGTCAGGGAGAAAAAAGTTAAATAACTAGCAGAGGTGGATTGTGTGAGAAGAATAGATAAGATGTGAGATAAGAACAGAAAGACAGAAAGAATGAAGCATAAATCAAGAATCTGAAAATAAAAAATAAAGGAAGAAGGTTTCATGAGGTCAGAACCCTCCCTTAATCTGGGTTGTGCAACCTTTCAGGCACTAAAATATTAGAACAAACAATATGAACAGCAATACAAAGTTAGAAGGCCTTTAACATACAAAAATAATATTTGCATTTTAAAAAAAATTTCAGGAAGAGAAATGGAGACTTGATAGGTTATTTCTATTCAAATATACCATTGTTGAATTTATTTAAATCTTCTACTTAATATGGTAAGTGGATTCTGCTAAACTTGGTTTGCCTTATGTAGCTAGAGCTGTTGCCTATTTTGTCTATAATGAGGGAAGAGAGTAAAAGAAAGATATTAAAATATATCTCCTTCCAAACACAGCTTTATAACCTTGAGTGTGCCCCTTCATGTCTCTGGGCCTCAGTTTTCTTAACTTGTATAATGAAAGGTTGGACTAGGTAAGCCCTAAGGTCCCGGTAAGCTCTAGGAACCATATGATTGTATGATCTAAGTCACAGGATAACAAAGTTCACGGGGACTTTGAGGGAGTATTCATTCATTTATTCAGGATTTATTGTGTTGAAGATCTCCTGTGTGCCAACCTCTGTCTATACATGGCCTTCTTTAGGGTGGAACACATGTAAATTGTCCTATGAAGATGGAAATCTATCTTCTTCTTCACGTGTTTTTTTTGTACATTCCCAAGAAAGAAATGTATTTTTTCAAATCCACTTAACAGAAGAAACAATATCATTTTCAAGGTATAAAACGGATTGTGTATTACATGATTACTAACTAAACCAGAAACTCAAATGGTATTTTAATATCCATTTGCTGTTTAGAACTTTGGAGTACAATCTAAAATAGTAAAACTTTAGTTTTACATCAAATTATAAAACCAAAACTATTAAGGAAAGCCAAATTGAGACAGCTGTGATGAGATCTGAGGATGTATGTTAAGCTAATCACTGTTTAGTTTAGGAAATTATAGCTTAAATAATTTATATGCTAGTGAATATTCATTAAGGATTTATAGAAGTTGAAAATGAATAATTTTAGCCATGAAAACTAAAAAGCATGGTATTTCCCATCTCAGAGACCATAAATAAACAAAATGGTAAGACAAAATGAATGTTGCATATTTTTTCCTAAGGGCTTTCTTCAACCAAGAGTCACTAAGAGAAATTAAACATTTTGAAGTAAATGCATGTGTGGACATTTGTGGGGAAATTAACTTATTTCAGAGCTGCAAAAAACAATCAGCCAGACCCAGGGTCATATTCAACTTAGTGTAATTTAAGATTCTAAATATGGATTCTAATCTGTTCCCCCAGTTTGGGGGAAACTGACTAAAAATCACTGATAAAACGAGTTTAGGTTTTTAAGGGTTTATTGGAAAATAGAAAGAAAAAGATTGAGAACAGAATTCTAACAGCTTGGCATTCCTATCTTTCCTCAAATTTCCTGTGAAGTCCTCTACTGCCACCACCATCAAGTCAGGAACCCAAAAGGGCCAGCGCTCTCCGCGCAGGCTCCCTTTCCTCCTTCCTGTCTCCTCCCAGACCATAGGAGGCTCCTCAAGTTGATTGGCTGGTAGCCTTGATAGCCAGCACCCATGAGCAAACGTCATTTCCTGACGCCAAGGAAAAGCCACAATGCCTCTGAGGCATTTTCCCTCATGGTGGAGCTTTTCCACAGCAAGTCTCTAGTAGGCGTCATTCCAATCATTACAACTATGTCTTACTTTTCTCATTCTAGTAGCTTCCTGAGAAAATGTATTAAGTTGATTATTTGAAATCAACACAAATTCAGAGAAGTGCAAGTCTACTGAAACTACAATTCTTTAGCTTAATGAGAACTGCTAGACAATACAAAAGTGCAACACTTTCTAAATAACCTTCTAAGAGCTTGTCATGTTTCATCGGTTTTGAGAAGAGAAGAGAAGATTTGCCTAGCAGGAGAGTAGTTAACAAAGAAATAGCTTCATATGGTACAGATGATTCTCAATGCACCAATGGCATCTACAGTCTAGAGTTATTAGTTAGCCTGAGTACATAGATTTTCCTCACCCCTGACTTCATGCCAAATTTATGTGTGTGTACACTTTAGTCACAGATACTAAACATATTGGTGGGAGAATGTGATCCAAACTTATACATCTATTGCTCCCATATTGACTTATATTGAGTGTACTGATTGTTAGTGCTTCTGCTTGTTTATTGTTTAATTGTTTTCAGTTGTGTCCAACTCTTTGTGACCCCATTTGGGGTTTTCTTGGCAAAGATAATGGAGTGGTTTGCTATTTCCTTCTCCAGAGCATTTTAAAAATGAACAACTGAAGCAAATAAGGTGAAGTGACTTGTCCAGGGTCACACAGCTAGTAAGTGTCTGAGGCTGGATTTGAATTGGGGTTCTCTGGACTTTAGGGCTGGCACTCTATTCCACTGTGCCACTTAGTTGCCCTTGTTTCTGCTTACTGTTAAATTTTTTGTATAAGATCTAACAGTATCATCACTGTCAGTGACTGATTTGGTAAACATGGAAATGCACATTTGGGACTCAAGAGCTACAGTGGTAAATGGGGAGAGCATATTCCTCCCCAACGGAATTACTTCTAGAACTCTGAAAGAATATGAGTGGTGGTTCTTATTTAGGAACTCAGAGCTTCCAGTATGAGGGCAGTGATTGGAACCAACTCAGAGAAAGTGTCCATAATGTTTCATGTCCATTGTGAGGGGCTACAGTGTGGGGGTTCATAGTCAGCATGCCATGTACCCATCACACTTACATCAAATATGCTCCTAATCTGCCTACTGAGATAACACAGGACAAATCTAATTACTTTTAGGCATGATAAAAACACATGTACTTTAAGACATCTATCATGTTCCCACTAAGCCTCCTCTTTTTTTAGGTTGAACATCCACAGGTTCCTTCAACTTGATCCTTTGGCACTATCTCAAGATCATTCATTATGTTGTCGTGACCTCTGGATATTCTTCTTAACAATGTTTTTATTTAAATGTTTTGCCAAGCAGTGGATACGATGTAGTCCTACTAGGTCAGGTTGTAGGCAGGACTATCATATCTCTACACATGGACACTATGCTTTCTTAATGCATGTTGTATTTTTTGTCTGTCATATTACATTGATGACTGATCTTTAATTTGTAACTTCACTGAAACAATTATGTCATTTTTGGACAAGCTTTTGTACAGCCATTACATACACACACACACACACACAACTTGTATTTATGAAGTTGATATATTCATTCCTTTTTATATAATTCAAAGTATAAGACTTTATCCCTATCAAAAAAGAATTTTTACTATATTATACCTTATGAGTAGTATTTGGCCTCTATGTCTGCTTAGACCTCCAAGGAAGAAGCTAAGTTTCATCTTATCAAAAATCTTTTTAGGAGCTTACCCTTCCATCGAGCATGTTGGATTCCCTCCTAGAGTGATATCATCTATAATCTGATTAATAAAAATGTTAGGGGGCAGCTAGGTGGTACAGTGGATAAAAGCACCAGCCCTGGATTCAGGAGGACTTGAATTCAAATTTGGTCTCAAACACTTGACACTTACTAGCTATGTGACCCTGTTGCAAGTCACTTAACCCTCATTGCCCAGAAAAAAAAAAAATGTCGAACAGCACAGGGATGAACACATCACTGGGGTACTTTGCTAAAGCATACATGAAACTATTAATGACTCCTCTTTGCATCTGACCATTAAGAAATCTCTCTAACTTGTCCACAAATAGAATGAGAGACTTTGGTCAAATTATCTTCATAACATATACTACCAGTCTAGTAACTGTACCCCCAAAAAAGGGAAGCAAGGTTAACCTGGTATGACCTGCTCATAAGAAAGATATGTGAGCCTTTTATGATCATCTACTACCTTTTTTAGCTGTTCATTAGCCATCCTTTAATAATAATATCTCAAATTTTGCCAGGAATTGATGTCAGTCCCACTGGCTAAGAGTTTGCAAACTTCCTTCTCTTTACTTTTTTGAAAACGAGGATATTTGCTTTTCTCCACCCTGCAGCACTTCTCCCATGTTATGATTTGATCTGTTAAATGTCATTGACATTAGCTCAACAGTCACATCTGCCAGCTTTGCTTTGTTTTTGTTTTTTTCTAGTACCTCTGGATATAATACACCTGTGAATGGTGAGTTGAACTCATCAAGAACATCTAGGTGCTTATTTATCTCTGAACTAACAAGGTCCCAACAAAGATGGCTTTCAGGCTGCTGATACAAAGGTCATTCTCTTTGACAGATCAAAAAGAAGCTTATTTTGAGTAATTTTCCCTTGTCTCTGTCATCCATAATCGGCATCCTATTCACCCTAAGCAGGGGTTCTTATTCTTTCTTTGATCTCTTCTTTCCCCCAGTATAACTAAAAAACACTAATAGAATTCTATTGCTCTTAGCTTTTCTCACAAACCTTCCTGGATTCTTACTTTTAATACTCCTGAATATTTTTACAGGACTGTGCTACACAGTTGTATTCATCCTCCATTACCTTTCATATAGTTTGTAAAATTAATCTAAGTTGGTCAATCAGTTCAGATAATTCCGTTCCTTTTCTTTCTCTTCATAACTATGTCCTCTTTGTGTGTTCAGAATTTCATTCCTTTCCCGCCTGGTTCACCTCTCTTGTTGAGTTTTAGAATTTGAGATCCTTTCTCTGAACAATTTGAAACCTGCTATCCCTAAATGTAATGTTATATGTCAAACTATGCATAATTTTCTTTTACTTCTCAGTTACAAATTAATTCTAAGATGAAGCAGTCATTTTCCCCTCAAAGTTCCTATTTCCACCCTAGCAACAAGCTCTTCCCTTTTTGTTGAAAATCAGGTCCAAAATTGAAGTTCTCCTCATTGGCTCACCATTTTGGGGAGGGTGAAAATGGCATTACAGTAAGTCCATAAACTATTAGTTGATCTTCCTTCATGAGTAAGAGAGCTTCAACAGAAATTTGGATAATTGAAGTTCCCCTTCACCACAATAACAGACCCCCTTATCAGATTTATGATTTGTGGCCAAAACTCTTTAGCTATTTCCTCTCTAATGTTCATATCAATCAATATAGGCAACAATCACAAAACATAATGCATACCTTCTTGAAAGCAATGGCATTCTCCAATTCCTCAATTTATTTAGGCAACAAAATTAAATCAATTATTGGAGCTAAATTCGAATCTTAGTTCTACTTCTGTGAAACCTTATGCAAGTCACCTAACCTCTCTGCATCTGTTAAATTAGATGACCTTTAAGGTCCTTTCTAGCACTATAAATGTGTGATTATATTAATAACTGCTTCTTCTTAAATAGAAAAATAGTTAGGCATTTTTCCATTAATGAATTGAGATTGTTGTCACTAGGAAATTTCATTTATAGTATATATATAGATATATATATATATATATATATACTAATATATATATATATTATATGCCATAAGGAATTTTGAGGAAAAGAGGCAGAAATTGAAGTAATTCATTAAATTTAGTTATTCTGAGCAGGCAACTTTTCTCTTCATAGTTCCTTGTTTATATTAATTTTTAAAAAATGATATTCTGATGGAAGTTACACATTACAGAGATTTTCTTTCTTTCCCACTAAGGGCTTCCAGTGATTATTATTCTGAATGAACTAAAAATAGCATAAGGGCCAACCAATGATAGGATTGTACCAATATTCATACATCCTCCCCTTAAATATCTGTGGATGCCTTTCACATAAAGAGTAAATATGCTAATTAAATTCAATGTACTTTCTAAATCTACGTGGAGTCTTAAAATAAAAATGAGACAATTAGGCTAGAAATGCAAAGGCTATTTCATTGACTTTAGGTTACTCAAGGATAGTTTTATGGACATTTTAATGAGAAAATACATATTAAAGCCTACATGTGTCCTTTTTTAAATCTTTTGCTTCTTAAATATACTTGCATTTGTAGATATCAAATCAAGAAACAAAATTCTAAAAGATCTGTTATCTAATAGTTGGTAAGTTATATCTTGTTTAGCATGTTGAAAAAGATCTTCAAATATTAAGTAAATTATCTGACTCTGCACCCTTGTCTGATCATAAGAATCAATCCAACACTGCTATAACACTCCCATTCCCACAGTTCCTGAAGTTAAAGAATACATCTCCTTAGTTATAATAATGATTCCTTATCTTTAAAATGATGAGATTGGATGTAGATACCCAGGGGGGATCAAGCAGGACCTTTCACACAACTTAAAAGTATATCATGGATAGGACTTTGCTCTGATAGAAAGCCCCAGTTCAAGAAATAGAAATGGCAATATAAGTAAATGAAAGAAAACCCTGACTAGTAGCAAATCTAGTGATCCCTCCAAAAGAAGAAGAAAGTAATTCCAAAACACGCTGTGAGTAGAGATATGGGATTTTAACAAAGATTACGTGAATGCCCAGAAGAAATGAAACAATAAACAAGAAATGAAACAATTTTTTTTGAGGAAAGAGATGGAAGTTTTTTTTTTTAAATGGTAAGTCATAGTCAGGTAATGAACTCCCTAAAAATTAGAATGGACCCAAATAGAAACCAATGATTCATTAGACAGCAAGAAAATTAAAGTAAAATTAAAAGATTTTAAAAGTAGATGCAGGATACTGGATAGCCAAAAACAAAAAAAAATGACCAGGGAAAAATAGACCAAGAAGAGATCATCTAAAACTCAATGATCTCCATAAAACCATTATTTTTAAAAAGCCTGAACACCATATTCTAGGAAATCATAATGAAAGACCTGTCAAATCTATTAGAATCAGAAGTGAAGAAGAAGTCTTCAAAGTGAAGACAGAATCCACCAGTCATTTTAGGGGGGAAAGGAAAAGTCCCTAGAAAATAATAACCAAATTCCAGAACTCTAATATCAAAATTTAAATACTACAAGTGTTCAGAAAGAAGTAATTCAAGTACTGAGAGACCACAGTTAGGATTGCACAAGATATGGCAGCTTCAACTTAAAATGAGAGGAAATCTTGGAATACAATGTTTAAAAACAACCAAAAAGATATAGTTTTAAAACCAAGAATAATTTACCCTGCAAAAAGATTAAAATGATTCAGGAGGTAGGGGTGGGAAGGGAGACTAAACTTTTTATGTAAGATCCCTTGAAAGAGGACTTCCAGCATTTCTGATAAAAAAGACCACAGTTTGCGTAGGAACTCACAAAACTTAAGAGAAATCTGGAAATGTAAATTTCTTTAAGCATATTGGAAGGATTATGATATGAAAGTGCTAACATTTCAATAAGGAAAAAAAGAAATGTGTGTCTTCAGAACCTTAATGTCCTCAAAGGCTGTTGGGGGAGTTAAATAAGAAAAACAATAGTCCTGGGAATGGATTGGTTCTGTACTAAAGATTTGAAGAAGAAAAAGACAGAAAAGGGATAGCAAAAGTAATATACAAGTATAAAAAAGAGGGAAAAGGAGTTATAGAAATTATTTTTCATAATTGGGGTACATTGAAAAGACTATAAAAATCATGGAGGAAGGAAAGTAGGGGAGTGAGCATTAAATGAACTTCAGATAAAAGTGACAAAAAATAAAAGTGAAAATAGGGTGGGCAGCTAGGTGGCACAGTGGACAGAGCAGTGGCGGGTAGAGTCAGGAGGACCTGAGTTAAAATCTGTCCTCAGACCACAACACTTACTAGCTGTGTGACCCTGGGCAAGTCCACTTACCCCCATTGCCCCCCCCAAAAAAAAAGTGAAAGTAGGAAAGATAATACTTGGAAAGGAAATGTTGCAAGCAAAACACACCTTCTTGTTCTTGAAGAGAGGGTTAAAAGGGGAAGAAGAGAAAAAAACCAACCATAGTCTAATCAACTGTAGACTAGATGGACAAATTGTGGTCTATGAATGGAATATTCTTGTGCTATAAAAAAATGACGAGATGATTCCAGAAAACTTTTAGATAGTAACATGCCATGACATATAGTAGAGGGAGCAGAACCAAGAAAAACAATTTAAACAAAGACAACAACATTGAAAAAGGAAAACATATTTGAAAGATTTACAAATTCTGATCAGTACAATAATCAGCCATGGTTTCTAGAGAGCTTATAATGAAAAAATGTTATCCCATATTCAGTTAGAGAAATAACGGACACAAGGTACAGAAACCAACATTTTTGGACATAGTCACTGAGTGAATTCATGTCTTGGCTGTACTTATCTGTCAACGAGAATTTTTAGTTCTTCTTTAAGTAAATTTAGGCAAAAGGGGATTCAGAGGGATGGAGCATAATCAAGTAGTGAGATTCTAAAAAATGCCATCGAAACTTTCTTTATGCAAAGAAGAAAAATATATGGAAATTCTGAAAGAAATGCAAACAAGTAAGATATCTTTGAAAGGCAAAATGTAAAAGTTATTTTATATTTAAGGGGCAGCTAAATGGTGTATGTGGGATAAGCTCTGGGCCTAGAGTCAGAAGATCTGAGTTCAAATCCAACATCACACATTCACTTACCTCTGTGACTTTGAGCAAGGCCCTTAAATTTTGATATGTTTCAGGTTACTTATCTTCAAAATGTAAATAATAATTGCACCTTCTTCATAGGGTTGTTTATGAGGATCAAATAAAATAATATTTGTGAAAGTATTTGGCATAGTGCATGGGGCATAGTAAGTGCTATATAATGTTGTTATTAATACTTTTTAAGAGTGGTCTGAAATGCATGGAACTTCACATTTTTTCACATGCAATCTTTTTGAATTTCATGTGTAGAATATTATTATACTCCTTTTTTGGTGTTTAAGATCAGGATGAAAAAAATTAAGAAAAATAACAAGATATTCATTCAAGTTAGAGGTTATTATATCCTGATTAGGCGATGGTGGTGTATGTGTAGAGGATGAATACAAGAGCTATTACAGAGGGAGAATTGACAGGTTTTGACCACTGATTTGATATGGAAAGTTAGGGAGAAGGAAGAGTCAAAGATGACTCCTGAAGTTTGGGGTGGTGGTGTTTTTTAACTGAATTGGAAGTGCAGTATGTTTGGCAAACATAATTTGAGAAGAGTAATTCAGCAGAGGAAGATGATAGATTTGTTTTGTACATGTTGGAATTTGGGGTTACAAATTCTGATCAGCACAATAATCAGCCATGGTTTCCAGAGAGCTATGGTAGAGATATTTACCCAGCAATTAGAAAAGTAGAACTGGAGCTCATAGCAGGTACTGTGGGTAGATTTATAGATTTGGAGGTATTCTGAATATAGTTGATCATTAGAGCCATGGCAGTAAATGAGATCACCAATGATGAAAGTAAAAAACAAAAAGAAAAGAAATGAACAAAACTAAGAATAGAGTCTTATAATAGACTCCACTCTTAGGGAGAAATAAAAGGGAGGATGAAATATCAAAAGAAATAAAGAATGGTTTAAAAATGGAAAAGGAAAACTAAAACAGAGGAATAAGTACTAGATAAGTCATATGCTACAGAAAAGTAAAAAAGATGTAAATTGAAAAAGGTCTTGGGATTTGGCAATTAAGAAGTCATTAGTGACCTTAAGAGTAATTTTCAGTAGACTGATGGGGATCCGAAGTCTAGATTTCAAGGAGTAGAAGAAGACTGGGTGAAGGAAGACAAAATGGAAATGGAAGCAAATAGAGGTAAATGGGACTAGGTTAGATATATAGCAGTTGAGAGGAGCCAAGTTAGAGTGAAAGCTTAAGAAAGAGCAGAGTTATAGGATCATAGAATAATAGATTTACATCAGGAATGGACCTAAATGGCTCCCTAGTCCAGTCCCTTCATTGAGCTGTATGGGTTCAGAGATAATACTTAATTCCAATTTTCCTGAACGAAGGGGCAATACTTACCATGCTGCTTCTGTAGTAACATTATTTTATAAAGATATGAGTTGTATTTTTATATGTGAAAACATTTTACAAATATGTTATTTGCCACTATTACGCCCCCTCAAATGGCCTCACCTTTTACATAAGGGGAATCTGACAAAGTCTAAGAGCCCAGGACATACACACTTAGCCACAACTCAGTGACCCCTGATTTTTCTAGTCACTGCTTTTCTGTGAGCTGCCGTTTTGGGGAGGAGGCAGGTGTTATAACATTACTGTGTGGCAGGAAGGAGCTTTGGAGGTTGTTTTTTTTTTTCAGCTTTATATTATTGTAGTTGTTGTTTTTAAAGAGTTTATATATTTCGCAGTTTAACTATCTGTCCAGTTTTATCCTGCTCCAGGCTAGTCAACATCTTATGACACATTGCCAATGTAATGTACTTAGGGTTTTTTTAAATGCATATTAGTGTTAAATAATGGAAAAGAATTTCACAGTTCCATTGGTAATACTCATACAGCTAAACAACACTAAACAAATGACCAACTAATGAACTTTATCTGCTTCAACATCTTTCACAGAGTAGATATAAAAATTTATGAAACAACAAATACAGTATTAATGGCATGTGATGAGTTTTGGCATCAATTAAATAGTGAAGTGATTAATGGATAAACAGGGTCTGCCGAAAACACAAAATCGAAGCATTTTGTTTTATGTTGATTTAAGTGCACATAAACTTCCATGAATGCTGATGGAAGTTACTGGCATGCATTCTTTTCATAGCTACTGGAGAAACAGTATGTACTATTTGAAATCACCCCTTTACCCTTGGAAAAATGAATTAAGCGTGGCCAATGATTGGAGCCGCATACTCAAACATAATGAGCGCAATAACAAGGCTGCTTCCTTACCACACTTGCAGGCTAAGGTGCTAAGAAATCATCCTCCAAATGTGTGTATATCATTGGGGAGTAGGGGGAGGGGGCTTTCTTTCTTTATGGTACTTTCTTTCAGTCTAGGAGCTCTTCAAAGGAAAAAGCCACTCTTGCACTGGTATTCTAATAATAACCACAAAATCCTTCTCTGCTATTTCACTACTGTGCAGGGTTCTCAAAGGCTCTATACATACTCTACTGGAAGGTAATCCCTTGAAAGTTCTAGAAAAGGTTTCAGAATGGTTAAGGTGACAGTCTGAGCCTGCTGTTAGAGATTCAACATACCTATTCAATCAGCCCACAAGTATTTATGAAGCACTTACTTTGTGCCACACATTATGCTAGGTTCTGGGAATACAAAGACAAATTGAAATAGTCTCTGCCTTAAAAAGCTTTCATTTCCATCAGAAGTTAAAACACATACAGAGTTATAAACAAAATATGTACAAAATAAACTCAAGATAATTTTGATGAGAAAGGCATTTGAAGCTAGAAGGATGAGCAAAGTAGAAGGTGGTGGTGCAATTGAGTCTTAAAGAAAACTAAGGATTCTAAGAAGTGTGAATCAGGAGTGAATGAATGTCCAGATATGTAAAGGCATGAAGACATGTGATGGTGTCATTTATAAGCACTGGTCAGAATGCTAGTTTGACTGAATCAGAGAGTATATGAAGGGGACTAATGTATATTAAGGCTGGAAAAGAGAAAGGTTTATCACTTTTGGTTAAACACTAGGTGACAAATTTTGCTTTCTGGAAGAATGAACAACAATACATGCTAATAATGAAATAATTTTTAGACCATCAATATTAACTGTTGGTTCTCAAAAAGTGAAAGCTTAGAATAGTAAGGAACAAATTGACATACTGTTGGAACTGAACTATACCCATATTAGCATTCTCACAAAAAATGTAACAAAAAGATAAGAAGGAAAACAAGCTAAATGGAATTATGACTTTCTTAATATCCATGGAAAAAGCAAACAAAGGAATTGGCAAAATTGGTTTCAACAATGCAACAAGACATATTTCATGGGGCACTTGATCATATTGTCTTTTAGTTCTCATGATGATGGGAAGCAAAAGGACAATCATGAAGATATTTGATGCTTGTGCCCCCAAAAATCAGTTACAAAGGATGGAAAGGTAAAGAAATTCTATGAAGATCTTAATAAGATCCCCCCAAATTACATCAACACATTTCAGTGTTTGGTGACTTCAGCACAAAAATTTAAATAGGAGAAGATGGTGCAAAAGAGCAAAACATAATGTTAAAGGTTTTCCTCTGCCAAGGAGTCTTATTCATATAAGATTTATCAACAGAGAAAATGTCTATTAATAACAGAGAAAACTGTTTTTCCCCAAACTCTTGTGATTGTTGTTATTGAGGCATAAGACAAGGAAATGTATTGCCAAAAAATGTTTATCACTCTCATGAAAGATATCTTGTTCATGGGTCAAATGGACCCTATATATGGTGAATTGTTCCCACCTATGGATAATATTATGCTGATTGCATCAACCCCCGGAACATTAGACAACTCCCTAAGTGTGATCCATGATTATTCAAAAAAATTAGCTTAACAATCCATCCAGGAAACAAAAATGTTTGAAAAATGCCTATTGTCCAGATGCTTAGAAGACCAGTACATGGAATTAGTACTTTATTACATACTGGACAGATACACTAGATGGACGATGAATTGGACCCAGAAAAAAACAAAAAAAACCTGGAAAGTAAAGGCACGCACTTCAATTGAGAAATGGATAAATAAGTTATTGTGTTGTATGAATGTGATAGAATAATGCTGTTGTAAGAAATTAGGGAATATATATATATTTCAAACACATAGAATGAATGAAGTGCTTACTATGAACAAAGTACTGTGTTAATCATTGGAGAATATAAATAGGAAAGTAAGATAGTCTCTTGTTCTCAAGGAGCACCTATTTGAATGGAAAGACTTATACGAGTTAATCATACATAATGAATTAAGCAAAGACATATGAATTTATACCTAGTGTACTAATAAGAAAAAAGACAACTTCTACTATAACACATAAATAAAATAAAAATTTGAACTTTTGTAAACTAAAGAATTAAATGAGCAGAACCAGTATACAATAACTACACTGTAAAAACAACTTTGAAAATTGTGAAAACTACGATTAATGTAATGACCACTCATGATTACAAAGGATTGATGATGAAACATTGGATTTAGAGTCCTGAATGAGAAATATACATACAGCTAATGATGGGATTTGTTTTGCTTAACTATGCCCTTTAACCTTGGAAAAATGAATTAAGAATGGCTGTGAGTGGAGCAGCATATTCACTATTCCATATTACCTTAAACACATACCCTTTGATATAGGGAAAAGAGTTTTTGTAATTAAATAAGCTTCAAATTCTATAGCTCCGTACTCTTTCTTTATGATATTTTTTCTTTATGGTACTAATTAGAGAAAGGAACAATAAATTGTTTTAAAACTGCATAGAAATAAGGGGCATTAAAATTCAAGAGAAATTCGTGCTTTTGTCAAGAATTGAAACAAATACATGAAACAGGCCAAAAAAAATCCTTATTAAAACTCCTTTAGTATGTTGTGAGTATTGAAAAGGGGCTCAAGTATTTCTTTGTTATGTAACAGATCTTAAATATGACAATATGAATGGTAAATGGTGTGACAATTACCCTAACAGTAGGAAGAGTCACATTTTAGAAGCCATTCTAAATGTTAAATAATTAGATAAAATTTGTTTTAAAATATACAGGCCAGAAGGACTTACAAAAAAATTTCCAAGGAAAACAAACATAAAATAAATGTTAATTTGTATGCTTCAGAGCTTAGGATATGGCAGTATGTTTTGTATAGCCCAAAATGCATAGAATATAAGGAAATGAGAATTGATTCTTGTCATGGTGACTTACATCCTTATTTCTTAAACTGCAGGTCACAAAAAAGTTGGCAACAGCAAAAGGTTATGCATATCTGTATTATTTATCTATATACCCAGGATCACATAAAAATTTCTGAGGCAAAAAAGGGGTTAGGAGTAGAAAAAGTTTAAGAAGCCCTGTCCTACATAACTAGAAAGTCTTGTCCCACAATAGCTGTCTTACATAAACTTTGGGATTCTTGGGGATAAATTTATAGCAACCTTTAGGGACTCCACACAGTGGTAAAGAATACTTATTGAATATGTCAAAGCTACCATCTTATACCTAGAGCAGAGGTCTTAATCTGGAGTCTGTCTGTCTCTGTGTGTGTGTGTGTGTCTCTCTCTGTGTCTCTCTCTGTGTCTCTCTCTGTGTCTCTGTGTGTGTGTGTGTGTGTGTCTCTCTCTCTGTGTCTCTCTGTGTGTCTGTGTCTGTGTCTCTCTATGTATACACATATACATATACACACATATGTATGTATACACATATACATATGCATATACATATATACCTACATATTATACATATATACACACATACATATATACACACACATAGGTAACTAATCCTATGTATTTTATGCATTTTAAAACATTATTCTGAGGAGCTTATAGGCTTTACCAATTGCCAAGTTGTCAATAAGTATGTATTAAGTACTTAATATGTGCCAGGTATAGTTCTAAGATCTGGGGATACAAAGAAAGTTTTTTTAATGCCCTATTCCAAGGATCTTGTGATCTAATTGTGGAGACACCATAAAGATAACTATATACAGACAAGATATAGAGATGATAATATGGAGATAATCATATAGAAGAGGCACTAGAATTAATGGCAATCAGAAAAGTCTTCTTAAAGAAGGGTGGCATTTTAGCTGAGAACTGAAGAAAGTCATGGAATCCAGGAGACAGATGAGAAAGAATATTTCAGGAATGGGGACAAGCAGTGAAAATATGTGGATTTAGAAGATGGAGAGTCTTGATTAAGGAAGATCAAGTTCAGTAACATTTGATTTTGAGTACATGGTGGGAAGCAAGGTGTAAGAAGACTGGAAAGGTAAGGAGAAGCCTTTTATGAAGGCCTTTAAAAGCTAAGCAGGATTTTCTATTTTGTTCTGGAAGTAACAGGGAATCACTGTAGTTTATTGAATCAAGGGATAACTAACTACAAGATATGATACAAAGGTATGATCGCAGGCCTTGGCAACAGATTGAATATGGTGGGGATGTGGGGAGGGGGCAGTGAAAGTGAAGAGTAAATGATAATATCTAAGCCATGAGATTGGGTAATAGGGAAGTTGGGAAAAGTGGGAAGACTTGAGGTAGAGGGGAGATAATGAGTTCAGTCTTAGACTTATTGAGTTTAAGGTATATGGGAAATCCAGTTTGAGATCTCCAATAGCAGTTGACAATATGAGACTGGAGGTCAGCACAGATGTTTCAGCTGGATAAATGAATCAGAGAATTTAGTCATATAGGAGGACTCATATGGGGTGATGCAGAGGGGAAAAGCAGATCCAAAAGAACAACTACAATGTAAATCAAAGGTTCTTAATCTTGACTCTACAGATCCCTTAGGATTCTGTTGATAAATTTCAGGGGGTTTGTAACCTTGGGTGGGAAACTGAACTTTAGCATTTCCTTTAACAAGGCAACAAACATTATCATGGGGAGTCACTGGCACTACAATTTTACCAAAAGGGTTCTAGGATCGAATGCATATTTATATCCTATTGCCTGCCTTCTCAAGGAGAGGGTTGGGGAAGGAGGAGAGGGAAAAATTCATAACTCAAAGTTTTAAAAATGTTAAAATTTTTTTTTACATTTAATTGAAAAATATGTCATTTTTAAAAGGGCATTCAATGACAAAAAAAAAAAGTATAGGAACTCCTGATGTAAATGGAAGACATCAAAAGACAACAAAACTCAGGTCAAAGACAATGAATAACATTGGTACCAAACCATTAAAGTTTTAACTATATAATACTTTTAAAACTTTTCATACACATTCTCCTTTTTTGGTAATAGAAGGGAAACTACAAAAGAGGAAAATGTAGTATATACTATCAGTTGCTATTCCTCTTCTGAGTAATTTTGGGGAATGTATTTTGTTGAGAGATGTCATTTGTGTTTCTTGAGATGTTCTTCCTAACAATTATAGCTATTTAAGAGCGGAATGTGAGTTCTTTCTTATTAGAAGACTTTAACATAATAACAATAATCACAATAATAACTTAAGTATATTGCTTTAAGGTTTTACAAATCACTTTTTTTTACAAACAAGTCTGTAAGGTATATATTCCAATTTATTATCTCCATTAAGGGAACTGAGTCTCAGAAATATTAAATGATTCACCCAACTAGCAAGATCAGAGCTGGATAAAAACCTGGACCCTACTCATTTCAAATCCAGGACCCTATCCAATATACCACATTGTTTCTCTAAGTAAAGACTGGATAGCCACTTGGTGAAGGTATTGTGGCAAGGAATTTTAATCAGGCATGATTTGGAACAGATGACTTATGGTCCCTCCCAACTCTGAGACTCTAGAATTCTTTCATTCTGTATGGAAACAACAGGATATATGAAAGAATTCCATTGCTGAGAATAAAGTTTCACATTCTTATTAGAGAAAGATAAGGGGGAAGTCTTTAGGGAGGGAGAAAATCCTAACCAATCACAACTGATGTTGTCTTTCTTTCTTTTTTTTTTTTTTTTTAGTGAGGCAATTGGGGTTAAGTGACTTGCCCAGGGTCACACAGCTAGTAAATGTTAAGTGTCTGAGGCCAAATTTGAACTCAGGTACTCCTGACTCCAGGGCCGGTGCTCTATCCACTGTGCCACCTAGCCGCCACGACAACTGATGTTTTAAAGAATATAACAAATACAGCTCATATCTAGATCTCTTTTCATTTGGTTAAAAGATGCAAAGATTCTGCTCAGGAGTCCTTCCTCAAAGACCTATGTGGTCTTTCTGACTCACAGCACCACTCTAGGATCTGTGCTAATCTTGGAAAGAAAAAAAAATTGAGATTCCTAGAAAAGCAACCCCCTAACATTTTGATGAGTCCTACCCATACCTTGGGAACTTATACAGGCCTCTAGTTTTACTACATAAAGAATTTCACTCCCCTCTGTCACACATAAAAATTTAACAAATAGGCAAACCAAGGCATGTTTCTCCTAGCAAGATAACTTTTTATTAACTGAGCATGAACCCGAGAATAAGGTGGATCAATGGCTGCCTCAATTTCTAGCCAAGAATTCCAAACAAAAAGATTGCTTCCCCTTTTAAAGGTTTTGGGGAGTATAGAGCAAAGAATAAAACAGGTTAGGTGACATCATGGGGTTGAGGGAAATAATTGGTTATATAACTAAGGCAAGGGGAACAAGATGATTGGTTAGAAATTAGGAATGAGGGGCTAACAACAACCACTTCCTCTCCCTCCTGTAACTAAGAAGAGATCATTGTTTGTATCCCTTGTAAGGTCAAAGATAAGGGCCCAGACTTCTTTGTAGAGCAAACCAGATATCCTTGAAGGATAGTTTGGTGGTGTAAAGATATCAGGTCCTACTCCCTTAGGGCAAACTGGATCCCTGAAGATTAGCAGAATTCCTTGAGGCAGGAATAGAATAATGATTAGCAAGAGAAACCTATTATATAGGCAAGATGAATGGGGGGGGCAATGAGGGTTAAGTGACTTGCTCAGGGTCACACAGCTAGTGTCAAGTATCTGGGGCTAGATTTGAATTCAGGTCCTCCTGAATCCAGGGTTGGTTCTTATCCACTGAACCACCTAGGTGCCCAGCAAGCTGAATTTTGAAGCAAGTTCAGAGACAAAAAACCATGACTTGGGCAGTTACAGGATAAAATCAGTTAACTGTAAAGAGGATCAATAAGAAAATACAAGATAAATTTTAATCTTCTCATCTCCAAAGCAAAATGAATTTGAAGTTGCTAGAGAGGTAACCTCCTAACATTTTATATGCCAGTTAACTCTACCTTCATTCCAAAGACTATACTATAGAGTCCTGCAATTTATGTTTCTATGTCAATCATTCCCCCAGAAGGAAAATTATCTCCTCTTTGATAAGATTTAGAACAAAGGGGGTGACTGATCCACAGTGGTCCAAATTAATCAATTCATTCCTAAGCATTGATATGTACTCAGCTGAGGTATTGACTGTAATATTCTTATCCTCCATAGGGAGATGAAATCAGTTGCCAAAAGGCAACCTTAATATCTCTTGCATCTATTCTATGCTCTCTTTCTAGTCATAATGCCATCACCCTGGTTCAGTTCCTTATCACCTCTTGCCTACACTATTGTAAAAATTTCATTATTGATTTTTCTGATTCTGATCTCTCCACTCACCAAATCATTCTTCTTATACTTACAAACAAAACCTTCCTCCTAAAGCACAGGTCAGTGCATGTTGTTTCCCTCCTCCAATGATTCCCTGTTACATTTAGGATAAAGTATAGCCTCCTTACCCTGTCATGTAAGGCCTCTGTCATCTAACTTCCACCTACCTTTCCAATCGTATTTCATATTACTTACATTCACAGACTAAACTATCAAACTGAATTATTATCTGTCCACTAAAATCAACAGGCACTCTCTGCCTGCCTCCATGCATTTGTCTAGGTCTTCCTCTAGGCCTAGAATAAACACATCATCTCCGGCTTTCAGAATCCTTCTGATCCTTTGAGACTCAAGTCAATTTGTGTCTTACCTAGCTCATCCAAGAAGCCTTCCCTGATTCTCCAAGTTGAAAGTGTTCTTTCCCACCTCAAATTTTCCTAGAGTACCTAGTATGTCCAACTTCCTGTCATGTGTTACACTTATCTTACTGTATCTTCCATATTCCCACTCACTGGGATACCGTAAGCTACAAAAAGTAAAGCACTAGATCATGTTTTTAACCTCTGCGTCCCAGTGCCTTGTACATAGTATCCACATGATAAATGCTTGCTGAATGAATGAATTTGTATGTTAAGGACCATATGGAGAAGCTGGACGAAACATAGATTCAATATAAAATTCAGCTATTAAAGGGATTAGGGATTTATTAAAGGGAATTAAAGAAATATTCAGTTAAAAAAATAAGTAGATCACTGAACCTATGATTTCATTGGTGCACGCAGTTTCTAGTGAGAAGGGCGAACTACCAGTAAAGATAGCACCTTCTCTGTAAATTATAGAGTCTTAAGAGTTTCCTAGAGCTCTGACAGCTTGTGACTTTCCCAGGGTCACATGACCAGTATGTCTTAGAGAGGGGCTTGAACCCGTTTCTTTATTGCTCTGAGGCCAGCTCACTATATTTGCTATCTCCATGTTAGAAAACAAAACAAAACAAAAAAAAGGGCAGTTGAAGAATCAGTTAAAACTCTATTACAAAGATAGTCTGCTGGGTTGGAGTAAGGATATATTCAGAAATATACTATGTTTAAAAACATTAACAAAAAGAAAAAATTTTAATTATTTAATGCAAGTTCCCTTTAAAAAAATAAATCAATCTTTTAAAAATTTATTTTGTTTTGGACTTAAAGAGGAGAATTAATTCCTTTCCCCAAAACAAAAAACAAAAAATGCCATTTCAAAAAGACAAAGTCCCAGGGAAAAGAGATCTTTTTGAAGATAATAGTGAAGATAGTTTTATAACCAAATTAAGTATATGCAATTAGCATATGGAACTACCCAAATAGTGAGCTACAGGGAATTATACCTTTTCCCCCCTGATACTTAAAATAGAAATTCATTCTAAACTTTGATTCTTAATGTCTCAAAGTCAACAGGTTAAATGGTTTGTGGTAGCATCAGGAAGACCAAGATTATGGGACTATTTTCTAAATTTTAGAACATAGCCTACCCTAAAAAGTGTCTGGGCTTAGATTTGAAGCCAGATACTGTGACCCCCAAATCTAGTACTTTCAGTCAGGCTACTCCAATTCTCAACTTGGATATAGCCTCCTTTAAAAGTCCAAGAATGTAGAGGTTTGAAGATCAAAATATGATTTACACTGATATAATCCTTACTTTTGACAAAGGGTTCATACATATTACTTCGAGTCAACCCTTACCACTGTGGGGTAGTTGCTATTATGAGTCCCCATTTTGCAGAAGAAACTGGGAAGTCAAGCAACCTATCCTATATCCCATAGCTAAAAATATCTAAGATGGAATTCGATGCTCTCTTCTTGACCTCAGGTTAAGTACTCTAGCCACTTATATCATGATTTGTTTTAAAAAGGAAAACACAAATTTAAATTAAGTAATCACAGATACTAAGTTTAATCAGAGCCAAGTATAAACTCAAACCTGGATATTAGTGTTTCTTTACTCCAGTCTTTACATTTTTGTCAAGTTCATATGCAAACATACACAATATACACATGTGTATATTTACGGATATATAAATTTTTCTAGAACATTGAGGTGTACCCAAAATGAACAGACTCATTTGGGCTCAGATAAATTGTGATTATACCTTTATTTTTGGTTTTAACTAATATATATACAGAGCAGCTAGGGGGCATAGTGGATAGAGTGCTGGGCATGGACTCAGAAACACTCATATTCCTGAGTTTAAATCCGGTCTCAGATACTTATTACCTATGTGACCCTGTGCGAGTTACTTAATTCTTTTTGCCTCGTTTCCCTCATCTGTAAAATGAACTGCAGAATGAAATGGCAAACCACTCTAGTATCTTTGCCAAGAAAACCCTTAATGGAGTTATGAAGTTGGACATGACTAGAAAATGACTAAACAAAAAAATATATAAATTAAAAATATGTTCACATTCCAGTATTTTAGAATGTTTTAAATATTATTCACATTTGGTGTAGGCAAACCAAAGTGTATATAACTAATATTAAAATATTCATAGCAGCACTTCTTGTGGTTGTAAAGAATAGGAAACCATGTTTATTGGAGAAGGGCTAAATAAACTATGCTACTTGAATGTAATGGAACAGTAATGCCATATAAAAAAGGGTGAACAAGAAGAATTCAGAGGATAGTAAGACATAGGAAATGAGACAGTGAAGTAACCAGAATCAGAAGACTATGCAAAATATTACAATAATGCAAATGGGCACAAGAAGAAACAATGAAGAAATTGTGTGTTGTGTAATTATAATGACCAAGCTAGTCCCTGAAAAAAATGTGAGAAAATGTAATTTCTTCCCTGCTTTGCAGAAGTAAAGAACTATGGGTGTAGAATATGGCATGTACTGTTAGATTTGACTAATGTGTTGGGTAGTTTTACTGAAATGCTTTTTTGTTTCCTCTTTTTATGCTTTGATAGAAAGAATGGCAACTGGGTAGGGAAAGGTGGAGAAGTACATTCATAAATGAAGTTTATGTTAAAAACAAAAGATATCAATAAAAAAAATTAAAAGAAAAAAAGAAAAGTATTCACTCACATCATATTCATTTTTTTGCTGGGGGGGGTAGATAATGAGGGAAGGAAGTTGGGGTAAAGTGACTTGCCCAGGGTCACACAGCTAGTAAGCATCTGAGGCTGTATTTTACTTCAGGTCACCCTGATTCCAGGGCCAATACTTTATCCACTGTGCCACCTAGCTGCCCTTACATCATTTCCATCTTGAGAAATGACACAATGTCCCATCTCTGATCAATGATTTGTGAGCAAAGATTTGTTCATTCATATTTAATCAAAGAAGAGAAGGGTACTTTTATAGCAGCCTAAATTTCATTCCTCTGTTTTCCAGGTTTCCTAGGTTTTTCATGTTGAATAGGTGATAAAACAATTCACCGTCTGTCGTGATTTGTGAGATTTACCAAAACCTAAGCAGGCATTTTTTAGATACTTAGACACGTCTAGATATGTTGTTGCTAGTGGCAAAAAGGGTGTCACCATCTCCTATTTCCTCATGGGCTTCTAGAAACCCCAAGGGTCACAAGAAAGTCAAGTCATGGTCCCAGCTGCCACAAGGCAGGAGAGACACATAGGGCATACCACCTGCTCCCATATTGTTAGCCTTCCAGACATCCTGCTATTTACAATTCAAGCCAAACTCTGCTAGAGGCTGGCATTATTATGTGATGTATGAGGGCAATACATAACCTTCTTCCCTTTTCTCTTTAGGTTTCTGGACCAGACATAGCATCTCCCACATCTAGGCACCCCTTATATCAAGATATGACCATTTAGGGCTATGGTGACTACATTTGTGGTTGGCAGCCAGATAGATAGAATGGTACACTTGGGGAATCTGGAAAATAAGTTTGAATAACACCTTAGCCACTTACTTAGCTGTGCAACTCTAGGCAAGACTCTGTCTTCTTGTATAAATGAGGATAATAGCACTTTAGTATTGTTCGGAGAATCAAATTATATATATATATATGTGTATATGTATGTATATGTGTATAGAAAGTGCTTTATAAACTTTAAATGCTAACTGTTATTGTGTGTTTAAGTAAATAGACTAAAATATATATATATATGTTTATCCTCACATATTTTTCTTTCATACTATGAGTAGGTCATCAAGAATTATGATTGTATCTAATGCTTTAAGGTCTACAAAGAATTTTACAAATCTTTTAATTTCATTTTTGTTCTTATCCTATTTTTCCTTTTTTTTTTTTTTTTTTTTTTTTTTTGGTGAGGCAATTGGGGTTAAGTTACTTTTCCAGGGTCACACAGCTAGTAAGTATCAAGTGTCTGAGGTCGGATTGGAACTTGGGTCCTTCTGAATCCAGGGCCAGTGCTCTATCCACTGCGCCACCTAGCTGCCCCTCTTATCCTATTTTTATTGTTCCTTTTTGGTTTTTTATTTATTTTATTTTTTCCCAAGTTATATGTAAAAATAATTCTTTAACATTCATTTTTTTTAATTTTGTCTTCCAAATTCTCTTCTTCCCTGCTTTCCTTCCCCTTCATTGAGAAGGCAAGCAATCTGATATAGGTTATACGTGTGCAGTCAAGCAAAACACATTTCCACATAATTCATGTTGTGAAAGTAAACAGACCAAAAAAAGTTGGGGTTTGGGGGGGGGAACAAGAAAAAGAAATGTAAGGGCCAAATTTAGTATGGGGATAGTTAATTGGGCAGTTTTTATTTATTTTGTTTTTTGTTTTTTGCAGGGCAATGAGGGTTAAGTGACTTGCCCAGGGTCACACAGCTAATAAGTGTCAAGTGTCTGAGGCCGGATTTGAACTCAGGTACTCCTGAATCCAGGGCCAGTGCTTTACCACTGCACCATTTAGCTGCCCCCACAGCCTCTTTTCAATAAACAAAACAGGGTTTATTAATGGGAACAAATTTATAATATGTGAGGTTAATAAAGCTAGGGACAATGAAAAAGGGAATAGGGGAGGGAGAAAAATACAACCTACAAACTCACCACCACCCAGAATCAGCAGTTCCAAAGAGAACCAGCTGCACAGCATTCCCTAGTCCAGACTGAAGGCCTGCCATACCAGCATCTTGCTCCCTCTCTCCCACACACCAAAGTGAAAACCTCTCCTCCCTTCTCTCTCCCAGAAGCCCCCTCTTCCACAGGAAACAAGGCCCTTCACACACATAGCCCCAAGCTAATCAGCCAGTAGCCCTGATTGACAGAACTAACAGGTGGTTCTACAAATGCAAGCTGATGAGCTTCCGGACGCCAAAGACCACCTAGCTTGTCCTCACCAGGCTTCTTGTCATGGTGGGCCTTCCCTACAGTATCTCTCCAGCAGGGGTGGTATTCCAATTCTCACAGAAAGTTCAAAAAAGTATGCTTTGATCCATCAGTTCTTTCTCTGGCAACGGATAGCATTTTGCATCACAAGTCCTTCAGAATTATTGTGAATCACTGTATTACTGAGAATAGCTAAGTTATTCACAATTGATCATTATACAATATTGCTATTATTTATATACAATGTTCTGGTTCTTCTCATTCCATTTTACATCAGTTCATGTAATTGATTCCAGGTTTTCTGAGAGCATCCTGTTCATCATGTCTTATAGCACAAAAGTGTTCTATCACAATCATACACCACAACTTGCTAATTCATTCATACCCAAGGCCTGTGTTTGGTTTTCTGTGCTGTGGCCTGCACTGGCACAGCTTGTACTTGAGCAGTAGCATGCTCCACTCCCACCCTGGTATGACAGACCTCTAAGTTGTCTTGGACTAGAAAATTGTTTCACTCCATCTTTTATGGGTTCTACCATTCCAGAATTTATTTTGAGGCATTAAAGTTGTTTGGAGGTGAATTTGAGAGAACTCCAGTTAGTCCCCTGCCTTTTCTCTGCCATTTTGGCTCTACTGCTTACTGTTCCTTTTTTTTTTTTTTTTTTTTTTTTTTTGACGTGCCCAGGGTTGCACAGCTAGTAAGTGTCAAGTGTCTGAGGTCAGATTTGAACTCGGGTCCTCCTGAATCCAGGACTTGTGCCACCTAGCTGCCCCTACTGTTCCTTTTCTGACATGTTCAAGTATCTCTTATTTATAACGATTTACAAAGCTTTAAAAAAAAACTAGTTCAGAATTCTGCACTTCCATAAATTGGGTATTTGTGACATTTTGGACAAAAAATGGACAATTCCCTTGGTGATGAAAATTTCTCATTTTAAGTATAAAAATATCCCTGTATCACTTTTCCTCTGAGCAGTTATCATTAGTTTGCTATCTGGCTGAAGTGCCACCATCTGCTCTTTAACAGATAATGGCTGGTAAGAGTAGGATGCGGTGACCACAGTGGTTCTCAAGTTGACAAGTTTCCTAAACCACTTCCTTTTCATATCCTCAGGTAATGCTAGCTCCTTGGTTTTGGAACTTCCTCATTTCACACAGCACTTAATTATTTTCTTTCCAAATCTAACCTCTTTCCATAATGAAAATAAAGGAAAAATTCCAATGGGACTTTTTAAAAGCCAAAGTATTAGGATGCAAAATCCCAAGAGTACAATTTATGACACTTTGATGATTACAGTAGAACTCAAGTCCATTCTAAATGTTGATATTAAAATCAATTTCTTCCTTCCTCCACTCAGCCCTCATTTCTTCACCCCTTCTGACTCTCCCCTTAGGGTTCCATATCTAGCTTATGGGAATTGGCAGCTATTGAAAATCACACATAGCAACATCTCTTTCCACAGTCTTCAAGGATTTGTTGCAAACAGGTTTCCCTTTAATGATTTTTATAAATGGTTCTACATAAGCATTGGCTGCTCAGAGGAAAACTGATCTCTCTTTAAATGATTTAAGAGCTACACAATTCCTGTTACACATGGTTCATATATGTCACAACACAATAAGGCCTGCTGAAAATCATATTTGACGAGACAACATAGGAGTTTCTTCTCCATTTATTTCACAAAAACCTAAGTACTCATAATG
Source organism: Dromiciops gliroides (assembly GCF_019393635.1). Classification (NCBI taxonomy): domain Eukaryota; kingdom Metazoa; phylum Chordata; class Mammalia; order Microbiotheria; family Microbiotheriidae; genus Dromiciops; species Dromiciops gliroides. The sequence goes on from NC_057863.1 coordinate 148,363,998, forward strand.
ATAAACCTCCTAGAAATTAGGATAAGCACCAGGCTAGTTTTTGTTTTGTTTTGGGTTTTTTGGCCACTTAAATAAATATTTACTTAGCCATATGCTAAGCCATTAGCATAGGGGAAGAATATTCAACACAGATATTTTGCAGGGAGACTACTTTGATTCAGCTGAGCACAGCTCCACTTCCTCTTTAGTGTTCATTCCAGGTTGCTGGCCTACTGAAGGTGCCCACAACTTTTACTCTCTTTTTTTTTGTAAGTCTCAACAGAATAGTAAATAAAATAAGCATTTCTAGTTACATTGCACAACAGAAGGGATGTTGTTGTTGTTCAGGGGTGTCTGAATCTTAATAAGCCCATTTGGGGTTTTCTTGGCAAGGATACTGAAATGGTTTTCCTTCTCTAGCTCATCTTACAGATGAAGAAACTGAGGCAAACAGGGTGAAGTGATTTGCCCAATGTCACATGGGTAGTAAGGAAGTGTCTGACATAGAGTTGAACTCTGGAAGGTGAATCTTCCTTATTCCAAGCCCAGTGCTCTATCCACTGTGCTGCTCACAGAAGGAATAGGAAAAGGGAATAAGCATTTTTGTAACCCCTAAAATGTGCCAGGCACTGGGCTAAACATTGTGCAAATACTGTCTCTTTTGATCCATACAAGATCCCTCTGAGGAAGGTGCTGTTATCCCCATTTTATAATTAAGGAACTGAAGCAAACAGAGATTAAGTGACTTGTGCAGGTCCCACCACTCTATTCACTGGGCCAAGGAGAGGATTATCCCTAAAACCTTCTGGCTCCGACATTCTATGATTCTAGAGTGTAGTATAATCTGAAACCAAGGAGAGAAACCCCATGGCATGGCTCTTACCATTCATTGCACCATTCCAACGGATCTGTGATCTCCTCAATGTGAACATTGTCATCAGTGAAGAAACTCATAACCCTAACATCCTTGCTCATCGTGTGTCACTGTCATTCAAGTCCCACAAGTCCCAAGAGTTCATACTTGCTCCTCTCCTACCATGATAATGATAGTAACTTAATTTAAAATGGTACAGAACTTTGGAAACAGCCACACAAAGATCAGGGTTTTCTATCCAGCATTTGTAAAGTTTATTTAATTTTCACATTTTTACCAGTTACCTTAAATGCTAATTTAGAATCTTAAAGCAAGTTCCATCTTTTTGACCTACATATTTATCTTCCCCCTTTTTTCATCATCTTTAGATGTTATGATATTAACAAAGTAACAGATGGCAGTTGCTGTGCTATAGAAACCTCACATTAAGGAATCATAAGTAATTGCAATAAATAAAATAAGAGGAACTTGATATGACACTTCAGGAATAAAGGTTATCCTCAAACGGAAATTCATCTACAAAAAATTATTGCATGCAAAACAGAAATATTATAAAATGTCAAACATGATTATCTATTCACATTCTGTTTTAAGAAATAGAGATTGCAAAAGAAACGGGGCTTGCTTAGTATGTTCAACTTGCAAACAGAAAAGTCCTTTAGCAACAGAACTTCCTGACCTGAAAATAGAACTTTTACAATTTGAACAAGATGCCCCCTTTTTCAATAGTGTTGAGTCATTTCCTCCTTTAAATCTTGTTTCAAAAACCAGAACCTGAACCTCAAAAAGTTTGGAATTTAGGTTTGCCAAAATAGTTAGGACTGTGATATTGATGCAATAGTCCTCTGAACATTGGAAGAATCTTTGAGCCTCTTCCTGTCTCTTCTAAACTGAAACAACAACCTTATTTCCTCATTTATTCTCACTGAATCGCTTAATATAACAGTCTACTTCAAGCTTCATTATCTCCACTGTAGTGATAGGGAATAAGGATCAAAAGAAGAAAAGAAAGGTTTGTTGTCTTCAAGAGGGCTACTCAGGCTATCTGATAACAAAAAATAAATTGAAGGGTTAAATATTTCTGTTAAATCAGTTATGTGGATTTACATAGGCAAATAACCAGTTATGAATGTATACATATACATATATGTGTATATATACATATATGCGTATATATATACATATATGTGTATATATGTACATATACATATACTTTTTACTGGATTCAACATTTTTAAGAACTGAATTTGGCACACAGATTGTACATCTTAACATGTGGATTCATTCATTCAACAAACGATAACTACAGTTATATAGCACCATTAGAATTACAAAGCATTTTATGTACATTACTTTATCTAAACTGGGCCATCACTTCAATAAGACAATCCTTATATGCCTAACTGGTTTTTTATTCTACTCACCACAGCAACAGTTTCAAACCTTTTCTTCTCTCCTTAAGCATCACACAACATCCTTTATCACCATTTTCTCAGCTGAATATCTCACTTCATACTTCACCAAGAAAATTGTGGTCACTTACCGAGATCCTTCTTTTTACCTCATCAGACTGTCATTATTACTCCACCATATCTGTTCGAGATGGCCCTTATCCTAACTAAGGCCAACCTCTCAGAGGGTATATTTAATCCATGTCCTCCCATCTTCTTTAGCAAATTGTTCCAACTGCAATCCTTCCCATCCTAGTCCCTCTGTTGACTACTTTCTTCTTTTTCTCTCTTCTCTCTAGTCTTGCATGACATTCCTCTCCTGCTTCTGCTCCCACCTGTGCTCATTATCAGTATTCTTTTCTAGATCATCATCAATATTACAACCACTAACTGTGAATGTGTACCCCATAAGGCTTGGTCCTCAGGCTCCTCTCTTTTCTTTATGCTGACTGTCACAGGTGATCTGATCATTCACAGGTAATCTCCAAATAGTTATATTATGATCTCTGCTGAATATTATAAATATACAACTATATATGCATGTTCAAAGTGGATATTCAGTAAGGTATCTCAAACTCAACAATTCAAAACATCACTCAGTTTCTTCTCCTTCCCCCAAACTTGTTGCTGTTTGTTTGTTGTTGTTGTTGTTGTTTGTCCTTTGTTCCCCAAAGGACCATGACATCAGGGAGATGATGTCATGATTTGCAGTGAATTGGATTTAAATGAGGGAAGGCTGTGCAAAATCACCAGCCTCACTCTCTCTTCCAGATCTCTGCTTATACCTCTCTTCTCTGTGCTCACGCAGCTACTACTCATCACTTCTCTAGGCTATTTCAATAGCCTCTTAATTAGTCTCCACTTTCTCACCCACTCCATTCCATCCTTTACACAGATGGAAAATGATCTTATTAAAATATAGATTTGACCATGTTATCTCCTTTCAATAAAGGCCAGTGGCTCCCGATTATTTCAAAGATCAAATAAAACACCTCTTTTTGGCATATAAGCTCTTAATGATCTGTCCCCTTTCCTATCTTTCCAGTCTCCTTAAACATTACTCTTCTCAACATACTCTAATATTCAGCTATAATAGAATTCTTAGTCTTCTTTACATGAAATATTCTGTCTCCAGTCTGCAAGCTTTTGCACTGGCTATCCCCCATGCCTGGAATACTTTTCTACCCTGACCATCACATCTTAGAATCCCTGATTTTCTTTGTCAGTTCAAGTTAAGCCTTCAGCAAGAGGCTTTTCCAGTTCCCCCAATGGCTAATATCTTTTCCTCCAAGGTTAATTTATATCTCCTTTATATGTGTTTTGCATATACTTATATGGATATAGAATCTCTCCCTTTAAAATGAAAACCTAGTAGGGTTAGGAACTATTTTATTGTTACTTTTTCTTCACATCTCCAGCACCTAGCACAGTATCTGGTATATAATAGGCACTTCACAAATGCTTGCTTGGTTATCTAATTTTGGTTTCACAACATCCCTATGAATTAGATGTTATAACTATTTTGTTGTTATTTAGTTGATTAGTGATGTCTGAATCTTTGTGACCCCATTTGACTTTGAATGGTCTTGTGGGAGATTAATGCTCCGTATATCCAATTTTAAATCTCACAACTTTTCCTTGTAAAGGATACTGGAGTGTTTTGCCATTTCCTTCTCCAGATCATTTTACAGATGAGGAAACTGAGGCAAACAGAGCTAAGTGTCAGGGTTACACAGCTAGTAAGCATGCGAGGCCAGATTTGAACTTGGGTCCTCCTGACTCCAGGGCCAGTGCTCTATCCACTGTGCCACCTAGCTGTTTCCATGACCATTTTACCAATGAGGAAATTGAGACTGAGAAAACATAAGTGACTTCTTTAGGATCATCTAGGTATAACATATCTAAGGCAGAATTCGAGCTTGGGTCTTCTAGACATCAACTTTAGCACTGTTCAATAGATATGACACTTTCTCAAAATACATATGAAAGAGAAATGTTTCATACCTCTACTTAAATAGTTGCAGAGGGCCTGGATTTTTGGATTAAATCAATCAGAAGTATAAATAAGACCCAGATAACTCTATTGAATCAATAGATCAAAAACATTAAACCAAATTCAAACAACTTAGCTGATAAAGTTGTCAAGGAATAGAATGCTTTTAACCATTGGATGAAATACAATAATGCTAGAAAGATATTGCATTGGGATTGGTTGAAGAGATTGAATCAAGTCCTGTGGGTCTGAGATAAAGTACTGTTAGGGGTTAACTAAGCCCCCCTTTTACTGTTTGAGCAAAGCTCACAGACAGAAAACCTCCTTCCAGAAAATACGTGCTGATTCTTAGTTAGCCCTTGATAAGAGGACTGTAAACCACAATGATCCTTCCTGGATGTGGATGCATTTGCTGGGCACCAAGGATGATGCATTTGCATAGGTGCCAAGGAAACTTCAAAAGACAGAAACATGCTCCTTATCATAGATAAGGCCTACATGGCCAAGGTCTAGGAACCAATCGCCTCATCCTGCTCTTTTGGCGTGAACTTCACACAAAGACATTCCTTTTGCTCACCTCAGGTATAAAAACGTCATACTGTCCAAATAAACCTTGCCTTTCGCCTCCACCTGAGTGCATGGGGCCCTTCCAATCCCATCCTATGTCTCTGTGTCTTTTTTCCTTATCATCTTACCTGTAGCAGCATGGGAACCTGTTCCAGCAGACTACTGGATTCGAAACTGTCAAAGTACAAAGCCTATCTGGAACCAACATTTGAGTGGAAGAACAGCCTAAACAAAAATAGTTCTAAGTATGCCCCAGAGAAGAACAGTGGTATGATGTCCACTGGAAGTCCCAAAGCTCTGATCTTTCTAAATTCACAAAGTTACAAAGTCTAAATTCACTAGTCAGTAAGGAAGGAAAGGAAGGGACAGAGCCTCATTCTTCTCCCCACCACACACCCCTTGCCCCACGCACCATACTCTGGGGCTTGGCTGAAGATTCTATCATCATTGGGCTCACCCAACATTCAAGTCCTGGGTTCCACAGTGACTTGCTATTCTACCATGAACCCACATAACATTACTATATCTTCAGCCAATCCCAATACACTGTAGCATTAGGATTTCATTTCATCCAATGGTTTCCATTTCTTCCAAATAGTTTAAGGGACTATTTGAAGCAAGTTTAAAACATTTGATCCATTGATTCGGTAATGTTTTTACCAAATAAATAAATAAATAAAAATATTTGCATGCTTATATGTCCTAGCTATTATACTGAGCACTGTGAATATAAGTACCATCAAAAATAAAGATGGCCCCTGTCTTGAGAAGTTTACATTCTATTAAGGAAAATTGTTCAGTTGTTTCAGTCATGTCCAACTCTTCAGGAACCCATTTTGGGGTTTTCTTGCCAAAAATACTGGAGCATTTTGCCATTTCCTTCTCCATCTAATTTTACAGATGAAGAACTAAAGCAAACTGAATTAAATGGCTTGTACAGGGTCACATAGCTAGTAAGTATCTGAGGCCAGATTTGAGTCCAGGAAGATGAATCTTCCTGATTCCAAGCTCTATCCACTGTGCCATTTAGCTGCCCAAAGGGAAAGACAACACATAAAAGAGAGTAACAACATATAAAGTACATGGAATGGGGCACGGTGAAGATGTCTGGGGAGTCGGTGATTATGGCTGGCTTATGAATTTGCTTAAAATGAAGAGTCTAGGAATAACTTAGCAATAATATGAGGAAACTATAGGAATGGAGGGATGTTCCTGGGTGAGAAGGCTGCAGAGGCATGATGAAGAATTCAGAACTTTAACCAATAGAGGAATGAAGGACTGAGTATGACCGGTCTGGGCAACTTCTCAAAATTGAGGTCCTGGGAGGAACTATGAATCAGAGGAGGGAGAACAGAAAAGTAGAAACATATTTTAGGGTGATAAGACTACCATGTATAGAGGCATCTTCCAGGGTCAGAAGACTACTAGAGAATGTTGAAGAAGCCTGGAGAATATAGAATAGAGTAGGGGAGAGGAATGAAGGAATGATAAAGATATCAGGGCTAGAGCAATTTGTTAGTTTACTTAAGTGGAGTATGGTAATTGATTCAATAATGATATATAGGCATTATTCATACCTTGTTCCAACCTTTGATTACTTCAATTAAGAGGTGGAGGATTCTCTGTAGTTTTTGTTGGGATATGGAACACCTACCTCTCTTATATGTTAAATCTCTTCACAAAGCTAGCAGATAGATCTTATATGATAGACATTCCAAATTAGCATGCCTTTAGTTCATCTGAGTTTTTGAAGTTCATGGAAGTCAAACCTTGCAATCATCAATTGAAGAAAAACTGAAAAAATACTCTCTTTTGTACTAAGAAGTTATTCTTTCAAGTGTGAAGAGAAGAGTTTTGGAATAAACTTAATTTCCTCTGGAATGGAAGGATAAAGAGGATAGGATATTTACTGACTATTTTTGTATATTTAATTTGAGTTCTGAGAAACTTGGATTCAGAGTAAGGATTCAGGAAAAATGCAAGATTAATACAGTAAATGCAGTGAATAAAAAAAATGAGATTGAATATAAAAAGAAATTATGTCAGTTAGAAGTGTAAATCTAAAAACTAATTATGGGTGAGGAAATACAGAAAAAAATGTCAAGTTCTAAATTTTACTGAAAATCTGTGCAGCTGTTATAGAAAACCAACAAAATACCTGTGAGTATAATATCATTTCACATAGTATTTCTTTTTCTATTTCTTCAGTAGGAAGAATTTAATAAGAGCAACTCCTGAACTATTAAAAACAAAGCCGTTCTTTGCTCAGTCTTCATTCTCTTTAACCTCTCTGCATCTTTTGATATATGGCCATGCCTTCTTGGCACTGATCATTCTCAGTCCTCCCAGCTTTCTGACCATTCTTCATCAGGCTATTTTCTTGGATAATTATCCAGAACCTCTTCAATCTGTCTCTCTGTCTCCCCTCCCCCTCCCCCCTCTCTCTCTTTGACTACCAACTGCTCATTGGACATCTTTACTTGTATGTTCCATAAGTACCCTTACTTTGACATGTCCCCAAATGAATGAATTATATTTTCCCTTACACCTTTCAAAATCTCCTCCAAACTTGCCTTTTGTCCCGTTGAAGCTTAGAACACCAAGAGACATCCTCAACTTTTTCCTTTACATCACTCCCCTTTCCCCATATCCAATCACTTTCCAAGTTTTATCAATTTTATCTCCACGATATCTCCCATATCTGTCTTCTTTCTACCCATACTACCAACTACACTTGTTAAGGCCTTTATCACCTCTGGCCTGAAGTATTGCCTCCTAATTGCACTCCCTTCTTTCATTTGTTCCCCATTCCAATCCATCTTCTATACCACCAAAATCATCTTCCTCAGACAAATATCTGACCATGGAATTCCCTGGCTCAAAAGTCTTCAGTACCTTGCCATTTCACCATAAAATATACAGTCTGTCATTTAAAGTCCTCCAGAATATGGCTCCTCTCTACCTTTCTAACTAAATTTCAAACCATTCTCTTTAACTCATTCTATGCTTCAACCCAACTGGACTACTTCCTTCTCCCTTAACTTATTTTTTGTTTGCTTATTCAAGACCGAGTCTATCTAGTTTAACCAGGCTGGAAGTGTGGAGGCTACTCACAGCCCCAGTCCCACTCTGATCAGCATGGGACCTTTGACTTAATCTCTCTGAGCTTGTTCACTCTTCCTTAGGCAACATGAAGCTTTCCCCTCACCTACTTCACTCATGTCCATCAATACCAAATTTAATGCCACGACATGATTAACTTAGCCTACTACTGCAACTTAGAAAATCAGGCCTCAAGAGATCTGTCAAACCGAGCCTCCCCTCCATCAGGAATTATAACCATGTGCCACCACATGGATCAATATACCTGGGACTACATCTCCTGACTTTATCCACTTCCATAGGTAACTAGGTAGAACAGTAAATAGAATGCTACACCTGGAGTCAGGAAGATCTCTATTCAAATCCAGCCTCAGATACTTGGTAATTGTGTGAACCTTGGGCAAGTCACTTAACCTCACTCTGGCCCAGTTTCTTCAACTGTAAAAATAGGGATAATAATAATAGCACCTACCTCCCAAGGTTGTTGTTAGGATAAAATGAAATAATATTTGTAAAGCACCTGGCATCATGCCTGGCAAATAGGAGGTATTTAAAAATGAATGGTATGGTTTTTTTTTCCCCTTCTGCCCTGCTATAAACTGTTCCCCTTACAACAGGTAAGGAGTACATAAAGTTCTCCTGTAATTCTTTGCTTTCTTCAAGGTTCAACTCTGATGTGACCTCTACTTTATAGCCTGCCCTGATATCTATAGTTTTTAGTACTCTACCAGTTCAATAGCATTATACTTGTATAAATATTGTATCTAAGTTCCTTGAGGGAAGCAACCATAGGGTTTTTGTCTTTCTATCCCAAACATAGTACCTTGCATAACAATAATAATAGCTAACATTTATATAACACTGTGTTTTTGTTTTTGCCAGGGCAAAGAGGGTTAAGTGACTTGCCCAGGGTTACACAGCTAGTAAGTCTCAAGCGTCTGAGGCCGGATTTGAACTCAGGTCCTCCTGAATCCAGGGCCGTTGCTCTATCCACTATGCTACCTAGCTGCCCTTATATAACACCTTAAATTATCTTATCCAAACCTTTTGTGGTAGGTCCTCATTTTATAGATAAGGAAAATGAGGCAGAAAAGTATTAAATGCTTCACTCAGGGTTACACAGCTGATAACGCGTTTGAGGTAAAATTCAAACTCATGTACCTTCCTGACTCCAGACCCAGAGCTCTATCGACTGCACCATCCAACGACCTCACAATAAATATGTCATGAATGTTTGTTGAATTGGAAGAACAATTTAACAATTATATGATCTTCATGAATCTTTCATTTTAGTTAAAGTTACTGATAGAACTACAAAAACGAGGCCAAGAATGCACAACACTAAAAAAACAATCTAGTAAGAACTAGAGGTTTGTTATTTTAGACCCATTCCTGAATAGCTAAACTTTAAGCAGAGAGATAACCTCCAAAGCAATTTAATTCTGCATGTTGTGCTGGTACAAAAATAAAAGCCTCTTTTTCAATTTCATAAAAAAAAAAATAAAAGAAATAGACTGCTCATTGGAGGACATCTGCACTGACAACAGCAGGGTACTAGATTGATGAGCCAACAGTTCTCTTCCTATTTCTAGCCACTATGATGGATGGGATATCCAGAACACAAACAAAATAGATATAATGCAATTTGTAGCATTTTGTAAACTTATTCATCCCCTTACTATATTCTGAGTAACAAAAAACATTTGTTTTGTGAAGGTATTTTGCCAAAGTTAGAAAGGCTCTTTGAAGGCAGTTTGATCCAGTAGAAAAGGACATGTGAATTGGCATTTGTCTGGACTCAAATACTGCCTGCCATACTTAGTAGTTATGTGACCACGTATAAATCACTCAATGTTTCTAAGCCTTTATTTCCTCAGTTCTAAAATGGGAATAATAATGTTCTTGGCATTTACCTCCTGTGATTCTTATAAGAATCATATGAGATACAACATATAAAGCACTTTGCACATCTTAAGTGACTATTTAAGTTAAATGTCAGCTGTTAGAATTTGGGGAAAGATGACACTGTGGGAAGCGAGGGGGAAATATATGTTTCTAAAGGATTTTTTTATTAAATCCATCACATGTGATCTTTTTTGTAAAAGGTTTATTGGTTTCTGGGTATTTTGGGGGTTTTGTTTGTTTGTTTAACTTTGAAATATTACAAAGAGAGGGAATAAATAAAGTCTGTCTGGAGTTCAGGTCCTACACCAACACTCGTACAGAAGCACACACGATGAAAGCTTGCGTAGATGCTGAAAAATATGCCTTGAACTGGAAGCTATGGAGTGAGAAACATGAACCAAGGCTATAGCATAAATTTGGTGTCTCCTGCATTGAATTCTCTCTTCATGTATGCCATACCTTAAATATCACCATCACCCATACATAGCTCTGCTACCAAAATGCCAGTGAACTCTGAAATTCCTTCTGATCATAAGTTCCCTTCTTCCATCTCTCCCTCTGCCTAGATTTCTGAACCTATTCTTTTTCTTCATGGTAATCACTAGTCTTTCTACTTCTGGTTTTCCCAGTTCATCACCCATGCTCTGGCCTGACCTTCTTATCTTCAAAGTCTTGACCAAATTAGTTGTCCCATTCAAGTACATACTATCCTCTCCCCTCGAATCTTAAGAAAACAGTGATAGACTCCCCAAAGGGTGTAGCTATTATGTTTCACTCTGGGGTTCAATGCACAAAAATTGCTGCATAAAAGGTGGGCAGGTTTGTAGTTATATCCATCCAGGCTAATTCATTTTGATGGGCATAACCAAAACCTTTAAAAATTGATCCACCAGAGCATGGGCATAAAATGCCAAGTCTTGATTTAGAATCTGGAAAAGGCTGGCATATACGGTGATAGTCCCTTGTCCCTCCCTAAAGAAATGAGCAGGGGCAGCTAGGTGGCGCAGTGGATAGAACATCGGCCCTGGAGTCAGGAGTACCTGAGTTCAAATCCAGCCTCAGACTCTTAACATTTACTATCTGTGTGACCCTGGGCAAGTCACTTAACCCCAATTGCCTCACCAAAAAAAAAAAAAAGAAAGAAAAAAAGAAAGAAATGAGCAAATCTATTGGTAAATAATCTTGGCCCTAAGGGAGGGATATCAAAAGTTTCCTGAAGCCCCTTCATACTGTCCAATAGAGGACTATTAAAATAATCAGGATCAGGCAAGCAGGATAGTATCAAAGTGGAATAAGATAACAAGATCATAAATTTAGTACTAGAAGGTATGTTAGAGATCATCTTGTTAAACCTTCTCATTTTATAGATGAAGAAACTGAGCAACCGAGTGGGAAAAGACTTGTTCAAAGTCATGTAGCTTAAGTAAGTAACAGGGCTGGACTTGGAACCCAAGTCATCTGAATCTGAAACCAGCGCTCTTTCTACTACACCATGTTGTCTTCCATTTGGAAGGTTCATGAAGACCAACTTTAGCTAGGCCTGAATCTTGGGACATCTCTCACCCATTCAAAAAGAGTATCCAGATGGGTTCTATCTGAGGCCAGGTCCACTGACTCCAAACCCTATTAAGTTAGGAGTTTGCTGTATTTAGAGTCAAAAGTATGGTTAGGTTTTCAGAAGTCTGAGGTGACTCCCAAACTTCATCAGATCCAGGATCTCTTTGGGATTGTCATATCCTACCTGTTAATCAGGGGTAGTCATACTTGTCACACTTACCTCACAGGAAAGTTTTTAGAAACAATATTATTAATATATGATATTAATGTATAATATTAAATAACTAAACTTTATTAGTTTTTTCTTGCTTCTTTTCTACATTATTCTCATCTATCACCCGTTCTCTGACTCCTCTCTTCACCTCCTTTCCTAGCTGTCCCTATTTAACTTTCAATCCTTTTTCCTCCCCAATGGAAACATAGTATTCACCCCTAAAGCGATCCTGGCCTCTGATGGATGGGCTTTTTGCCTTATCTTGCCTGGATACAGGCCTTTACTTCACTTTTGAGCCACAAACTTCCCTTTCCTGAAATCCTTTATGTACTATATTTCCCCATTGGTGAATAAACTCCTTGAGAGTAGGGAATATCTCACTTGATTGCATTTGTATCCCCAGTTCTTAAAACGGTGCCTGAGGGCAGCTAGGTGGCTCAGTGGATAGACTACCGGCCCTGGAGTCAGGAGTACCTGAATTCAAATCCGGCCTCAGACACTTAATACTTACTAGCTGTGTGACCCTGGGCAAGTCACTTAACCCCAATTGCCTCACTAAAAATAATAATAATAATAATAAAATAAAATAAAATAAAAAAATAAAATGGTGCCTGGAACATAGTAAGCACTTAATACGATGTCTATTTGTCTATCTCTGTCTATCCTTTCCCTTCATCTTCTCCTTTTGTTTGAACCATTTTTCTTTTTCTTCTTTCTAATCATTAGATAAAGCAGAGACATCGAATATGTAGCCCACAACACTCCTGAGAACTGCCTCAAAATGTAGTCCTTATAGCTGAGTTTAATGTATTAACAAAAAGAGAAACATATGAATATGTGTGGTTTTCTAAGTCAGTATGTGGCCCACAAGGATCTTTATTATGGTTTAGTGGCCCTCATTTCTATTTGAGTTTGACACTAGGCACAATGATGGAATGGAAACCAAGACAGATTGAGAATCAGAGACCTAGATTTGAATTCTGGCTCTGCCACTTATTAGGTGAGTAAACCTTGGGCAAGGCATTTGACCTCCAGGGCTCAGCTTCCTCAGTGTAAAATGGGGAGATGGAGATCAATGATCTCTAAGGTCCCTTCCAGCTCTAAATCTATGGTTTTTCATATGCACATTCAGAGGTATTTTCTATGTGATCTGATTTTCTTCTAATAGATAGCAACTCCAGATTTAGCCAATCATCTCTCATGACATCCTCTTCAGTAAATGGACATGTCTTTCTCTATACAACAGTAAACATTATAACAACAAAGGGACATGAACACCCTTTATTCAATACTAATCCACCCTAATTTACAACTTCCTCTTGCTAAATATTCTCTCCTTTCTTGGCATCTGAGACATCACAATTTTTTTAAAAGCAAGAATATTTGCCCATCTCCAGGCCTGTGAAATTTCTCTCATTCTCCATGTTTTTCAAAGATTACTAAGGAGAGCTCAATGATCACATCAACTACTTTCAGGATGAATTGCACTTGTGAAAGCTAGGTGCCCTTTTACAATCTCCTCGATTATCTTGGTTTTCTGTTGCATTTTTTAAACTTTTTTTTTTTTACCATTTTTGTTATATTCTTACAAGTCCTAAAATAGTTCTCTTTTGATAAAGAAAATGGAGGCAAAATAAGAGTGAATAGTTTGTACTACTCCCCATCTTCCATTGTTATCAATAGCTAACATTAGTTTGGTTTAAAAAAAAATTAATAGCTAGCATTTACATAGCACTTTAAGGTTTACAAAGTATTGCACATTTCTGACCTGAGAGGTCAATGCTGTTACTATCCCTATTTTTTTTTAACAAATGGAGAACTTGAAGCAGAGAGATGTTATGTGAATTGACGACAGTCACATAACTAGTATCTGAAGCAAGATCTGAACTCAGTTTTTCCTGATTCCAAGCCTAACGCTCTGATGATTTCTCTACTCTAGCAAACTCCTAAAGAGGTAATTTCCTACTACCAATGCAAATCAACACCTTCTCTGCAACTTGTATAGTCTTATAGAGTTTTTTGGGACACTAAGAGTTTACTGCATAAGGTCAAACAGCCAATATAAGCCAGAGGTGGGTTTTAAACTGGAGTCTGCCCTGGGCCAGTTCTCTACACACTAGACACCTTGTGTCTTATAAGCAGCCCTATAGGACTGGGGGACACTATATCCCAGGCCAACTTCCAGGCCTCCATTGTTGCACCCTTCTACTAAGGCATTCCTAGATTCTACCTCCTATGATCATAGGTGTACCGGGAGCTTGGACTGGGTTATGTTGTACACCCAGCCCACACTGTGTGCATGTGTGTGTATGTAATAGATTTTATTACAGAAAAATAGCTTCACATTGTATTTTATAATTGTTTGTCACATTCACATGTTTTCCAAATTAAACAAATCCCAAAAAACTCTTTTCAATTTGCATCAGCTCAGTCAAAGCAACAGATGGTCAAAGTCTCTTTCCTTCCCTCAGGCTTCTCTGTATACAATCTCTCTGCTATTCAAGGCAGTTTCCTACTCTGCCCAGATAAGTTAGAGAAGGAAAGTTCAAAGTGCCAACTAAAAAAGATAAGCCACTGCTGACAGGATAGGAAGGATGAGAGAATGTAGCACCCACTGTTCTGAGAAATAACAGTTTATAAAAATCAATCGACAAGCATGTATACTGTGGCACCATGTCAATAATAGCTATGATATCCAAGGGGGAGACATCAGATGAAACTGATTAGGGGGAATTGAAGAGGGAGTAAATCAATACCACACTCTGATATTAGCATCAGGATTGGTCCTCTGGATGATTCCCAAGTAAGCAAAATGAGCTGCTGTAGATGTCCCTCCTGCTTCTCTTTCACTTTCGTACCCTACAAAGCAGGGGGGACTGGAGAGGGGGGAACATATCTTTTTCTCCCTAAACATTATACAGGTGTATGGATCTCCCTCATACACTCGTTGGTTTTTAATATTTAAATGTCTCCCTTGGTTTCTGTTTTTTGATCCTTGATGTGGTATTAATTAATTAGAAGTTGTTAGTCCTTCAAGGTGAAAGTGTTCATTGAAGACTTGGTGATAAAGAAGCCTTCAAGAATGAAAGGAATAAAGTTCTTATGCTGGAATTTCAGGCCGTGTGGCACCTGTGTGGGGAAGCTATTTTTAAACCAGGGGCCTCTCTGGCATTCCTCAGTCCATGTCATGTCAGTGTGTCAGGAGTGGCCTGTTTTCCTTGCCCATAAGGACTGCCTTGTTCAAGAGCTCTTTGAACATGGACCAACCCCTAAGATCTGTCCTACTTAAAGGTGAAAGAGGGATAACTAAACTGAATAGGTTCTCCTGGCCAGAGATACTTCTACAGATAACTACTCTGTAAAGGACCCATATCCAGGACATAGAGACATAGAAATTCAGTGGGCAGGTGTTGAACTTACATAGGTTAAGAAGTTCCAAAAGGACCAAAGTAGTTCAAAGAGGAATACAAAGAAAAATCCTAGGGCACATGCACAGGGAAAATCCCAAGCCAGGACTGCTAGGAGAGAAAATCACTAAAAAGAGGGGCAGAACTTCTGGGATAAAGGCAATGTCCAAGGCAACAGCTGTCATGTCGAATGCCAAGGAATGTCTGGAGCAAGCTGGGGGCTATGGGACCCAGGACAACTGTGAGACTGTGCTAGGAGATGACAGCAGCCTGGCAAAGAGTAAATGGTGGTGGAGACCAGGAACCTGGATAAAAGCCCAGATGTCACAGTGGGGGAGAAAACAGACCCTAGAGAAGAGGAGGGCAGCTGACACGGAACTGGCTCCAATACTTACAATAACAGCTCACTAGACAGGGCTGGACTACCCAGTTATGTGAGTTCATAGGCTTGTGGGGTGGGGGAGGGGGAAGAAAGAAGGATAAGAAAAGAAGGAAACAACCCTAAGCAAAACGTAGGGTATACCCTTTCCTCTGCTAACCATTTAGCAGTATGACCTTGGATGTGTGTCCACCCGATTCTTTTTATGCCTTTAAGGAAAAAAAATCAAAAACAAAAACAAACCACTTCTTCTAGGTTTCTGAATATTGTTAGCCTGATTTTTTTACATCAGAATGGAAGATTCCTAGGGAGAGCCAGAAATGAGCCAAAATCAAAAGTCACCAAGTCTTAAGTTCCCAATGGGGGCCTATATGAGTAACAGGGGTTGTTTTTTTAAGCCCAGAGCTATGGTTTTTTTTAGTCCCAAGTTATAGAACTTTAGAAGTGGGAGGGATCATCCAGTCAGGCTTCATCATTTTACAGCAACTAACACTGGTGCCATATGTTCAAGAAAAAGTAGTTGACTTGTTGG
This sequence comes from Dromiciops gliroides, assembly GCF_019393635.1. Taxonomy (NCBI): domain Eukaryota; kingdom Metazoa; phylum Chordata; class Mammalia; order Microbiotheria; family Microbiotheriidae; genus Dromiciops; species Dromiciops gliroides. The sequence continues at coordinate 148,379,958 of NC_057863.1, forward strand.
ATTTCATTATTGTTAATATGAAACTAAAGCATGGAAGGACACCCCAGTGGCTTCAGCAGAACTTCAAATCTGCGGTGCGTACAGAGATTTTATTTAGCTTGTGCCGCTGTTCCTTCAGCAGACTTACACAAGTCTGTGTGATTGAAATCAAGATGTTAATGGAGTTGTGTAATCCTCATTAGAGTCCTATCTGGTTTTTTTTAGGTATATACCAACTTTCCTCTTAAACTAGCTCTAGATTCAAAGAAATTCGGAAGCTAGTTTGTCAATTCTCAAAGAATTTGAGGATATTGGAACCAGACTGGGGTAAAGTTAATGGGAAAGATTGAATTCTGACATCGAGTTTGTTCCATTTCAAGAGGAATGCAGTGAAGCAAGAACACCACCAGGGGTCCTCCTAGAGCTATATCTTTGTACTGTACTACACTACACAGAACAGATGAATTAGACAGTAACAGGCTAAAGGCTTGTGACTATAGTGGGTTTTCTTGTTTTTGTTTGTTAGTTTTAAGTAGAAGCAACCTCTGTTTAGTCTTATCAGTCATATCCACAAAGACAGGTTACACCAGTAACAACAATATGATTATCAAATGTAAAAAGATAATTATCTGATCTAATCCCTCATTTAGGAGACTAAAGAAAATGTTTACAAACAAGCCCAAACACTGATCTTGGGAGCCACTCCAGTGGAATACCACTTTTACCACCTCTGCAAATCAATATAAGGTGATTTGTTGGCACTTAGTTAATCCAAACCCATACCACACCTATGAAGCCTGCATCCTTTTCTAGTTTCCAGATGCATATTTCATGTTACAGAAGCAAAATCCTTGCACAAATTAAAATAAATTATATTTGCTTACCCTGAAATGCCAAGGCCATTAACAATGCCATGAGGCAGTAGACTGGTCTGACAGAATTTATGCTTCCAAAAATCTATTGCTGTTTATGGACAAGTTCTCTTCTCTGTTGGAATTGATTGATAAACAATCTAACAACACCTTTTCATTTCCTCCCAAATTCTAGACCTCTGACAACTGATATGCCAACAGTGTTATTCAACATCGACATATTACTATATTGACTACCAGAATATTTTTTAAAACTTCATAAAATAATTCCTGGGTATAGATTAAATTATATTTTATATTTATAAGAAATTTATCTTACCCTCAAAATCATTTCATTTACTCTTGTTTACTTGCACATTTTTCTAGGCATTTGACATTGCCAATAGCAGGAATTCTGAAATTCAGAAGTGGTAAGGCTAGTGGTCGCCATTTTAAGAATAGATTTTTGGCATTTTACATTTAAAAAGTCTGACACAGTTTAGTATTATCTAGAGATCATTTCCCAATCTGTTATGCTGTAGACTAGTAAATTACCTGAATTGTCTACTAGAGCCTACTCTATCCTTCCTTCTTAGTCCCAATGTAAGGGCTCTTGGAGACTACAATGCATGAGGTCAGAAGACTGATATGAAAACAGAACTGAGAAGTGGTAAAAAAAAAACAAAGAGAAGACAGGGCTGTTGCTGTTGTCTTTTAAATGTATGGATTTTACTACTGAAAGTTCTTCATAAGGGAGTCTGAGGCAAATTTTGACCAGTTTAAAAAAAAACTTTTACTAACTAAAAGTTCTAATTTCATAAAAGTTATTTCAAATAGTCAATATTTGCCTCAGATTCATGCTGGTCTATAGACTAGTAATGGAGAACAGCTGGTTCAGAGGAAAAATCTCAAACACAAAGGCATTTGAGGTCCCCAAATCATATTGTTGGACCTTAGTACAGATTAATGTGCAATTGCATCAACGTCTTTTATTCTCAAAAAATAATTCAGTAGTAGTGCAGAGAGATTAATGATAAAAATTCCCAAAATGTTTGTATTTTGTTGAAGGCACACCTAATAATCCCAAACATTCAACTTCATAACCTCAGATTTATCCTCAACTTTTCCCTCTGCTTCACTGTCCAGTCACCAATATTCACCAAGCATTGTCAATTCTATCTCCACATCTCTACCACATGTCTCCTTTTCTCCATTCACCCCCATAGCCACCATCCTAGTGTAGAACCTCATGACTTTTGACCTGGATTACTGTAAAAGTCCTCAGCTGGTCTCTGTTGCCAATTACCTTCCCCACCCTTCCATCATTTTTTACATAGCTGCCAAAATAATCTTCCTAAAGGACAGGTCTGACAATACCATATCACTTCCCTACTCAAGAATCTTCAGTGGATCCCTGTGGCTTCTAAGATAAAATATAAATGTCCTCAGCTTGGCATTTAAAGTCTTTCACAGTCTGGTCTCTGCCTGTCTTTCAAAGCATAATTCACATGACTTCCATTCATACATTCCAGCCAAACAGGCATATAAACTAGTCACCAAATTCAACATTTCATCTGCCAGGACTTTCCCTTTGCATAGCCTCTCCCCAATGCCTGGAATATACTTCCTCCTCCCTTTTTCATTTTAGAATTCCAGCTTCCTTCAAAACTCAACTCATATATCACCTTCTACAGAAAACCTTTCCTGGGCCTATTGTTAATTCTCTGACCCTCCTCAAATTACCTTATTTCTACTTACCTGTACATATTGCATTCCCCACCCCACCACCACCTTGAGAACATAAACTCCTTTTTTTTCCTTGTCTTCCTAACTCCGGTACCTAACAAGGTTCCTTGCAATATAAGATACTTAATAAATACTTATGGAATGTACATGAGTATGTGAAAGAGTATGCAACCTACAAATAATTTCATTGAATTAATTTTTATGGAAACATGATGTCATGTGTCTTATGGAGACACATATATAACCGTGGAACTTTATCCTATGAAGTCAAAGAACTAGGATTTTCCTACATAGTATTATTTGCTGAAAAACACCAATTGCCTTGGGAAAAAATGATGGACCTTTGATGTAAACTGTAGGTGCAATGATCACCCTATAAAATAGTATTATAGAATGATTAAAAAATAAAATGAAAACTGTTCCAGACACATTTTCTAACTTAGTCCTTGTGTCAAAATTTGGGAAAGAGTTGGACAATAGAAATGATTATTAAAACTACAAATTTCATTCAAAGAATGGAATGGAACTAATGTGCATTTGACTATTAGAGGAAATAGAGAGTGAGTACAGCAAAATGATCTGCCCTCACAGTGCCAGGTGGCTAAGTCATAGAAATTGTCCCGGTGTGATTATTTGAACTGTTAAAGAAAATAAGCATTTTGTGGCTGAAAAAAGACAATACATTAAATACTTAAGTAACGCTCTATGGATAAAAGATTTAACTTTTCTTGTCAATGTAACACAACACCTAACATTGCCTATCATAAAATACTACAAGAAAAATACGGCTCACAGGAATGCTTGCCTCCCTTTAGCTTTCAAGGTTAAGTTTCAATTATCCCCAGACCATTTAGAAGTCATAATTTTTTCACTCTTAAATTTTAAATACATTTCATGTGTTTCATTTGTAAATAAATGCTCAAGAAAATATACCCTTACTGCTATTCAATCAAAGTCTTAAGGATTTTCTAGATCTTAAACCCGAATTTTCATTTATTTTTACTACCTTTGAAATTTGATATTGGGAAGGTTCCAGGAATTTCACAAATGGAGTTGGTCAATTTTCAATGCAATATTATACACATTCAAAAATGGGGGGAGGAAATTTGTTAGATTTTTGTTAATATCTGACAAAAGATAAATTCTATCCATGCTTTTTAGGTCCCTGCATTGCATATAAAAGCTATGGCTGCTGGTATTTATTTGTGCAAACAATTCATTTCCAAATGGAACACGTATCTAAAGAAACTGAGGGTTAATAAAAATTTAAAGGCAGAAGTAAAGGCAGTGGCTAGCAATTTCTCATCATTGATAATGAATTTCCCAGAAACAAAATGTCGTTTCTAGCCAACCTTATTACCTCAATTAAGTTAATTTTTATATTTAAACATCTCTTTGCTTAGCCTGTACTTTTTCGTTCTTTCATTTATCTTATTGTTTTATATCCATTTTAAATTAAAACTAAGAATTATTATATAATAATAATATAATAACTGACATTTATATAGTGGTGAAAGGTTTGTAAATTTGATATCCATCATCTCATTTAAGTCTTACAATAACCCTGTGAGGTAAATAATACTGATGTTATTTCCCCCACTTAACAGCTGAATAAATTGAGATTCAACGAGATGAAGTCACTTACCCATATTCACACAACAGTAAATGTCAGAGATAGGATTTCCATCAAGATCAAAAAAAGGCATTAAAATGCCCTATTCGGATGCTTCGTTATGTTTGGTGATGAACCTAGATTTTTCAAGGGTATTCCTGCACATTTCAAGTTTTGACACTTTAAACCTGGGAACACTGAGTATGGGTTAGCCTGGCTAAGTGCAGAGGAACTCATTCCCAGAAGATTTATTTTTACAAAATGAACATTTTGGGTCATAGTAAAGCATGGGAAGGAGTTGTGATCTATGACAGCAGTATAGCTACACCAACAAAATCATTGAACGTTTGAAGTATTTAAGTATATACAGATTTATATATTTATTCAATTATAGTGAAAGTCTAGTAACACTACACTACCCGCAAAAATCAACAGTTTTTTGTATGTTACCAACAAACCCCAGAAGAATAAGATATAAAAGGAAATTCCAGCTAAAATAACCACAGAATGTATAAATATTTGGGAGTCAATTCACTAAAATACACATAGGAGTTATGACTATAACTATAAAAAATTCCATATAGCTTTAAACAGAGAGAGATGAATTGTTCATGAGTGGATTATGTCAAAATAATATAATTATAACACCATGTAGACTAATTTACAAATTCAGTACCATAACAACCAAGGTACAAAAGCATTACTTTATATAATTTTTTAAAAATTCTTTTGAAGAAACAGAAAGTTAAGAATCTACTGGGAAATTATTAGACTAAAACTGTTGGAAAAATTGGAAAGCAGTCTGGTAGAAATAGATTTAGACCAATTTCTCACACCATATAACAGACTACATTTTAGATGTATTAATAATTTGGATGGATATATATGTATATTTGTATGTATGTATCTAAATATATATATACACATACATATATATGTATGTGTATGTGTATATATATGTGTGTGTATATATATATGTATATATATGTATATATATATCTCCAGGTATATATATATATATGTGTATATATATATATATATATATATCTCCAGGTATATATAGTCATATCATAAATGAATTAGAGGAGCAAGGAACAAGATACTTTCACAACTATAGAAATAAGAATGGTTCCTGAACAAACAGGGATAGAAAAGATCAAAAAAGATTAAATTGACTATTAATTGAATAAAATGGAAAAATTTGCATAAGCAAAATCAAAAATTAGAAGAAAAAATTAATTGTGGATAGAATTTGCAGAAAATTAACAAAAGTTTTATGTTTCCAACTTGCTCTCCTCTACCAAATGACCTAATAATTTTTTCTAAAACAATTTCAGATTTGGGGGGTTTGTTCTCATAAATAGGTATACACACATGTGTTTTTGTATGTGTGTATATATATATATATTCATATATTTGCACATATATACCTACACATATGTATTGTGTATTTGAGGGGATGTGGGAAAGCTGGGATACTAATTCAATGTTGGTGGAGTTGTGAAAAGATCCAACCATTCAGGAGAGCAATTTGGAACTATGCCCAAAGGGCTATAGAACTGTGCAAACCCTTTGATCCAGCAATACCACTGCTAGGGTTATATATCCCAAACATATCCCCCCAAAAGAAAAAGACCTATTTGTACAAAAATATTCATAACAGCTCTTTTTGTGGTGGCTAAGAATTGGAAATCAAAGGAATACCCATCAATTAGGCTAAACAAAAGTTAGCTAAACAAACTGTGGTATATGATGGTAATGGAATATTTTTGTCCTATAAGAAATGACAAGCAGAATGACTTCAGAAAGGCCTGGAAAGACATGTATGAAATGATGTATAGTGAAGTGAGCAGAACCAAAAGAACATTGTGCACAAAGACAGCAATATTGTTTGATGAAGAATTGTAAATGACTTAACTATTATCAAAAATATGATACAAGACGATCCCAAAGGACTATTGATGAAACATACTATCTTCCTCCAAAGAAAGAACTGATATTGATGGAACAGACTGAAGCATACTATTTTCCACTTTCTTTCATTTTTTTCTTTTAATCAAGTTTTCTTGTACAAACTGATAAATATGATAGCATTTTACATAATTATACATGTATAACCCATATCTGGTTGTTTGCTGCCTCATGGAGGGCGGAAGGGAAGAAGGGAAAGAGGGATAAAAATTGGAACCAAAAATTATAACTAAAAATGTTGATTAAAAAATATTTACACACATACAAATATGTATACACAAATAGAGATAGAGATAGAGATAGACATGGATGAGAAGGATTTAAACAGGTCTGCTCAGAAGAAATACAATATATAATCAAGTGGAAAAAATGCTCCAAATCACTATTAATAAAATGAAATGTAAATCAAAATCCTGGGATTCTACCTCAGACCTATCAAACTGTCAAAGAAAACAAATGAGGAAAATGACAATTGTTGGAAGAGCTGTGGGAAGACAGAACCCAAAAGGGTCCTGCTTATAGGTTAAAAGCATTAGACTGATTTGGTAAAGCTATAGCTATCACACATGCTGGGTGAGGAGCTAATGTACCTGAGATGAAAAGTGCTACCTAGATCAAAGGCAAGAATTCTAGCAAGATGAAAATAGAGTTCAAAGAGTAAGTGGACATAGCCTGGCTGGTAAAGTTGAAGAGCTTGATTCTGGGTTTGAGGGGTTTTTTTGTTTTGTTTTGGTTTGGTTTGGTTTGGTTTTTTTGGTAAGGCAATTGGGGTTAAGTGATTTGCCCAGGGTCACACAGCTAGTAAGTGTTAAATGTCTGAGGCCAGATTTGAACTCGGGTCCTCCTGACTCCAGGGCCAGTGCTCTATCCACTGCGCCACCTAGCTGCCCCATTTGGGTTTGAGTTTTACAGAGCTCACACAATGTGTTGCCCCTAATTTCCAACAGGCACATATTTTCTTTTAGGCCTGGCCACAGATGGTTTCCCTTCTTTCATTGCAGCTCCTGTCACAGATAGCAGCATCACTCTAAGGAAACAGCAGTCCCAAGTGTTGGTGGACATAATAATAGCCTGTGCTCTCGCCTCTTGTAATGGGATAGAGGCTATAGCATCACACCCTGAAAATTCACCATCTCACTGAAGGATTAAACAGGGTGCTCCCTATTGTAATCACTACAAGGAAAAACAGGTATGTTTTATTTAATTTGTATTCCACATGCTTCCAAAAAGAATTTAAGGAGACCTTCAAATTTTAAAACATGTGTAAAAGGTAAAAAGAAAAGACCAACTTAAAGGAGCAAATAAACGTACCAGGCATTAGTGATGAATAAGTTGGAGTTGAGTAGTGTGAATTTAGCTTTAGGTTTTCTGAAAGATACAACAAAGAGGAAAACACATCAAGCTATATAGTTCTTATTTTCTGATTTAAAAAAAAAAAAGCATACAAGGTCATCTGAAGAGAATTACTTTTTTCCTGACACTATTCTGGGAGGAATTTACTGCCAAGTTCCTTATATAAGGGACATTGGGTAACATATTGGACAATACCTTCAACTCAAAGAACTGGATCGATGATTTTGCAAAAGGTACAGAAATGCTGTTCAAATGGATATTTCTTTTATCAAGCCTCTATAAAAGTTGAGGGCATAACATTAAATCTTACTGAAGGTATTTCAGCAAGAAACTAAAATGGTATGACACAGGCATATAGCTTTCTGATTCTCTAACTGAATGTAGAGATATAGCTTTAGATATGAGATAAGTGAGAGGCACAATAGTTTGCATTCTACTTTGAAAATGTAGAACGCTTTCAACCAAAACAGGGAGCATCCCCCTTTTACATGAAGAAAAAGTACAAAGATGCGGGCAATAAGGCCAACTTTGTTCTCATAAAGAAGCACTGAATCTTCTTAAACAATTGGCAAGTTACTCTTTTAAGATCCCAGAGTTCTGCACTATAACCCATATTCACATCTCCTCTAGGCTTTCCTTAAATCCACACTCACAGCTACCTAAAGTACCAGATTTAGGGTATTCTGTGGGCCCCAGATCCAAAAATTATAGTTCACTAGCCCCTAGGTGCAATTACCTTTTTATGATCAGAGGACACAATTTATTTGGATCAAAGGCATTTACTAAAATAGCATTGTAAGAATAGTGTCAACAAAATATTCCCTCCATGAACCCAGGGAACAACTGTCCCACAAATACATACAGAGTATAATAGAAGAGAGGCACATGTTAGGGAACCTGTGTGATGAAGAAAATTTATACAGCCAATGCTGCAGGCCTTGATGCCCTTCCCATTCTTGGGGTGCCTTCATGCTAATCCCTGCAAGAAACCATATGTCATAGCTTATGGGAGAGAACATTAGGGAGAGAAGTCTCATCCCTTTCCCCAAAAAGATGAGGAGTGATTCTCACTTAACAGAGGGTTTCTTCTTTTATAATTAGCACTCTCCTTGCTTTCCAAAGCTTACATTGCTCCAAGACTTCCTGCTTTGACTGACTTCCTAGAAAATGGAACTTGCTTTTTAAAGGGCCCACCAGGCTTACCCAACATCCAGCAAATGCTCTTGTCATTGTTCTCTAATTTTATCAAGCTTTATTGAAGAACTTTACTCCATGCCTTATAAAGGGGTAACAAAATGTAGACACTCCTTTAGACTTTAAGACCTTAGCATCTCTCTCTCTCTCTCTCTCTCTCTCTCTCTCTCTCTCTCTCTCTCTATATATATATATATATATATATATATATATATGTATATGTATGTATATATATATATATGTGTGTGTGTGTGTGTGTGTGTGTGTGTGTGTGTATATATACATAATCTGCTCCTTACATTCAATAAAGCATCAACTTTGCTGGGGAGAAATCAAGACTAATCCCTAATCCCACACTCGCCTCCTCATCAAAATAAAGATTTTGGATTCCCTATTTTTAATAAGAAATGACGATTAATAGGCACTATTGGTTATAAAAAAAACTCATCATGATCTCTTTGAAACATTTAATAAGTTGTGAGACTATCTTGGTGGATCCATAAGCATGAGTTAATTGTTAAGTATACCTCAAATAAATGATTCCATTAAGTACAAGTAAAACAAGAATGCACCCCCTTTCTAATATTATGTATAGTTCTAGAAATGCTAACAATAAGATGAGAATGAAACTTAAGGAATAAAGACAGGCAAAGAGGAGACAAAAGTATTTCTAGTTTCTCAAGTAGATGAGTGAATCACTTTGTTGCATGAAGTTTTCTTTCTTCTCATAGGTATGCAGTGTTTATTTTTTTTTAATTAAAGGTTTTATTAAATAAAATAAATATTTATTAAATGGTATTGAATTTCTATTTATATAATTTATTTATATTTATATAAATAGTATACAATTTATATTTAAATTAATTTCTTTCAGTATATAAAATATCATAAATTTTCAGTCACTCCAAATCTCTATCACAGTTATGTGTCTTTATTATCATTCATTTTTCCTCCTGGTTCTAGTTAGCATGCACTCTGGTTTTCTGATTCTTCTCTTTTGCATTATTTCAGAAAAGCCTTTCCAGAATTGTTTGTATTCCTCATACTTGGCCTGAATTGCATTTCCCTTTAGTTGTACTAGTTGCTTCCAGGTTGTTATGTTTCGGGGAGGTTTTGGGGGGAGTTGTTGTTATTTTGGGCTTTGGGATTTTTTTTGTAATATTGCTGTTAAAATCTTTCAATAGAAAGATTTTAAAAATTATTTTGAAGTTACTTTCTGAGTCTGATCTCAAATATGGAATTATTAGATAAATGGAATTCTTTTGCATTGCCTTATTTTTTTATTATTAGAGAAGGTAATCCAAATCCTACTATCTTAGTGTTAGTATCACTGCTAACCTTTGGCTTTCAAAAGTAATTTACCAAAAAAAAAAAAAAAAGGATTTACCAATAAATTAGTCATTTATTCAGTCCACTCCTACCTAGTTTAAGGTAATAAATTTATGTTATCAGTATAGATTGCTTTCTCCTTTAATTAGCAGATGTGTGTTCAATTTATTGAATAGCTATATTAATTTTTTTAAATAGAAAGTGAAAAAGGAGCTTTGTGACAACCCCATTTTGCATCACCTGTTATTCTGATACTAGTGATATAATATGGGCTTTAAGAAAGCATGGGGATGAATACCAGGGTCCATAATGATCCATAAATTGATCCTATCAAGGGTTGGAAAGACAGAACAGACATGGATAAAAATCTAATAGTATTCTAAGTTTAAAATATTTTCTTGGTAAGATGAGACAGGTGTAAGCAATCAGTCATTCAGTGGGGAAAAAAAACTTATTAAGCACCTACTATGTGTTAATTGCTAGGAATACAAAGGCAAAAACAATCCCTTCCCTTCAGAAGCTTCCAAACCAATGGGAGGGTGGTAAGGAAGGGGGAAACAACATACAGACAACTATTTACAAAGATATGTACACAGGGCAGCTAGGTAGCACAATGGATAAAGCACTGGCCCTGGATTCAGAAGGACCCAAATTCAAATTTGATCTCAGACACTTGACACTTAATAGCTGTGTGACCCTGGGCACGTCACTTAACCCTCATTGCCCTGAAAAAAAAGATATGTACAGAATAGATTGTAGATAATCACAGAGAGAAGGTACTTATATTGAAGGGAAACAGGAAAGGCTTCTTTCAGAAGATTCAAAAGAATTCATGGTAACTATGAGGGAGAGAATGCGAAGGGAGAGAATTTCCAGGCATGGATACAGCAAGTGACAATGACTGAAAGGGGGATAAAGTGTCTTTTTTGAGGATTAGCAAGGAAACTACTGACACTGGAACACAGAGTACTTAGAGGGGAGTAAGGTGTAAGAAAACTGGACAGATTGAAAGGGGCTAGATTATTAAGGATTTCATAAAGTTCAAATGATTTTTTTAATTTATCCTGAAGATGTTAGGGAGATACTGAGTTTGAAAGAAGAGGGAGTTATAGGGCCAAACCTGTATTATAAGAGGATAACTTTGATAGCATAGTGAAGAATGGTTTGGAACAAGAAAACCAAGCATCAGACTATTGAAATAGTTCAGGAATAAAGTGCTGAAGGCCTATACCAGGGCAGTGGCAGAGGAGAGAATGGTAGGCCATGAAAGGACTTGAAAATAGATTGGATATGGAGGAGAAGGAGAGTGACAAGTTGAGTATGAAACCTATGCTGTAAGCCTGGGTAACTGGAAGGATAGTGGTGACCTCAGTAGTAATAGGAAAGTTAGGAAGAGGGGAGAGTTTGGGGAAAAAATAACAAGTTCATTTTTTGACATATTGAGTTAAAGATAACTGTGGGAAATCTAATTTGATATGTCTTGAGTAGGGAAGTCAGGAGAGAGGGAAGGACTGGATAAGTAGATATGAAAATCACCAATATAGAAATAATTTAATGCATGGGAGCTGATGAAATCACCAAGGAAAATAGTAGAGAGGAAGAAAAGAAGAGGACCCAGGATAGAACCTTGGGGTATACCCACTGATAGCAGTCATGATCCAGTAAAGGAGACTGGGAAGGAATAGTCAGACAGGTAGGGAGAGAAACAGGAGGGAACAAATCTAGAGAGATGAGAGAGTATCAAGGAGAGGATGATCGATAATATCCAAGATCTCTGAGAAATAAATAAGGTTGAGGGTCTATAAAAGGTGTCTTTCTGGGCTGATTACATATTGTTCTCCCTCATGTATTCTATGTTTTAGTCAGACCTAATAGCTGTTTGCCATAGGTGACATTTCATATGCTTTCTAAATTATGATGATGATGATGCCAAATAGCCAAATATAAAACATTTATATGCCAGGTACTGTCCAAATATTATCTCATTTGATCCTCACAACAACCCTGGGAGGTAGGTGCTATTATTATCTCTATTTTATAGATGAGGAAACTGAAGCAAACAAGCTAAGTGACTTGCCCAGGGTTACGCATCTAATGTTGGAGACTGCATTTAAACTCCCCCAACTCCTTGTTCTATTTGCTGAACATCCTAGCCACCAATTCATCTTTGCACAGATTTCTCCTAGACCTGGAATGTTCTCCCTCCTAATCTCCACCTACTGTAACCCCTGACAACTTTTAAGAGACCTTCTCTAGTTCCCTCAGTGATCAGTGCCCCTTTTCTAATCATGTGTATCGGTCTCATTTACTTGTTGTATTCCTTGGTGGAATATAATCTTGAGAGCACAGATGACCATGTTTTGTTTTAATATTCCCCAAAATTTGAAACAGAGTAGCAGTTTAAGAAATGCTTACTGAAGCATAGTCCCAAGGAAGAAATAAGTACAGAAGTCCACAAGTGTAAAACACTGTATTTTCATTCTTTTTCAAAGTATTGATAGGTTTTATATATTCTTTCCTTTTTGTTACTTTAAAAAATTTATTCTTTATTATCAACATTAAAACATTATTGAATTCAAAATTCTTTCTGTACCTTTGGTTCCCATTTCTTTAAAAACATTTTTGTGATGTGAGATGGCTCTCTGGGAAGGGGAAGGGGGAATGATACCAGGAGAAATTTTTGCAATGGCAAAACAAAAATCATCATTAATATTTATTTTTTTAAAGTATAGACTTTTTAAAAGTCAAGTTATTTTTAAATAGTCAATTTATTTATAAATATCATTGTTTTGATTCAACAAATATTTATTAAGCTCCTATTTTTAGAGCTGTTTGATAGTGCCCATTAAATACCTTTCTTTCTCTTAAGGAATAATGTCCGTTGATTCAGCAATACTGTCCAGTGTCCTAGTGTCCTCTTGGTCTTTTGCATAAAGGTTACATTAGAAAAAAGGGTCCTGAACAAAATGGAGAAAATATCACTTTGAATCCATCTTGAAAGAAGAATACCTGTGGAATTTAGAGTAATTATTTTTACAAGGACTGGGGCCTACAGCTCAAATAAGCATCTAAATTCCTGTGTCTCAGTTAGGGAAAACCTTGGAATTTATTAAATGTAGAGAGATCATCAAATGAATACAAATAACTTTTATGAATGAAATAACTTTTATACAATCAACAGATTTGTACTTCAATGACTTCCCCCCCCCCGCCCTAGGGCAATGAGGGTTAAGTGACTTGCCCAGTGTCACACAGCTAGTAAGTGTCAAGTGTCTGAGGCCAGATTTGAAATCAGGTCCTCCTGAATCCAGGGCCGGTACTTTATCCACTGAGCCACCGAGCTGCCCTCTTCCCTGACTCTTAATAAAAGGATGACAGAGTGCCAGGTGGTGGTGGTGTTGTTGTGGTGGTTGTTGTTCAGTCGTTTCAGCCATGTTTATTTTTCATGGTTCTTTGGGGGGTTTTCTTGGCAAAGATACTGGAGTAGTTTGCCTCAATTTCTTCATTTATCAAATGAGCTGGAGAAGGAAATGGCAAATAGTGTTAAGTGACTTGCCCAGAGTCACACAGCTAATAAGTATCTCATGCCAGATTTGAATTCAGGAATATGAATCTTCCTAACTCAAGACCCAACACTCTATCCACTGTGCCACCCAGCTACCCCAATGTGCCAATGGTTTCATTCAATTGTGACACTAATAACATAGACCAATGCTTAGGTCCTACTGGTGGTACTGTGGAACATTATAAGCAGGCTGAAGTTGACAATATGTTTGTGTAAGAATATCCACAGACAATGAAATATTAAACAAGCAACTTGCCCTGGGAAGGGAGTAGAGGAAGGGGTGGCAAAGCTTAACATTAGGTAACTTTCAATTTTAGTTAATTATTCTTGTTAATCCAGTAGTAAGCTCAGTTATTTCTATATTAATGAAAGATTACAAATGTTGCCTGAATCCTCTAGGTCAGCACCCTCAAAATTAAGTGCCTTCGGTAACAATTCAGTTCACCCTTCTCCATTGCAATTCTTCAGTATTTTATTTCTTAGATCTGGCTTCTATTTTTGTTTTCTCTGGAACCTTGAATCTGATACCCTGAACCAGGTTTCTGATTCCCCTTCTGTGAGGAAATTTATGCTATCTGTGTCTAGTTTTTCACGTTACAATTCCTAGCTTGGGTTCTCTGGATCTCCCTTAATATCAGACTCTTGACTTGACACTCTCCTACAATGATGTAAATGAAAAGAACATTAAAATGAAGTTGAATGATGAATAATTCAAAAGAAAGAAATGAGGAAGTCCCTTCCTCTTTGCAAAAGGGAGCAGGGGGAGACTGTCAGACACAATGAGGGGATAGTTCTCATGTGGTTAGTGAGCGGAGAGATAAATAGTTTTCTGCTTGTATAGTAATGACATATAGTAAAGACAAAAAAGCATTAATAAAACTTTTAAAAATCAAGTCAATGTGTGGTTTCTGAATTCCATTTGAAATGTCTTGATTATTTTGGCAAGGTTTCTGAATCTCTAACAAGTTTTATTGAATGAATTAAATAATATAGCTAGTGTTCTCATTTTTAGGCACAGACTGGACAGTCATATCTGATTATATCCAGTCTTCAATCCCAAGAGTTTATGTGAATAAAGTGTTATAATTTTGTTTTTACCTGAACCTGTGATTTCATTATTGTAGAGAATTCCTAGTGAAAAACTCCCTTTCCCACTGACTTCAGGAATTAAAGATCTTCATTCCTTTTTAGGCTTCTAATCCCCATCATCTCACTGTTCTAGTTATTTATACAGTCAGTCTCAGAACCAATGATATTTAAAGTGAGAATAAGTTTAAGGGAACAATAATCACTTTAAAATTTGGGTCTAAAGTTTCCATATCCATGGTGGAGATAAGTAAAGAAAGTGCAATTCTTAAATAATCTATAATGCTAGCCTTTTTTTGGAACTAAAAATTCAATTACTCTCAGATTTACCCCATGACCTACTATGAAGGAGTGTTACATTGTGAAGATAAATTAATTTGGACAGATATTTTCCTCTTTGAAATGGAAGGCAGTCTCTAGAGAAGTCATTCATAGGGAAATAATCTCTCTCAATCCAGATTTCTTAGAGATAAAGCTCTGGCAGAATCACTGCCAATCCTGACATTTACATCTCTTGGAATTATTATGTCAGCTAATGAATACAAAGAGAATATATAATTCAAAAGATCATCAAATTAGCTCCAGACATCTGAAGAACTTGTATGTACATTAATAGGAGAAATATTCATATATATAAGTATGTGTTAAACATAGATGTATATATTAAACATATAAATACATATTAAAACATATTAGATCAGGCTTGTCAAGAATTTGAATGAGGATTCAGAGGAGTAAGTTTCCATAAAAACCTTGAATAAATAGATCAGGAGCTGACCCTTTTATGTTTATCAAGGTCAGTGTGGCAAGCCCACCCTGGTCTCTACCAGAATAACTTTGCCAGAAGGCAAATGAGGGGAATTCATTTTCTAAAAGCTAATGCTATTATAAATAGATATTAAAGTCCAATAGGAAGGATATAAGGTCAGGGTGTCTGTTTTGCTTCCCATCCTGCCACATTCCAGGAAAGAATTTTTAGACATTGGGAAATGAGTATTCCCCAAAGCTTCAGGATCAAAATAAATATGCAACCATTTGTATTTAAGGGCTGTTGTTAGGTGATTTCAGTGTCCACCAGAGCTGGGCAGACGTGATTCATCTGGAATGAGATGTAATACATTCATTCAACAAACATTTGAGCAACTACTATGTGAAGGGCATTATGATAGCCCTGTATGAAATACAAAGGAATAACACAGTCCCTACACTCATGGAGTTTATATTCCTTGCAGTGAGTAAACTTAAGGTCAACCAAATCTAGTCCATCATAGGAACAAAAAGATTCAGTGAGGACTCAATCAATTTCAAAGAATGATCCTTTTCTTTGCTTGGTAGCATTGTAGTAGGCAACGGTTAATGTCAACATAAAGAACTGCATTATGATCAAAGATAAAATTCCAAAGAAAAATTACACTAAAAGCAGATTAAGATCAGTAAGTGAAATTATTATTGTATCAAGCTTCACAGACAGGACAAGTTTTGGTACCCACTTTGGTGAACACTCAAGGGAGCCTGAAGCAAAGAGATATTTGGATGATAAAAACATTGTCAAATATTTCCAATTTAGAGATGTGAAATTGAAACATAAGCCCTATGTGTTGGTCACCAGGAATAAAACATAATTTTCTTTCTGTCTATTTAACTCTTTACAGAGTCCTTCCCCTCCTGATATCAGTTGAACTTAGCATGGAATAAATCCCTATATCACAAGGAGTGGTAGTGATATTCTGCAGGACTGAAATCAACTATGTTTCTGGCACATAGTAGATGCTTAATAAATGTTTAAAATGCTCAAATGTATTTGCAATTTCATTGCTTTGGCTATTTCCCTGAACAATGCAATTGTAATACATCTTTTCAACTTTGGCCATTCTTTGCAACTCTTATCCCCATCCCCCTGTAAATTCATTACAGGGATGAGGTTCTTAACTTGTGAACCATATACTTGTTGTTTTTTTTTAAATGATGTTTTGATAACTCTATTTCAATAAAATTGGTTTCCTTTATAATCCTATGTATTTTATGCATTTAAGAACATCACTCTGAAATAGGGTCCATGGACTTTACCAGACTCCCAGAAGTCCATGGCACATAAAAAAAGATTAAGGACCCCTGTTATAGTGTGTATACCCATCCCTTCTTTGCTTTTTCCTGGCATCACAAAGTTTACCAGTAGAGCACTCAAACTGTCCCACCTAATATCCTTCACCCTTGCTATATGCTCAGCTCATCTTATTTTTCAGTTAGATATTTCCTTGATAACATCCTATATTTCTAATCTTCTTCAAAATTCTTTTTGTTATATGTAATATCTAGTTCACCTTATGTGTTTCTGCTGCCCTCTGAGTAGTACTCTTTTTCGTTTCTTAGAAGATTACTGTATTCCACATATTATAGTCCTACATATTGTTGAATGTTATACCTTAGCCCAGAAGGAGGCCTGTCTAATTTTGGTGCTATGGTGTGGGCCTAACCTAAGTTAGGGGAAAGAGGGAAGCTTGGGAAACCTGGTAGAAATTAGTTCTATCATGCCATTGCTTCTAATTTTGCTCTAAAGCAATAGCAATGCCCAAAAGAGGGATATTATAACCTTTTAAAAATATGCATAGTAGATCCTCAATAGACAAGTGGTCAGAGGATTTAAATAGGCAGTTTGCAAAGGAAGAAATCCAAACTATCAATAGTCATATTGAAAAAAAATCTTCCAAATTGCTTATGGTTAGAAAATGCAAATTAAAGTAATTCTGAGATTCTAACTAACAACCATTGAATTGCCAAAGTTAACAAAAGAAGAAACATGACAAATGTTGAAGGAGCTGTGGGAAATCAGACACATTAATGTACTGTTGGTGGAGCTATGAATTGGTTAAGCCATTTTTAAAAACAGTTTGGAACTATGCCCCACAGGTTGCTAAACTATGCATACCCTTTCATCTACCAATGCCACTACTAGGCCTGTACTCCAAAGAGATCGAGAAAAAAGGAAAAGGACTCGGATAAACAAAAATGTATTAGATGATGGTAAAGTATTGGAAACTAAAGATGTATCCATCAACTAAGAAATTACTGAACAAATTATGGTATATGAATATAATGGAATTCTATGGTGCCAAAAGAAATTACAAAAGGGACAGTTTCAGAGAAACCTGGAAAGATTTGTATTAACTGATGCACACTGATGTGACTGGAACAGGGAGAGCAATTTCTACTATAACAGCATTGTGAAAATAAACAACTTTGAAAGATTTAAGAATTCTCATAAACACAGTGACTAACATTGATTCCAGGAGTTCAATGATGAAAAATACTACTGAAAGAGAGGTAGTGGACAAAAAATGCAAGTGAGATATACTTTTGGACTTGGTCAATGTGCAATTTTCTCCTGCTTCACCACATTTGTTACAAGTGTTTGTTCTTTTTTCTTTGTTTTTATTAGGGGAGAAAATAAATGGTAAAACCCACAGAAGAATGTGCTGAAATCATCTTCTAACCAAGAACGGCTTGGAAGGTCAGAAGGAGGGAGTGCTGTGCTGATACAGGAGTGGAGCCCAATCTCACAGTCACCTTGACACAGATCCAGTCCCAGGAAGGCCTCACCAGAGAAGGAGACCTCCAGAGCCTCTGAATCAGCTGAAGCACCAGTGTTGTCTGGAACTAAGCTCACAGTCTGGTGAGAGGACTGAGCCCTTGGCAGGGGGGAGACTACAGGGGTCTTTGCTGGTGCTGAGGCAGAACTTGGGTCTTTCACCCCTGCTGGGAACCAGGAGGTAGGCTTGAGTACCAGTGGCCCAGGTGGGGGAGGGGTACAGGCTCATCAGAGCTGACAACCACAACACACAAAGCTGGATGATTAGCAAGTTGGTCTGGTGTCATCTACAGACCAGGGATCAGGTCAGGCAAGTGAAGAACCTGATCTTCCTTAAATCATACCACCTGGGACTTCTGAGGCTTGGGATACTGCAGCCTGGAAACAGTGCCCCACTTTAAGGAGCTAAAAGGCAAGTAAAAGAAAGGCAAGATGAGCAGACAGAGAAAGGTGTGGACCACAGAAAGTTTCTTTAGTGACAAGGAAGATCGAGGGGCACCCTCAGAGGAAGATGTCAACTTCAGGGCCCCTATATCTAAAGCTTCCAAGAAAAAATATTAATTGGTCTCAGGCCATAGAGGTGCTCAAAAAGGACTTTGAAGATAAAGTTAGAGGGGTAGAGGAAAAAATGGAAAGATAAATGAAGGTGATGCAGGAAAGACATGAGAAAAAAGTCAACACCTTGAAAAGCCAAATGGAAAAGCTCTCCGGTAAAAATAATTGCCTAAAATTAGGATTGAATAAATGGAAGCTAGTGACTTTATGAGAAACCAAGACACAATAAAGCAAATCCAAATGAATAAAAATAGAGGGCAATGTGAAATATCTTCTGGGGAAAACTGCTGACCTGGAAAATAGGTCCAGGAGAGATAATTTGAAAATTATTGGTCTACCTGAAAACCATGATCAAGGAAAGAGCTTAGACATCATCTTCCAAGATATTCTCAGGGAAAATTGCCCTGAAATTCTAGAAGCAGAAGCTAAAATAGAAATTAAAAGAATCCACTGATCACCTCCAGAAAGAGATCCCCAAAGAGAGAGAAAATAAATACTTGCTAATTTAAAAAATATATTTTAAAGGCACAAAAGAGAAAAGAAAAAAGTTGAGAAAGAAGTACAAATAGGACCATTTTTTAAATAACATGTAGAATTTATTACATACTCTTTTGGAAAAGCAAGAAGTGTGAGAGATTCACAGTTTCAGAGAGATTCCTATTTTTGAATTCTGCTCTATTTCTATGGAAATGCTATTGTTTAATGTTTAAGTTCAGAATAATAAAATTAAGGGAAACCAAATTTAAGTCTAAAGTTAAACAAACTCCTGGGGAGCTGAGGAGATGAAGTTAGATTTCTTCAGAGGAAAGAAGTGAGTAGGACTGAGGTCCTAGGACTAAAGACCCTAAATGAGAATTTAACTCTTAGTAAATCATAAGTACAGAATCTCTGGACTTATACCCAAGACAGAGATTTGTGTATTATATAGCCAAGGACAGCTTCCATTGAAACCTCAGGCCACAATAAAAACTTGGAAACAAATTTGGTACAGACCTTAGAAATCATATTATCTGATTTTTCTATTCGATCCATGATTCTTAGCTAGGAAATTTCAGATAAGTCATCAATCAATCACTTCTGGAACCCCTCAAATAAAAGTGAACCCCTTGTGACTTTAGACAATAAATTTCTCTTGAGTACATTTCTATTAAGTTCTTCTCTATGGTAAGCCAAAAATCTGTATGTCATCCCAGTCAAGCTGGTCTAGAGGTTGGACCAAAAGGGAGGCCTGTCACTTAGGACAGCTTTTTGTCTTCTATGGCAAGAGTGAATCTCTGGTTGAGAAGTGAAAGCCAGGTCCCAGGACTGAGGCTGATGCAATAGAACTATAAAGCCTGTGAAGCACAGATTGAGTGTCTCCCCCTTAGGAAGACTCAACATCCCCTTGGGTCAGGCAACGGAAAAATGTCAAATGTCTAGGGAGCATGTTCAGTAGATTTGTAATAAGGAAGTGATGAACTTAAGATCTGTCATGATTGAGATTTTAGCAAAAAGGTAAACTGAGGCAGACCTCCACACAAGATAACATTTATTAGGAGGGGCATTCTGCCTGTCAATAAGTGGGTCCATGGGGGCAGCTAGGTGGCGCAGTGGACAAAGCACCGGCCCTGGACTCAGGAGTTCCTGAGTTCAAATCCGGCCTCAGACACTTGACACTTACTAGCTGTGTGACCTTGGGCAAGTCACTTAACCCCAATTGCCTGGCCAAAAAAAAAAAAAAAAAGTGGGTCCATGGCCTGTCTCAATTAATGGCAAAGACCCCAAGCAGACAGTTCCCTTTTTAAAGGTTTTGGGAAATACAGAACAAACAACAAAACAGGGTAAATTACATCATGGAATTAAAGACAACACAACTGGTTATGGAGCAGAGGCACAGGAAACAATATGATTAGTTGGAAGCTTGTAAATGGGAGCTAGCAATGATGCCTCTTCTTCTCTCATGAGACTAAGAAATGCTCTTTGTTTGAGTCCAGGTGCAAGATAGTGGCCCAGACTTTTAGACAACAAACAAGACATCCTTAAAGGATCGCTTAGTGGCATAAAGATATTAGGACCGAACTCCCTTCTGTTCACACATTCTCCAAGGTCAGTCAAATTCCTTGAGGCAAGAGAGCTGGATATCTTAATTTAACCCATTATATGCCAGCTAAACTCTGAACTAAGTTCAGAGACAAAGAACCATGGCAAGCAGTTAATTGCAGGGCAAAAAAATTAAATAAATTACTCGTAAATAGGAACAACAAAAAATGATTAAGGATCAAGTTTAATCTTCTCAGATCAGAACCTGAAAAATAAGTCAGCCACTAGAAGATCAAAAGCAAGTTTTCCAAACAGTGCCAACTAATCAGAGATAATTTCTTTTGCTCAAATGCCTACAACATTCATTGCTTTTTTAGAGTAAAAAGGATGGAGCTAATTCTGTTGTCATATCTTGCTTGATAGACTATTGCTATTCTGCTTCCAGAAGTATAGACATACCTAGAACCCTGTTTGAACCTGCCATATTGTTTCTCCTCATCCCTTGAGTTCTAAAGGAGCAAAAACATTCCTATAAAAGAAGCTCTGGGCTCTCAAAGATAGGAGAGGGGTTCTTCAGTTGCTTAAGGACTGAGTAGAGACCAAAGCACCAGACTTGGACTAATCAAGACCTGGGTTCAAATCCCACCTCTGACACTTATTAGCTGTGTGACCCTGGTGAAATAATTTAACCCTTCTGCATCTCATTTGTCTCATTTACAAAATGAGGGGATTAGCTATCCTAGCATTTGTGATCTCGTCCAACTCTAAGAACCTGTGCCTAGGGAATACCTCTACCTGTATGGGAAGTACAGAAGTGATATGCCAAGTTCCCATATTCTTTCATTCTATTCCTTCCCATGAAAGTCCAGAAATTTTGTGATCAGGATTGATTCTACCCTCTCCAGATCACCAGGAGAAGGGGTCAGTATGGAGGAAGCTGAGTACATCATCAGAGTAAGAACCACTGAAGATCAGGTCAAACACAGTACTAATCAGAAGACAATAGAACTTGGCACCTGCACAATGCCTATGGCCTGCTTTTACCAGTTTCTCTGAGGGTCTATCCATTTGGAAGGTTCATGTGGTCAGCCTGGGATTCTTGAACAAGCAGCTTTCCTACTTGAATTAGGTCTTGGATGTTTGTTACATCTCCAGGAATTACCTGGAAGGCAGTCATTTGTGACTGGTTGTAATCATACTGAACTAGCCAATCACAAACCAAGCTGCCATGTTGCTGCAAACCTGTCAGGCCATAGCAAAGCCCATGCTACCATTTGTATAGCAGGGAATCCTTACAGCTGCTTCTCAGGACGAGGCACTGTGCCACCCTGGAATGCACACTAAAGTGAGAAATCAAAGAGGCTCAAGAAATGTATATACTAGATTTGTTGGTTCAGTGTCTGAATAGTTCGGAGGTATTCTGTGCTTGGGGGAGAGTGAGTTAGATGGAACAGAAATACCAGGTTCCTGGCAAATTCTGACTGTATGCCTCAGTTATGTCTGCGATTGTTAATACTTCTTTTCTCAAATGGGTCTCTAGGTCTTGACCTGGAATAGCGTCTATTGGACAATAGATAGCACTGCAAGTAGTAAATTTTCTTGGGATTCCCTAACCACCATCTAGCTTGAACTTGAGGTCACTTTTATAAGCCCTAAGCATGGATTGTATTGATTCCTACATGGCTCTCTTTTCTCTATCTGTCCTACTTGTATAAAATGTTACCCTCCAGAGGAACAACTTAGTGTTTTTGTGGTTACTATGTGAAACTATTATCTTCATATAATGAGAGGGGGGAAATGCATGATTTTTCCAATCTTTTTAACGATTATAAAATTTTCTCAAGTTCACTTTATTTTCACATTTGTTATGGTTTTATTCAATTTACCAGTATTAGGGGAAGCATGGATAAGTGAAGAGAATGCTAGGCTTGGGCTCAGAAACACCTGAGTTCAAATGAAGTCCCTTGATGTTTATTAACTGTGTGACTTCTATCAGGTCAATCAACCTCTATGTACCCTAGGTAACACTTTAGAATATATCTACAAAATTGTAATCTGAATAGGTTGAGAAAGTGGAGAGAGTTCTTGAGGCTATGAAAGGATAGATTTTAAAATTTCCCATCCATATAATTTTATATTTTCTGAATCTAGTCTTTCTTTTACAATTCTGCTTTTAAATTGAAACTGGAGAAAAATCAATGATTTATTTATATATTTCATTCTTAAAATAACAGTTAAATATCAGGACACAGTCTATAAGTAAAATAATATGTTAATAAGCCTGGTTTTTTCCATTTCTTAAACGTTGTCATTATTTTTAAAAGCATTTTTGTATGCCACCTTTAAAAAAATACAATGGAATACTACAAAATTCAGAGTTTCTCCCTATATTTGATCTGTTTTAGTACATTTGAAAAGCATATAATCTTTGAAACTCTATATGAGTTTGGAGCCCCCCTCCCCTTTTATGTACAATTTGGTAAAGGTAATGAACCAGTGACTTTCCACAAAGTCCTAATTTGTGGAGAAAGGATCCTGGAGTTTTGAAGATCCTATAAAGCTTTTAAAGAAGTTTGAGTTTGGGCCTGGAGTTGGGTTGTGCAGCTAGCATCTGAAGATCAGCCTAGATAAACTTAGAAAAGCTTATTAGCTAAAGGTTTGCCTTTAGGCAGGTGATGTGATGATGTGTTTGACCACAATCTATGAAGGTAATTTGCTGAGGGAATGTCCACTGATGGAGGATGTACCTGGCACTGATACAAACAATGGGACTTTTGCAAAACTGAAGCTGGCCAGACAAGCAGGTTGAAGATCTGGAGTAATGGAAATGAAACCCTTGCACAGTTATGGCATTTGAATATAGCAAACTGTCCTTGCTCCCCCACCCCCACAGTTTCAGTTCCCTTTTGTGTGTTATCTCCACCATCCCTATTAGAATTCAAGTTCCTTGAGGACAGGGACATTCTTTTTCATGGTATTTGTATCCCTAACTTAGCACAGTATATCATAAGCACTTAATAAAGATTTTTTAGCATTTGTTGGAAATTCAATAGCTTTCTAAAATTCTTAATATTCTCCCAGGGTAAATGGGATATTCAGGGAGGAACAACACTTCTGGTGTGAGGGCTTGCCAAGTCTTTTTCAAGGTTGCTCATTTAACTTTGGTGTCCACCTTTCACCCAACTCTTAGCTGTTGCTCCAAGAAGCTATAGCACATGCAGTGGCCACACCCAGGTAAAAAACTTCTTGGCAGACAGGTTAAAGCAGGTTGAGGGCAACTGACAGGCCTCAAACAGATAAGTAAGTTAAGGGATATCAATCCCAAATATGTGAAGACTTAACAGTGGCAGAATGGGCAGGTGAGAACAATTTGTTACAAAGGCCATGAAGACAGTTTGAAGCAGGCACTGTGGAGCACTTAAAGGTTGGTCAGACATTGAAGACACCACAGTCTTGCATCCCCTCTTGCAAGGTCACTGCACCCCAGGTCATCACTAGTCATCCTGACTTTTGTCCTGCCACTGGACTTAGATTCTGGAAGAGAGAGTGAGGATAAGGACTTTATGCAGCTCTGCTTCTCTTAAATCTAATTTATGGGCAAGTCCAGACATCACCCATCACCCATCATCCACTATTTTACTTCAACACTGGGACATCATTGGTCCTCTTGGAGAATGAAGGACAAGCAATATTCTTGCCTTTTATTTTGTACTTTTACCCACTGCCTGTGATATCTTCCCCAAAACTCATAATTATTCCTTTGATTAAATGAGGTTTTTTGTCTCAAGCTTCCAAGAGAATTTGCATTCCATAATGGAACTTTGAAAAAAACTAAAAGCCTTCAATGCCTTTAGTCTTTTACTGATTTTCTAACAACAGTATTTTGGAGAGTTGAGGGGGAGTTGAGTAGGGGAAATACTTATGAGATAACTGGTATGATCTTTGTATTGCTTCTCTAATGAGATACTGGATCTGTATTGATCCATCCAAACAGCCTAACCTGGAGACTAGTCCTTGCTCCTCTGCAGCCACAAGCTCTATTGCGCTAGTGATCCTTCTTACCCTAGAACTTTGACACAAGACTGTAACCCATAGCCAAGTATGGGCAATGCAACCAAGCCCTGTACCCAGTGCCAGCAAAGGAACCCAGGTAATCTCCTTCTAACCAGTGGCCCAACCTCTTATAATCTGTGGGCTATGAGATCTAGAAGCTATACCTTTCATGAGAGCATTTCAGTTTCCCCCAAGACCTGTTCTGCTGTTGGTTTGCTGGGGCATAGTATGGACTGTGCTCCACTCTCACCCAGTTCATCAGCATTGTACACAAGTTTCATTATGGTGCATTCACATGAGTTATGAATGAAGAATGATGCTCTCCTGCTTTCCCAGTCACCAACAGAGTGAAGCAGGGTTGTGCACTTGCTCCTATGCTCCTCAGCAAGAAGTTTTTCACAGTGCTGTCAGATGAGTTCCTGCTTTTCTCAACCATCTTGGCTCCACCCTCCTGAGAGCTGATCTTGATTCCCCTTTTGTCCTCTTTGAAGACATCTGAGTTCTTCCATAGTCCCCTCCAAACAACTTTAAATAATGCCTCAAAACGCCTGCTGGAGTGGAAGAACCCACAAAAGTATGAGGTAAAACAATTTTTCAGCCCTAGACAACTTGAAAGCCTTGTCTTAATGGGGTGAGCATACAAGACTAGTGCAAACCAGCAGTAAAGTCCCATGTGCCCTAGCACAAGCTAGCAGTGAGGCTCTGGGCCCCTTCACCAGGTAGTAGGTCATGCTGGCACAGACTAGCAATGGGTCTTTGCGGGGACTGAATCAGCATTGATTTGGCTTCTGGTGCTCTCAGCCCACAGAGGGGAAGAAGTCAGACAACTGGTCAGAAGGAAATTATAAGAGAGCCTTTCCTAGCACTGAATGCAGGTCTCTGTTACCTCACCCATACATGGTTCTAGGTCACAGTCCCCAAGCAAGGAGGAGGACTAGGAGGAACAGGGACCTTGGTAACAATTCATGGGTGGAAAAAAATGCTTTTGGTCACTCACAGAACAGAGCACAGTTCAGGAGAGCACTAACCACACCTTTCTTTAGATCATGCCACCGTGGAAGAACTCATAGACCCCCACCCCATTCCACCCAGAACTAGCTCTGAATATAGCCCCATGAAAAAGTCAAAGCTTAGGACAGTACCCCTTTCATTCTGGGGGCAGAGCCCAACTTTATATTAAAGTTAAAAGTCAAGAAATATACTGGAAAAATAGCAAACATTAAAAAACAAACAAAAAATCCTGACCATAGAATTATACCATGATGATAGGGAAGATCAAAACACAAACTCAGAAGACAATGAGATAAAAACAATTACATGAAATGTCTCAAAGAAAAATGTGAATTGGTCTTATCAAATAAGGTAAGCTGAGGAAATATGGCGAAAAGAAATTAAAGTAATGCAAGAATCAACAACCTGATAAAGGAGGCACAAAAAATATTAAAGAAAATAATATCTTAAAAACAAAAAAGGCCAAACAGTTTTTTTAAAAAAGCACAAAAATCCAATAAAGAGAAGAATTCCTTACAAAATAGAATTGGCTAAATGAGAAAAGAGCAACAAAAATTAACCGAAGAAAAGAACTTCCTGAAAAGTTGGTTTTCTTTTTTCTTTTAAAAAAACTAGAAAAAGAGCAAGTTTAAAATACCCAATTAAATACCAAATTTGAAATCCTGAAAATCAAAGGAAATATTAAGAAAATTGAAATTAAGAAAACCATTGAACTAATAAATAGAATTAGTAGCTGGTTTTATGAGGGGAAACCATAAAATAGACAAAATATTGGTTAAATTTATTTTTTAAAAAATAAAAAAAACAAATTACCAGTATCAGAAATGAAAAGGGAGAATTCACCACCAATGAAGAATAAATTAATGCAATTATTAAGAACTAACTTGCCCCATTTAAGGTCAAAAATGTAAAAAATCTAAGTGAAATGGATGAATATTTACAAAAATGTCAACTTCCCAGATTAATAGAAGAGAAAATAGAATACTTAAATAACACCATCTTAGAAAAAGAAATTGAACAAGTCATCAATGAACTCCTTAATAAAAAAAATCTCCAGGGCCAAATGTATTCCTGAGTGAATTTATCAAACATTTAAACAACTAATTATAATATTATATAAACTATGTGGAAAAATAGACAAAGACATCCTTCCAATTTCTTTCATGATACAGTATGGTGCTGATGCCTAAACCAGGAAGAGCAAAAACAGAGAAAGAAAACCATAAACCAATTTCCCTTGTGGATATTAAAGTAAAAATTTTCAATAAAATACTAGAAAGGATAATAAAGCAATATATCACACAGATCATACACTATGAACAGGCGGAATATATACCAAGAATATAGGGTTCATTCAATATTAGGAAAACTACAAGCAAAATTGACCATATCAGTAGCAAAACCAGTAGAAATCATATGATTACCTCAATAGATGGAGAATAACCTTTTGACAGAATGCAACACCCACTCCTAGCAAAACACTATGAAGTATAGGAATAGATGCAAGCAAGGACACCCATTATCACCACTATTATTCAATATTGTACTGGAAAAGCTAGTTATAAGGATAGGAGAAGAAATTGAAGGAATTAGAATAGACAAAACTATCCCTCTTTGCAAATGATATGATGGTATACTTTGAGAATCCTAAAGAATCAACTAAAAATGTAGTTGAAATAATTAACAGCTTTAGCAAAGTTGCAGGATATAAAATAAACCCACATAAGTCATCAACATTTCTACATATTACCAACAATGCCCAGCAGCAAGAAATAGAAGAGAAATTCCATTTAAAATAACTGTAGACAATGTAAAATATTTTAGAGTCCACCTGCCAAGATATGAACACAATTTCAAAACACTTTTCAGACAAATAAAGTCAGATCTCAATAGTTGGTAAAAGATCAATTCCACCTAAATTAATTTACTTATTCAGTGCCATACCAGTCAAACTACCAAAACATTATTTTATAGAGCTAGAAAAAATAACAAAATTCATCTGGAAGAATAAAAGGTCAAGCTATTGAGGTAAATTAATGGAAAACATGTGAAAGAAGGTGGCCTAGCCATAACAGATCTCAAACTGTATTTTAAAATGGTAATAAAACAATCTGGTACTAAGAAATAGAGTGCTGAATCAGTGGAATAAATTAGGTACCCAATACACAGTAGTAAATGATCATAGTAATCGATTGTTTGATTAACCCAAAGATCCCAGTGTTTAGGACATGTGATAAAATAATGGGATTTGGCATATGCCCAGGGGACCCCACCTGAAGATTGATTTGGAATTGATTGAATTGGGTGAGACCGAGAAACTGACTAAGAACCTACTTAAGATTGATAAAACTGAGACCATGCCTGGCCGACCCTGAGTGGGGTGTTGTTCTCAGAGGCTGTGGACTATGAGATCAACAGGAGACCACCCTCAACCAATCAACTTGAAGGACCTCCCAGACAGGAAGTAGAAAGGTAAGGTTGGCTCACTGGTTCGGTCTCTTTTTTCATTAGGACTTCAGCTTGGCAGCAGGGAGACAGAGAAAAATAGAGGGCTGCTTTTTGTCTGGGACATTGGCTTGACAGCAGAATTTCACAAGGACTGCTAGGAAAAGCAAGGGTTTTTCTCTGGCTATACTGAATATATCTAACCTAGGGTTTTCAATACTATAAGGGCTCTGTTCTCAACCTCTCTCTCTCTTTACTAACTTCTAATACATTTTAATAAATACTTAAAAGCCTAAACTCTTGCTAAATTTATCAGTAAATCTTAGCTAGTTTCCCCCCAAAACTGGGGGGGGGGGCAGGTTAGGACCCACAATGGATTTTAAACATCACAGACAAAAACTACCAGAAAAACTAGAAAATAGTTGTCATAAACTAGGTATAAACTAACATTTCATGCCATATACCAAGATAAGGTCAAAATAGGCACATGATTTAGACATAAAGGATAATACCATAGGAGAGCATGAATACTTTACGTGTCAGATCTCTCTATCCTTTGTTTGGTGATGAATTCTTCCCTTAGCCAGAGAACACTATGAGATTTAAAATGGATGGTTTTGATTTTGATTTTGATTATATTAAATTTAAAAGGTTTTGAATCAACAAAACCAGTGCAACCAAGATTAAATGAAAGCAGAATGCTGGGGGTGTGAGGGCTGCAAGGGGGAAATTTATATTTACATCTCTGATAAAGGCCTAATTTCTCAAATATATAGAGAACTGAGTCAAATTTATAAGAATTCACGACATTCCGCAACTGCTAAATGGTCAAAGGATATGAATAGACAGTTTTCAGAAGAAGAAATCAAAACTGTCTATAGCCAAGTGAAAAAATGCTCTAAATAACTACTAATTAGAGAAATGCAAATTAAAACAATTCTGGGGGCAGCTGGGTGGCTCAGTGGATAAAGCACCAGCCCTGGAGTCAGGAGAACCTGAGTTCAATTCTGGCCTCAGACACTTAACACTTACTATCTGTGTGACCCTGGGCAAGTCACTTAACCCCAATTGCCTCACCAAAAAAACAAAAAAACAAAATAAAAAAAAAAACAACTCTGAGGTATCACCTCAAATATTAGATTGGCTAATATGACAGAAATGGATAATGACAAATGTTGGAAGAAGTGTGAGGAAATAGGGACACTAATGTGCTATTGGTGGAGTTGTGAACTGATCTAACCATGCTGGAGAGCAATTTGGAACTATTACTAAAGGGCTATAAAACAGTGGTTACCCTTTGAACTGGAAATACCACTACTGGGTCTGTATTCCAAAGAGATTTTTTAAAAAAAGGAAAAAGACCTATATGTACAAAAATATATATTATAGCTCTTTTTGTGGTGGCAAAGAATTGAAAATTGAGGAGAGGCTCATCAACTGGGGAATGGCTAAACAATTTGTAGTATGTGATTGTAATGGAGTACTACTGTGCTATAAGAAATGATTGGGATGCTTTCAGAAAAACCTTGAAAGACTTACTTGAACTGATACAAAGTGAAGTGAGTAGATCCAGGCAAACAGTGTACACAATAACAGCAATATTGTAGGAAGATCAACAGTGAATGACTTAGCTATTCTCACAATATAAAGATCCAAGACGATTCTGAAGAACTTATGATGAAAAATGTGAATTGATGGAGTCTGAATACAGATCAAAGCAAACTATTTTTTACTTTATTTTTTCATAGTTTTTTTGAAGGGGTTGGGAGGTCTATGTTTTCTT
Source organism: Dromiciops gliroides (assembly GCF_019393635.1). NCBI lineage: Eukaryota > Metazoa > Chordata > Mammalia > Microbiotheria > Microbiotheriidae > Dromiciops > Dromiciops gliroides. The sequence goes on from NC_057863.1 coordinate 148,410,096, forward strand.
TTAGAACATGACAAATACAGAAATGTGTTTTGCATAATTGCACATTTATAATGGATATCAAATTGCTTGCCATTTCATGGTGGGGGAAGGAGAAGAGAGAGAATTTGTAACTTAAAATTTTTAAATGAATGTTAAAATTGTTTTACATGTAATTTGATAAAAATAAAATATTATTCAAAAAAAGAAAGTAGTCTCCAACTAAATGTACAACCTATCATTAAATTTGTCTTTAGGTCCAAATACTTAATAGCATATCCTAGGTCCAAAATCTTAATAGCATATTCCCTAGAATTTCAGTTTATAACAGCAGGGTATAATTATTTCCTTTGTGAAGTACAGACTTAGAGTAAATGTAGTCATTTTCTTGAATATTATACTCAAGGTGTGGCATTTTGGCGTTATTTTTAGTTTTGCCTTCCATACAACAGCAGGGACACAGTAGGAAACATTCAAATGGATTTCTTCTCATGTACATACCCACCTGTGAATATTTATCCCTGCTCAATATCTCCAGGACTGTCACTAAGTGTGGAATCAAAGAAATCATACCATTTAAGAACATGCCATGTACTGCATAGTACAAACTACATATTAATAGAACCCAAAGACAAATAAGAAGACTGATAGATAATGACTATTAAACCTCTGAGTGGGGTTGCTTCTACCCCTCACTATTAAAATTCTGTATTAATAGAGGTAGCTAGGTCATGGAGTAGATAAAGCACAGGACTTGGAATCAGAAAGGACTGAGTTCAAATCCTATCTTTTTTTTTTACAAAAAGTATTTTTATTTTGACATCTGAATAAGTGTTGACTCCTCAGAACACTGCCTTTGGCATATTTTTCAACTTATTCATCGGCTTGTTGCACTGTGTCTTTATCAGAAGTATAGATGCCATTCAAATATCTTCTGATATCCTTTTTTTTACTGTGGTGGCCTGTTGGATCAGGGAAGCTGAGTTTTATAAAAGTTCAATATCATTTCCTTCAAGAATTAACTCATCTTGGGGCAGCTAGGTGGCACAGTGGATAAAGCACCGGCTCTGGATTCAGGAGTACCTGAGTACAAATCTGGTCTCAGACACTTAACACTTACTAGCTGTGTGACCCCAATTGCCTTACCAAAAAACAAAACAAAAATAATAATTAACTCATCTTTTGGGACTTGAGAAAGCACAAGCTACACCTGGCCTCATACACACTCTTCTGATATATTTTTAACCCAAGAAATTTCTGATTTTGACAAGTGAGCCATTCTCTTGAATAATAACATTGATGGGGAAGTGAGCATACACAGATCTCATTTTGTATAGAAAAAACCCAGAGTAACACTTTTGATCATGTTTTGTACATGACTACAGATTGTGCAAACCCTTGCAAGTTCTTTTCGATTCCCCCACCGTTTGTCCACCCCGAGCTTTTTTCCTTCCTTCCAAGGAGACTGAGCTCAGCGTTGATATGACTGAAATCCCTACAGATGATTCCTCTGGGCCCCTTCACAATAACTTTCTGACCCTTAAGAGAGATGTCAACATTTTCTGGGATGTCAACAGTCTTGTTGCTTAGAATGTTCTTCATTCTGGTGGTGAAAGGACCTATCTTAAATGCTAACTCTGTGACTATGGGCAAGTCACTTCTGTGAAACTCAGTTTCCTCAACAATAAAATTGGGATGATAATAACAGCATTTACTTTACAAAGTTATGAGGATCAAATTAGATATCATAAGTAAAGTGTTTTGCAAACTTTGAAGCACTATATATAATATTGAAAACAGCTTTTATTCAGCTCTCCTATTGTACTACTTCAGCACAGCATGGAGAGGACCCTGACATCTCCAAAGTTATGCCATTAGAATGAAAGCTCTGGCAATTTGACCAACATGGAAAGGCTTTGAATATGTTTCCAGACTATTATAAGTTGTCTATGGGCCAACCTCAATAAGTTGAGAAAAATTTCAAGAGAAGGTTTGAATTTTTCAGCCCCAACATAAATCACAAAGATTATTTACTAAAGTATGGTAGGAATACCTACCTCAACAAAATCACGAATCCTTGAAGTAGTATGGATTATCCAACGAAGTCCATTGCAGTGGAACTGTAAGGGAAGTCTTCATCGAAGCTATCTGGCCTCCATTTTGAGTTTGCGAAATTTTACCATTGCTGTGAAAATTGATTAGTAACTATTTTTAAACAGTTTATCATTTCTAATGTCACTAATATGATCACCACTTTGGCTTAGCTTATCAGTTGTCCCACTATAGTATTAGGTAAGATTGGACTGAAACTGAGTGAAAATTCTAGTGTATAACCAGTCACCATCTATTTATTATATCTATGAAGACTATTCGAGGTACCTTGAGGAGCATTAATATATCCACAGACTTCTTAAATCCAATGGCAAAGGAGTAAACTAATGCATATAGAACAAATACCCTTCCTGAAATATGCCAAGGTTAGACTCTGTAGAAACTAGAAAATATATCCAAAATGCCAAAGTCCTCTTCAATCTATTTTTAAATAAAGAGGTATGGCAACTTAGTAGTTGAAAAATGCTAAAGTCACATGAAACAAGTGGAATTTTTCTGTTCTCTCCCCAAATTTCAGGACTCACTATGGTTTGCAACTAGTATGAACATGCATAATGACAACCTCTGAGCAGTCATTATGTGATGACTTTCCCTAGTCTTGTTAGATTTATCTGATGATTTTAATGTCCTTCATTCTAAAATGCTATTATCCTGAGTGCATAAAGGGGACCATACAGTTAGTCAAAGATGATAGATGAATTCATTATCTTCAGCCAATTTTAATGGGTCATCTAAAAAGGAAATCACCAGTCAGGTTTGGCTATAGAGTGCCGCTCACTCAAGTACCTTATTAACCTAAATAGAAAGAGGGCTTGTTTTTCCCCCTTCAGACAACTAAGGTCACCTAACAGTAGTTTGAGAGAAATACAGGCTTATTTTTCTTTTACCTGAAGGAAAGGATATTGTGGAGGTTTTATTCTTGTCCATTATGAGCTGAATATTTCAGAACTATGCACCATGCAAAAAAAAAAAAAAAAGAATAGATTCTTCACAGGAATTTTGAATGAGGAGAAATCTCTGAGGAAAAGCCAGTAGAGGCTGACAGACTAATGTGTTTACTGGGAGACACTGTTAATGTGTTGGCATTATTGGATGCTAGGGTTTTAGCCCCATCATTAAGAACTGGAAGTAAATATATTATTTTGGAACATAAACAACTATAGCTAGTATCTATCACTGCCTGTTTTCTACCCTTGGGCACTAGGAAAACCTGAATTTGTTTTCTCTTCCCATACTCTGGATAGAACCAAAATAGTTAAAACCTACTTCCTTTTTTTAAATGTTTATTTTTAAATTTGACGCATCCATTTTGACTTTTAACATCTGTCCTATCAGAATCAAAAACAAATAGGGGCATAACCCTAACCAATGATATTTCATAGTAGTATTATCAATACATCATTATTAAGCCCCATCATAGCACAGCAAAGCCCTACTATAACTCTTTTTTTTTTAATTTTAGTGAGGCAATTGGGGTTAAGTGACTTGCCCAGGGTCACACAGCTAGTAAGTGTTAAGTGTTTGAGGCCAGAATTGAACTCAAGTACTCCTGACTCCAGGGCTGGAGCTTTATCCACTGTGCCACCTAGCTGCCCCTTTACTATAACTCTTAAGGCTTGAACCCTGGATAAAAAAAGTCTCCCCCACTCAGTCAACATGATGTTGTGGATAGTGATATATATATTTGGAATCACTGAGACCTATGTTCAGATCCTGCCTTAGACACTTCCTAGTAGTAAGACCTTGATTTTCTCATGTGAGATAACATATCTACAATAATTTGCAGACATTAAAGTGCTATGTAAATAGCTCGCTATTATTATTAACTATAAAAGAGGGGATTTACATAATGAGCTCTCTAGTCCCTTCTAGCTTTAAATCGGTGGTCTTGTCATTGATTGGTGAAAAGCAGAGAATAACCTAAACAGGAGCCTTTTCTATTCAAGCCAATTTTTAAAAATGGCTACTGAGCAGGGTCAGAGAAGTATTCAAAAATCAAAATCATAGCTATGCCCTTTTCTGCTTAATTTCCCTGATCTAAGGAAACATTAGGGACTGTCACAGTAGGAACCAACTTCTCTTTTCCATGTCACCAGAGCTGCCACAAAGGCTGTGAAAACTGGTACAGTTAAAGACCATTTACAGCATCTACCCAAATTCAGTCCTCTGCAACAAATGAGCCACACTTGAGTCACTGGGGCTGAGAAGATAGATAACCGTTAGATTGGAGAAGTTGACATTATTCTTATAAATGTTACATAGGGTCAGGACTTAGATCTATTTTAAGCTTTTATACTCTGAATCTTGGCCACCCAGGAACAGATCTACAAATTACAACCTTTTCTGTCTATGACTACCTATTATAGTTAATTTATCTTCATTTAAGGACTTCATTTTCCAATCTCCATTTTCAATCTACTATTGTTCAATCACTAGCTTTTATCTTCTATAATGAGAGAAAAGCTATGGCAAATCTGGACAGTGTACTAAAAGGCAGAGACATCACCTTGCCAACATAAGTCTGTATAGTCAAAGGTATGGTTTTTCTGGTAGCAATGTTTGGTTATGTGGGTTGGACTATAAGCACTTTTGAATTGTAGTGCTTGAGAAGACTTTTGAGAGTCCCTTGGACAGCAAGGAAGTCAAATCAGTCAATACTTAAAGAAATTAATTCAGGATATTCACTAGAAGGTGCAATACTGAAGTTGAAGCTTAAATACTTTGGCCACATAATGACAAGACAGGCAGGACTCATTGAAAAGTCCCTGGTGTTGGGAAAGATTAAAGGCAGAAGGAAAAGGGGATGGCAGAGGATAGTATATATAGTGTCATGGAATCAATGAACACGAACTTGGACAGATTTCAGGAGATAGTGAAAGATAGAAGGGCCTGGCATGCTATGGTCCATGGCATCATGAAGAGTCGAAAAGGACTGAACAACTAAACAACTACACAAGAAAAGTAGAATCATATGTCAGTATTTGCTAATAAGATTAACTTGGTGAAAACCCATGTGGTATTTGATATCATCTTATACATACGGATTTGCAAGTTTAGCATTTAAGTTCATGAGTATTTTGTCTGAAATTTGGATAAGCTTGGTTATGTGCTTATGATCTAAAGAGTGAGGCTTCCCATATACATGGTTAACTGAGAGAGTCTGCTTTTCTACTCATGCTTTTAACAAAAAACTGAACTGTGTATTAAAACAGCACAGCATGAATTTTAAAATGCAGTTTGGATAGTCATAAATTCTTTTGTTTTTTAGGGAAACTGCTTTTAGGATCCTGCTTCCCCAAAATGATATATTATTTGATGAACAATAGTCCCTGTAGCCAGGCTGCTCAGTAGTGCAGTGGATAAATACCAGGCCTAGAGTCAGGAAGACGTAAGTTCAAGTCTGGCCTCAGACACTTACCAGCTATGTGACCCTGGGTAAGTCACTTAATCCTATTTACCTCAGTTTCCCCATTTGTAAAATGAGCTAGAGAAGGAAATGGCAAACTACTTAAGTATCTTTGCCAAGAAAACTCCAAATTGGGTCACAAAGAGTCCAACACAACTGAAACAACTGAACCGAATCCCTGTAGTCATGTTAAACCGTCAATTTAAATCTTATGTATAATTAAGGACATATAGTTTAGGCCAAAATTTGGCAGCAGTATTGGTGATAGAAATAGCAGTGCAAATGAAGTCAGATTTTTACTCTGCCACTAAAAAGTTATCTATCTATTGGCAGGTCACTTAACTAGTCTGAGCCAGAATTTGTATGTCTGTGAAACAGGAATAATAAAATATGGATCATTGACTTCAAAAGGTTATGAGGAAAATATCTTATAAATTATAAAGCACAATATGAACATGAGATATTATTTTCATACAGCCATAAAAATATATAAATATCTGAAAGCAAATGCAAGGAATACCAGAATGCAAGAAATCAGGGGGGAAAGACTATAGAACTGGGAGTCAGGAGAGCTGAATTCTAGTTCTGATTTTGCTGCTAACAAGCCTGCTCCAGGCCTCAGTTTCTTCATCTACAAAATAAGGGGCTTGGGCTAAGATGATATTGAAGGTCATTCTCTTTTTTAATCATCTATGACTTCTAAAAACAGATGGTATCTCTTACAGAATAAACAAAATCTCATACCAGGATATTTAAATTTTTTTTTAATTTAGCAAAGTTATAAAGTAAGTGTGACGCGGACTACCCTGGTCCCCACTGCCCTAAGGCCAAATATGTTACCTTTGACCTCTCTCCCAGGGTCTTTGATATACTTAGGGGATTTTGAGGGGTGTCTAGGCTCTCTGCCAATGTCTCCATCCCCCACTGATGGTGTTCCCTCAAGTGTAGAGAGTAGTCTCTTGTACCTCAATTCTATTTAGCCACCAACAATCAGATTATACCTTTAAAAGAATTTTTCTTTATAAAAGTTAATGATGAGGGCAGCTGGGTGGTGCAATGGATAGAGCACCAGCCCTGGAGTCAGGAGCACCTGAGTTCAAATCTGGCCTCAGACACTTAGCACTTACTAGCTGTGTGACCCTGGGCAAGTCACTTAACCCTGATTGCCTCACCAAAAAAAACAAAAAACAAAAACAAAACAAAACAAAACTTAATGATGGGGCAGCTAGGTGGCACAGTGGATAGAGCACCGACCCTGGAGTCAGGAGCACCTGAATTCAAATCAGGCCTCAGACACTTAGCACTTACTAGCTATGTGACCCTGGGCAAGTCACTGAACCCCAATTGCCTCACCAATAAATGAATGAATGAATGAACAAATAAATAAAAGTTAATGACAAATGCATAAATTTACTTCCTAACACATAAAGGATAACTCTCCTTTGTACAACCTAATGTTTTAGGGAAGGGGAAAAGATTAGATTTATAGCTTAGCTCAGTTCCTATAAAGCCTAGCTTCTTAAACTGTGGTTTGAGACCACATATAGGGTTATGTAACTGAATGTGGAGGTTGTGAAAAATTTGGCAACTGTAAAACATTATGTAAACCTATTAGATAGATAGATAGATAGATAGATAGAGATACACACACACACACACACACACACACACACACACACACACACACACACACACCTGGAATCACATAAAAAGTTCTCAGGCAAAAAGGGGTCACAAGTGGAAAAAGTTTAAGAAGTCTTGCTATAGAGCACAGCCCCAGTTCCAAGTCCAAAGTTCCCTTGGGCTCAAGTCCAAGATACCCTGACTTCTCAGTGTTTTCCTTGATGAACGGGTTGACTTCAATCTCTTGCCTAGAATCCTGGCTCCAAGTTCTCCATGGCTTGATTCTGAGTATGGTTCTGGTATCTAAAACCAAGAAGGTCCAACAACACAAAGCAGAAACAAACCCCAGGCCAAGAGGAATCTTAGAATCAAGACTTTAAGAAGGAGATCAAAGGTAAGAAGTCCTTCCCTTCTCATTGGTTCAATTCATGACACCTGAACCACAAAAATGAACTGGGATCTTCATCCTCTGAACAAATAAGAAAGAGCATACAGGTGAGAGAATGACTGTCCCAGTCTGGTCAGTTATAAAGAGAGCCTATTTTGGCTTATGCAGCCAATCAAAGGCAGTTCCTCTAACCTGTGTGGTAAAGAAAGACAGTATGGAAGTAGAAACCTTACAAGGAGCAGGGTGCCTCCATCTTAGGTAGTCTAAGCATGCTAGATATGAATATGATCAAAGGTAACTTGGGGAAAGAGTTTTAACAGGAACAAATGACAGAAACAGATTTTTCTGGGCTCATTATAGAAGAAGGTGAATTAGAGTAAACATTAATTTTGTGAAATATTTATTTCAAATGGGGTACTAAATACACATTGATTTCTTAAATGCCATTTCTAATTTTTTAAATGATAATTTTCAGTGTACTCTTTTTAAGAAGGAATGTTGGGGGCAGCTAGGTGGTGCAGTGGATAAAGCACTGTCCCTGGATTCAGGAGTCCCTGAGTTCAAATCCGGCCTCAGACACTTGACACTTACTGGCTGTGTGACCCTGGGCAAGTCACTTAACCCCCATTGCCCCACAAAAAATAAAAAATTTTTAAAAAAAAGAAGGAATGTTGATTTTGTTATATTTTGAAGCTACCTTTTGACCTAGTTTGAATTTTCTCTACTTTTGATTGCTAGATTCCCTAAGAGACCATTAATCTTTTAGTCCATCAATCAATGTCCTACTTTCTTCTTTTCCTATACAGTGGTGTAAGGTCTGGGAAGGTCTTCTGTCTAAGCTTCTAGTCTTAACAGAATTAACTAATTTAATAGTCTATACATGATTTAACAATGTTAAAGTCAGGATTCCTACTACATTTGCTCAGGATCTTATCCTCTCCTACAGGGACTATTGCAAAAACCTTCTATCTAAAAATCATAATAATAAGCTAACGTTTACATAGCAATTTAATTCAAGCACTTTGTATACATTACCTCATTTGATCCTCACCACAATCCAAAAGTCAGCTTTTTTTATCTTCCTCATTTTCAGATGAGAAAACTCAGTGTTCAATGAAGGGGGAGGGAGAGATAAGGAATGAAGGGATATGACAGTTCCACAAATAAGTGCGATACAAGGTAAAATGTGAGGGGAAATGAGAGATCATACTCTAGGAAAGTGTGTGAGGAAAATCTGAGGAAAGACTCCTTCCAGATGGGGGAATCAGGAGAGGCACCATGGAGGAGGAAGCACTGGAGCTGGGTCTTGAAGGAAGAGAAAGACTTTGACAAGCAAAGATGGGGAAAGAATCTGCTCCAGTTGTTCAGGCCAGCTGGTCTGATTTCATGGAGCTTAGAGAAGGCAAGAAAAGCTCATTTAACAGCCACTATTCCCATTTGTCTAGAATGTAAAGTGTGTGACAGGAAGTTATGTGAAATTAGGCAGGAAAGGTAAGCTTATGAAAGGTTATGGAAGGTTTAAGACTTTCCAGATTATGGGAAGGTTTTAAGTGCCAGATGAAGGAGCTTGTACTTTATCCTAGGGGAAGGGGGGAGCTGTTTTAGGTTTGTTTTGTTTTGTTTCTTTAAATCAAAGAAATAACATGCACTTGTGAATTAGAAATATCAATTTTGACATCTGTCTGAAAGGATGGGATGGAGAGAGAAAAGACTGAAGGCAGGGAGACCACTTAAGTGTCCATAACAAACAATAGTCTATGGTGGAGGTAATAAGGGCCTGATCAAAAGTCATGGCAGTATGAAAGAGAGGGACAGATGGCAAAGATATTGCCAGCAGCAGTGACCATGTTTCAAGTTTCATTCTCTCTCCCTCAGTGTAACAGTTCTGTGTGTATGGCAGTTGCTCAGCAAACACTTCCTGAATGATTTATTTACATTCTTGCATATATCACAACTGCATTCAGGCCCAGGTTCTATTTTAATATTTCCCTTGCATTAAACAGGAATTTGCCAGACGAGTGTCTGTATTCTCCCCTTTGAAGCTTGCTTATTCAGCTAAATCAATGTCACCTCAATTCCCAGCACACCCCCTTTTCTATACTGCTTCATTTATGTTTGATGACTCCAAAAAGCAGAACAAGTACCATCAAGCCTAATAACTGCATTGTATGACCTCCTTCCCTACCTGTCTTTGAAAACAAATATTCCTCCACAAGTTCCCAACATGATACCAAGGAAGGTTCCAGAGCACAAAGGAAAATGGAGTTTCTTGAGATCTTATAGTCTATTGTAAACTGCATTTAGTTCTTTGAATATAAAGTAATCTCATTTAATGGTTCCTTAATTCTTATTAATCCCACATGTGGCAATCATGACAATATTACTTAAGTTCATACTGTGTACTTCCCACACTTTCATTAAACTAATTATTCTAAAATGTAATTATCGAAGTATTGGGAAAGGGCAGATAATGATAGTGAATGAAATGTAAAGATGAGAGTATGAAGAACCACACTATCCGCACATCCTAGGCCAGGTGTTGATTTTCTGAATTGGCAAAGAGGCTACAAATTTTCAGTAACCTTTGGGATCTGTTCTAAACAATGGTGCTACATTGTTATTGCTGCTGGGGAGGCTTCTAAGTCCTGCCTTCATCTTTAAATGATTGGCTCAATAAAATATTCTGATGTTGGCTGATTTATAGTTTATCAGTTACACTTTCCTATAGTTATATGATGTACCCTTTAATTTTACCTTCTTAGAAATTGTATACTTAAGTTTTGCTTTTTATTTAGTATCATAGTGATGTAATTAATTAAAACTAATTTACAATATAGTTTAAAAAGGAACATTATAATTAAATGGTTTGTCAATTATAATATGTTACACAAAATCATTTATTTAAAACCCTAAATACTGAGAAGAAAAAAAATTAACTAGTTTGGGTTATATACATACATATATATGTGCATATGTATGTAGACATATACACAGGCATGTGTGTATATCCATGATATATGTATATACACATATATATCGTCCCTTCTGTCTTATCCTTTCCTTCCAACTCATACTCAAAGTCTCTAGGAAGCGATTACCTCAAGATTCAAAGCACACTGTAGGTTTGAACTCTTAATACTATAGATGTTGAGCCCCCATTGGTATGTTCTTCTTTAACAGTCTACCAGTAAATGTGATTAGGTCACAGAAAAGACATTTACTGAGATCACAGTTATAGTAAAAGTAAATAAAACATTTGCCCAATATATTTAGGTTATATTCTTCTATAATCATATACAACATTAACAGGAAGAATGGTCACATACATAGGTATATACTTTCAAAGATGCATAATTAGATTTTTTCCTATTTATCCATTCATTCATTTATCTATTTATCTATCTATTTATTTGCTTCTTTGTTTATTTGTTTATTTATTTTTGTGGGGTAATGAGGGTTAAGTGACTGACTTGCCCAGGGTCACACAACTAGTAAATGTCAAGTGTCTGAGGCCGTACTTGAACTCAGGTCCTCCTGAATCCAAGACTAGTGTTTTATCCACTACACCACCAAGCCCACAAAGATGCATAATTAGAGAAAAAAGGCAACTGATACCTCTGGCCCTGAAAGGGCTTGATGTTCTTTTCTTTCTTGTAATGTACTCATGCTGCTACCCCTGGGCATAGAATCTCTTCTGAGCAGATTGCTCAGAGTTTGGTTTAATGGGTCAGTTCTTCTCCTTGGGTCGATATACAACAACCAAGCTGGCTCTCTTCTTGACTCACAAAAATCATGCTTCTCAAAGCTGTCCTCTGCCTTGACCATAATTTTTTTCCTTAAAGAGTGCATCTTGCTTTTTATAGGGTAAGGGACATGCCTAAAACTTGGTCAATCAATAGCTAGCTATCTTCTCATTACATTGAGCCTGACTAAGAATTTCTTCACACTTCATAAAAGGTTAACAAAGTATGAATATTTCTTTTTACTTCATTTAAGTATGATTAATAAATTAACATCCTAAGATATGGATGTTTCCCTGCCTTGGCAGTTCTTTCATGAATTTAATAGGTCAAGAGTTCCTGACTATATTAATTCTCAGAGGAAAAGATGAACCACCACCACCATGAGAAACAAACAAGAAAATGCTAGAGTATTGAGTAAGCCTAAACCTCTCTGAAAGATCCAAAATTGTGAGTTGTAAAAATTATGCAGGTCAGAGGTAAAAGTGAAGTATCTATTTAGCAGTCTTTTTTACCTTTTAGAGAGATTATAATGATAGTAAATGGTTATTGTTTTATGTCTTAAGTATTAATGAGTCTTTTGTATTTTAAGCAATTGTTTTATGGTACAATAAATAGCTGTCTTATATCTAATATGTATATATACATTACACATATATACACATACATATACATAGAGAGAATTTCAGTTGTCCAAAGGGTGTGTGTGTATATGTGTATGTATATAGAGAGATATATATCTCTATAGAGAGATGTATAAATATAGATATAGAGATACATATATAGATATATACACATATAGAAAGAGATATACAAGGATACACACACTTCAGACTTTGAACTGAATACTCTTTCTATAAGGGACCTTATTTATCCCTTTCAAGGTAGACATGATTTATACCTGAATTTTAGGTAGAAATTTTCCCTGGAATTTTGGTGTATGGTTATAATAGACTAGAAAGCTAGATCCACCCTTAAGTGTCAGGTCACTCCCAAAAGAATTCAGCCTCTTAATATGAGTACAGAGGCTTTTTGTGGAAAGAGGTCCTCTGAGCCAGAGGTAACATCTATATAGGGTATATGGGGTATTCAGAAAGGATTTGCCCCTTTGGTATAAGGACTTGCTGAGCCCATTTCCAAGCTGCTCATTCACCTTTGGTGTCTACCTGTCACCTAACTCTCACCTCTGAATTCAAGAAGCTACAGCATGTACATCAGCCACACCCCAGTAAAACTGTTTCAGCAGAAGGGCTTAAGGTTGAGGGTAACTGACAGGCCTCAAACCCATCTTTGATTTAGGGGATGTCAACCTCAAGCATGTGAAGCCTTTCTCTGGTGGAATGAGCAGATGAGAACAATTTGTTCTAACAGCCATGAAAAGTGGCTGAAGCAGAGCCTTTAGATTTTGATCAGACATTGAAGACACCGAAGTCATCTGCTGAATCCTGAGTCACCTCCAGTCCTCCTGATTTTTGTTCTGTCCCTGGACTACTATGACTCTGGAAGACAGAGTGGGGCTGATGGCACTGTACAATAGTGCAAAAACACGTGCTGGTCCTCTTTGAAAATGAAGGACAAACAACATCTATATAATGAATGAATGCATGCATTACATACACATATATGTATCATATATTTCACATATGTATTATATATACTTATATATACACATACTTGTTTACTGAGCTACAAGAGAAAAACTAATCAGATAGGATCTTGAAATTGCCTTGAATTGCTTAGAATTTTGAATAAAACTCATAATAATCTTACTATATAAAGTTCTAAGTATGCAAAAGTCACTTAGTAAGTGAATGAGTGAGTGACAAATATTTAGCTGGTTTTAAGTTATAAAGATAATACCATAATTCACTTTATTTAAATAAGTCATAACTTGATAGTCCTCTATGTAATGGAAAATGGGAGACTGAAAAAGATTAGGGACAAAGCGAAATTAAACAGTGGGTAAAGTTTGTCTTTGACTCCATGAGCCTTCCAAATAGATATTCCTTAATGAGAACAGAGAATCGGCTACTTTTGTAGCAATAGGCAGCATAGCCTAATAGATAACTGGATAAACTTGGAGTTAAAAAAAACCTGCATTAAAATCCATCCTCAGGGGCAGCTAGGTGGAGCAGTAGATAAAGCACCAGCCCTGGATTCAGGAGGACCTGAGTTCAAATCTGGCCTCAGACACTTCACACTTACTAGCTGTGTGACCCTGGGCAAGTCACTTAACCCTCATTTCCCCACCCCCCAAAAAAATCCATCTTCAGATACTATGTAAATATGGGCAAGTTATTTAATCTCTCAGAGCCTCAGTCTTCTCATCTGTAAAATGAGGATACTGTTTTCACTGCTTCACAGGATTACAAAGAAAAAGCACTTCACAAAACTTGAAACACTATAAAAGTATGAGTTATGATTTTTTTGCATTGCTCCAAAACTATATTCTCCATCTAGACTCATAACCCTAATCCTAATTCCCCCATCCACCAGAGATTACTACTGTTAGAAATAACAGAGCATTCATTAATACATAATACAATCAGTATAAATTACCTCACTGATTGCTGGGTATAGGACAATGATGATAAGACTACTATAAGATTTAGATGAGGTCTTACATACATACATAAACAAATGAATGAATGAATAAACAGATGAATGAATGAACTGATGAAATAAATACATATATATGTATTTCTGTGAAAAATTAAATACCTTCCTGACTAAACTTAGAATCATCATATCCTATGTTTTAGAGGTAAAAGGGACATTCAATCATTCTCTTATCGCCACTTAATTTAATACTGATTTTCTTTACCAGAGTTAAGTTGTAAATGACATGCAACTAAACCCGAGCATTTTCTTGTTATAAGAAGCCTTCCAGATCTCCAACACAGTTCCTTGGGTGGACCCCAAGGGAGTCTATGGCTAGCCCTATACACATTACAGGAGAGGGAGGAGGCCCTGCAGAATGGATAGAATTTCAAGGGAGAGTTCATAGGCTGGGAAGCAGATAGAATTACAAGTTATGTGGGAATGAGGGATGCCACTGACCAGTAGTCCTGCCATGTAGGCAGCAAGAACACAAAGGTTTCTTTAATTCATGCTTAATAGATGGTTTTGCACCGATGACATGGTCCTTGGCATCCTTACAGGCAGATAAAAATAATTCCAGGGAATGGGGCCCTTTGCTTCTTCATTCAATCCTAACAAGTGTTCCATCTCCTGTAGGACACACTAGTCACAATTCTTAGAATGTTTCCAGTGGAGAAAAGAACACAAATGGACGTCAGGACTCAACCAAACCATAGCCAGAACCAGAGCCAGGATTATCAATGTGGCTCCTAGCAGTGTGTTTGACAACTGTACAAACTAGTAAACTTTTTCTACCTTTTGTTTATGTCCATGCAGTTGTTTAATATATACCATCCAGTAATCTCTTTTCATTCATTTATCCATTCTTTTATGCACTTATTTATTTGTTTTTCTATTTATTTATTTTTAGCATTCATTTTTTTTAATTTGAGTTACATATTCTCTCCTTCACTCACCTACCCCCTCTCCTCCCATTAAGTATTCTTTTAAGACAATCTCCAAGGTAAATTTAAAGGAGGACCTGGGTGAGAGTCACACAGAATAGACAGATGAGAATGTTCTGCAATTTGTATCCCTGAAAGGGAATCATCACACTGATGAATGAGATTACAGTTCCATGAAGGCTATTACACATTGGTGGAGACAAGGCACTTCAGCAACTACCCTTGGCAAAGTACTATCAACAAAGATCTGCCTCTAGGCTTAGCCTCAACGGTGGTCTAGTTAAAAGTGGGAACTGCTGCTAAAGAGGTCAGAATAGGGAAGTTTAGGAAAGGTAAAAGCAGATGTTGCTAGATGATAAACCAGGAATCAAATTAAGTTTAAAAATGACTATATCAGGGGGCAGCTAGGTGGCGCAGTGGATAAAGCACCGGCCCTGGATTCAGGAGAACCTGAGTTCAAATCTGGCCTCAGACACTTGACACTTACTAGCTGTGTGACCCTGGGCAAGTCACTTAACCCCCATTGCCCCGCAAAAAAACAAAAACAAAAACAAAAAAAATGGCTATATCAGAAGTGTGAAGGTTAAAGATCTTATGGTATTTGCAATAGGCAGGCAAACTGTTGCTTCCTCAGCTTCTCCCCTTTTTATATGGCCCACACACACTTCTTAAAATGTCATTGTGCCAAGATGTGCTTAGACAAAGACATTTCTACAAAAAGATTACTAATAAATTACCAGCAGATATTTTGATTGTTATATAATCATAAGTCATGAAATATATTATGTTCTAAACATGAAATTCAGATTAGAGCAAAATTTAAAAAGACAGAAACAAGTTGATTCAATTCAATGCACCAGGCATTTATGAGCATTTTTTATTGGCAGGGCATTCCAAATATGAACATTGGAAATGTATAAAAGAAAAATAAGATCATCTCCTCAAAGAGCTTATAACCCAATAGCAGAAATATGACAGATACACAAGGTAATATACGCTGACAGCAAAGGAGAGATGGAAACAAAGTGCTGCAAGAAACTTTGAGGAGAGAGAAGCTTCAGCAAGAGAACATTAGGGAAGGTTTCATGGAGAAAGTGACACCTGAGCAGGACCTTGAAGGAAAAGAAGGATTTCAAAAGTCACAGATGAAGAGGAAGTGAATTCTGGGTCTAGGGCACAGCCTGAACAAATGTACAGAGGTGAGTGTCACATAAAATTAGGGAGGATAAAACCAGTTTGGCTTGAAGGTGGAGCATGTGAAAAGGAGTAGTGTGCAATGCAGGCCTAAAGATGAGTTGAAGCAAGGTTATAAAGGGCCATAAATTAGGCTTGGAAAGGCATTTTATCTTATGGATCTAAGGTCAGCAAACTGTCCCATGGACCAAAACCAGACCACTGCCTGTTTTTCATAGCCCTTAAGGTAAGATTTGGCCTGTGGGTCATAGATTGTGCGGTATCCTGGTTTTGATAAAAGGAAAGCCACTGAAAGTTTTGAGCAGGAAAGTGACATGGTTAGCCTTATATATAAAGAGATTATTTCTGATGCTCTGTGAGGAGCAATTTGGAAAGTAGTTCTCAAAAGACTGTTACAACAATACAAGTAAGGGAAGGGGAAAAATAGAAATTGAGAAGACAAGATTGATGTGAAGGATATTATGGAGATAGAATTGACAAAACTTGGAAACAATTGAGTATTCAAGGTGAGGAAGAGGAAAGAGTTAAAGACAATATTGATGTTATGAGCCTGAGTCAATGAAAGGTTTAGTGGGGAAAATTATGAGTTTTGCTCTTGACACAGACATGGTGAGTTTGATGGTGATGGCCAACAGGCAACTGGAAATTTGGGACTGAAACTGAGAGGAAAAACTGGAACTGGAAATGAATATCTAGAGTCATATGCAGAAAGGTGACAATTGAATCCATGAGAATGGAGGAGATAGGGGGCAGTTAGGTGGTGCAGTGGATTCAGCACCAGCCCTAGATTCAGAAGGACCTGAGTTCAATTCCTGCCTCAGACACTGGGCAAGTCACTTAACCCTTATTGCCCTGAAAGAGAGAGAGAGAGAGAGAGAGAGAGAGAGAGAGAGAGAGAGAGAGAGAGAGAAAATGGAGGAGATAGCCAGGTAAGAGAGTACAGAGGGAGAAGAAAAGAAAGACAAGGATAGAGCCTTGGGAGATAGCTGTGCTTGAGGAGTGAAAGGATAATGATGAAGGAGACCAAAAAGAGACAGTCGGAAAGGGAGGAGAGCCAGAAGAAAGCAATATCACAAAAGCTGAGGAAGGTGATAGAATCCAGGAGGAAGTGGTCAATAGTTTCAGGTGTTACAGAAATGCCAAGGAAGATGAAATGAGAAAAAGACATTAGAGTTCCCAATTAAGAAGTTATTTGAGCCTTTGGTAAAAGCAGTTTTAGTAGAATGATGGGAACGGAAGACAGAGTCCAAGATGTTGAAGAGTGGAATTGGAAAAAGCAAGTATAAATTATTCTTTTAGAAAAGAGTTTCCTATTTTTTTGAGCTATGGATTCCTTTGTCAGTGAAGCCTATGAACTCCTTCTCAGAATGCTTTAAATGCATAAAATAAAATTTATAGGAATATATTCAAACCCAATTATGTTGCAGTATAGTTATAAAAATATTTTAAATCAAACTCACAGACGACCTTAAATCTATCCACAGACTTTTTTGAGAATCTGAAGACCCCTCTATTTTAGAAGCTTATCAAAAAAAAAGAAAAAAGAAAAAAAAGAGGGGGCAGCTAGGTGGCACAGTAAATAAAGTACTGGCCCTGGATTCAGGAGGACCTGAGTTCAAATCTGACCTCAGACACTTGACATTTATTAGCTGTGTGACCCTGGACACACCCTGGACAAGTCACAACCCTCATTGTCCTAAAAAAAAGCTTATCAGTTATATAGCAGAACTTATAGGTGTAGTAGGGATGTGTCCATCCATGGGCCCCATGTTCCTTAAGTTCTTAGGTCATCCTGACTCCAGGTTTTTCACTCTGATGTGTCACCTATCGGCTACTTGACCCTGAGTTGAAATCCAGCCTTAGACCTTTGCTAGCTATGTGATTCTACACAAGTCACTTTAACTTCTATCTGCCTCAGTTTCCTCAAGTGTAAAATGAGGGTAATAATAGCACCTACCTCTCAGGGTTGTTGTGAGGATGAAATGAGATTTTATTGTAAAGTGATTAGCACAGTGCCTGGCACATAGTAGGGACTTAATAAACATTTGTTTCCTTTCTTTTATAACTAAGCCTTGCTCATTAGAGTAAATCCTCTTGGGAATACACATCCCCAAAGTCTTGGTGCACAATTCAGTGTAACATCACCTACTGATACTTTAATTAAGTAGAAAAACTTCCAGTATTTTCAATTTTTTTTTAAGGGCTGTCTCGGGGCAGCTAGGTGGTGCAGTGGATAAAGCGCTGGCCCCGGATTCAAGAGGACCTGAGTTCAGATCCAGCTTCAGACACTTGACACTAGCTGTGTGACCCTGGGTAAGTCACTTAACCCTCATTGCCCTGCAAAAAAAAAAAAGATGATATACAAGATTTGGATGGGTAAAAAAGGGATGTCTCATGAGATGTGACAAAATGGAGGTGTTTATAACAAATAATTAATCAGTACGGATAAAGGTAGGGAAGACAAGGAAAAAAATTGTGAACAAGTGGTGGCTTTCTCCAGACCATGCTGAGGGTGCAGATACACAGAGTATTGGGTCACATGGATCAGATGGTGTGATTAGGAGGTGAAAGTGCTTGTTGGTTCAATTGGCCCCACATATGATGGCTAGCCTCTTGTCAGACTGAAGTTTATATGTCCTCTGTTGATAGCTGATTAGTATAGCACCTCAGGGGGGCAGCTAGATGGCGCAGTGGTTAAGCACCGGCCCTGGATTCAGGAGTACCTGAGTTCAAATCCGGCCTCAGACACTTGACACTTACTGGCTGTGTGACCGTGGGCAAGTCACTTTACCCCCGTTGCCTGCAAAAAAAAAAAAAAAAAAAAATTATAAAAGTATAGCACCTCAGGAAGAAGTTAGAAATCTATAGCACCTTTACCCATAAAAATAATTTATAACTTATCATATCCTGGTATATATCTATATCTATATATATATATATAAATATATTCTTATCTTATATATTTGGGTAGAAGTTGAAGAATAAGAAAGAGAAAGCAAATTAAAATTAAATTAAACTAATCAATTAAAAGCAAATAGAGAAAGATACTAAAAATATCTGGCTGGTAAACAAAGAGGGAGAATCTTATCTATTCTACTCATTCTTTCCTTTGCTACTTTCAAGTCTGTTATGGAATTATTCCCCCATGGATATAAAGGTGTATTGAAATTTTTTTTTGAATAACTTCTCTGTGAAGTTAGTAAATCCTTAATACTCAAGCTGCATGAAATAGGTCAATTATTATTGAATTTAGGGCTCAAGATATTACTGTATAATGTTTAAATGATATATTTTAAGCCAGATATGTTATGATTTAAAGAGAGTATCAAATTTTCTAGGATTAAAGGATGACAACAGATATCTCTGGCAACCTGACCATTTCTGCATCTGTAATGAGGGTTGGTCCCTCCTGAATTTGCCATTGTTAGAGTTAACAGATACACAAGAAAAAAAAAAACGAGAAGCTTCATCAAATATCTTCTTTACTCAATATCTTATTAGAAATCCCATAGGAGGATAGCTAGATGGCACAGTGGATAAAGCACTAGCCCTGGATTCAGGAGGCCCTGAGTTCAAATCTGACCTCAGACACTTGATACTAGCTGTGTGACCTTGGGCAAGTCACTTAACCCTCATTGCCCCCTCCCAAAAAAAATTCCATAGGAAATGACTACAAGTGGTATTAAATGGGGAATGCAAGCAAGAGAGATTGTAACTCAGTGTTAGATTTGGAATCACAGGACCTGGTTCTGACTATTTCTCTGAATACCTGCTATTATTTTGTAAGAGGCAATGTGGCATGGACAGAATGCTGGGCTTAGAATCAGGATTAATTATCCTTGAAACTGATTAGCTATGTGCCCATGGGCAAAGTCACTTAATTAGTCTGAGGCTTAGTTTCTTCATCTGTAAGTTACTCTCTGATCTTCTGCTTCCTCGTGTGTAAAAAGATGGAATTCATTTGAATGGCTTTTGTTTTGTTTTTTTGGGGTTTTTTAGTGAGGCAATTGGGGTTAAGTGACTTGCCCAGGGTCACACGGCTAGTAAGTGTTAAGTGTCTGAGGCTGGATTTGAACTCAGGTACTCCTGACTCCAAGGCCAGTGCTCTATCCACTGCGCCATCTAGCTGCCCCATTTAAATGGCTTTTAAACTCTAAATCAATGATTCTGTGACAGGATACTATATTGTTCTCTTTTGGTTAGGAAATTGCCCAAAGTCTAAGGGCCAGCTCAAAACCCAATAGATTCTAGTTTGAAATTACTTCACTCCAGCAGCTTTGATCAACTCAGATCAGTCCCTGGTTCTATCTCTATCACCACAACCCCAATGACTGCTTTCATGGGAACCCCAAGACGTGTTTCCCTCACAACAAACCCAAATGGGCAACCCCAGAGAGAGACTCAAAAACTCACATAATAGACCAGTTGAATAAGGGATCCCTAACAATAATGGTAGGAAATCTCCTGTATGAATATCCCAGCAGCAAAAGTACATATTGTTCCAACTCTGTAATTATCACAGCCTAGTGACCAATAAGGGCAGCCAATCTATAAGGAAGAAGTAGATTTAGTAACTGAAGGGTATGAAGAAGGTAATACATAATCAAAAATTAGTAGCTAGCTGGATTGTTAAGACAAAAGTATTAAGAGAAAAAATAGGATAATAAGACATTCATGGGTTGGCTACACAGATCTCACATACAGCAATTATTGGAATTGTCTGATAAACTTTGTGCTACCCTATGCCTATTTTTGACCAAATCCTCCCACACTGGCACCATGATGTGAACTTCTACGGCAGCGTGGCATCTAGGTTCATATCTTTGAAGAAGCTATGCCCCTATGCAGTCTCTTGTCTTGAAGAAGCTTACGTTATACTCTAGGTGGTGATACAGTGGATAGAGTAAAGGACCTGGAGTCAGGAAGACTCGTCTTCTGGAGTTCAAAACTATCCTCAACACTTACTAGCTATGTGACCCTGGGCAAATTAGTGTAATTCAGATTCTCTCAGTTCTTCGTCTGTAAAATGAACTAGAGAAGGAAATGGCAAACCATTACAGTATCTTTGCCAAGAAAACAGTAAGTGGGGTCATGAAGAGTCAGACATGACTGAAATGACTGAATAACAACAAATATCAACAGACCACAAGCCAACAAGAGTCCTACTTATCCCAGAAAGCTCCACATATAGACCAGTAAGAGAATTTGTTCATTGATTTATTAACGAATTCACAAACTCAACAGCATCCATTAAATACCTACCATGAGCCAACCACTGGATGAAGAACTGGAGGCACAGTGACATAAATGAAGTAGTCCTTGCCCTCAAGAAACTTATATTATACCTTGCATTGACATAGGGCTAGCCTAGTTAAGTTCAGAAAGGTCATCATCAGAAGGTTGGCTACAAGGTAATGCTTTGGTTTTTTTCAGACACAATAATAGACAAAAACTATTTTCTAAGGCATAAAGCAGTTGCAGTGTGTGGTAGAGAGACTACCCATGTATCAGTGGTCATAAAGGTGATGCAGGAAAAACAAAATTAATACAAGCATTCATAGTATGTACTAAGAAATGGCTCCATGTAGTTAGCTCTAATAAGTAATACAAACTTCTGCAATGATTATGTGAGTGATTCTAGTTCACAAGGAGCAATTTGAACCCCCCCAAGTTTCCTTATAATACCTTCATTTTCCTTCAGAGGGGGTGACTACAGGAAACTCATATGGAGTTAAGTCTAAGATACTATAATCTAAAAAAAGTAGGAAACAAAAGCTGACACTTTTCATACTGGTGACACTTTTCATTGTATACATTGAGGGTAAACATGACAAAAAGTTTGCTCAAGTCAACACTGAAAGAAATATGCAAGTCCCCTGCCTCTGTAATAGGCAGGAAAAGAAGCAATATCAAGAGAAAACAAAACAACAACAATAAACACCAACCTTTCCTTTTGAGGTGTTTTTTTTTTCCTTTGGCGGGGGAGAATACTTTTTTCTTTGTAAAAGTATCAACTGTAATTTATGGTTTTTACTTTTAAAAAAATTAATAAACATTTTTATTTATAGTTTTGGGTTCCCGTTTTTTATCCTTCCTTCCTTCCCTCCCTCCCCTTCCCCTTCCCTTAGGTGGTAAGCAATCAGATGTAGATTATGCATGTACAATCATGTGAAACATTACCATATTAGTCATTTTGTATAAGAAAACTTTAATAAAAGAAAAAAATGAAAGTGAAAAATAGCATGCTTCAGTCTGTGTTCCATCAATATCAGTTCTTTCTTTGGAGGTGGATAGTATGTTTCATCATTAGTCCTTTGGTATTGTTTTAGATCATTGTATTGTTGAGAATAGTCAAGTCATTCATAGTTCTTCATCAAACAATATTGCTGTCTCTGTACACAATGTTCTCTTGGTTATGCTCTATTCATTATACATCAGTTCATACAAGTCTTTCCAGGCCTTTCTGAAATCATCCTGCTTGTTATTTCTTATAGCACAATAATATCCCATCACCGTCATATACCACAGCTTGTTTAGCCATTTCCCAATTGATGGGCATTCCTTTGATTTCCAATTTTTAGCCAACACAAAAAGAGCTGCTATAAATATTTTTGTACAAATTGGTCTATTTCTCTTTTTAGGGATGTCTTTGGGATATAAATAAACCTATCAGGGGTATTGCTGAATCAAAGGGTATGCACAATTCTATAGCCCTTATGGCATAGTTCCAAATTCTTCTCCTGAACGGTTGGAACTTTTCACAACTCCACCGAGAGTGAATTAGTGTCCCAGCTTTCCCACAACCCCTCCAACACCCAATATTTTCCTTTTTTGTTACATTTGCAATTCTTATAGGTGTGAGCTGATACTTCGGAGTTATTTTAATTTGCATTTCTCTAATAGTGATCTAGAACATTTTTTCATATGATTATAGATAAATTTGATTTCTTTGTCGGAAAATTGCCTGTTCATATCCTTTGACTATTTATCAGTTGGGGAATGACTTGTATTTTCATAAATTTGACTCATTTCCCTATATATTTGAGAAATGAGACCTTTATCAAAGATATTTGTTTCAAAAATTCTTTCCCAGTTTTCTGCTTCCCTTGTAATCTTGGTTACATTACTTTTGTTTGTTCAAAAACTTTTTAATTGTATATAATCAAAATTACCTATTTTACATTTTGTTTTATCCTCTATATCTTCTTAGATCCTAAATTCTTCCTCTGATCATAAATCTTCCAGATAAATGATTCCATGCTCTCTTAATTTGCTTATGATATCACCCTTTATGTGTAAATCATGTACTTATTCTGACCTTATTTTAGTATACGGTGTGAGATGTTGGTCTATACCTAGTTTCTGCCATACTGTTTTCCAGTTTTCCCAGCAGTTTTTGTCAAATAATGAGTTTTTGTCCTAAAAGCTTGGATCTTTGGGTTTATCATATACTAGATTGCTACAGTCATTTATTATCATATAATTTATACCTGTTCTATTCCACTGATCTACCTCTCTATTTTTTAACTAATACCATATCGTTTTGATAATTACGACTTTATAATATAGTTTGAGATCTGGTACTACTGGATCAATCACCTTCTTTCATATTTTCTTTCATTGATTTCCATGATATTCTTGAACTTTTGTTCTTCCAGATGAATTTTGTTATTATTTTTTCTAGATGTGTAAAATATTTTTTGGATAGTTTGATTGGTATAAAACTAAATAAATTAATTAATTTAGGTAGGATTGTCATTTTTATTATATTGGCTCAGCCTACCCATGAGCAATTAATATTTTTCCAATCATTTAGATCTATATTTGTTTGTGTGAAAAGTGTTTTGTAGTTCTGGTCATATAGTTCCTGTGTTTGTTTTGGCAAGTAGACTCCCAAGTATTTTATATTGGCCACAGTTATTTTAAATGGAATTTATCTTTCTATCTGTTGTTTCTTTATTTTGTTGGTAATATACAGAAATGCTGATGATTTATGTGGGTTTGTTTTATATCCTGCAACTTTCCTGATTTTTATTTTAAAAAAATGTGGGCAGCTAGGTGGCACAGTGGATAAAGCATCAGCCCTGGATTCAGGAGGACCTGAGTTTAAATCAAGCCTCAGACACTTGACACCAGCTGTGTGACCCTGGGCAAGTCACTTAATTCTTGTTGACCTGCAACCCCCCCAAAAAAACAACAACAACAACAACAACAACATCAACTCTATGGATGAGGTCATTTGATAGCTGATATTCTTATCTTTATATTTACTGGGCTTTTCAAATATTCGATACTTTTATTTCTTGGTAAGCTACTATTCTTTAATGATTTTCTATGAATTTGCAATGCTAATGATAATCATTGACAAAAATGGTGACTTAAAAGCCTCTTCTCACATGAAGCCATCCTAAGAGGAAATAGAGATGATGTGTATATATATATATATATATATATATATATATATATATATGTGTGTGTGTGTGTGTGTGTGTATATATATATATATATATATATATATATATAAATGAAAGTTACATGCTACCCACATACTTCATTTTAGCCAATTACTTCAACCAACCCATCACTGGACATAGACTAGAAATGTTAGCAAGAAGCAAAATGGAGTAGGTTACATTTTTTCCCCCCTAATTATGGGGAAGTAAGATAGCCTGAACCCAGGCATCCATAGAGAAAAAGGAAAGAGTTCAAATAATTGACCATTACAATGCTATTGAGTAACAGTGTTTACCATAGTAGGTGGTACCTTGATGCTTAGGGAAATCATTTTTTAAGAAAAGAGAGACTTTAAGGAAAATTAAGCAAATAAAAAAAAACCCAGAAGTCATTAGAAATATGAAGTTTAAAAGAACCTTTAAAAAGGATGTTAGGAATGGGAAAGCTGTTGGATGACAAGAAGCATAGAAAATGCTAAAAGTGGTGTTTGATTCCTCTAAACTTCAGTTGTACATGGAAATTCAGTAATGATGATTAAAAAAAATAGGGGTGAACTTCAGCTAAACTTAGAATCATAATTCTCATTTGTATCTATCTAACAAGGTCCAATTTTATAAATGACTGGGCATGTCTGTGTGAGGAAAGAATATTGTCTTGTCTGGGTGTTGCATATTTGCTTTACAAATGTATGAGCAGACAGGTACAAAAAAAACCCACAAATGAAAAAAGGAATTAAGCTTTGCTGAGACATTTCTCTATTAGCAACCTATTTTTCTATACTATCATTCATTATCCCAGGACGATATGAAAAAACAAACCTGTGATGAAGATTGGTAAAAAACAAACAAAAAAAGTCTTACTTGTATTAAATTAAATGAAAATCTTCCTGGTACTCTATACTATTTCTCAAAAGATCTTAGGGGAAAGATATACTAATATATTTTGGTTATACAACAAAGTATATGCTGATTCCTTAGAACATGCTGCCATCTAGAGACTAAAATAGATATTATTGTAAGCTACATCAACTATACCATGCATGTTTATAAAAGTGGTAGGGTAGATAGTTTTCAAGAAAATATAACCATGTAATTCTCATTTCAAATGAGTGAATGAATTTACATATTGAAGTCAGATCTGCACATGCACATATGCTGTCACTGCCTTTCATACTGTCATACTACTTGACAGGTGTTACTGTTTGTATAATAAAAGTAGCACACCCTCTGAGCTACTTTCCCATAGAGTGGAGGCTATTCCTAGGAGGTTCTACAAGTAGCCTGTGGGGGTGCTCTTCCAATACTATAAGTCAATAACATTCTCTGGTCAACTTTACATTAGTAATCAGCCAGGAGACACATTTAGCTCTTAGCAAAAACATTTACTAAGATGGCATAGTAAAATCGGTAGCTATAAAACACACCTTCCCATAAATCTGGGATATGTTCGCCTACAAAGATATACAGTGTTCATGGGAAGATCGGATACCAAGTTAGAGTACAATGTTAGTGAGACATATGTGTAAGATATGCATATGATGCAGTAGAGAGAGCATAGAATTTGGAGTCAGAAAGAACCGAGTTCAAGCCCTGCCCCTGATACTAATTGCATGACCCTGGACAAGTCACTTAACCATTCTCAGTCTCAGTTTTCTCATCTGCTAAATGGGAATAAAACTAACATCTATGTCCCAGAGTTGTTGTGAGGATCAACCAAAATAGCATACAAACATAAAATTGCTTTAAAAACATTAGGGTAGGGGCAGCTAGGTGGTACAGTAGATAAAGCACCAGCCCTGGATTCAGGAGGACCTGGGTTCAACTCTGGCCTCAGACACTTGACACCTAATAGCTGTATGACCCTGGGCAAGTCACTTAACCCTCATTGCCCTGAAAAACAAACAAACAAAAACATTAAGGTACCATATAGATAGATAGATAGATATAAAGATATAGATATATACACATACACACACACACATATATATATATATATACATATACATATATATATATACAGGTCAAAGACCTGCTGGACACCTCTGGGAATAGACATCGGTAGCTGGGAGGAGATGGCCAAGGACCACACCCGATGGAGTTCAATACTCAGGAGCAGCTTGAGTGCAGCTGAGATGGGCCTTCAAGCTCGGGAGGAAGAAAAACTAATGAGACGCAGGAACTGACGGGTAACAGAGAGCGCAGTTTTCCGATGTCCTCGTTGCAGCACGAGCTGCAGCTCCCGTATCGGACTGCACAGCCACACTGTGGCCTGTGGCTCTTCAAGGCCCTGATCCATGGTCATCCCCAACTGATAGAAGCCTACTACTACTATATATATATATATATATATATATATATATATATTGTGGCTGCTACATAGGGATTAAAAGGGTATATACTATATATTGTCACTTACTCCTAACACTTTAACCCATGAGCCCCTACTGATATGCTTCACATAACAATCAGCCAATAGACACACTTCATTCTTAGCAGAGGCATTTAGTAAAATAGCATAGTAAAAATAACACAAATATCCCTCCCATAAACCATTGTTCATGAGAAGAGTTGGCACAAACTTAAGCATGTAGTGGTAATGAAGCATACAAGTATGATACACAAGTGTCAAATACAGAACTTCAAAGTCCTTGCTCTCTTTGTAGCATCTTTATTCCACTCACTTTGTGTACAATGCCTCCATTGAGTGTATTGCTCATCTATGCTTCTGAATTCTGTTTCTGTTCACAGGTCATTTTTTCTCTGCTGCCAGGGGATCCATTTCTTGAAGCTACTTTCTACTTCAACTGACTCTGCTCCTTACAGGATCTCCTACTGCTCAAGTTGTTGCCTTTCCAAGATACACTGCCAATGAGGAGGAAAAAACAGGGTTTCTCTCTTGGGGTTTAGTTTCTTCTTCCTCCTTCTCCTCCTCCTCCTCCTCCTCTTCTTCCTCCTTTTCCTCACAAACTTCCCAGGGCTTCCTATTTAAAATTTCCAATGTGGCTAATTTGTTTGCAATCAGTCAACAAGCATTTATTAAGCCTATGTGCAGGTAATGATGCTGTACTAAGCACTCAGGATACAAATAAAAGCAAAATAAACAAAAACAAAACCCAGTAACTTTTGTTTAGTCAATTCAGTCATTCCCCTTTTAACTCAACAGAAAAAATATCCACACTTCATAAAGGGATCAGGGGTATAGTTATAAGTTAGCTTAATACCTTATGATTACATGGAGAACTTTATTGACTGGGGGTTGTTGAAAGATCAGTATTCCTATACAAATATCACTGATAATTTAATGGGTCTTCACCTTTAGAGTGATAGGATCCCTGTAGTGTAGTAGGTAAAGCACTGTATTAAGAGTCAGAACACCGACTTTTTTTTGTGAGGCAATTGGGGTTAAGTGACTTCCCCAGGGTCACACAGCTATTAAGGGTCAAGTGTCTGAGGCTGGATGTGAACTCAGGTCCTCCTGACTCCGGGACCCGTGCTCTATCCACTGCAACACCTAGCTACCCCTGAACACCACCTTTTAATTCTGCTTCTTATCAGCTTTTAATGATGATGGGTGGTGGTTCTGCTGGTGGTGATGATGATGACTACTTTTTCCACAAAGCTTTACAATTTATAAAACACTTTACATATATTAGCCCTCTGAGGTAAGTGCTATTATTATTCCCATTTTTATAAAGAGGGAAACAGGTACAGAGAGGTTAAGTGACATACCTACGGTGACACAGCTAGTAGGCATCTAAAGTAAGATTTACATTCAGGTCTTCCTGACTTCACATTCATCACTTTATCTACCAAAGAGTCTTGCTGAATCACTTGAAACTTTTTGAGGCTTGATTTCCCCCTTTATAAGAACAAAGTGGTCTCAGTGATCTTAAAGTTTTCTTCTAGTTCTAAATCATATGACTCTGAGAGATAAGAAGGAAATCTGCTGATGAAGTACGAGAAAAAGCAAGATTTTGTCTCCAAGGAAGCAAAACTAGTCTACACAACATTGTTGCACTAATATTTATGACACTGGCAGAAATGGGGATAAAATTCCCTATTATAAGCATCAGGAATGGGTTTCTTCCACTTCTTCTTGGCTAGAATATGTCTGCTTTGTTTCTTTCTTATGAGATCATGCTCCAAGTCCAGACATGCTGATCAATGCAGGCAAACTGAAGTTGTGGAGGAAGCATCCTTGGCCCTCTATTGTATGTGAATCACCATCATCATGAAAATACATCTTTGTTTTCACCCATTACCTACAAACAAAAAATACTTACTTTATGCGACTACAGACAAAGTGGCAAAAACATATGCTGCCAAGATATTTACAATCTAGCCAGGAAAGAAAATAGAAGATGTGAATAACAAATAAATAGCAATGCAAGGTTTCAATATGCTAAAGTCTGAATTAGTCATCTAGACAGTAAGTATCTGCAAGTAAATATCTATACCACTTTAACAGTTCAGAAGGAAAAAAAAGCATTTGGAGCTGAAATAGCTGCAGAAGGATTTGCACAGGAGTTGGGGAATGGAAATGAGCCTTGAATATAGTATAGGATTTAAATTAGTGAAGCAAAGGTGAGTAGGAGAAGGGTACTCTGGGAAAGAGATTGGTGTAGAGGTCAGAATAATCAGGGCATGTTTGGGGAACAATGAGTAAATCAGTCTGATTGGCACAAAAGGGTCAAGTTTCAAATTAAAGAAAGGTAAGGTTGGAGAAATAGCTTGGGGCTAGAGTTTAAGGCCTTAAATACCAAACTAAAAGGTTTAGACTTTATTCTCAGTTAGGCAATGGGGAACTATTAAAGGTATTTAAGAAGGGAAGTGATATGTGAAAAGCAGGATTTTAGGGGATTTAGGAAGTGACTGCAGTGGGTGGTTTTCATCATATGGGAAGGAAGATTCACTGGGAAGGCAGAAAACTAATTAGGAGGTTGGAAGTTCAGATGTGAAGTTATAAACTAGAGCCTAATATATGCAGTGTCCTTTTCCAGAAAAGAATATAAACAATTTCCTCTTCTTGAAGTTTTATGTGAATCAGGGTTACCACACCGTGGGTCAGAAAACTGAGTTTAAGATAATTCACATCCTAATGATTTTTAATTACTATTACACTGATTTTCCAAGTGTTTCATACTTAAATATTATTATTAAAATATACCAACCCCCAAAATATCTACATATTTTATTATTATCACCCATCAAAGTATTTTAAATGTACACTTGTCTTTTATTAAAAAAAAAAAAAGGAAATACAGGGTGCTCCCTTCAGTAGCACATATACTAAAAAGGAAATGAAGAAAATGTATAAATTCTAAGCCTTTGCACCTACAAACTGCTTAAGTTTTCCATAAATCCTTCCTAGAGCATCTATTCCACATGCCAGAAGATTTCCTTCAGGTTTTTTTTTTTGTACCATGGGAACTAATGCAGTACTTAGGATAATAGTTCATTTGTTATCCCTCAATCTCAGTTCATGAATTCCTTCCTCTTTTAATTATATACTGACTTGATGATCTCCCTTAAGCCCCTTTTTATACATAGCTCATCACTGGAAAGGCCCTTCAGCCTACTTATACGCACCAGTGGTCTCCATTTTCCACTGAGTAATAACATCTTTGTTTTCTTTTTGAGGTGGTAGTTCTGAAGATTTCTAAGCATACATCTGGGGAATAACATTTGTGTTAAAAATTTGGTTTGCTGTTTTGTTGTTTTTGCCCTGGGAAGTATCTTGGGACCACTATGAAACTGCCTAATAAACTATATAATTGCCTAAATGCAATCCATCCTATTCTCTTCCTCATCTTCTAAGTCTGGGCCTAACTCATCATCCATCTGAGCCTCTTCTAGGTATATTTCCTGATGTAATAACTCAACTGCACGTAGTAGTCTGGACATGAGTCATTTTTCTCATATTTTTTTCTTCTATATATGTGTAGGTTTCATAAAGATTAGATAAAATATAAGGTAAAGGTGATTTTCCCCATAAATATATGGTCAAAGTATACAAAAATGCAGTTTTCAAGAGAATTCCAAACTGTCAAACATATGGAAGATTGCTCTCAATCATTTACAATAAGGAAATGCAAATTAAAATAACTCTGAGCTTTTAGTCCACATCCACCAAGTTGACAAAGATGATAAAAGATAGATATAGTCAAAGTTGGGAGGACTATTGGAAAACAAGTATACTAATGCACCAGAGATCGAGGTATGAATTAGTCTAACATTCTAGAAAACAATTTAGAATTATATGATAAAAAGCATTAACCAGTTCATGACCTTTGAACCAGTCAATGAAGAAAAACCAAAAGAACAATATACACAATGACAACAATGATGCAAACATAAAAGAACAGTAAAGGGGTGCCTAAATCCAAGTAATAGATTTACCTAAATCTAAGTAGTAGATTTTATTCCGGAGAACTGATGGTGAAATGTGCCTCCCTAATTTTGGTAGTGGTAGGGTCCTACTGGCATGGAATGTTGAAAGCCATGTTAAATTTAATCTCAGTGTCAATTCGTTTTGCTTAACTGTTTGTTTTCCTTTGTTAGGAGAGAGAGCCTAGCAGAGTAAGGCACTAGGGAGAAGAAACATTCAGAAATGATGTAAAAATAAGAGACACAGTTATAACTTTATCAATCAGCAAATATTTATCAAGCACCTCTTATACTTACCAGGCAATCTGGTAGCCATTAAGAATACAAGGACCAAAATTTAGTGATATGTGCTTGTCTCTCTCTAATTAGAATATGATTCTTGTGAGCAAGGATTGCTTAAATATGATAATATGTGTATATAAAAACTTATTCATGTATATGAATTATATGTGCTTCTCTCCCATATGTGTATACACACATGAGATAATATATACATATATGGGTATATACACACATATATACAAATACATATCATTCATGTATATGTATTAATATATGTGAATTGTGGGGCAGCTAGATGGCGCAGTGGATAGAGCACCGGCCTTGGAGTCAGGAGTACCTGAGTTCAAATCCAGCCTCAGACACTTAACACACTTACTAGTTGTGTGACCCTGGGCAAGTCACTTAACCCCAATTGCTTCACTTAAAAAATATATATATATATATGTGAATTGTGTATATGCCTACATATATATACGTGTCTTCATGTATACAAATATGTACTTGTGTATATATATACACACATATGCATATATACACATGTAACTATGTGTATACACATATATCACAAATATAAATAAATAATAAATAAAGATATATATATAAAATAGTTAAATTGGAAGAAAGGCACTAGCAAATATGGGGCTCAGAAAAGCTTTCATGGAGGTGAAGATGGTGCTTGAGCTGTATCTTAAATGAAGCAAGGGATTCTATGAAGCAGAGGTAAGGAGGGAGTACATTCATGCATGTGGGATTGCTAGTACAAAGACAAGGAGATAAGAGATAGAGGGTCCTGCTGTGTAAGTAATAGACGCTGTATGGCCTTGATTGAGACAGCTATGTGGCACAGTAGATAGAGTTATGGGCTTGGAATCAGGAAAATCTGAGTTCAAATCTTACTAGTTGTATGACCTGAGGCAAGTCACTTAACTGCTGTCTACTTTGGTTTCCTTAACCATAAAATAAGGATATTAATATTACCTGCCTCTTAGGGTTGTTGCAAGGCTCAAATGAGATAATCTTTGTAAAGCACAGTGCCTGGCACATAGTAGGTGCTATTTAAATGCTTATTTCCTTCCTTTTCTCCTCTGAGAGATTTGAAGCAGGGAGATCACTTTAGGAGGCTAATACAATAATATAGTAAGAAGTAATGAGAGTAGGGGGCAGCTAGGTGGTGCAGTGGATAAAGCACCAGCCCTGGATTCAGGAAGACCCGAGTTCAAATTTGGCCTCAGACATTTGACACTTACTAGCTATGTGACCCTGGGGAAGTCACTTAACCCCTGTTGCCCTGCCAAAAAAAAAAAAAAAGTAATGAGAACTTGAACTAGGGTGGTAATTGTGTGAATGGAGAACAACAGTAGGTTACAAAAGATGTTGTGAAGCTAAAAATGCAAGATTGGCAACTGATTGCACACAGTTAGATGTTCAATGTTTAAAATTCTGGGCCTGGAGATGCGAAGAACTAAATTCAAATCTCGCCTCAGACACTAACTAGCTGTGTCCCTGGGTGACTCATTTAATCTCTGTTTCCCTCAGCTTTTTTTTTCCATTTATAAAGCAGAGATAATAATAGTCTTTACCTTCCTGGATTGTTGTAAAGAACAAATAATATTTATAAAGTGCTTATCATAGTACCTAGAATATAGTGGGAGCTATATAAATGTTAGCTATTATTATTATATGGAATGAGGAAAGGTGAAAAGTTGGAGATAATGCTGAAGTTATAAACATGAGAGATTGGAAAGATGGTGGTGCCTTCAACAGAAATAGGGGATTTCAGATGAGGGGAAGGTTTAAGGGAAAAGATAGTAAGTTAAGTTTTGGACATGAAGTTTAAGATGTTTCAAGGACATACAGGTTACTATGACCAATAGAAAATTCATTATACTGGACTTAAGCTCAGGGAGGTACAAGGGATGCATACGTAAATCTTGGAGTCATCTGCATAGAGATGATAGCAAGACTCATCAGAGCTGCTGAGATGAAGAATGGGTATGCAAATTTTAATCTTTCATGTGAAAAACATATGTTTTGGTATATAAGGAAGACATGTTCAAATTGTTTGTAAAACGGTTATGCTATAGTCAATTATTTTCCTTCTCCCAAGTGATTGTTAAACAAAGTATATACACTTTGTAAATTAGACTGTGATAATTTCTTAAAAACAGCAAAATCATCCTATGTATGATCCACAAATTCTTAGCTCTGGTAGACCAAAATCTGCTACAAATGTCTCAGTGGTTTAGCTATCCACAATGTTAACAATATAGGGCAGCTAGGTGGCACAGTGGATAGTGTGCTTACCCTAGAGTCAGGAGGATGTGAGTTCAAACACAAACTGACTTCAAACACTTAGTAGGTGTGTGACCCTGGGCCAAGTTTCTTAATGCTATTTGCCTTGGTTTCCTCATTTATAAAATAAGCTAGAGAAAGAAATGACAAACCATTCCCGTATCTTTGCCATGAAAACCCCAAATGGGGTCATGAAGAGTTGGACACAACTGAAAAGCCTGAAAAATAACAATGTCAACAATTAAAATATAATCAAATCCAAATCATCTAATCAATAACAAAGAAAGTTTTCTGTCTATAAGGTAGAAAAACAAGCTTTAGAGTACAAAGGGATACTAAGCTAGCCCATAAGTAAGGTTACAATCAGTTGGGAATGTGGATTGAAGATGAAAAAAATAAACATAATGTTTGGTATTTATTGGTGGCCTTTAAATCACTTTTAAGAGGTAATAATATTGGGGGCAGCTAGGTGGCACAGTGGATGGAGCACCGGCCCTGGATTCAGAAGGACCTGAGTTCAAATCCAGATTCAGACACTTAACACTTACTAGCTGTGTGACCCTGGGCAAGTCACTTAACCCCAATTGCCTCACCCAAAAAAAAAAAAAGAGGTAATAATATTATCCATGGTTTTTTCCCAATGTTTTTACATCCTCCCCTCTATGAGTTAGTTTCTGTAACATTTTCTCAAAGCTTTCAATATTATATTGCCTCTAACAGAATTTCTAATCTCTTCCAAACTTGAGGTTCTTAGGTACCATTTAAACTTCTATTCTTTATCAGAGTAAGGTTTTAGGGTACAAGTAAGTATGTGATAGTTCCTTTGTAACTGATGCTGAGAATAGATTGTTATCAAAACTTTGGCCCATTTGTTCAACTTTCTGTTTGTTATCTACCCTTTGGGTATGATGTGACTCAGTTGAACTCATATCAGACTCTTTAGATGTATTTTCATTTCCACTTCTTTTTGTTCTTTTTACCAGGCTACTAAGAGTATTCCGCTATCTTCTTCCATAATATCTTAGAAATGAATTTATATTGAAAACTAGAGTTGCTTTTGGTTTCTTTGTCTCTCCATAGGGTAAGGAGATTGTGTTTACTGGCTAAAACAATTTCTGGGCTCTTTAGCTCTTGTAGTGACAGCTTTCCCTTGGCTAAACTCCTATAGATAATACTGATAAGGCCTAAATATGTTTCCTTTTTCCATTTATCATTTATCATTATGGAAAGCTTATTTGAATTGATCAGTTTGAAACTGTTGCAATTGTTTGTAGTGTCTTCTCATTATTTGCTATTTTTTTCTAATTGGAGATTGATTTGACTCTTGTCAACTCCTGGATTACATGCAGACTTCTGATTCTGATATAATTTTCACATCAATAACCAATCATTTCCCATCAAGACATGGATGATTATATTTTAAATTATTTTCAGTTTTTATTATGTCCATTACTTTCTTACTTTCCTCTGGAAGAAAGTTTTCACAATGCCATGTATATATAGATAGAAGGCTTCTAAGGGGTCTGTGAGCCTTTGTCTTCTTTCATTTTTTTATATCTGGTCCCTGTTTTCCTATACTTTTTGCTGTCATTCCTTTTGCCAACTTTTGCACTGAATTCACCAAGTATCAAAGTATATATTAGAAGATTTTTGTAAAGTTGTCTAATTTCCCTAGTTTTTCATCTTCTGAAAAAAAAGTTGATACATAAACTGTAACTACCTTCTTGCTGGTCTTTTGGCTTATTCTGAGCACTTTATTGTCTCATCATAAGCACTTGAAGAGCAGGGCAGCTAGGTGGCGCAGTGGATAGAGCACCAGCCCTGGATTCAGGAGTACCTGAGTTCAAATGCAACCTTAGACACTTAACACTTACTAGCTGTGTGACCCTGGGCAAGTCACTTAACCCCAATTGCCTCACCAAAAAAAAAAAAAAAAAAGACATAAGCACTGTAAGAGGCAATGACCAAGAGTTCCATGACATGATACTTCTTGCAATCTTTGAGTGAAGAATCAAACCAACTCTGCTAGGTCCTTTGCTTGTTCCTCCAAGGAGAACCCATGAGCCAGACTTCTATTTTGCAATAACTTTTCTTCTCATTTCATTTTTTGTAAGACTGTCTGTGCATATGTTTTCCATTTTTTCAACAGTATCATTGTACACATTCACTATCCTTGCTTCTGATAGATAGCCTTTTTGTATAAAGGAGTTTCACCAAGTTCTGTCAACAAAAATTAAATAGAATAGTCATAATTCAGTACAATTCTCCCTTTGAGTATTTATGGAACATACCTGCCAGAGCTGTGAGAATAAAATAATTTATTTAATACCATAGGATTACAGGATCATAAATCTAGAGATGGAAGTGCACTCAGATTATGTAATCTAAACCTTTTATTTTACATTAGAGTAAACTAAGGCCACGAATTGCCCAAATTTACATAAGTAGTGCCAGAGGCAGGATATGAGGAAGATGAATTTCCTATCCCTTTGTAAACCTGTTTAACTCCTTCAGATCTACAATAATCTACCTTTTCACTATACCCTATAAAATGGAAAATCATATCTATTCTTTCTTTCTTAGAAATAAACTTAATGTTTAATCAGCCATAAGACAAGAAAATTATTTAATTATATGTAACCAAAAGTTACTACGTATTGCCTGTAAGACTATTTTCCCCCAAGGAGATTACTTTTTAATCTCATGGTTATCTTTATGGATTATGCATAATGGTTTTAAATATTTTGACTATCTACCCTGAATGAACACACTTTTCATTATGTATTGTCTGAATGAAATGCTACCCTGCACCAAGCAGAGTATGTGTGTTGTATGGTAGTATGACAAAAGTACCTCATCAGCTATAAAAGATGGCACTAAAGACAAAAATGACCTTCCTACTTGAATGATCTATAATATTATTGTTGTGAACATACTCCAGTGCAGATCACAACTCATCCATGTCTACCTGTCCTCTGTAATTCTTGTCCATGTCCTTTTATCCATATCCTTCCCAAGAGATGTAGGATCCTTCCTTCTTTCTGTAGATCTCTTGACATTATACTAGATAGCCATGGAGCATGCAAACTGTCAAGCATACAACAGCACATTACAAACAGACAATTATTCAGACATGGTATAAAGCATGTCATTAAAAATGTATTACTGGGAAAAATAACTGGTCATGAAAGCAATGATGAACAATCTCATCTGGAATCCAATGCTTCGAATTCTGACCAAGTCCACTACTTCATCCCATTGGCAAAACTTGGTTTCTGAACATAATTTCATTCTATTGTTCTGGTCCTAGTTGAAATGACATCCATTAATCACTGGAACAGACCAGGCTTCCATTTCTCTAGTCCTCCCCATCATAGTCCAGACACATAAACCATCACCTAAAGACTTTTATCTACTTTTCTATTTTAATTTCTACATCTTCAAATCTCTAAGTATAAGATAACAAATATTAAACTACTCTGAAACTTTATTGAACAAAATTACACAGGATGTAACTATAATATATATATGTGTGTGTGTGTGTGTGTGTGTGTGTGTGTGTGTGTGTGTATGTATATGTATTAAACTTTTTTAAATGGCTGAATAAATGTACTTATTCCCAATTCAAGGTTTACCTCTGTGGCCGATATTCAGGGAAATAAGATGGTATACAGTTTACAAAGTAGAACTTCCAATAAAGTCCTATTCTGATGCAATGCCCAGGATGAAGGTGATTCTGGGTTCTTGGAATCTATGCCAGCAGAGAGCAAGCTTTGATAGGCCATAAAAAATGGAAAAAGCTTAGTGCATGGACCTGGGAACAAATTGTGTGTCTGTCATTTGAGCACTGAACTTCATTGATTTCAGAAAGGTTTATCACCAGAAGATTAACATCAAGTGATAAAATTACTTTGCCCCCGGTAATTCATGAATATTGGAAGATTGGAGAGGTTACAATCTGTATCTACATGGGTGGAAGAAGTATCCACAGTGATGAAACCTTAGAGATCATCTAATCCAAATTTCTCATTTTATAGATCAGAAAATTGAGACATGATAATTAGCAAGTAGAGGAGCCAGGATTC
This sequence comes from Dromiciops gliroides, assembly GCF_019393635.1. Classification (NCBI taxonomy): domain Eukaryota; kingdom Metazoa; phylum Chordata; class Mammalia; order Microbiotheria; family Microbiotheriidae; genus Dromiciops; species Dromiciops gliroides. Next base: position 148,447,579 of record NC_057863.1, read on the forward strand.
TAACCCAGGTCTTCTGACTCTAAATCCAATGGTTTTTTCCACTGTATCATGCTGTTAAAAGGAAAATGCTTATTTCTGGCTTTCATCCTGATTAATGAGGCAAAACTCAGGAAAAAGAGAATTAAAAGAGTTTATTAAAAATATATCAAGGTAGCATCATGTTTAAGGGCTGATCACCAAAAATCAAGAGGGGATTCAAGATGTAGCCAGCTTTTATTGATAATTTTCACAATGAGATAAAGACAATTTGAATTGGTCCGTGTCAGTAAAAGGATATGGACCATTGTGTCTCATCTTATGCCCAACTGCCATTAAGAGCTATGTGATGAAGGGACCTGAAGTGAAACAGTGTAATACACCAATTGAATGCATATACTATCTGAGAGAAGGCTTGTAGGGGAGAGGAGATGCTACAAAGGATCAGAGAGGCAGAGAGTGTTCTTCAGCTGCTCAAAAGGGAGAGAAAAGAGATGAGATAATAAAGTTTCTAGAGGCTTTCAAAGTGGAAAGGGAGGATTAAGGGAGAAGACAGCTATAGATAGGACAGACCAAGGAATGTTTGGAAAGCCCGGAGTCTGCAGTTGCTGCTCAAGGCTGCATTGAGCAGTTCAAGGTTGGTCTGGCCTCTGCAGCCATCTCCAAATTCACATAGAGTCCACTTCCCAAAGGATCACTGGTATGTCAGGTAGCTCTGAGTCTCAAAAATCCTTCTAATTAGCTGTTTGTTATGTAACTCTGTTGTCCTGCTCCTGTGTATAGAAAGGAAGTTCTAGCATATAGTATAGTCATCTCAGAGCTCATGTCCACACAGGGTGCATGTGCAGACTGGGTGATGCCTCCCCCCAACACCAATTGACAAGCACAACTGGGAACAATGGGTCCCTCTAAGCCAGCATAGCTTTCAATAATATGGCTTTCCTTTTGCGAATGATATATAAAATGGTATCTATCTAGGTTAGAAGATATAGAAGTAGTGGCATGTGATAGAATATGACCATATGGTATAATATGAAAAATGAAGAACTTTAATATAAGTAAATTAGGACGAGGAGAACCTCATACAATTATCTTCTATTCTGTAATTAACAGTAGTTGATTCCTTAGAAATGAATCAGAAATGAATATTCATTATGAACATTTTAGACACTCTAACAGCAAGAAAAAATTAGTGTCCAAATGTCCCTGGCTTCCTTCGAGTACTAGCTAAAATCCCACTTTCTACAGAAAACCTTTCCCTATCCCCCTTTATTTGAGTGCCTGTACTCTATTTGTTGTTTGTGGTTGTTGTTGTTTGTCCTTCATTCTCAAAAAGGACCATGACATCAGGGAGGTGATGTCATGAATACTTGCAATGGATATATTTAAGTGGAGAAGGGCTACCCAAAGTCAACGGCCTCAATCCATTCTCATCAGCCATCTGGGTCTAGTGTGGCGAGACAACTGGAGATGGCACAGGATTCATTGGGAGACATAGGCCTTTTAAGCTAAGGCCTCTCACAGGTCTCAGTTTGCCTGAGGTAACGCCCATTCAGTGATTATGGCTAGGTTAGAAAGGAGGCAAGCCTGATTATTGCTGGTTTGTACATAATTGTTTGAATTTTGTCATGTTCATTAGACTGTGGCCTACTAGAGTGCTAGGAATGTCTTTGGCCTTTCTTTTTTTTTTTTTGGTGGGGCAATGGGGGTTAAATGACTTGCCCAGGGTCACACAGCTAGTAAGTATCAAGTGTCTGAGGCTGGATTTGAACTCAGGTACTCCTGAATCCAGGGCCGGTGCTTTATCCACTGTGCCACCTAGCTGCCCCGTCTTTGGTCTTTCTTCATCTCTCCAGACTTGAGCATGGTGCCCATCACATAGTAGGCTCTTGATGAAAGTTTATTAACTGATTAAATTAAACTGAGTAATTAAAGTTTTTGAGGATTTCACTACCAAAATAAATGTAAAAATAAGCTTTTACATACAGTTGAAAATATGGCATGACCTCCAGTTTCCAGATTTAGTAAGAGTATTATGTTTAAATACAAAACAAAATACTTGCTCAAAACAAAAACTTTATCCTTTTTTTTTTTTTTGGTGAGGCAATTGGAGTTAAGTGACTTGCCTGGGGTCACACGGCTAGTGTCAAGTGTCTGAGATCAGATTTGAACTCAGGTCCTCCTGAATCCAGGGCCAGTGCTTTATCTACTGTGCCACCTAGCTGCCCCCTAAAACTTTATTCTAACAAAAAAAAAACAAAATGGAATTTTACATAACAAAAAAATGATGACAAAGAAGAATGCATAAAATCTCCATTGCTTTTCAAGTAATAGACACTCCTATAATATTTTTGTTTTGGTTTGGTTTGGTGGGGCAATGGGGGTTAAGTGACTTGCCCAAGGTCATACAGCTAGTAAGTATCAAGTTTCTGAGGCTGGATTTGAACTCAGGAACTCCTGAATCCAGGGCCGGTGCTTTATCCACTGTACCACCTAGCTGCCCTGACACTCCTATAATATTAAACTCCTGAATATTAAACAGGGGAAATAATCACTACCTCCAAGATCTGCAAAAACTAGAATGCAACATGATAAAAATGTCTCTTCTACAATAGCAATTTTACCACCATTGAAAACTTAAAAAAACAAAAAACTTACCTTCAGATTCAAGTTCAGCAAAATATTATAAAGCCTGGGTACTATTAGAGTATTAGACAGAGCAATAGAAGGTGGCTTTTTGACCTTGGAATGGCTAAGACAGAAAGGTATTGGTCTTTCCCCCGTCTCTCCCCTTCCCAAGTTCTGGGTGTTAATAGCAAAAGCAATACAGAGCTATAGCTCCCCTACAGTCAGGTAAAAATCAAGGATAATCCCATAGGGAAGGGCTGCTAATGTATGCATGCATGCACACCTCTGCATGTCCTCTTCAAAAGGTCCGGGCCTCCATAAAGGTTTCCCAAGGGATAGCTTCAAAAAGGGAGAAAAGGAAGGAATGTGAAGTGATGGTGTGTGCATACATGTAGTGATAATCTATTCCCATGTCTGAACTTTTTCTTGCACTGAGATTAATGCTATCTGGGAGTTAGAAAGGTTGAGACCATGCACTCCAACTCCAGCTATGTATGCCTCAAGAATCTCCGCTGGAGGGGGCAGCTAGGTGGCATAGTGGATAAAGCACTGGCCCTGAATTGAGGACCTGAGTTCAAATCTGTCCTCAGATACTTGACACTTACTAGCTGTGTGACCCTGGGCAAGTCACTTAACCCTCATTGCCCTGAAAAAAGAAAAAAAAAAAGAATCTCAGCTGGAGTGGGGAGGCTTCTCAAAGATGCTTCTTTTTTTTCTCCCCTATCTTTTCCTCCCTTCCCTCCTCCAACCCCCCACCCCCACCCCTTATCCCCCATCCCATGCCATTCCCCTTTTCTTTTGGACTTCTGGAGAAGCTTCCTCTTGGGAAAGCAAAGAACATATTGTACATTAAAGACATAAGTGGAAAAAAATGTATAATCTGGGAAGTTATCCAAATATGGGGATGGATCCTTTAGTAAGGATTCTTCAATTGTAAAGACGCCTCCAGCTCTTCTTAATATGTGTATAGAACAGATGATGATAAATGAGGTACAAAAGGGTTTCTCTTTTTTCCCCACTATGCACATCAATAAATTGAAAGACCTTTCCTTGGAAAGAAAGTTAGACCTATCATGAATGTGTTACTCACTACTAGAGATCCTCACTGACACCGGAGGTAGCTTTATACTGTCCCAAGTAGACAAAATATCTTCTAAGCAATATCTCTTATCATTTTAAGTTTTTATCTTATTTTTAACTGATTTCTTTTGTTTTTATATCACATCTGAATATAGCCTTCCCCTACTGCACCACTAGCCAACCATTTCTTATAGCAAAGATTCTAAAAGAAAAGGAAAAACAAAACAAAATAAAACAAAACAACACTGTGTGTCTGGTAGTATATGTAAAATTCCACACTCATTCCTTCACCTCCCAATGAAGGCAGTAAGATTCATTTTCTAAGCCCTACTCCAGGATGAAGTCTAGTCATTAAAATTACACAGTATTCAGTTATGCATACCTTTCATTTATATAGTTGTAGCCTATATATACATATATATAATTTTTCATATTTAGTTTCACCCTGAATGAGTCTATATCAGTCTACTGGTTTCTTTTAACAAAAATAGGTGACATTTATATAGTCCTTTAAGGTTTGTTTTGCCTATGCCATTTAGTTTAAGATTCATAACAAGGTAAGGTGTTATTACAGGTATTTTATTTTACTTACTTCTATTTCATAGATGAGAAACTGAGGCTCAGAGAAGGTTAGGTGACAACCACAGTTAGAGTAGCAGGGACCAGATAAAAATATAATTAATAAAAACAAAATAAATAAAAATACAATAGAACATAATGTTAAAATGTGATTTTTCTAAGTCAATATGTTACCCACAGGAATCCTACTTGTATATGGGATATAGTGGAGTTTGTTTCTATTGGAGTCTCACACTACTGAACTAGATGATCTCCAAGTTTCTATGAAAAAATCAGTGAAGTCCAATGAGTTCTTATATCAACTAGCAACTAATCATATGACCAGAACCTTAAACGTCCATGAGTTCATGAAAAACTGAATAAGCTTTCTTTTCAATTATTTGTTTAGTGTCCATTTATGCCTATTTTCGATTTCTAACTGATTATACAGCATCATAGAGACATGGATTGCATGTGATGTTTGTATTTTTTTGGTGGTGGTGGTGTTTATCCTTCATTTTCAAAGAGGACCAATGACTTAAGTGAGACAGAGTTGCACAAAGTTGTCGGCCTTAATCTCTCTTCCAAAGTCATCAAAGTCCCTACTTCAGCTTAGAATAAATTGTTCTCATCCACCCATTCTACCAGGGGAAGTCCTCCTATTCTGGGGTTCAATATATTCCTAACTCATTGATGGGTTTGAGGCCTTTTGGTTACCCTCAACTTGGTTTAGTCTTTCTGATAATGTTTTACTTACATGAGGCTTATGCACTGCTAAAGCTTTTTGGAGTTACAGGTGTGAGAGAACTTAGTTGACAGGTGGACCCCAGAGGTGAATTAGCAGCCCAAAGAGGGCTCAGTAAATGCTCACACAAGAGGTACTGCCCTCCCAAAACATTCCATGCACTCCATGGTGATGCAAGAAGCAAAAGAAGGAACATAAAGATAGAGGGCTGTTAGCAAGGAGCATAGATGACAACCAAATCACATGCACCTAATAATATGCTGGTAAATATTTAACAGCCAGCTTTGGAAAAAAATTGTACTCATGACATAATTTTGCTTTTAATCTGTACATGTTCTCCATCACTTATTAAGTCAAACAATCAGCAAAACAATAAATCAAGCCTTCATTTATAATTGCACGTGCTGATCTCCAAGGTGTAACCATTTACATTGAAAATTTAACAATAGGATATCCTGAGCTGCTTTAAACTGGCTCCATTCCTGCATATATGTCAAAGGAAATTGGCAAGCTGGTAAAAATATCAAGGGAACTGGCAGGCTTATAGATTTAGAGGACTTATCTGCAAGTCTGAACAAATACTAAGCTACCAGTACCATCATAAATTTTATCCTTAGTTTAATTCTAAAACTTTTTGAAGCAAGAGATAGTTGCAGTATAGTATAGTGGATAGAGTACTAGACTTGTAGGTAGGAAGATCTGGGTTCAGATCCTGCCTATTGTTGACATAAGCAAGTCACTTAACCTCTTAACCTGAGTTTAACTTCATTTTATCTGTAAAATGGAGACAACAATGCCATTAGTTCATATCTCACAGTTATTGTAAAGTTCAAATGAGATACTATATATATTTTCTTAAAATTATGCTTTCTAGCTCTTATAACTCTAACCCAACTCTAACCATCTTCATTATTTTTTTCTGTTGTTTTTCATTTGGAGTTCAATCCACTATCTCAGTGTAAATCATTGAGGAAAGCTCTGTAAAGACTAGTACTATCTAGGAAGTGTTCCCACTTTCGTAAATAGGTCACTTTTCTGGATGAATAAGAAACAAAGAGTCATTCCAGTTAATGGAGTTCTAGAGAAATATCTAATCTTCCTATAGCCATGTGCAGCTTTTCTGGTATATTCCTGGAATTTCCCCTGGGTACCATAAATTGAAATTGTAGCAAGTAGTAAACAAATCATTTTCCAATGGGAAGGTCATGACAGCATCTGCCTTGGCTATCATTCTCATGCTTGTACCGCATGTAAAAATATCTGGCCAAGAGCTTCTACATCAGTCCTAATATAGTTCAGAGCTCTTATTTGTTGAAATTTTGTCCAAGTTTTGTCTCACTGCAGATCAGTGAGCAGGCAGGATGCCCATTATCTATTGATTTTCCTATATCATTTCCAAGAATATAACATTCTGTTTTGCCACCAAATAATGAAGAGTACATCTGAATGGCTAATTTCCAAAAACCTATTTACACTTGCTCTGTAAACCTTTAGCAATGACTTGATACCTGTGTATAATACACAAGGGTATGTATAAAATTGTTAGTTAGTTGCTTCAAAGCTAATAGCATTGAACTACACTGTGAGTATTAAAAAATACTGACTTTTGGAAAAGATTCAGAAATATAATCCACATCAATTAATATGGAACAATCAGCCCAAGATTTTTTTAAAAAAGAAGATATTAAAATGGACAGAAAATGAATCAAATTACATGGCAAATAAGAATCTTAATAAAAATGAAAAGTGTAAATGAAGTATTATTTCACTTTGTTGAATGACTGATTTTCACAGCCTTCTGATATATCAACTCTATGGCACCAGTTAGCAGGAAAAAGGGCAATAATTTGACCATGAGTCAGCAGTGTAGTTCTGCAGATAAAATAAAATCAAGGACCATATGAAGATAAATAGGAGTGCAGAATTTCAGAAGAATAAGGTGATTCTCCTTTATTGAACAGCAGGAGATAGGCCCTTATTTTGTACTACCTTAGAAATCTGTGATCCATTATTAGGGAAGCAATGTCAGGAAGGTGATGAAAGGGTTAGAAAATAAGACCTATAAAAATGGTTAAAGGACCTGAGATGGTTTGTCCTGCAAAAGAAAAGGACAGAGGCTAATCTTCAAGACATATTCTTAAGTATTGTCCATAAATATATAGATGGAAATAGAGAAGAGAGAGATATTATATATGCTTAAATATATATATATATATATATATATGATATATATTTAAATGATTAAAAATAGTAAAGGTAAGCTCTACCTTACCTTTCTAGGCTTATCGAATGTTATTCTCTGTCACATAATCTATATTCTAGCCAAAATGGCCCTAAACTTCCATGCTTCTAATACCTTTGTATAGGCTATCCCCTGTGGCTGGAATGCATTTTCTTTCTACATCTGATTTTCAGAATTCTTTGCTTTCTTTGAGGTTAAACCTAGGTGTCACCACCTTTCCCCATTAAACTAAGAGTTCCTTTAGAGAGAATAAATAGTTATTGACTTCCATCTTCTCTCCTCTTGACCTGCTCCTTGAAGGCAGGGACTCTTTATTTTTTCATATTTCCAGTGCTTAATAAGTACCTTGAATGGAGTAGATATTTCATGAATGCTTGTTGGGTTAGAGTGTGTCAGAAGAAGCAAATTAGAAAAAAACAGTATTAAAGCATAGAAATGATGAGTGTGCTTATGCACTAATATTTAACTATTATTAATTATTTATCAGTTCTAAAATTCTTCTGATCTCATAAAGCAGGCTATATAATTGACTGGCAAATTAGTGGGTTATGCAGTGTCTTAGGAATTAAATTCAAATTAATTCATTTCCAATACAATAAAGCACTTTGGGTCTAAAAATACAATGAATGAATGACAATGTGCCTACTAGTGTGCTAAGTGTTGGGGATACAGGTAGAAAACCTCCCTGATTTTCACACTCTAATTAGAGGAGACAACATACACACACAAAAATTCAGCTAAAAAGGTCCCAAAGGTGAGAAGGATGCAGCTATCATACAGATGACAAAGCTTAGGGATCCTTTGGGTTACATCAGTAGATCAGATGATAATTCCAGTTTCTGTGTGATATAGAAATAGGGTAAATGGTAAAGATTAGAAGACCTTGAGAGACAATTGTATGGCAGACAGTGAGGCCTAATGATCTTCCATCTCACTTGGAGGAATAAAGTTGGCAATTTCCATCTTGTCTAAGCCATGTGAGCAATCTTAGTCACTACTTACTTCATTCATTCATTTATCGATGTGCCAAGCACTGTGGATAAAAAGCAAGACAGTCCCTGATGTCAGGGAGCTCCAAGTTTAACTGGAAGAAGCCACATAAAATTTCACCTGTAGGGCAGCTGAAAGACCCGATAGTCCTAAGGGTTCAGCAGTGGTATGGATGGTAAGGTCCAGATGGTTGGGCTTTTTTTAAGCAATGTTAGAAAAATTAATATTGAGTAGTGCTGCTTGTCCATAAAGTCATGCTCAGTAACGCAAACTAGAGCTGGCACTTAGATTTTTATTCTATCTGGTCTGAGGAAATCACTGGGGGCCAATAGCTAGACTTTGTATGCTCTTCAGGGAAGTCTCTTCCCTCTAAATGTCCATCTATTTGAGGACCCTGCAAGTGCCCCAAATCATCCAAATTTGGGAGAAGGTCTTTATCAGCTCTTACCAGTTGTGCTTTGGTTAAGCCATAAGATCATAAAATCAGAACTTGGAGACCTTTTAAGGACAATTTATTAATTTTAGAGCTGAGGAAACTAAGACTTAGAAATTTTAAATAACTTGCCCAGGGTCACATATCTAGTAAGTGTTTGAAATGGACTTTGAAACCAGATCTGCCTGATTCCAGGTCGAATGCCCTATTCACTACATCATGTTGCTAATTCCCAGATGTAACAAAGTAGGAAAGTGTATAGTATATTTAGAATAAGCTAGTTTGCATGAAGGTAAGGCTAAAAGTGTGGGTTGAGAGCAGATGGGAAGACATTTCAATATCAAGCTAAAGAGTGTGGAATTCTATAGTCAATGAGAAACTGTTGGTGTTCGTAGGGTCTTTTAAATTTAAAAATGATGAAAGCCATGTATTCAGAAAATTAATCTGACAAGGATATGCAGAATGCATCAGAGAGGGAGAAAACAGTGGAAAAGGCTATCGGAAGTAATCAGTGTGTAAGATGTGTCCAAATCAAGGCATGGTAATGAGACTGGGAGGAAGGGATGCCTATTAGAGGCATCACAAAGAGTTTATGTGACTCAATAATTGTACTTGATCATGAAACAGAAGAAGCAGTTCAAGGTGGCTTGGATTTTTTAATGTGGGTGACCATTTGAAAATGGGAGAACCATTGAACTTCAATATGACCATAGACCATGCAAATGAAAATACATAACTGCACCTGGAGACTGGGCCTGGGTATCAGGAGAATTTGGAGGGTAGGGGATATAGATTTTTTTAGTTATGTATAAGATAATTAAACTCATAGGAAGTACCCAACAAATAATGCATACTAAATAAAATAAAATCTCAAGCATTATACACCTCTCACCTTTAGCTAAGATTCTATTAGTACTTTAGGATTTAGCAAAAACTGGGGGGGGGGTCTTTTTCATTTTTTAAAAACCTGTTTTAACATTTTATATTCCTTGCCTGATTCTTTGTTCTGTCCATGGTAATTTGCCCATGTGTAGTAAAATCAAATTTTAGAAACACAATGAAAATAATTTATCTCATATCCACAGATGGGAACTCAGAAATGAAATATCATATTTGCTAACATAACGTACATAGTTGAGCAAATTATGACATTCCTCCTCTTCCTGTGATTATAAAGAAAGCATTTCTTATGTACCTATCTATACATGGTATTTCGCTAAGCACCATACTAAGCAAATTAAATAGACATGCTCCTTGTGCTCAAGAAATGGAAAAGATTTCTTGAAAAAAGAAATTCTCATTTTGAAAGGTAGCCTTTCCAAAAATTAACTTAAGAATTCTGCAAAATCTCATTGCAGTGTGTGTGTGTATTTGTGTATACACATAGATATATCCCATTGAAGTGCAAATATATATATATATGTATATAGCCCATTGAAGTGAAATATATATGTATATATGTATACATAAATATACAATTCAATGGGATGTTGTAGAATTCTTAAGTTAATCATATATTCTTAAGTTATATATTAAGTAAATATATGCATATGTTAAGTTCATATGTGTTAAGTTTATATATGTTTTTCTGACTCCAGGCCTGCTTCTATAGAGAGCTACCTAGCTGTCCTAAGAATATAGAAAGGGTAGCAGGCCTCATCCAATGTTTGAAAGGATAGATTGAGAATGGAGGTGTCACCCCTTTGTAATTTTCAAGGGTCAAGACCATCTGACTACTTTTTAATAGTAAAAACTATACCAAGATGGCCTAGCCACGTTCTGGGATGTTTTTAGCTCGTTTATTTTTTAGTCAGTGTTTTTTCTGCTTCCTGTTACTACCTCATGGCTATCACTAACATCCTAAAACTCCTGTTGCAGAAAAGATGTCTCTTACATTCCCTGAGAGAAAACACAACTTAACTACATTTGATATGTGGAATCCCTACTTCCAAGATCCAAGACAAATATTACAGCATGAAGCTTACTCCTCCTCTCACCATTCCTCAAACAGCCACTCTCCACTTCTATAACCAGAAATAATTCAACTCTGACCCTACCCATTGGCTCTACTCTCTGTTCCCTATACTTTCCAGACCAAAATGCTACTTTCTGGTCACTTCTCTCTTTTTTATGTTGTCTCCCTCCATTAGAATGCAAGCTCATTGTGGGCAGGAGCTCTTTCCTTTGTATATTTGAAGTTCCGGGGCTTAACACATGGTTGTTGTTTGTTCAGACATGTTCAACTCTTCATGACCCCATTTGGGGTTTTCTTGGCAAAGACATTTCGTTCTCCAGTTCATTTTGTAGATGAGGTAACTGAGGCAAACAGGGTTAAATGACTTGCCCAAGGTCACACAGCTAAGTATCTGAGGCCACATTTGAACTTAGGTCCTCTGACTCCAGGCCTAGGACTCTATCCACTGTGCCACCTAGCTTGCATGTGGTACAAGTGCTTATTAAGTGGTTTTCCATTCATTCAGTCAGTCAGTGAAAAGAAGGATACTGATAACAGAGAAGGAATGTTTACTGTCAGGGGAACCAAGAAATAGAGAGTTGCAGTCATCCCACTCTCTTAGGGGCTAATTAAAGCATGCATCCCCACAGATGTAACTTGCTTCCTAACCTCTGTGGAGGAGGATGCAAGATCATTAAATGAATGACAAGTACTAAAAACTGTTTGAGGGATTCATTGTCAACCTGATAGTTTGTAATAATATTATAGCTAACGTTGATATAAACCTTTTCAGGTGTGATATACTTTATATATTGTTATTCCATTTAATCTCACAACAACCCTATGAGTTAGATACCCCATTTCCCCCCATTTTATAAATGTGGAAACTGAAGCTCTGAAAAGTTGTCGCAAAATCAGAAAAACATAGCTAGTAAATGTCTCAAGTGGGAGTTAAACCCAGATCTTCCAAAACCCATACCCAGCTCTCTATCCCTTGTGCAATATGATGCTCTGTAGTTCTATGCTAGAACTGATGTTATTTGAAACAATTGATGGTTTGAAGGAGGAGGGGTAGTTGAAGGAGCTATTTTATATTCATGTCTAGAAACCTCTTTTGTAATCTGCGACTTTTTAAAATGATATATATTCTATGAAAATAGGTATGATCTGATTAAAATCAGAGAACAGGGGATTCTAATTCTTTATTTTTAAAGAAAGCTTTCCCTTGACTTTCTACCCTATCTAGCTTTGGTTTCATTTCTTTTCTTCCTAAATCTCTTGAAAGACTAGTGTCCACTTGATTTTCCTTATCTTTTGGTATACTCACTCCATGGCAGTCTGACTTCCTTCTTTAGTGTGTTACTAGAACAGTTCTTCCAAAGGTCAATCTCAAAATCTTATGGTATATTTTTCAGGTACCTTCCTTGACTTCTCTGCATTGTTAATGTTGACCACCTCCTTCTGGATACTTTCTCCTTTTTTTGGATTCCCAGGTACTACACTTTCCTAGTTGTATTTTTTACTTTGCCTACTTTTTCTGTCTCCTCTTCTTATTTTCTTACTGAAGTGAATGTTACACAAGCTTCTGCCTTTTTCCCTCTTTTCTTCATGGTCCTGATCTCTCTTCTCATCTCCAGATTCATATCATTGGTTATGTTAAGGACATCCCTACTTCATGCTTCACTGACCCCTCAAACTTTTCCAATCCAAAACTGAGCTTAGACCACTACTTGGCTTCTACCCTAAAAAGATCATAGGAAAAGGAAAGGGACCTATGTCTACAAAAATACTTATAGGAGCTCTTTTTGTGGTGACAAAGAACCGGAAACTAAAGGAGAAACATCAATTGGGGAATGATTAAACAAATTGTGGGATGTGAATACAATAGAATACTATTGTGCTATAAGAAATGGAAAAAGAGACAATTTCAGAGAAACCTGGGAAGACTTGAATGACTTAAGTAAGCAGAACTGGGAAGGCAGTTTATACAATAAGAATAATATTGGAAAAACTAACAATTTCAAAAGACTAGAAAATTCTCATTAGTACAGTGACCAACCAGGATTACAGAGGACCAATGAACGAAGTAGGCTACCTGGCTCCTGACATAGAGATGATGATACAGAATTAGATATACATTTTTATATATGGATAATGCAGGAATTCATTTTGCTTGACTATGCATATTTGTTATAATAGTTTTGTTTTGTTTTGTTTTTTCCCCTGGGAGATGGATGGAGAGAACATAAATGCTTTTTAAATTGGGGGGAAAATGAGTTTAGTATCTTTCATTCAAAATCTGCTCCTTCTTCCAGATTCATTATTTCTGTCCATGGCGCCAGGACTCACACATGTGAAACCTTTGTGTTATCTTAGAATCTTTCATGTCTCCTGTCAATTCAACCTTCATTTCTATACCTTTAATATCCTTCTGTCTCCTCTCTTTTCTCAATATAACCATACTAAAACTTTCATTATCACACAATTGAACTAGTGTATTAGCCTCCCTACAGGTCTCCCTTTCTCAAGCCTTTCCTCTCTCTCTCTCTCTCTCTCTCTCTCTCTCTCTCTTTCATATATTATACCCTCTACTGCTGTGTAAGTTTTTCTTATGCATAAATCTGGTTAGGCAGCACCTATGGGTATAATTATTACTAGGCAGATGACTCATGAACCTATTCATCCAGCCCTAATCTTTCTCCTGAGCTCCAGGCCTATATCGCCAATTACCAGCTAGACATTTCCAACTGGATGTCCTACAGGCGACACTTCCAAACTCAATATATTCAAAACAGAAATCTCTTATTCCCTAAATACATTCTTCCTTCAAATTTCTGTATTTCTGTTACCATTCTTCAAGGTCCTCAAGTTCACAACCTTAGAATTATCTGCAATTGTTTACTTTTCCCTTAATCCCCCATATCTAGTCAATTGTGAAGTCATGTAAATTCTTCCTACCCTATGTCTCCCATTTTCCACCTTTCTCTTCACTTATCCAACAACCAACCTATTGCAGGTTTTCATCAGCTTTCATGCAGACTCTTGCAACAGCCTCCTAATTGATTTCTCCTCTCTCCAACCCATTCTCCAGACACACACATGCCAAAATAATTTTCCTAAAGCAGAAGTCTGACCATGTCACTCCTCTGTTGCTTCTAAACTAAGATGCCAATCCCTAAGCTTGACATTTAAAGCCCTCTGTAGCCTGTCCTCTGCCTATCTTTCTAGGCTTATCTCATATTATTCTCTCTTAATGATAAACCTGTTTAACTGCTGCTCCCTGAATTTTGAATTTATCTCCATTCTCTGTGACTTTTCATAGGCTGATGCTGATGCCAGGAATGCATTTCCCCCTCATAATAATAATAGTAATAGCTGACATTTATATAGCACTTACTGTGTGCCAGGCACTATAATAAGTGCTTTACAGTTATTATCTCATTTCATCCTCACAGCAACCCTGAGAAATAGGTGCTTATCTCTGCTTCTTAAAATTCTTAGCTTCCTTCAAGGCTCTCAGGTGTCACCTCCTCTAAAAAGCCTTTCTTCATCCCCATAATTGCTAGGATTCTCTCTCCTAAAATTATATTGGATATACTTAATCTGAGTAAATATATCCTCTTCAATGGACTATAAAGTGCTTGAGGGCAGGGATTGATTACTTTTCATCTTGCCTATGTATCCACACTGCCCAACACAATGCCCTATATATAGTAGGAATTTAATAAATGCTTGTTACTTAATTTGAATCATCATGCCACTCTGTTGATGAAATATCTTCAATGGCTCCTAAGAGAACACCAGATTTGGAGTTACTTGGAGTAAGGAAGACCTAAAATCTAATCCTGCCTCAGACACTTACTAGTTGTGTGACTCTTACTAGGTCACTTTACATCTCTATGACTAAATGGAGTTTTTAGATTTAACATCCCTTCAGGGTTCTTCCAGTTCTAAATCTGTGTTATTATAATGCTTATTCTAACATTGCAGAGCCCGCACATTCTGGAATCAGCTGAGCTTTCAGCCTTATTTAATTTTATTCTTCTCCATATTCTCTATACTTCAACCAAATTGTACTACTTGCTGTATATGCCCACACTTTACAGTTTTCTATATCTGTGTATGTCTCCCTGAGCAGCTGTCACCATTCTGACATCATGCAGGTCTTCTCTTGAATCTCTCTAATATATTTGGTTTTTTAATTAAAATTTATATTTTTCATATTAACAAGCATTTATTTTCTCTCCTTCCTACCTCCTTCCCAATGGAAGAAAAATGAGAGCGAGAAAACAAAGTCTGTTTGCTTATTTTGTATATTTATTTGCATAGATCACTTCCCTCTAGTAGACTGTAAACCCCATGAAGGGCCATAACTATGTCTTCATGACTCTGTAACTCCCCTAGGGCCTAGCACAGAACTATGCATACCTTAGGTACCCATTTGTCAGTAACAACACTACGCACTCATTTTCCCATGTCTAAAACTTTAGTATTGTTTTTTACTCTTCCCCCTTTATCTTCTCTACATTCAGTCATTTTGTCAGCAGACACTTTAATGGAAGTTTCTATAGCTTTCTTTTCCTCTGATAATGCTTGAGTAATAGAAAACACCTCAGCAGGAGCTTAGGGAATCACTCCTCATTATAATGGTAAAGGCTGCCTCTGTAAGAACCCTAAGCAGACACTAGAGACACTCATTATGCCGCTATCATCATCTGCTACTGATTGCTCTTCTATGGGTGAGAATATTTAAGCTAGCACTTAGAGCCAGTTGGTGCTAATGATTATTGAAACCAGCCCCTGTAACAGTGAGGCAGAACAGTGGGGAAAAGGGCTCTCTGATGCTCATAGATCGAGCATTGGCATGGGTTTCAGGACTGTTTTCTAACCATAGCCTGGGCTAATGTGAAGAAGAGTTTTAAGAGGAAAGAGGTTGTTAAGAGTGAAATAGGCTTACTGGGGCTAAAATGAAAGGGAAGAGGGGGCAGCTAGGTGGCACAGTGGATAAAGCACCAGCCCTGGATTCAGGACTCCCTGAGTTCAAATCCGGCCTCAGACACTTGACACTTAACTAGCTGTGTGACCCTGGCCAAGTCACTTAACCCTCATTGCTCTGCAAAAAAAAAAATGAAAGGGAAGAGTAAAGTGGAGTAGGATCATAGGAGGAATATGGCAAGCACAAATGGGAATGAGGGAGTAAGAAGTGATGGTCAGGAAGCAAAAAAGGTGTGTCTTCAATCTAGGCAGCTCATGAACTGCAGGGATTATGAATGAAGGCACAGGGAAGTAGATTGTTTCAACCTTTCTTGGAGTGATGGAAATGTTGATTTATTGTTTCCTGAGCAAGAGATGAAAATGGGAGACATGGGAGTGGAATGAGGTGGGAAGGTATATGGGAAGTGGCATATGGCAAGGTGCTTGCCCAGGCAAGACCCTGGTCCTGATCAGGAGTTGGAGGATGGATGGTGGAGGCAGTAACTCCCTGTTAAGAGGTACCAAGGGAGCCTTTAGATGGTTTCATATAAACAATAGCCAAGTCTACTAGCTTCCTGGGTAATGTATTCTGGATTATGATGGTGGGCATCCCAAGAGGGAGGGATACCAAGGGAACTATTAGATGACTTGATATAAACAATAGAGAAGTCTAACTCTCTTTTTGGCAATATATTTTTGATAAGAAAAAGGGACTTTCTCAATACTTTTCAAATCAAAGGAACACTTCCTCTTCCTATCAATTCAAGTGAAAATACGCAGCACCACCAACAAGATTCTAGAAAACATTGCCCAGGATTTTTAAATTCTCAGCAATAACAACAACAAAACCTTGAAAATGTTAGGGCACCAATGGTGTTTGAATTGCTATTGGCAACTGAAATTAGGGGTTTCAAAAGAAACAGGCAGGTTTGGGAAATGAAGAGTCTGCTAAGAAGATGGTCTCTGAAAATAGGATTTTGGATTTTTGGACCATATACAGGAATGATGGGCTCTTGGACATGGATAGAGTATATACAACAAGAGCAAATAAAAAAAAAAACATTTGCTTTCAGTCTTGTGAATCCTATCAAGAAAGATTTAATGGGAAATGACCCAAATGGACCTGCTAATCTTGATAAAGTAACAGGTTCATTTTTTTGAGAGAACAGCAGAAAAGAATGCAATATCCAAAAAGCAAGGCAGCTACAAAACCCCAAATGCATAAATATGGATAATGAAACAGAATGAAATAGAGATCTTAGTGCAAGAAAGCACTTTTGATTAACTAAGGCAAAGTGATACTCAGATCAGAGATTCCTGATTAGAGTATCACTCTGATATACCTTAATATGAAAGAGCAAGAGGAGTATCATTGCATAGGAATGAAATGTGCTCATATAACAAATTCCAGGAAGCTGATGGAAGAAACATGATGGAAGACATTCAGGTAAGGATCAAGAGAGGGAAAAACAAAGGTGATACTTGCATAGGAGTATTTTACAGATCACATGGGATAGGAGAAAGAATTGGACAGGTTGAAGAGACAGATCAGAAACTGATACAGAGGCATGTTATTGTAGAGATGATAGAATTTGATTATCTAAACATCTCTTTGCCACAAGTTCAGCAGCTATGAAATCTTTTACTTGTTTCAAAGAATTTCATTTTTCCAAAGGCAGAGGAAACAAAATAAGAAAAATGCTATTCTGGAAACAATGCTAACCTAAAAGGAGGAAATGGTTGTTGAAAAAGAAATTTCAGCAATCTTGGGAACAAACGACTACTTCATCAGTGAATCCATGATAGAGTAGAATTCTGGGCATGGTCTGAAGTATACCCTAGACTTTGAGAGAGTGGATTTCAAAGGGTTCAGAGAAAGGATGGGTAGGATTTCCTGACCTTAATGATCTTTAGGGGAAGTCCAAGAGGAATGGGGAGCTCTCAAAAAATAAATTCTGAAGACATAAGGAGAAATTGTTTCCTTTGGGGGAGGATGAGATATGTGGGTATGCTGTTCAAACAAACCCATATAACAGTAGAGAAACTCCGACTAACTAGGATTCTTAAGAAGAAAGGTATGTAATATGGAAATAAGGTTAAAAACCTTAAGATGATTACAAAAAAATAACAAAATCCTGTGAGAATACAGTAAGAATATGCTAAGGCTGATGATGAGTTCTGAGGACAATAAAAGGTTTTCTTAGGCTATGTGGAGGACAAAAGATAAAGGAATAGGATTAGGAAAAAGGGAATAGCAAATTCATGAGTAGAAGGAGGAAGAGAACAAGTAGAAGAAGGAGGAAGAGGAAAAGGAGGAGGAGGAGAGTAATAGGATGATAAGGAAGGGAAGAGTCTGATAATAGAATGTGGCTAAAAAGTAAAACCACTCAGCTTTTTCTTTGCTTGTTTTCTCTTTTAAAAGGAATATGATATTTAGACTGGAAAAGAGAGAGCAAAAATGGTCACTAGGTAACTGAAACCAAAGAAAAGGAAAAATGTACAAAATTTCCCCTCAGTAAACTCAAGTTATTGGAATAGATGAACTATAGTTTAACAAATTGAAAGAATTGCCAGGTGTAATTGCTAAATTGTTGCTAGTCATCTTTAATCATGTGTCCTAGAAGCCAGTCATGAATAAAAGTCAAGCTCACTGAGACATTTGACTTTCACTTATCCTTTGGTATCTCTCTCCTTCTCCACAATCTTTTAAAGAAAGAGTATGCGATCATTTAGAAAGGTAAGTAGTTATCACTTAACATCTAGCACGGCTTAATCAGGAACAGATCATGTTAGATTAACCTCATTTTCTTTTTTTAGCAGGGTAACTAAACTGATAGATCGAGAGAATGGAGTAGATATAGAGTTGTCAGAGTCTTTCATACTCTCCTTGTGGGCATGATGAACAATGTTGCCTAGATCAATGGTGTCAAACTCAAATAGAAACAGAGTCCACTAAACTCTGCATAAAGATCTTTCTGGGTCATATATTGATGTAGAAAACCACATATTGACATTATCTACATTTTATTGTATTTTCCCTTATTTTGCTAAGTATTTCCTTCCCAATTACAGTTTCATCTGGGTTGGACCACACTTGGGAGTGTTTTGGGCTTCATGTTTCTTAGCTCTGGGCTAGATGAAAGTATAGTTAGGTAGATTTGGAATTGGTTAAGGGACTAGATCCAAAGGATAATCATTAGTATTTCAATGACAATTTTGGGGGAAGTTTGTAGTGGAATGACCCCAGGGATTTGTCTTTGGCCTTGCATCATTCAACATTTTTACTAATGATTTAGATGAAGCTATGGTGAGCAGGCTTGTTTATGTGGCAGATGTTGGGAAACTGGGAGAGATAACTAACACCATATTATGCTACAGCATGTATCACAGTCACAATCCAAAAATAAACCAGAAGAATGGGGCAAATATAATAAGGTAAATTTAATGTATAAATATAAAGTTCTACATATGCATTGGAAAAATTATCAACTTTTCAAGTATCAGATGGAAGAAGAATAGTAAATATGAAAAAGTTCTAATATATTAAAAGGTTTTAATGTATTAAAAACTCAGTGTGAGTCTACATATTGATAGACAATTACTTATAAAAGGATTTGTGTGAGGAGGACCTGAGTTCAAATCCAGCCTCAGGGGCAGCTAGGTGGCACAGTTAATAAAGCACTGTCCTTGGATTCAGGAGGACCTGAGTTCAAATCCAGCCTCAGACACTTGACACTTACTAGCTGTGTGACCCTGGGCAAGTCACTTAACCCTCATTGCCCTGACAAAAAAAAAGAAAGAAAGAAAGAAAGAAAAATCCAGCCTCAGACACTTGACACTAGCTGTGTGATCCTGGGCAAGTCACTTAACCCTCATTGTCCCACAAAAAAAAAAAAAAGAAAAAAGAAAAAAACTGAATTTGGGGGCAGCAGTGGATAAAGCACTGGCCTTGGATTCAGAAGGACCTAAGTTCAAATCTGGGCCCAGACACTTGACACTTACTAGTTGTATAACCCTGGGCAAGTCACTTAACCCCAATTACCTCACATACACACACACAAAAAGGATTTGTGTGAAGCAGTGGGGCAGAGTAAGATTAGATAACATGCATTTCTAATGGACCTACACAGTGGTTGGAAAAAAAAAAACTAATTCTATCTTAGTTTGCATTGAGATACCTAACATACAGAACACCATTAATGATAATACTTCAAATGTGACCTCACCAGGGCATAGACAGAGACACCATGTTCAGTTGGTGTCATCACATTTTGGGAATGACATAGATAAACTGGAGTGCATCCAGAAAATAATGACCAGGATAGCAGTGATATTCAAGAATGTGCTTCATGAAGGTTGTTTGACACAACTAGGGATGTTTAGCTTGGAGAGGAGTAACTTATAGTGAAGGTGGGGATGGAGGCAGTGAACATAATAACTGTTTTCTGGTGTGTGAAGGAATGTTATGTGGAAAATGGTTAAGATCTGGTGTGCTTGGTACCAAAGTGCAAAACTAGGAGTGGTAGAAGTTGCAGAGAAGGCAGATTTCAGCTTGATAAAAGGTAAAACAGCAATTAGAACTATCCCCAAATGGAAGGAGATGCCAGATGGCCAGTAACAAAAGTTAGATTACCACTCATGGGGGTATTGCAGAGGGGATCCTTGGTCAGCTATAGTTTGGCACTGAGCCCCCTTCCCATTCTGAGACTGCTTCTGTAAATCTTAGGAGCCTAAGGAAAAAATACTTTGTTCTCAACTTTGAAGTTATTTTGCTACTCAACTAGTTTCTTTCCTCGTACTAGGGTTTTACTAATATTCAACTTAATTACAAATTAATAAAATATTTTAAAATATTCGGGTTCTCAAAACTTTACCAAAATTTTTTTATTGTCCATTGACCATCCTGAAACTTACCAAAACTACATGTTCATACACTCTCAGACGTATTATTTCCCTTAATATACTAAGTCATAAGATTTAGAATAGGGAGGTATATTAAAAATCATCTAATCCAACATCCACATTTTACAAACGAGGAAATTAATACCTAGAGAGGGGAACTATCTCATTCAAAGACACATTTTTTAGTAGAACTCAGAGAAAACAAACACATACCTGAAACCAAGTTCACCCACAAATAGAAAGATAGGGAAGAACCAAAAAATATCCTGTGCTTGATTTTCTTTTTTTTGTTTGTTTGGTTTTTGGCGGGGGAATGGGGGTTAAGTGACTTGCCCAGGGTCACACAGCTAGTAAGTGTCAAGTGTCTGAGGCCGGATTTGAACTCAGGTACTCCTGAATCCAGGGCCGGTGCTTTATCCACTGTGCCACCTAGCCACCCCAAGTAATGGAGAAGTGTGAAGTCTCTCTCTCTTTTTTTTTTTTTAGTGAGACAATTGGGGTTAAGTGACTTGCCCAGGGTCACACAGCTAGTAAGTGTTAAGTGTCTGAGGCCAGATTTGAACTCAGGTACTCCTGACTCCAGGGCCAGTGCTCTATCCACTGCGCCATCTAGCTGCCCCCCTGTGCTTGATTTTCAATAGATCTTTACCCCCTGATATGCTCAATTTTGTTGCTGACTTATCCGTTTATATTTACCTCAAAATATTACATAACTTTTCTTACCAAATTACATTTTAGTAAGACTGCTCTAGTTTTCTAATGCGCTTTGGTAGATTCCACCTTGGTAAAGCAACATACATAGATTTCTCCTTGAAAACATGTTATTTGTTCAGTACACAGGACTAAAATAGACATTGACTTTCACTCATTCATTTGTGTCTACTGTTACTCATTGTGCTTAGAGCTCACATCCACTGAACACTAGATCAATCAGTCTTAAACTCATGGCTTCTGTCTGTGTCCAAACAATTAAACTATTAGTTCATCTAATCAAGATTTTGACCCAACCAGGTATTTATATTTTCTTTTAATCTAAGCTCTAAATTGGAAGGTTCATTCTTTTCCAAAACCCATGCTATATTACCTACACAGAATCTTTTTGTGATATGTCGCCACATAATACATATGCCACTCTGACCTTCTGCAGAACTCTGTAGTTGTCATGAAAACACAGTAAAGCACATTGACTTGTTTGGGATATTTTAATTCATGAATAAATGTGACAGCCTCCTATTCCCTTTTATTTTGCACCTAGTTTTTTTTTTTGTTGTTGTTGTTGTTCCATCTGCTGTTTTTGGAACAATATCTTCAGTGAGATATCTACTTTGTATAATTCCTAGTTTGATCATTCCTAAGACTATCTCTATTATATTTGGTCAACAAATTTCCATTTGTAAGTGTTCAGATCCTTACTAATGTTGAGAGTTAGAAATCAGCTGTATACAGTTACTCATCTTGCATTATCTCTATTACAAGAAACATTCCTGATATTAATAGCATTATGATCACTTAGGTCCTAACTTTCAAGACTTAGCGAATGTTCATTATTATTAGTGAAGATCTGGTAGTGATATTGCTGTGTCAAAGGATGTATGCAGTTTAATAACTTTGAGGGCACAATTCCAGATTGTTTTCCAAAAGGGTTGTATCAGTTCACAGTTGCAACAGTGAATGTGTTCCAATTTTTCAACATCCCCTCCAACAATTGTTGCTTTCCCCTTCTTTCATCTTAGCCAATCTGATAGGTATAAAATGATATCTCAAGGTTGGTTTAATTTGTATTTCCCTAATCAATAACAATTTGGGGGGGGGCAATGAGGGTTATGTGACTTGCTCAAAGTCACACAGCTAGTAAGTGTCCTGAGGTCAGATTTGAACTCAGGTCCTCCTGAATCCAGGGCCAGTGCTTTATCTACTGCGCCACCTAGCTGCCTCCATCAATAACAATTTAAAGCTTTTTTTCTTATGAATATAAATTGTCTTGATTTCTTCATTAGAAAACTGCCTTTTCATTTCTTTTGACCATTTATCAACTGAGAGAATGATTCATATTCTTATAGATTTGACAAAGTTCTTTATATATTTCAGATATGAGACCTTTATCTGAGAATCTGTCCATAAATTCTGCCCCCCACCCAATTTTCTGCTTTTCTTATTCTTATTCTTATTCTTTTTTTTTTTTAGGCAGTGGGGGTTAAGTGACTTGCCCAGAGTCACACAGCTAGTAAGTGTCAAGTGTCTGAGGCCGGATTTGAACTCAGGTACTCCTGAATCCAGGGCCGGTGCTTTAACCACTGCGCCATCTAGCTGCCCCTCTTATTATTATTATTTTTTTTTTTTTAGTGAGGCAACTGGGGTTAAGTGACTTGCCCAGGGTCACACAGCTAGTAAGTGTTAAGTGTCTGACACTAGATTCGAACTCAGGTCCTCCTGACTCCAGGGCCGGTGCTCTATCCACTGTGCTACCTAGCTGCCCCTCTGCTTTTCTTCTGATCTTGGCTACATTTGTTTTATTTATACAAAAACTTTTAAAATTTAATTTTCTTCTATTCTACTATGTTATAGAAATGCTTGTTTTATTTCTTAAGCTCAGAATAAAATAAATTTTTTAAAAAAATTATTAGTGAAGAAGTTATGGCTGACCTTTGGCCTAAAAACTTGACTTATGGTACTGTCTGTTGATGACTCTCCCTTTTAGATTGTAATTCTTAAGAAATATAGTTGATGCCCTTGGTATAAGAGAAAAGTGACCAAATACTTGTCCGAACTGGAAAAGAATAAGTAACTTCAAATGATCTTTCTCCTCTCTTCTTTGTAGCCCTTTTCCTAGACCTGTCCTTTTCTTTATGTATGTATGAATGAATCAATGAATCAATGAATGAATAAATGAATGAATGAATGAATGAGACATTTGCTAAGTACTTACTATGTGCAAAACACTGTGCTAAGTTCTGGGGCTACAAATATAAAAAGAAGATAGTCCTTGCTCTCGAGTAGTTCAAATTTCCATGGGGAAAACAACACATATGGAAGGTTTTAGCAGCAAATTAGATGGAAAAACTCCATGATCTTTAGGGTGCAGAGGCAAAGCAGATGTTAATGCTTCTTTTTTAATGTTATTTTTTACTGAAAAAAATCCTATTAGTTTCTGGTGTTGAACCATTTGATATGGCCAAGGACTTTGGTGGCAATAATTTTCCTTCCTAGGTCTTCAGTAGCTGTGACTGTAGCACCTGCAGAAGCAGGTGCCAGGTATATTTCCATAGGGGTTACTTACTATGATGATGAGTAGGGGCACTGGGTTGGAAGCCTGATTATTCCTGAGATTCTTGAGTTGAAGGTCCTGGGCTATTTCCATCAGGATCTAAGGGGAAATGGTAGTGGAGGTGGTGGTGATGGTGGTGGTGGTGGTGGTGGTGGTGGTGGTGGTGGTTTGATTTACCCAGAATGTAGTGTCCCTTCTCTCTCCATCAAGGTTGAATCTTGCTATTTTAGAGTCTGACTTGTCTGTCCTGTGTATGGCAATTGGTTGTCTGTTAGTAAGAATGCCTAACTCTTTCTCCACAGGAGTTGGTTCTCCAAATAATGGCTATGAGAGCTAAACTGGAAACAAGACTAGTGGTCTGGGAGTTGCTACCACTCCTAGGGCTCCTGTGCCACCTGACTGTTGGTGGTACTTGGTCAGTGGCCCTTGCTAGTGGTAATAAGGGATATGCCCCATCTCTGCAATGATCTCTCCTCTCAATAATAGCTATGGGAACTGGGCTGTAAGCAGGTCCTATGGTTCCGAGGTAAGGGGGAGGAATGCTGCTCCCAAGGTTCTTGGGGTTCAAGGTCCTAGGCTGTATCCATCCTAATATGAGAGGAGATGGTGGTGGTTTGACTTGCCTGGCACATGCTGCCTTCCATCTCTCACAGGGCAGTGGCTTCTACCCTTTGACTAACTATTGCCATTGGGACTTTACTAAAAAGGGGTCATCAGATCCTTTATATTTTCCCCAGTTCATCTTTATTCTCACCATGAAGGCTTTAAAACAGCCCCTGATTAGCAGAAGGGAATTTAATAATTAGCTACTAAGTAATCCCCTTATCACTGATCTCTTCAGGGATGTTAGAATGCGCAGGATCACAAAGTTTTTACACGGTACTGCTACCACTTTATCTTCCTAACATTCCCCCAAATAATCTGTTACAAACACAGCTAAAAGCTCAAATAAGTGTTGCAGCTCAAATAATCCAAATAAGCAGCAGAGTGTGGTTGAAGGCTTCTTTAATACATCTTCGTGAAGGTAGGCACTCTCCTGAATGTGATGAAGTAGAATCTGACTCCTCCTTTTATACTCACTCCTAGGGCCTCATTGGTGGAGTACTCAGAGTTTACACTCTTCCCCACCTAGTCTTAACCAATCACATTTCAGTGTTCCATCCCCTATTTACATACAGTATGAACCAATCAAATTACACCAAAATGACCAATCAGGTTACACCAAATATTGACCAATCATATTTCAGCATTACAGTAATGATCAATCAGATGGTACCAAATATTGACCAAGCAGGTTGTACCAAAGTCGACCAATCAGGTTGTGTCAAAGTCGACCAATCATATTTCAGCATTACATAGCTCTATACCTTACATCACTTTCAAGGAAGAAATTTTACATCCAGAATTTGAAACTAAACCCACTCTCTGGCCCCAGGGCTCTGAGAAGAGTCCAAATATAGTCTTTTCTCTCATAATCCACCTGATGATAAAATCTTTTCAATTATCATCATAATAATGGTCATTAGAAATTCACAAACCCAGCAGTTCAAATGCTTAAAAATGATGAATGCAAAACACTGATGCTGCTTGTGTATTTCATGTGCTTAGTACAGAACCTGACACTTAATAAAAGTGTATTGACTCACTGAATGACTGTATTTTCCCCTTTTCCCAATGCTCTGACTTTAATCCTCTGAGACAGGTCTTCCAGAGTTTGCAGTCTGGTTTTCCTAGAGGTGAGACTGACTACCAGAATGCCTATAAGGGAATGGATTATCTTCACATAAAAGAAATTAAATTAAATTAAGACAGCAACTATCATTCTTTCATCAATTCTCTCAAATCCTTCTAAGCACCAGTTCTGCAATAATTGAAGAGCCATAGTGACTTTTTAGTCCCAGAGCACATTGTGCATTATACAACACATAATGAAAGCTCAATAACATCACTTCAAACATAGAATTACATAGTACTTGAATCTTGGCTCTGTCACTTACTAAGAGTGAGACCTTGAGCATGTTACTTAAACTCTCTTAGGCTCAGTTTTTTTAATCTGTAAAATGAAGTGTTGAATTAGATGTTCTATAAGGTCTAGATCTAAATCTATGAATCTATGATCTATATAATCAGCCAGTTAACTTTAACAACATTGCATAACTCTTCATCCAAGTTACTTTAGCACAATATACAATGCCACTTCAGCAATGAACAAACAAAAGGCAGTAACACTTTAAATGAATGAAATTTATGAAATACTATGTGCCAGGTACTTTGGTAAGGTGTAAGTAAAAGCTATAGAGTAAATACCCCTGAGGGTATTTACATTCTAATAGGGGAAAACAACATATATGGGATATCCTAGCCAGAGAAAGCATTTTGGTCTGTGAAAGAAATGGAGCCATAGGGCAGTTGATTGACATGTCTCTTCCAGAAGAAATACTAATAATGAATTAACTACTGCTCTCAGACCAAGAAGTATTATGGGGCAGGAAGGTAGAATAGGGTGTGCGTGGGGGGGGAGATTAAAAAGTGTAAGGAAGGGGCAGCTAGGTGGCACAGTGGATAGAGCACCGGCCCTGGATTCAGAAGGACCTGAGTTCAAATATGACCTCAGACACGTGACACTTACTAGCTGTGTGACCCTGGGCAAGTCACTTAACCCCAATTGCCTCACCAAAAGGAAAAAAATCAATGTTAAAAAAAAAAGTGTAAGGAAGAGATAGGGACGTGGACAGTGTCAAATTGAATGACATTAACATGGCTAAGATAGATGATTACATGAAATATGAAGCATGGCATGGTATAGGTATAGCTAGATATACTGTGTCATGCGAATTTGTGCTGGCTCATTCACTTACCAATTAGTCTGAAATACTCAGAGTGGGAGTTCTAAAGCTAAATGGATTAGCTACCCTAGGGCATGGTCTCAGGAATTCTGGTGGTTCAAAAGATTCATCAACAAGGCAAATGGCAAGAAAATAGAAAGTATATGGCTGGATAAGATGTGGTACAATACATACTTCAATTGACTTGCATGACCTGCAACAGAAAACTAATCAACACAGAAAGCCTATTCCATTTGCTAACAGAGGAGACACTGATAGTAAGACTCATTATCCCATTCATTGATTGGAGTTTGGGACTTCGAAATGGACTGATAACATTTGAGACTACATGGTTCTCACTTTCAAGTTATATAGAAACAATCCCCTTTCATATTCTGATGTGTTAAATTGGATTCTACCTACCAGTGATGGTAGTAGCACTAGCCAACTCGAGTTCAGCATGTATTACTGGCCAGGGAAAATCAATATAGATGCAGTTGCTCTATCTTATCGGCTCCATGTTTTGGACACCTTGATGATCCCCATGAAAGAGATAAACAAAGATTGTGTTATGTAGGAAACA
Source organism: Dromiciops gliroides (assembly GCF_019393635.1). Taxonomy (NCBI): domain Eukaryota; kingdom Metazoa; phylum Chordata; class Mammalia; order Microbiotheria; family Microbiotheriidae; genus Dromiciops; species Dromiciops gliroides. Next base: position 148,474,734 of record NC_057863.1, read on the forward strand.
ACTGGTGATATTCGTATCCTATCCACTAAGGGAAAGTTTCCACATTCTCTTGCAAGTTTTCCTTAGGAGTACACTGAGGCTGCCAAACTCAGTTATCTCAGCCCTTTGAGTCTGTACCCTGCCAGGTGCCTCCTTGTTAACCTATTTGTTTGCTACAAAATGACAGTTTGAAAGGATAGTATGATCAAGTGAGGGTTTTTTGAGGATAAGGAGATGTGTATGTAATATATTTATTTGTAAGCCACAGAGAAGGAGCCGGTAGAATGGGAAAAATAAAAGATTAGTGAGAATTGAGATGATGCTGTGGGAAGTCTTCTGGAGGAAACTGAAAAGGCAATCATGGGTGCATGTAGAGAAACTTTAGCAGGGAAAAGGGGTTACCTCTTCAGAGACTGCTGTGAAAGAGGAGATAGTAGGGAATGATATAGAGATGCAAGATAAGGAAAAGGAGAGAAGAAGCTGTTGGCTGATGGCCTCATTTTCTTCACTGAAGTATTATAATCATGTCTTATTTATCTTTCTATCTCCCCTAGCAGCTTGGAAAGTACTTTGCACAAAATAGATATTTGACTATTTGTTGGACTTAATTGAAAAGAAATAGAATCACTTATTATTTCTAAATTTACATGCTTATTAAAAACCAAGTATTCATTTTACATGCCATACGTAAAATGCCAAAGTGGGTTTACTTCCTCTGCTTATGTTTTCCATAATTCTATTAATTGAGAGAGAAAATGTGTAGTGGAGGGGACATTGGGCCAAGAGTCAGATGATCTTACTTCTAGTTCTGGCTCTGTCGATTTGGGCAAATTATATCACTCTCTGAGTTTCATTTTCTTCATTTGTAATGTCGGGGTTATCATCACTCCCCTTCCTTATAAGGTTGTTGTGAAAATTAAATGAAATAATGAATGTGAGAATGATTTGCACAGTACAATGGTTTGTTCTCCAAATATGTGTGCTCATGCCATTCCTTCTTCTAGGAATGAATGCACTTCTAGGATCCTCTTCACTAGAAGTAATCACTTTTTCTTCTGAGCTAATACTTCACTAATACCACGAATGATAGGACCAGTGCTTTCCTGATAACTTCCTTTCTTCATGCAACCTTATTGGCTTTCCTGATGCAGCTTTCTGATCTGGGCTCAGCAAAGGTCCAAACTTCATGTAGTTGTTGACTCTCAGACTTGGTGGATGTCCAAGGCCATGCAAGTTGAGATACCTTGATGGGTATCAGAAGTGCTTCCATATGGAGATGAAAGTGGCCACATCTAGAAAAGTTAAGAGACTTGGTGTCTTTGTTGTCTATCCTTGCACTGTTAAGGCAATCTAAATCTCCTCCTCTATCAAATATTAAATGCTTGTGTGTGCTCTTTTGATTGTGGTATTGAACCAAAAATAAGAGGGTACTAGCCTTAAAGCTGTGTCTATAACACCACTTATATGGAAGTTTACACCAACTTTCATTGGTATTTATGGGTAATGGAGGGAACATACTCAGATCTGCCTTTCCTGCAGAGCATTCACAAATATTCCCTGCCTCATTCCGATTCAGCATGGTGGATTTTTGAAAACCTATTTCCAGCTATGTGTGGCTAAGGGACTGATAACATGACGGAGTGACTTCTAAAGGAGCAGGAATGGTGATTTGGGAGTGGCTGAAGCAGAACCTTGTGTACAAAAGGGATGGCCTGTCCAACTCTCAGTTTCTTTTCTCTCCTCGTTATTAAGACCAGTACTTCTTTGATCTGCCTGGTTTATTTGGGGGATCTGGCCATATCCTCCACTTGATGTCTGTTTCTTTTGTGTTCAATATTTCTTGATCTCAGGTGAATGAATATACAAAGATAGAAATGTCCAGGCAACCTTGTGAATTCTGGAATTCCAGAGGTCATCCTGGTGACCAGAGGCCATAGCAAGGGCTGCCTGAGCAGGAGAAGTGCATAACATAGGAAGTTCCTAGAGACTGGTGTGTGAAAATAGTACCACGGATACTAGACGAAGTAGCAGTGGCTGACCACAGATGAACCACCTTCAGAGGGTATGGAAAGACAGTTCCCTGAGCATAGAGAAAACTTCAGAGAGTGAGACCATTTGTGGCAGAGAAAAGTGCTAGCCAGGGACTCTAAAAAGATGTTGTCCCTTGGATCCCAGAACATTTTAGGGAAACTCTCCATAAAGGGAGAAAAGAACTTTCAGGAATAAAAGTTGAGAAGTACTCTCTGAAAGACATGGATGCTTCACTGCCTTTGTACTTTGAGTCCACTCTCCCTAGAGACCTGATGCATGAAAAGAGGGAATGTGCCTCCAATTTGGGGAGAATGCCTTGGAACATTTCATTTTATTATACTTGCTTAATAAATGACCTCCGCTAAGTTAATTGAGGTTGCTTCAGGGGAAGCAGAATTGGGGGGGGGGTGATAAGCAATAGTACTAGAAATCTCAGCCCTTCAGGGTAAACCCCCATACTTGAAGGAGTGGTAGTTAAGCACTCTCCAGGGACCCAGCTGCCAGTAGAGTTGGGGACATAGCCCAGAAGTAGGCTATTATTTATCTATTATATCTCCTGCAATGAAGTATAAACGCCTTGAAGGCAAAACCTGTGTCCTATTCATCTTTGTATCCTTCACAGAATCTCCCACAAATACATTTGATATCATCAACATTTAACAAATAGACATTTAACCAATAAGTCAACAAGCATTTATGCAGCATTGAATGCATGAACAGATGGTTTTAAGTACAGATACAGTCTAAAATGTTCAGCTGAAACATTAAAATAGGTATCATTTCAATATAAATTTTCTCATATAGGCCTTCTATAATTTAATCAAAAGGAAGAAAACTTGAAGATAAAGACTGCTTCCCCAGTAAATCGTTTAAAGCTAAGTGGCACAGTGAATAGAGCACCAGCCCTGGAGTCAGGAGGACCTGAGTTCAAATCTGGCCTCAGACACTTAACACTTACTAGCTGTGTGACCATGGGCAAGTAAGTCACTTAACCCCAATTGCCTCACCAATAAATAAATAAACAGCTAAATAAATAACTAAATAAATGAATGAATAAAGACAGAAAGAGAGAGAGAAAGAAAGAAAGCTATCTGGGAAGAGAACAAAACTGAAAGATATCTTTTGCTTTTTCCTCAATAATCCACATTTTGAAATCCAAGATTCTAGAAGCCAACCCCCTGCCAAGAAAAAAAAAATCTGATTGTAGAATTAATGTTCATTACTAGATGGTTGCCAGAGTTCAGTAGCAGTAGACCTAAGAGGTTATATTTTTTTTAAGTTCTATCACTGACTAATTAGATCCAAGCCACAACCTTTGGATGACTCAATTTTTGTTCTATATGATTAAGACTTTCTATCTAGACATAGAAATGTCTAATAAAGAAACTTCCAAAAAATAATTCCATTCTCTCATATGTAAAATGAGGGGGTTGTAAGATGATCAACTCTAAGATTCCTTCTAACTCTAAATCTATAATCTTGTGACCTAAGGCACCTGGTAATAAAGATTAAAAATAAAACTTTTCTGACATTTGCTGTCACATTATAGGTTTGATTTTACCAGGCTAGAATTCATAAACTTTCTTTGTTCTTTATAGGTATTTGGTTTAAGTTAAGGGTTATTGGCTGTTTTATCAGAGGTGGTTTTAGTTATGTTCTCCTGATAGAAACAACCAGACTTTCCATGAGAGTGGTTTGTTGATGGAGGGAATAAGTCAACAAGCATGTCCCAAAGATATCTTAAACATGTCCAAAACTGAACCCAGGGGGGCAGCTAAGTGGCGCAGTGGATAAAGCACCAGCCCTGGATTCAGAAGGACCTGAGTTCAAATCCAGCCTCAGACACTTGACACTTACTAGCTGTGTGACCCTGGGCAAGTCACTTAACCCTCATTGCCCCACCAAAAAAAGAAACCTGAACCCATCAGACTTTCCCCTCTTTCTAACTTGTTATTTTTGAGGGTACTACAAGTAACCCAGCCTCAAAACCTAGGTGTCTTCGGCATTCTCAGCATTTAGCCCAGTACCTGTCACATAGTAGGTCCTTAATAAATGTTTGTTGAATGATTGATATTTATTATGCACTAACAAAGGGCAGCTAGGTGGCATAGTGGATAGTGCACTGGGCTTGGAACCAGGAAGGCTCATTTTCATAAGTTCAAATTTGTCTTCAGACACTCACTGTGTATTTTATCCTGGGCAAAGAGAAGGAAAAGGCAAATCACTCCAGTATCTTTGTGAAGAAAACCCCAAAAGGAGGGACAGCTAGGTGGAGCAGTGGATAGAGCACTGGCCCTAGAGTCAGGAGTACCTGAGTTCAAATCTGACCTCAGACACTTAACACTTACTAGCTGTGTGACCCTGGGCAAAAAAAAAAAAAAAAAAAAAAAAAAAAAAAAAAACCAAAGGAGTCCAAAGAGTTGGACACAACTGAACAAGAACAGCAACAACAACAATGTGCCAGGTACTGTGCTTGATGTTAAGAATAGAAAGACAAGCCAAAAAAAGCTCATTTCTTCCCTCAAGAGGACAAAAATAGGAGAGAGGAATGAAGATGTGAACATGGGTAACCTAGGCCCTTCCTTCAGGTGATCATCCTGGGTCGAACTAACCCATCAGAAGAGAGGGCCACAGGGGTAGAGAGATCTTCCAGGGATAGAGAAATGGTGGAGAAAAATGTTAAGCAAAACAAATACAAGAGACCATGTCTGACAGTATGGGCAACATTCCACATTTGTTGAACCACATTATCTCTGTTAAGAAGAGGGGACTAGGGGTAGCCAGGTGGTGCAGTAGATAAAGCACCGGTCCTGGATTCAGGAGGACCTGAGTTCAAATTCAGGCTCAGACACTTGACACATACTAGATGTGTGACCCTGGGCAAGTCACTTAATCCTCATTGCCCTGCCCCACCCCCCAAAAAAGAAGAGGGGACTGCCTTTCATCATCTATTCTCCAGACATGGGAGATTAAATTATTCAGAATCTGCCTATGCCCTTTTTAAAGTTGCCACAGTATAATGAAAATAACAAAGCCTCCAGAATCAGAGGAATCTAGGTTTAAAACTGAGCTGTTCTGCTACTGCAGATTGAAATCCAAAAAGATGACATGATTTAAAATGCTAAAGTTCAGACAGATCAATTTCCTCCACTATAAAATGAGGAGGTGGGGGTAGGGGGGATATTGGACTGGGCCTTTACCAGGTCTTGAGTCTAGAACTTTTATTGTGTTAGATAATTGGTCTCACTGACACAAGTTTCTCCCTGCTCTAGTCCATACTTCATTCAGCTGTCAAAATGATTACCCTGAAGTGCAGGTCTGACCTTCACACACACGCACACACACAAACATGCACCCATGCAAACATGTACACACACTCCTCAAATAAACTCAAATGATTTCCTATCACCTTCACCATCAAAAATAAAATCCTCTGTTTGGTATTCAAAACCAATTAGAAAGAATAGGAGAATCGAACAGTTTAAGAAGCCTCTCTCTCTCCTCTCTCCTTTCTTCTCTCCTCTCCTTTCCCAAATTCTCTTGTTTATTTTGATGCATCTGTGATTTGAATGCATAGCAACTTACTCCGCCATGCAAACTGGCAAAAACTAGTCTCTAATTTAGAGACTTTGCGTTACCTGTGCACCCTGAGAGATTAAGGTACATGCCCATGGTCACACACCTACTCGATATCAGTGGCAAGGCAGGACTTAAACCCCGTTCTACTCAACGCCAACGTCCTTTAGCCACCTTGCTCCTACATGTGCTGAAACATATGTGGAGAGAAAACAAGAGTAACCTATAGTGGTGACCTTTCAGTGAGATAATCAGATCTTGATTAAAAGACTTTATCAAAGGAGAAAAGAATCCAGGGCTGTTTTGGTGTCTTTCAGTTCTACTTACAGAGGAAAGAAAAGGCACAGTTCACACCAAATCCTCTGGGAGGGACTGAAAGAGAGGCATAAATGCTCAGATGATACTCAGGAGTCCCTTAATTAGAAGCTTTACTTATACTATATATGTTTTGTATGAACACAGTTGTTTTCATGTTGCCTCTTTCATTAGACTATGAGCTCTAGGAGGGCAGGGATAATGTTTTTGCCTTTCTTTGCATCCGCAGTGGTTAGCACAGAGCCTGGAACATAACAAATGCTTAATAAATGTTCATTGACTGACTGCCTGTTTGCTGTTAGGCCAAAGGCAGAGAAATAAGGCAGTTTGGGAAGAACATACTGCTGAGTTTAAATGCCTGACTGAAAATAAATAAATAAATAAATAAATGAGTGAATGAATGAATGAATGAATGAATGAATGAATGAATGAATAAATGAAATATAAATGAATAGATAAATAAATGAATGAATAAACAAATGAATGAATGAATAGAAGAATGAATGAGCAAATAAATAAATTAAAGTTTAAAAATAAAAATTATTTAAAAAAAAATTTTTTTTTTAAAAAAAGGAAGAAAGAAAAAAAATGAATGCCTGACTGAACTTTGGTTTCTTCATCTATAAGATGAAGTTGGCAATAATAGCACTATCCACTTCCTGGGTTATTATGAGGAAAGTTTTGTAAATTCTAAAGGGCTATTAAGTACAAACTACTATGAGGCTTTGGTGTAGGCTATATAGAAGTTGTCAGAAGTATAACATAAAAATTTAATTGTGTGATTACAGAACATTCACACATTGTCAGGTTTTATTTTAAAATATCTCCCCAAAGTATTATTAGTAATATCTTAAATTTACATAGCACTTTACTGTTTATAAAGTGATTTCCTGACAACCGTTTTTGTATTTTATAGATAAGAACACCAAGACTAAAAAAGATAAAATGACTTGCTCCAGGTCACACAGCTAATAAATGTAAGAGGTGGGAATCAGAACAGACTTTAAGTCTGGTGCTCTTTTTACTGAACTATATATAGATGAATTGGTCAGATATTGTCATTGTAATTCAGCATCTTTATATTGTATGGACATACACTTCACCTATTTTCCAGATGAATTGTATAGGCATATTTAGAAAAATATATTTCAGGGGAAGCTAGGTGGTACAGTGGATAAAGCACTGGCCCTCAATTTAGGAAGACCTGAGTTCAAATGTGGCTTCGGACACTTGACACTTACTATCTGTGTGATCCTGGGCAAGTCACTTAATCCTCATTGCCCTGCAAAAAAAAAGTAGATATACATGTACATATACATATATTGCACTTGGATATTAGATGAGAAATGACGATAAAAATTAATATATATCTTCATGGAAGTAAAAGTATGAAGTCTCTGCTCCCAGGGGGGGGGGAAACAGATGTGGTAATTAACCTGAGTGAATTTTTTGAGATTTCCTGTCACATATTTAGAAACATACATTATTTTTTCCTAGGCAGTAGAACTGCAACTGGTAAGTACCACTTAGTGATTTGTGGTGCCCACTAATAGGCCTGTAGCCTATAGAAATTCTTTGGATGATGAGAACTGAGAGATGCAGGAATAATATAAGTTCCAACTGATCATGGAGTGTTTTTTTACATTTTCAGGAAATGTATCTTTATTATAATAAATAAGTATAAATATTATCAATTGTTAAACAGTAAAGTACTTTGTGTTGCAAAATTAGGTTACGATAGATAATACAGAAGGATTTAAAGCTAGGTCTGTTAAGTCCTTCTGTTAAATTCAATTGTTATGAATTTTTAAAAACTCTAGTATTCTTTCAGGCTTACGCAGAAATGACTCTATTTTCCCTTTAAGAGTTAGAAATCTGGGGCAGCTAGGTAGCACAGTGGATAAAAGCATCGCCCCTGGATTCAGGAGTACCTGAGTTCAAATCTGGCCTCAGACACTTGACACTTACTAGCTGTGTGACCCTGGGCAAGTCACTTAACCCCCATTGTCCTGCAAAACAAAACAAAAGAGTTAGAAATCTTAAAAAAAAATAAAAAGTTAGAAATCTTTTGGAGAATATTTACTCAAGAGACAATGCTTCTGAGTTTCCCACCCTCTCTGAATTAAAAAGCACCTAGTCTTTAACTAAATGTTCCACATGATCCGAGTGAAGACATCAATTTATCTCCTTAGTTCTGAAGACAAACAGTAATTCTTTTTTTTTTTTTAAGTGAGGCAATTGGGGTTAAGTGACTTGTCCAGGGTCACACAGCTAGTAAGTGTTAAGTGTTTGAGGCCGGATTTGAACTCAGGTACTATTGACTCCAGGGCCGGTGCTCTATCCACTGCGCCACCTAGCTGCCCCCAAACAGTAATTCTTAATCTGAACAATCAGAGAAATTATATCTCAAACCACTAAGGGAACCAAAAAGTCATAGAGTCTTGGACACCATGTTAGTCCCCTATAATGATATCACATAATCTGATGAAGTTACCTATAGCAACATAACTTCATTCAATGACATACAGACACTGGGTAGCATTCCCAGCAGTAACTCAAGTTCCATTTAAAATCCTTAATAAGTCTCCTTTTTGAGCATTTTGGTCTCTCCTAGTGCTAGATTCAGAGTCAGAGGATCTGCCTTCTAATACTGGCTTTGCCTAGAAAGGACAAATGACAACATTTCTGGACCCTTGTTTTCTTCATCTGCAAAAAAAAAAAAAAAAAAAATGAGGGACTGAGATTTAAGACGATCTCTAAGGGGGTAGCTAGATGTGGCGTAGTGGATAGAGCAGGGGCCCTGGAGTCAGAAGTACCTGAGTTCAAATCCGGCCTCAGACACTTAACACTTACTAGCTGTATGACCCTGGGCAAGTCACTTAACCCTAATTGCCTCACTGAAAAAAAAAAAAAAAAAGGTGATCTCTAAGGTCTCTAACATTTCTAAGTGTAGGAAGCAGAGGTGTTAGTGAGAGGTATAAATACTGACTGTTGAGTCAGAGGACCTAGGCTAGATGTCACTCCAGATGCACTGAGACTGTGGATTCACTCTCCCAGAGCAAGGCAGGCTACAACCCCCCTAGGGGTTTTATAATACTATAGACTCAAGCCTCAATTCTGGTGTGTTCTCCTCACTGCTCACCACCAGTGATTACAACCCTGGGTTCCATTTGTCTAGTTAATATCAATCAGCTTTTACAAAGATATTTACTATGAAGATAAAGCAAGGACAGATGTACACATATTTTCTCCAAACACCCTAGGACAAACAATATCTTACAACAATCCGGTCTTGAGGAGAGTGGGATCGGACTTAATATAGTTTCTAATTTGCCCCATCAAGTCCATTTCCAAATATGGCATGGCCACTGTTTGTTGAAGTCTGTATTTCTGCTACTGTTGGGTTGGGTCAAGCAGGTCTCTCAGATCATCACTCCTTATCAACTGGTTTCTATCATATCCCAGTATGGTTTCCATTTCTCAGATCTTTCATAACTCAGGGTTACTGTGATCACCAATCTCTTTCACCTAAAACAAGAAATGCCAAATGCAAAGAGGCAAAGAACAAAGGCCTAGTTCAAAGGCATCTCCCCATCCAGAAAATGATAGCATGTCTTTTTTTTTTCCTCCTCAAATACTGCCAAGGATTCAAATAATGAAAGCACAGCTCTCACTTGAACTGGCTAGTGCCTTTATAATGCTTCCCTTCCCAAAGACACCTTCATCTATAATAAAAAAAAAAAGAGTTGGACTAGATGGCTTCTGAGATTCCTTTTAGCTGGACATCTTGGGTCCTCTAATGATCCAATGATTTTGGGGCCATGTCTCTCTTCCATGTTTCTCTGCGTGCAGTTTTTCTGAACTCACAGCAGATGGCAGCCAGCCTCTTTTCCCATTTTCAGTCCTCCCTCTATCACCCTGTGTAGAACTCCCCAGCATCCATCCCTATGCTAGCAACTCTCATCAATCATAGGTGATTCAACTGAAGGTGCCTCATCCAGTTAGGTCTCATCCATCAAAGTTTTCCTAAGGAGAAAGAGAGAATATCTTCAGGGTTCCTTTTGTCTCAACATGGGACATAGAAACTTCCTGCATCCAGCTCCAAAATAAAACTAATCAAAAGACAACCCCCATAGGTTTCTCTTTGTGCCAAAATTCTGCAGGCACTCATCGTCCAAGAGCAGATAGATCCTGGATGTTTACAAGATCCTCCCCAGTCAACTCCATGGGCTCTTTGCCACCTCCCAAATACCATCCAGTCTTTCTATACCATCTGAGGTGGAAGGCAAGGGAGAGCCAGTTCCAGTGCTTCTTAAGTTACCAGGTATAGGAGAATGGATGGGGGAAACTAAGCTTGATTTCTGCATTTACAAAGTCTTCTTCCTTCACAAAGAATGGTTCCTACTTTTAAGGAATTTTCAGTATCCTCGAGGAAACAAGGACTATGAAAATGAGGAGCTTGGATTCAATTATCTCAGTCCCTTCTAGTTCTAAGTCTGTGATTCTATGAGAAATAAATTCATAAAAAAAATAAAGATACTTTAAAAAGTTTGCATGTAGGGGCAGCTAGGTGGCAAAGTGGATAGACCACCGGCCCTGGAGTCAGGAGTACCTGAGTTCAAATCCGGCCTCAGACACTTAACACTTACTAGCTGTGTGACCCTGGGCAAGTCACTTAACCCCAATTGCCTCACTAAAACAAAACAAAAAAAAAAAGTTTGCATGTAATAATAGGAAGATCTGTGTTTAAATCTGTCCTCAGATACTGTCTAAGTGACACTGGTTGTTGTTGTTCAGTCACGTCTGACTCTTTGTGACCCTATGGACCATAGCATGCCAGGCCTTTCTATCCTCTAATATCCACTGAAGTCTGTCCACTCTTGTTTGTTGCTTCCATGACACCATCTATCCACATTGTGCTTTGCTATTCCCTTTTCCTTTTGTCTTCAATCTTTCCCAAAATCAAGGTGTTTTCCAATGAGTCCTGTCTTGTCATTATGTGGCCAAAGTATTTAAGCTTCATCTTCAGTACTTGACCTTCCAGTTAATAGCCTACATCAATTTCTTTAAATATTGAGTGATTTGATCTCCTTTCTGTGCAAGAAACTCTCAAAAGTCTTCTCTAGCACCACAATTGGAAAGTGTCAATTCTGCAGCACTCAGCTTTCCTTACAATCCAACTCTCACAGCCATACATTACTACTAGAAAAACCACAGCTTTGACTATACAGATATTTGTTGGCAAGGGGATGTCTCTGACCTATAGTAGATGTCATATAAATGGGCATTGAGGTGGTCAAGGAAGGGGCAGTGGTCTAGCTCAGCAGGTACTTGCTGCCTACTGTCTCTCAAGATGCATTGCCTCAAGGGGCAGCTAGGTGGCGCAATGGATAAAGCACTGGCCCTGGATTCAGGAGTACCTGAGTTCAAATCCGGCCTCAGACACTTGACACTTACTAGCTGTGTGACCCTGGGCAAGTCACTTAACCCCCATTGCCCCGCAAAAAAAAAAAAGAAAAAGAAAAAGAAAGAAAAGAAAAGAAAGGAAAAGAAAAGATAAGATAAGATAAGATGCATTGCCTCTTCATCTAGACTGACTTGTCTGTCCTGGAGATGGCAGTGGGCTGGTAATTGGTGGGGATAGGCCACTGGTTCTCCAGTTGCTTTCAAGGATGATGATTGCAGGGACTGGGCTACAAGCAGGACCCAGGGTGAGGGGGCATTGACATTCCTGGTGCTATTAACAGTTAGTCAACAGTTAGTGCTGAATATTAGATTCAAGAAAGAACTGAGCTTTTAAGCAAAAGTGGTTTGAAGAATGGTGGTGGGCACGGTATTGTGGGAAGATGAAGGTTTCAGTTTTAGACAGGTTAAGTTTGGGTGATCAGAAAGTATCTTTAGAGGCTTTTCAATCTCACCCTCTCATTTTATAAGGAAACTTCAGTCTAGAGAAGTCAAGGGACTTTCCTAGGACCACACCACCAAGTATCTGAGGTAGGATTTGGACCCAGGTCTTCCTGACTCTTAGGTCCAGTGCTCTATTTGTTTGTCCATGCAACCTCAGTGATGTCAAGGGCCGAATTTGTAGTCTGGATACCTGAATTTGAGTTTCAGTACTAATACTTATCTATAGAATGAAGATAATTCTTAAACTAATACAAGATTTATTGTAATTTATATATTATAAAACACTGGGGGTGGCTAGATGAAACAGTGGATAAAGCACTGGCCTTGGATACGGGAGGACCTGAGTTCAAATCCAGCCTTAGACACTTGACACTTAACTAGCTGTGTGACCCTGGGGAAGTCACTTAACCTTCATTGCCCTGAAAAAAAAAAAACACTATATTAAAGTGAGTTATTTATAGCAGCTCTCTTTGTGGTGGCAAAGAATTGGAAATTGAGGAGATGCCCATCAATTGGGGAATAACTGAATATGTTGTGGGATATGATTGTAATGGAATACTATTGTTCTGAAAGAATTATGAGCAGGCAGATTTCATAAAAACCTGGAAAGACTTAAGTAGACTGATGCTGAGTGAAGTGAATAGAACCAAGAGAACATCGTACACAGTAAGAGCAACATTGTGTGATGATCAACTGTGACAGACTTAACTCTTCTCAGCAATACAATGATCCAAGACAATTCCAAAGAATTCATAATGGAAAATGTTCTCCACATCCAGAAAAAAAGAACTGTGGGTTCTGAATGCAGATTGAACCATACTGTTTCTACTTTTTTGTTGTTGTTGTTTTTTCTTTTTTGAGGTTTTCCCCTTTTGTTCTGATTCTTCTTTCACAACATGACTAATGCAGAAATATGTTTAATGTGATTATACATATATTAGCTTTATCAGATAGCTTTCTATCTTGGGGAGGAGGAGAGAAAAATTTTGAATCAAAACCTTATAAAAACAAATGTGGAAAACTATCTTTACATGGAACTGGAAAATAATAAAATACTTTTATGATTTAAAAATCAAAAAGAAAGAAAAATAAAAAGCGAGTTACTCCCCAAACTTCAAAGCTGTGCATTTTTTATTGGAGATAAAAATCTTCACTAACCTTTCTCTGACTGGGGGAAAAGGGGGGGGGGGTGATAAGGATTTATTAAGCACCTAAGTACCAGGCACTATGCTAACAGCTTTACAGACATCTCATTTGATCCTCACAACAACCCTGAGAGGTAGATGCTGTTATTGTTTTACAGTTGAGGAAAAGTGAGGCAAATAGGTTAAGTGACTTGCCTCAGGTCACAGGCCAGATTTAAATTCAGGTCTTCCTGACTCAAGATCTAGGACTCTATCCATTATACCACCTAGCCACCTCCATGCAGCTGTCTTGGTACATCATGCTTGAGAATTGCTGTGGCCAAAACAATGTCACTATAAGACCATCTGGTTAAAAGATTCTTCAGATTTAGCTAGGCTGGTACTTCGATGTCAGAAATATAACTCAAAACCTTTCCAACTGGGGGCAGCTAGGTGGCGCACTGGATAAAGCACTGGCCCTGAATTCAGGAGGACCTGAGTTCAAATCCAGCTTCAGTCACTTGACACTGACTAGGTATGTGACCCTGGGCAAGTCACTTAACCCTCATTGCCCCTCAAAAAAACAAACAAGCCCCCCCAAAAAAAAAAACAAACAAGGAAAAAAAACCCTTTCCATCTTGGTGTATCTACCAAAGCTTGTGTTACATTGATATAATCTTTAAGACCCCAAGGTCATTTCCATGCTACTATATCAGAAGAGGACTTAATGAAAGCATAGTAGTAGAAAGAATTTCTACAATTAAAATGTTTTTCCCTGAAGCTTCATATTCAAGATAAATAAAAAGCTATTTCTTACTCAATTGTATATTTTAAAAATAACATGGTAAAAGTGTTGTTTTCTACTATTTTTCATTTAAAACATATAGTATTTTAGCTACATGATAAGGTTTTATAGTAAGTGCAACCTGGGAAACTAAATACTCATTTATAACCTTGTATCTTAGGAAAAGTTTTGTGAATTCCGCACAACCAATTTACAAGTTTTGGCATGCAAAATAATTAAGTTGAGGACTCCCGATAATAAACTATCTGAGTGACCAGAGGCAAGGGACTGAGCCTTAGATTACTCTTTTGTAAAGCAGAGGAGTTTGTTCACTTCAGCGTGCTCAAAGGCCACTCTCGGCTCTACCATTTTAAGAACATGAACAGTCTACGTAAGGTTCTCTGACTACTGTGGAAAGTCAGAAACCACTTAAGCCAAAGGCTCCAATGGAACATCTCTATCACCTGCTTTCTATTACCTCTTGAGCTGGCCAGAAGGGTGGGGAGAAGGAAACTCACCCAAATCAGTAGGACTGCACTATCTTTGGTGACCTATCAGTGAAGAAATATTGGAGTTATTAAGTACTTAAGTACAGTCATCCTTTGGCATGCATGGGTTTCACATTTAAGGTTTTGGTTATTCACTAGTTGACCATTGATAATTAAATGGGAATTTTTTGAGACTTTTGGGATACTATGGAAAATTGCAGATGACACCCATGAAAGGAAAGATTTCTAAATCATAAATACATAAAAAACAAACTATATATTTTTAATCTATTTTCTCATTTACTACCATAAGTACAGATATGTAAATTTGTTATAAACAGTTAAATTTCATTAAAAGTTTCAGTGTCCTGAAGAATTATTAGCTCACGCACTCTCTCTGGGAGTGTCTCCTCTTTGTCTCTCTACCATCCAGACTCAGTCATGTGATTTTCCCCTGCAGTGATCACTGTATCTTGAGACTAGAAGGAAATCCACAAAGCAGTTGCTGCAGCTACACAGGTGGCTGCAAAGACTCTGCATAGTGTGCAAGATACTAATTCTTTCATAGAAACTGCAACTTTTTATGGGTGCAGTGTGTTGTTTTACTTGGTTTTTTTGTGTTAAATAAATGATCAGATTTACTTAAAAATAACAATTTTTCACACTCACAGGGGTCCTGCAATCCTAACCCCAATGAATGTTGAGGGGTGACTCTAACTATTTGTGACTAAATAAAAAAGTAGATGTTAACATATGAATAATAATATTAATATGAGTCATATTAATGTTAATACTAGAAAAGGCAAGTCCAATAATCATTTTGTTTGTTTGGGTTTGGTTTTTTTGTGGGGTAATAAGGGTTGTGACTTGCCCAGGGTTACACAGCTACTAAGTGTCAAGTATCTGAGATCATATTTGAACTCAGGTCCTCCTGAATCCAGGGCCAGTGCTTTATCTACTATATCACCTAGCTGCCCCACCCCAGTAATCATTTTTAAAGGTCTTGAAAGATTATTGGTGTTCTGTAAGAGAAGGACTGCGTTAAAAACCATAGGTTGGTGATGAACATTTATTAAGAGCAGAGGGAAACCATCCTTGTTTAATGAGAATCACACATTACTTCAAAGTTTCATCATTTGTATTATGAACAAATAAGTGATCTGCCTTTTATTTGCTGTAAATCTACAATGTCATACTACTTTTCATCTCCATATTTTAAAATATGTGTATGGAACTGGCAAGGCTGATGTACTGATAACAGCAATTGCCAGCCAAAAATTTTCGACATATATTTTCCTCTCAATAATTAGGCAGTAAAAATCATGCTGTAATATATTTTGCATATTGGATTAATGTTATAAAGAGACATAATTACTGTGTTTCCTGACTCATGAATGTAAATTTCATTCTTTTTCATCATATTAGACTGTTATATGCATTTTGTTGCTTTGAACAAGGAGGGAGGAGGGATAAAGAAGAGGCAGAGGAAAAAGAAGGATCCTCTGTGTATTCTTGTTTCTTTTCCAAAGCAGTACGCGTAGCTTTCATAGAACTTTTTAGCCAACATTGAGACAAAGAAATGTAATTGCCAAGTAATGACTGTCATGACACTACCCAATCCCTAGAGAAAGCTGAAATGTGGCAAAGTAATTTTCAGCAGCCATTCTGCTTTGCTCGAACATCATCCCAAAACAGTTGGAGCTGAAGGTATAGCTTGTCTTGAATGCTTTCTCGGATCAATTCTGTCCCTCCAGAGAGATAAATAGAGCTTCAAAATGAAGCTTGTGAAAGACAGTGGTTGAAAGCAAACAATGGCACAATGTGAATATCTTTGGGACACACAAGACTATGTGTGTCCTCACGGACATATCTCAAGGTACCCTCCTAGGTTGTTCTTAGAATCCTGTCTCATATTTGTCCCTTTAGCTTTAACTTCTCGTCCTCTTTACATCTATCACTCATAGGAAAGATCATAGATCTAGAGTTGGAAGGGTTCATAGAGGTCGTCTAGTCTACCTCTATCATTTTGCATTTGAGGAAACTGAGATATAAGAGGTTAAGTGACTTGCCTACAATCACCCTGGTAGAGAATGGCAAAACCAGGCTTTAAACCCAGCTCCTTCAACTCCAAATCCCGAATTCTTTCCCTCACACAAGTTAGCAGGTATTCAACACTGAGATTAAAAATATATAATAAAGTAAATATTTAAAATAAAATGCATCACTTACAAATAGATATAAGCGAATAGAGTTCCTCGATTAGATTCTTTAGTGATCCTAACTGGCAAACTAATCTTTAAGATAGCTGCCATGTCCATTGATTTTGTTAGGAATTTTAAAAATGATCCTTGTGAGACTAAATTTTAACTTGTTCTTGGCTTTATCCCTTATCAGAAGATAGTTTGGAGTAAGAGGGCTTAGGTTTGAATCCTAGCTCTACTACTCTTCAAATCATTTAGTCTCTGGGACTCGGTTTCTTCATTTGTGAAACTGAATGTATGGACTAAATCATATAAACTCCTGTCATATTTGGAGTCACTTCAAAAACCACCATTTCTTCATTTGTAGTTCTGCATTGTTCATTTTTAAAAGTTTCCATTAGGGGGGAAAGTGAATATACAAAAGTACATTTTGCTGGGAGTGTCTTCATAATCTGGGAAGCTAAGTGACACAGTGGTTAGAGTGCTAGGCCTGGAGTCAGGAAACCTTCATCTTTCTGAGTTCAAACCTGACCTCAGATGCCTACTAGCTGTGTGACCCTGGGCAAGTCACTTTACCCTGTTTGCCTTAGTTCCTCATCTGTAAAGTGAGCTGGAAAAGGAAATGGCAAACCACTCCAGTATCTCTGCCAAATGAAATCACAAAGAGTCAGACACAACTGGAAAACTACTTAACAGCAAAAATCTCCCTAGGTATATAACATGTTTTTATTACATCCAGTAAGTATTCCTTTTTCTAAGCTCTGACAAAAAAAAATATCCAGCATCACCTCTTGGTTGACATTAAAAATATTCAAACCTGAGTGCCTGGGGAAATGCTTCCATTAAAGTCTTTGCTCACCTGTTGCTTTGGTGAAGCATTCTGCAGTTTGGCATTGAGTTCCAATTTCCATAAAAGGGCAGTGGGATGAAGGGAACTTGGGAGTACCTTTTGTACTACTTCATACAGCAAGCTCATGGAGCCTGCCAAAAATAGCAATGTAACTATAATTATATGCTATCTATTGATAATTATTAATATAGTTATATGACTATTTAATATATTATTATATTATTTAATTATATAACTGTTGTGATATATTGTTATATAAAATATAATTATATTTTTGTCACATGTATGAAAAAAATAACTATAAGTATAATTAGTTTGGTCTAGCTTGTATCATACAATATTAGAGCAGGAAGGCATCATCTTATTCAACCCCTTCCTTTTATACATGAGGAAACTGAAAGCTAGAGGCACTGACATGTCTAAGGGACATATAGCTAAATTAATAGCAAAGCTGAAATCATAGAATCACAAATTTATAGCTGGATGTGACCTTAGAGGTCATTTAGTAAAACCCTCTCCCCTCCCTGTATAATATAAGGAAACTGAGGCCAGAGAGTGTCTTGCCCTCTCACTCCCAAGTTCACTGTTTTACCACACTGATTAGAACCCAAGTTTCTTAACTGTTATTCTAATACTCCCTGTATTGTACCTCACTGTTCTAGCATCAGTTTCCCGTAGAAGACATCTACATTTATTTAATCTCAGGCAACTCAGTCTTAGTAAGAACATGAAGAAGTCAAATAGGAGGGGGAATTCCCTATACCACACCTACATTTCTTACTCACTGTAAATATATGGAAGTTTCCAGAGTCAACAACTGTAGTTCAGGTTTAGTAAGAAATGCCCACTGATATCTAAAATTTATATATTTATATAATATATTATTAGTATGTTCACTTTCTTTTAAAATATTTGTAAATTAATGTTTTTTAATGAACAAGCATTTCTTTTCTCCCACCTCTTCCCCCCCCCCAGTCCCACCCCCACCATAATTGCTTTCTCTTCATTCCGAATAGATTCCAAAAATGTTTCTAGATAAGGTGTAAGGGAGGGGAGGAAGGAAGGAGCTTTGAATTCCAGACTGTCCAAAATAATATTCGATGGGTAATTAGGCTTATTCATATGAGTGTTTAGCTGTTTCTAAAATATATTTCAAATAAACAGTTGTGGTTTCTATGTAGACAATATGATGATGATGTTTTAATTTTTTAGTTTTCCTTATCAGAGTCTCACTTCAGTTCTTCACTGTGGTATATGGGTAGCCCTGGATGTTTAAAGGTTTTGACATACTCAAAGATTTTGAGTTTGGACCCTGTGATAGACTTTATCTTCTGTATGAAGTAAAAAAGAGGCTTATTATTAGAAGGTTGGCTGCTTTTATTTTTGGTCATAGCTACTCATGAAAGAGACAAAAATGTATCAAGGTCTTCAATCTAAATAACCCTATTTTGCCTCAGTAGTGATGAGAGAAAAGGGGCAGGGGCTGAAAAATACCACATCTATAAAAATTTAATTCTTTATATTCTTGTTTGGTTGTTGTTGTTGTTGTTGTTGTTGTTGTTGTTGTTGTTGTTGTTGAGGCAATGAGGGTTAAGTTACTTGCCCAGGGTCACACAGCTAGTGTCAAGTGTCTGAGGCTGGATTTGAACTCTCCGGTCCTCCTGATTCCAGGGCCAGTGCTCTATCCACTGCACCACCTAGCTGCCCCTCTTTATATTCTTAATATGCAATCTTTGACAGTTGACATCATGGGAAGGTAGGTAGAGCGTTGGCCTTAGAATTAGGAAAACATGGGTTTAAATGCCACTTTTGACATTTATTTGCTGTGTGACCCCCAGGTAAGTCGCTTAAACTTTTTGATCCTTAGTTTCCTTCTCTATAAATTGAGGAGGTTGCTTAGATGCCCTCTAAACTCTCCTCCAGCTTTAAATCTATGATACTGTGATTCTATGAGTTGACATGTTACATTATTGATGAACTATGTCAATATTGGCTTTCTCGGCTATAAAAGAAACCAGAGGACAGCAAAGAGGTTGTAGCTAGGGAATAATGGAATACAAAAATTGATTTTCAAGATATCTCAAGAAGGGGAGATGATTCCAAAAAAATGGAAAAGATGGTGTTTTAATCCAAAAAAAGGACAATCAAGAAAATACCAGCAACTGCTGACCCATAGTCCTGCTTTTATATTTCTATAAAATCTTTAGGAAAATCGGCTATGAGCACTTAGAAGTTAACTTTGATGACACCATGAGAAGAGAATAGGAAAACTTTCTACACATGATTTTCTGTAGCAAACTACATCTTTATGATCACATAATTAACTAAAGAGGGCTGAAAATGTGAGATCCTGCTGTGCCTATTGATTTTTTAAAGCCTTTGACTGGAAAGAGTGATAAAAAGTATTTTCTATGCCTATATTAAAATGATACAAGACTGATATAGCTGTGGCTATAAAGATCATTCTTGTTCAATAATCAGCTGGGTAGTACATGAAACTTGAGAGGTAGTGTTGGGTAATGGATAGAAAATTACTGTCTATTTGACCCTGAGTAAATCACTAAGCCACTAGATAGAGAAGGTAGAGTAACAGGCCTGGAGTCAGGAAGACTCATCTTCCTGAGTTCGAATCTGGACACAGACACTGTGGCTATGTGACCCTGGGCCTCAGTTTCTTTGTGTAAAATGAGCTAGAGAAGGAAAAGGCAAACCAGTCCTTTAACTTTGCCAATAAAATACTGTGAGAATCAGAGTGCCACCATCCTGCTGAGAAAGACATTGAGCAGCTCTGCCCTGAGGAGAAAGCATCAGGCAACCTTTCTGGGGTTTCCAAGGTCAGATTGGCATCTGGAAGATATAAAATGGAGAGAGGGAGAAAGAATGAGAGGGACAGAGACAGACATGTTCATCTTAGATCTTCATCACTGTCATGGAAAATGGCCTGTACCAAATCCAGACATAAGAAGGATTCCTTTTCTAAGTGCTCCTTTTTAGTGAGCTTTTTTTTTTTTTTGCTCAGGGCAATGGGGGTTAAGTGACTTGCCCAGGGTCACACAGCTAGTAAGTATTAAGTGTCTGAGGCCGGATTTGAACTCAGGTACTCCTGAATCCAGGGCCGGTGCTTTATCCACTGCGCCACCTAACCGCCCCCTAAGTGCTCCTTTTTAAAAAAATGACATTGGGGGCAGCTAGGTGGCACAGTAGATAGAGTACCGGCCCTGGAGTCAGGAGGACCTGAGTTCAAATCTGGCCTCAGACACTTAACACTTACTAGCTGTGTGACCCTGGGCAAGTCACTTAACCCCAATTGTCTCACCAAAAAAAAAAAAAAAAAAGACATTGTACTGGGTTTCAATCCTACATGACCTTGGGTAAGTCACTTGTATTTTAATGAAGGGCTTGGAATAGAAGGCCACTAAGATCCCTTCCAGTTCTAAATCTGATATTATTGTAGTAATTGTACAGAAACCCAGAACACTGCCTTCTCAGTGAAATTCATAGCAATGCAAAAGATATTGGTCTAACTAACCAATAATAAGGGGATGGGAATGGGGAACATACCCCAGGCCATGAAATGCAGTTGGAGAGGCATCCCATTAAGTTAATCCATGAATATATGTTATAAAGACGAACTGGGTTCAGAATTAGGTTGTAGGAAACAATTAGGTTGGATCACATTTGGGAAACTGCCCAGTACGTCCCATAATCTCTATCCTCTCACTATTGTAAAAGTTCATCTTCTTAATGTAAATGTCTTCCAAGTGAGGCTCTATAACTGTGAATAAAGGAACACTACGATCTTTGAAGTAAAATTGCAAGAAATCCAAAGCAGAAACTCATAGTAAGTACAAGTAAGTTGTAGCATTTTACCAGTAGTGATTTATAAAGGATAAGTAGCAGAAAAATCAAGGACATGTATGACCAGAGAAAGTTTGTGGGCCTGCCATTCACTAAGAAGGAGCCAGAAAATGGTATTAAAATGGTCCCTTGAAGTAGCAATAAGTAGGGTGAATGCTTGGCAGAGGATTTGTGGAAAGACGTGGATAAAAATCTTACAGGTTTAGTGGAAAGAAGGGGTGAGGGCATGTCATCTGCCTTGGTGAATGAAGTGTTCACGCTAGTGAAAATGCATCATATATTTTGGTTTCCTGTCACTATTTTCTTTGCATCATGTTTATGAATTGTGAGTTTGGCCAAACATGAACTGAAAGTTATTTCATTTGCAAGAAGAGCCTCCATGTGATGGACCATGTAGGACCATTTAATATTCTAGACTTTATTTATTGTCCATAGAATAGACAATATTCTATTATCATTATTTGTTATCTACAAAATAGAAATATTTTATTCTAGGCAGCTAGGTGGCTCAGTGGACAGAATGCTGGACCTGGATGGAGTCAGGAAGAACTGAATTCAAATGTAACCTCAGACACTTCGTGGCTGTGTGACCCTGGGCAAGTCATTCAACCTCTATCTGTTTTAGTTTCCTCATCTGTGTAATGGGGATAATAACAGCACTCCCCTCCCACGATTGTTGTGGGGATGAGATGAGATCATATTTGTAATATATTTTGTAAATCTTTTTTTAAATTATATAAATTACTAGCTATCATCCTCATCATTGTCATTAGTTAGAATAGCTTTAGTATATCTTAGATTTTGTTCATTTAATACGGATACACTTCACTTCCTACCCAATATTTCATAATATCACAGATTAACAGATTGAAAGCTGGCAGAAATGTCAGAGGCCATCTAGTCCAAACCCCTAATTCTAAAGACAAAAATACTGTGGCTCCCCGAGGTTAAATGGATTGTCCAAAGAATATTAAAGTAGCTAGTTTCAGAAGGTAAGATTTGACCTCAGAACCTTTGACTTCAGAGATAGCCCCCTTGGCACTGTACCATACCATTTGCCTAAATTACCATTTCTTTTCTCTTTTTGAAAGCATTATACACGCATACATATACATATATACACACACATATACATATATATGGGGGTAGGGTGTGATCAGGAAGGGTTTTTTTGGGGGGGTTAAATGTTTTATTAGAGACCTTATACACAAAGACTGATAACTAAATCTGCATTGTAACTATTTACATTTAAATTAATTTATTTCAGTGCATAACTTGTCATAACAATCTCAATCACTACCTCAGAACTTCCATCAAAATTCTTTGTCCATTCATTCTATTGACTTTTTCCTCCTCTGATGGTGGTTATGTTTCTTAAAACCCTGTTTTCTTCCTCTGCTCTCTTTTGATTTGCATTATATCTTTCCCTATTTCTTTGTAATCCTTTTCCACATTAATTACATTATATTATTACATTACATACATATACCATGATTTGTTTAGGCATTTCCCTATTGTTGGACATCTGGTTGCTTCTATGTGGATTTTTTAAATTGCGTTTAATCCTGCTATTAAAATATTTTATTTGAGAGCACTTTAAAATATACCTGTCATGGTATATTTCCAGAACTGAATATATTGGGTACGGGGACATAATTTTAAAATTATTAATACATAATGAAATATTGTGCTCCAAAAAAATTCTCTAGGTTTGCATTTCCAGCAGCAATGAAAAAGGCTACCTATTTTTTCTCCAGAATCCTACCAGCAGTGGGTTTCTTTGCTTTTAATTTGTTTTGCCATGTTAATGGTGTACTGTGGTATATCAATCAGAGTTATTTTGAATGCATCTCTGATAATTAGCAAGGTTGGGAATTTTTAGTGATTATTGACAGTTTGTGTTTCCTCTTTTGTCTATTCATTACAAATGACCATTTATCCCTTGTAAAGTGGAAATAGCAATAGTAACTTAACTGATTCTTACATATCTAAATGTTAAGTTTTTATCTGTCATATTTGCCATAGTTTCCGAATATTACATTTTCTTTTGATTATATCGTTTTTGCTATACTTGGTTTTAATTTAACAGAGCAATCTACTTGTATCCAATAATTCCTTTCTACTTATTAAATAAAAAAATAATCTCTTCCCCACAATTGAGATAAATAAGTCATTCCATTTCCTCTCACTTTTTCTATGTTCATAATTTTTTAAATGTTTAACTGTCTCATTAGACAGCCAGAATTCATTTGGTTATATTGTATAAGGATGATCCGAATCACTTTCCTGCCAAATTGGCAACTAGTTTTCCCAGATACATATATTAAATGATTGAACCCTTATCTAGTTTTTATTATCTAATTATTTGTCGAATATTAATCTTCTGTATATATTTAATTAAACTCTGATGTATCTAATGTGTTCCTCTGATCTATTTCTCAATTTTTTTCCCAATAATAGTTTGATCATTGCTTGATAAAAGTCTGGGTGTGCAAGACCCTATCTCTTTTCAATTTAGGGTGAATTTTAATAATGTACTTGTTTGTTTTTACATATATACATATATATACATATACATGAATATGTAAACATATACATATGTATATACAATTATACATTTATTTAAACAATATCCTTACATTGAATACATAAATTTGGGAAATATTGCTATTTTTACCATATTATTCCAGCCCATCCCTAATCAATGAAAATCCTTCCAGTTAATTCCTTTTAAAAATTTTAGTCATTATTATTGTTCTATTTATATGGGTTCTGTGTATTTCTAGGTAAGTAAATTCTAAAATGTGTAATGATTTTGGTTTTTATTGTACATGACATTTTTTGAATTATGCTTTATTCATCAATATTATAGGTAAATAAAAATGCAGATCACATTTTTAGGTTAATCTCATATCCTGCAACTTTGATGAATTCATTTATTGGTAGTGGTGGTTGGATTTTCTGGATGCACTATCATGTCATCTGTAAAAAATTATATTTTCGCCTCTTTATTTCCAGTCTCAATCCCCTGAATCTCATTTTCCTGTTTTATTGCAATTCTAATAATTTCTCATACTATTTCAAATAAAAGTGATGAAAGTAGGCACCACGTTTGTAACTTTTTTAGTGGAAATGATTCTAACGTTTCCCCACTTTCATATTATGTTGGTTTGCAACTTAAGCTAGATACTTTTTTATTATATAGAGAAAAAATTCTTTTGTTATTGTTCTTTTTAGCATTTTCATCATGAATGACTATTATATCCTATGAAAGAAATAAATCTATTGATTTAATCATATATTGACTCTTATGTTTTAGAATTTTACTTTAAATGTTTTATTTACTATAGTCATAGTTTTTCTGCTGAACCACCTTCAAAAGTCTGTTAAAAACCCAGTTTGGTCATCATGGATAATTTTCTTAATGTATAGCATTCTTTGGTTATTACTTTATTTAGCATTTTTGCATCTATCTTCACTAAGAAAATTGGCCTGTCATCTTTTTTTTTCTCATGTTGTGTTTACCTGGTTTTAAAATCAACATATTTGCATCACAAAAGGCATTAGGTATTGTTCTACCTTTATGGTTATGAATAATCTATATAATATAAGGGTATTTTTTTTGAATAGTTGAAAGAATTCTTTAACATTTTGGATGGACCTGGTGTTTTTTGGTGAAGTAGTTATTTGATGTCTTACCTCTTTCTTATTAATACACTTGCTGTTGTGTTAGTTTGGGTATTTATTTTGGTTCATTATCATCTGTTCTTTTTAATTAAAAAAATTAGACTATAGCTATGAATAGTATTTCTTAATAAAATTCATGATTTCTTTTGTGTTTGTTGTGACCTCTCTTATCCAGTTCATAGTTTTACCGATTTATGTTTTATGTTTCCTTTTTGGACTAAAGTTGCTTTTAATGACTTGCCAATTTGGGGGGCTTTTTCAAAAGAGCCACTTTTTAGTTTTATCAATTCAATTGTTATTTCATTTTCTATTTATTCCTTTCTTTTAGCCATTATAATATCTCTAATTTCCATCAGATTGTTTTGTATGTTTTCTAGCATCTTTATATGCAAGCTTGATTCATTTATTTTCTCCTTTAATTATTAGGGGAGACACTAATATAAATTTGCCTGTCTGAACCACTTGTGCTGTACCCATACATTTTGAGATGTGGCTTGGTTTTTGTTTGTTTGTTTGTTTTGTTTTGTTTTTTGTGTGAGGCAATTGGGGTTGTGACTTGCCCAGGGTCACACAGCTGGTGTCAAGTGTCTGAGGCTAGATTTGAACTCAGGTCCTCCTGAATCCAGGGCCTGTGCTCTATCCACTGTACCACCTAGCTGCCCCTTTGTGGGTTGTTTTTATTACTGTCTTTTAAGTATTCTCGTAATTTTTCTGATTACTTAACCCAATCATTGTTTAATAAAGTAGATTGCTTTTCATTTTCCATGTAGTTTTGTAGCTTTTACTAATGTTATTGTTAATACTTCCTGGATTTATTGTATTATGATCTAAAATATAGCATATATAATTTTGGCCCCTTAATTTATTTGAGATTTCTCACTATGTGATCAGTTTTGGTGAGTTTATCATTTATTTGTTATTAACTGTTTTTCCATTAGAAAACTGGGATATGTTTTCATTTGTCAGTTATAATATAAATTTTAATAGAAACTTGAATTTGATGGCTTCTATTATAAACATGATTATATACTTAATTTTTCACATCTATACATATATTGATATTCACACATATTTATGGGCATGCATAAAATCTTAACAACAATTAGTAATGGGCCAAGGAAATTTTTCTTTGCACTTTTATCATTCAGCTGCTTTGAATTTTTTTTTCCTTTGTTGCTTATTACTATTTATTTAGTTGTAGATTTTTATTGATAAATGTAATAGGTATTATCTCTTTGAAGCAAATTCTCTTTTCAAAAATGTGGACGGGGGGGCAGCTAGGTGGCACAGTGGATAGAGCACCGGCGCTGGAGTCAGAAGTACCTGAGTTCAAATCTGGCCTCAGACACTTAACACTTACTAGCTGTGTGACCCTGGGCAAGTCACTTAACCCCAATTGCCTCACTTAAAAAAAAAATGTGGACATGGTTTCAGGGAATGTGATTTTGGTGCATAAATCCTATTTACTGAGACTTTTATTTTTTGTTCTAATTTTAATGTTAGACAGACAGGATAAAGTAAGGAAGTCTGGAGATTTTCTGAAATTTCTCAGATTTGGGGAGGGGGGAACTCCCTAACTAACTAGAACTAACCTATAAATAAAGGCTACAGGCAGATTGCCCTAAGACAGCATGTGGGGCTGGAAGTAGGTGCACATATATCGTACATCTAGACTGTGGAGGCCACAGTCTCTGGATATTCCAGCACTCTAGGACAACAGGGCAATCATAAGAGTAGGGAGTCTTTTTTGTTGTTAATTAATTTTTAAATTAATAACATTTATCTTCTCTGCATGTGTCATTTTATATATCAAATCTATCGCTTCTCTGTTAGGTGGTAGGTAACATTCTCTATCATTAGTTCTCTGGAATCCTGGTGGGTCATTGCATGGACAATAATAATAACAGCTAACATTTATGTAACACCTACTATGTTCCAGACACTTTGCTAAGCACTTTACAGCTATCTAATTTTATCCTTACAAGAACCTTGGGAATTAGGTATTATTGTTATCTCCATTTTACAGTTGAAGAAACTAAGGTAAACAAAGGTCAAGTAACTTGCCCAGGGTTACACAGGCTAGTAAATATCTCAGGCTGAATTGGAACTCAGGTCTTTCTAATTCCAGGCAAACTACCCTATTCACTGTCTCACCTAGAGTTCTTAAGTGTTTCAAAGTTGTTTCTTTTGGGGGCAGCTAGGTGGCACAGTGGATAAAGCACTGGGCCTGGATTCAGGTGGACCTGAGTTAAAACCTGGCCTCAGAGACTTGACACTTACTAGCTGTGTGACCCTGGGCAAGTCACTTAACCCCCATCGCCCCCCACACAAAAAAAGTTGTTTCTTTTAACCATATTGTTATTGTATATTCTCCTGATTTTTTTTACTTCACTTTCCATAAGTTCACACATCTTCCCAAAGTTTCCTTATGTCATGTCTGTGGAATACAATAGTATTTGGGGGGAGGGGGGGGAATGAGGGTTAAGTGACTTGCCCAGGATCACATAGCTAATAAGTGTCAAGTGTCTGAGGCTGGATTTGAACTCAGGTTCTCCTGAATCCAGGACCAGTGCTTTATCCACTGTGCCACTTAGCTGCCCCTGAAATCGCAGATCTTTTGAAATCTTGAAGAACAATTAATAGAATTGCATAGTCAAATTTCTGTCTGGAAACAAATGTTGCTAATGTGCCTACTAAATAGCTAGCTGCAAACTTATTTCCATCAAATAATATGTTTTGTTGTGATCCTCAGATTGCTTCACACTTTCCAATGGTACATTCTTCTTTCTTACTGAGATACCCACTTCTGAAATGTATCACAGAAAGTATTAACATCAGACTTAAAGCTAATAACCATTACTTTGAGAGATGTTTGTTAAAATTTCATTCGAGTCTAAGATCATGAGAGTGAATTGAAAGCAGTGAACTTCAGCAAATAAAAATCCCCTAAAACTAAAGCATTACTATCTTTGTTTCTTTATTATCTGATAGGTATTTTTATAACATTGGTTTAAATTAAACCTATGGGGAAAAGTGAACAAGTCAGATTTTATTAACTTCATAACATCATTTACCTGCATTACAGTATTATTCAAAAGGAATCAAAAGCACTATGATTCATCAAAGGTAAAAAAACCAGAATGTCAGAATTACTCAGTGACTTTTGAAAGGGATATATTGCTCAGGCTTACTTCCATTTGGTTGTTTTTTGTTTTGTTTTGTTTTGTTTGCTTTCTAATTAACATAATAAAAGGAGTGCAAAGGGACAGTTTGAGTTGAATCTGAGCCTAAAATCGGCCTGATACTTGTCTAAATATTTATTCATAAATAGTAGGAATAGCCAAAAGTACAAATTCAAACTTTTAATAATTAAAGCTTTGTAGAATTGATCTGGGGCAGCTAGGTGGCACAGTGGTGGGTCTGGAGTCAGGAAGACTCATCTTCCTGAGTTCAAATGTGGCCTCAGACCCTCAGACACTTCATGGCTATGTGACCCTGGGCAAGTTACTCAACCCTGTTTGCCTCAGTTTCCTAATCTGTAAAATAGCCTGGAGAAGTAAATGGCAAACAATTCTAGTATCTTTGCCAAGAAAATCCCAAATGGGGTCACAAAGAGTTGGGAACAACTGAAAAGGGATTGAACAACAAGAATTTATCTGGACCAAAGCTTCATCCGCAGACATAATTACTGAAAAGGAGAATTAAAAGGCTCTAACTAACACATTTGGGCATGGTCAGAAACCATGCCAGACAAGTGTCAGTGAAAGAAACGGAAATAGTCTGGAAAAGAGAAGATTCAGTTAGGATATGACAGCTGTCATTAATGGGGATATAATAATTGCCTTCAAGTATTTGGTCATAATTTTCAGGTAGTTTTCACTGGGTTAAGTTGTCTTCTTTTTGCTCATGTCTTTAGCCTTAATTTCTGTGTTGAGACTTTCTCCCTCCTCTACTCTTCAATGATGTCAGTAGGCCCCACTTCATGCTATGGCTAAGATCAGGCCCTAACCTGTGTAGAAATTACCAAGGTTTGACCCAATACCCTTGTGGTTTAACTTAGGTTTTGGCCTTAGCTCCTTCTCTGTCTCCTTCTTCTTACATGGTTCCAAATCTAGATCTGGCTCTGCCCCAGGCTGTGAGCCTGGAGGTCCCACTCAGGTGTTGTTCATGCTTGCAGCAGGAATCCCGGAAGACCCTATTTGATTTGCTTCCCAGGGGCTGCCATGGCCTTTTCTCCTGCTGTGACCTAGGTTTGGGTACCAGAATGCATAGGTTCTGTACCACTTAGGCCTGGGCACATAGATGCTTGGGAACTGGTTTGGTCCTTTTCCCTACTGTGGCTTGGGTAGTCCAAATGGTAGTCTTACCTTGTCTCCAGGACTGGGTCCTCTATTTTTGCTCCTTCCTCCCTGGAAGAAAGGAAGGAAGCCTCCATTCTGATGTTTTATAGGATTCTGTCCTTTTTGTGCAGTCCTTAATTAAGTAGAAAAGCTTACAGCTATTTCTCTTTGGTTTTCTTTATCACTATTCTTTCTGCTACATTTTTCGAGCTTTTCTGGGGCATTTGGCAGGGAGGAATCTGGGTTTTCCTAGGTACTAAAGCACTGTAGTCTCCCTCTAATCCTGTCTTCAAGTATTTGAAGAATTGCCATGTGGGAAAGGGCTTAGATTCATTCTGGTTTGCCCCAGAATGCAGAATTAGCACCAACTGGTCCAGTTCTCAGGAAGGTAGATTTGGGGGCAAATAGAAAGAAAATCTTGCTAACACTTGGAGCTGTAGGAAAGTTGGCCCCCCCTCAGGAGACAGTGGGTTTTCCAATTATGGGAGATCTTTAAGCAGGGACTGGATTCAAGGCTATTGTGGGAAGGATCCCTGTTTAAATACCAGTTGGATTAGCTGGTCTGTGAAATGTCTTTCAACTCATGTTTGGCAGTCCCCACAGTTCTGTGACTCCAAATCACTTTGGACAAAGTCTTTTGACCTCAGTAGGTACCTAATAATGGTTTGCTATGTTCTTGTTACCAATGGGGAGATGTGCTCAGTTATTATAGGAAAACATCCTAGATATTAAATCAACTAGTGAGAATTTATTTTTTTTTAATGAGGCAATTAGGGTTAAGTGACTTGCCCAGGGTCACACAGCTAGTAAGTGTCAAGTGTCTGAGGCCAGATTTGAACTCAGGTCCTCCTGAATCCAGGGCCAGTGCTCTATCCACTGTACCACCTTGTTGCCCCCACTACTGAGAATTTATTAAGCACCTATTATGTGCCAGTCACTGTGCTAGTTATTAGAGATGCAAATATAAAAGCAAGATAATCCTTACCCTCAAGGAGCTTATATTCTACTAGTAGGACACAACGGATTCACAGATGATAAAAATGGGAAATAAGCAAAAGTAATACCAAGTGAGGGGAGGCAGGGGAACTAGCATCTGGGAGAATCAGGAAAGCCATCTTGAAAATGGCACTTGAGTTAAGCCTTGAAATGATCTAGATGTTCCAAGAGGCAGAGGTTATGAGCAAGAGTATTTCAGGCACAGACACCATGTTTCTATATGACTGCTCATGATCTGTGCTGCTCATCTCCTGACAAAGAGGTGATGGATTCAGGATGTATAATAAGACATACATTTTTGGGCATGGCCAATGTGAGAATTTTCTTTGCTTGATTTTGTATATTTGTTTCAAATGTTTTTTTTAATGTGCCTAACATATAGCAGGTACTTAATAAATACATGATTGATTGAACCAAGGGAATTCCTGGAGTCTGTAATATTCAGCTAAGTGACTGGATCCCAGAATTCTATAAAAGGAGTTTTCATATATAATTATTTTATTTGGTATACATATGTACATACACACACATATAAATGGGCAGTTAGGTGGAAGCAGTGGATAGAGTGCCAGGTGTAGAGTCAGAAGGACCTGAGTTCAAATAATGCCTCAGATTCTTCCTAGCTGTATAACCCTGAGTAAGTCATTTAATTCTGTTTACCTCAGTTTCCACATCTGTAAAATGAACTAAAGAAGGAAGTGGCAAACCTTTCCAATATCTTTGCCAAGAAAACCTCAAATGGGGCACAAAGAATCAGACATGACTGAAATGATTGAGTAATAATACATACATACACATGTACACACATACATACACATATACATGTACATATACATACATACACACATATATGTTTCACAAACCTTAAGGTATGTGTTATCTATAATGATGCTGCTGATTTCCCTTCTATATCTATAGCAAAGAATAGAGAATTAATGTTCCCATGTCAGGGTATATTGAATACCTATTCTTAGGTAGTTATGAATAATCCTCCCTCCCCCCAAAAATATCTTGCCCCATTTTAAATTTTATATTTTCAGGAAAAGGTGGTTTCTTAGTCTATATCCTAATTTTATAGATTCAAAGGATTACTTTAATCCTGGGAAATATACAACTATCAGTGGAGGAATTTCCTGGAACTGGTCCAATTCTTAACCCAGAAAAATCTTGGGGAAAAATGCCAGAAAATGATCTGGAGATTTATTTAGCATAACAGTAATGTGGAATATCCAAGCACATCCTAGTTTTGATCTGAAACCCCTAGGATGGTCCCAGAGGCAGCCAAACAAAGTCATCGAACAATGTAAGGTAGTGATAACTCTCTCAAATGGATCTGTAATCTCATCCATTCTGGAGTTCCATTGAACACTACCCATGAATGCATGTTCTTCTGAAAGTTCATCACAAAGGATGCGCCCGGAGCAGCTAGGTGGAGCAGTGGATAGAGCACTGGCCCTGGAGTCAGGAGTACCTGAGTTCAAATCCGGCATCAGACACTTAACACTTACTAGCTGTGTGACCCTAGGCAAGTCACTTAACCCCAATTGCCTCACTAAAAAAAAAAATTATTTTTAAAAGCAAACAAACAAACAAAAAAGGATGCACCCAATATGCTGAAGACACTCTTCATTTTCTCCTAACATTTAAAAGGTGCAAATGGAGCACTCTAGCTGTCTACATGTTGGGTGACCATCTTCTGAGGAAATTAGAACAAGTGGTAGTGGGAATTGAGTCAATCATACTGACTCCATCTTGTGACTCGGTTCTGGAGCTAGATCAATTTCCTTCCTATTCAATTATAGGTCTGGTCCCATTTCTGTCTTGTGAGAAAACTTTTTTCAATTGTGAGAATTGTGAGAAAACCTTGTGGCATTGTTTAAACCTAGTCCTATATGGCTAGGAAGCTGGACCACCTCTCTCTGTTGCTTGGAGACCCTTAACTAAGGACCAACATCATGCTAACAAGAAACCCAGTCAGATTCAAAGATTGATGTAAGGAGTTTCCTCACAATTATACATCTCAAACAACCCATATGTCTTATTTGAAAACTGTCCCCATACTGATTAATCAGTTATTTTATGTTCCTTTGATTGAGTACAAACATTTGGTGGAGAATAGGACACCTCTTTCTGATTTAAAGGAATTGCACCTGTTTGCTCTCCCCCTCCCAACTTGGCAAGTCCCTAATCTTCCAATTAGAAATCAAATTACCTTTTTTGTATCCTGGTTAATTTTTTAAACTAATTGGTCTTATTTGATTAATTGTTTTTAATGTATAAAAGTCTGTCTCCCCTGTATTCAGAGCCCAATCCTAAGCCAAGGAGTTCTGGCCCCAATTTATTATACAATTGACATGTATCGTTTAATAAATTGATATGCTCAGAAGCTTGGACCTTTATTTCCTGAGTCATTTCATCTTTCACCTGCCACACTTCTGTCATAAAATTCTTTGATGACATCCATTACTCCTGTTCTTTTTGGACCTTCTCCTTGGTTTCATGTAGCAGCCTCCTTACACCCCATCATGAGCTTTTCCATTGGCCTATGTATAATGTTTGCCTTTAGTTCTTTCCAAAGAGTGGTGTCTTGGGTCTCAATGCTATTCAGCAATGCCAGGAAAATATTTGATTTGAAAAGATAAGCTTTTTCTGTTATGGGAAACCTAGGGTCAATAAAAGTGTTTTACAGTTTCCTCAAAGTAATACAACCTCCTCTCCTCCTCCTTTTAAACCCTGGATAAAGTCCACTTGCCATCAGTACTATCTTTCCCAGATAAACATTTTGTTGGAAAAACTTTATAGATATCCATGTATTATTATTATTTTTGTTGTTGTTGGATATCCATGTAGATAGTCTTCATTCGGGGCAGCTAGATGGCGCAGTGGTTAAAGCGCTGGCCCTGGATTCAGGAGTATCTGAGTTCAAATCCAGCCTCAGACACTTGACACTTACTAGCTGTGTGACCCTGGGCAAGTCACTTAACCCCCATTGCCCCCCACACACACACACAAAAAAAAAGATAGTCTTCATTCATTTGATCTTTCCTGCATGGATGGATAGGTCAAACTTCTTGGGATGATTAGAGATCTCTTTCAGGAAGCTATAAAATGTGCTAGGACTCAACATAATCAACATATCATCCACAAATAGGAGTATCTCCGGGAGCTCACTATCCATAAGAATCACTTCTTGACCTGGACTTGTCACTGAGTCTCCTCTGTCACAGGGGTTATATTTTCAGCTAGCATACATAACAGTTTCATGCCTCACCTGATATTTATTATCAGAGGGTTATTGGACAGGGATATTTCTGTTGTTTAATCTTCCAAGGAATCCTGAATAACCTTGCCAAATGGATGGGAGACACCTTAAAATAAAGGAACCTGTAAGGTGGCATTTGTTCTACCAAGTTAAATGTTTTGTCCTAATCAACAAACTATAAGCACAATGGGATGAGATATTATCTTTGTCTTACAGTCATTTGTGACATAAGGATGAGTCAGCTATGAGATGTGGTAAATTATTGAATATTGCTTACTAAAGCCCATTTGTTCTCTCCTGAAACCCTCATTGAAACTGCTTTCAATTCATATAGAGGTTGGGGCAGCTAGGTGGCGCAATGGATAGAGCACCGGCTCTGGAGTCAGGAGTACCTGAGTTCAAATCCGACCCCAGACACATAACACTTACTAGCTGTGTGACCCTGGGCAAGTCACTTAACCCCAATTGCCTCACTAAAAAAAAACAAAAAACAAAAAAAAAACAATTCACATAGAGGTAACTCATTTGATATAGATGGAAGAGAAGGAATATAGGTTGGTAGCTATCAAAGTACTCTCAATCACCTTTTAGGGAGTATTAACAAGGTTTGAAGTTTTTTTTTTTCATGCCTTTGGTTTCTTCCTGTCCTTCAGAAACCTTGTGTATTAGTCCTCTGTACCCTCACAATTATATCTTGCCTATATATATTTGAACCAATCTAGATGCTTTTCCCATCTTAATTTGCTTTAGTGCCATTTCTACACTTTTGGTAAAGTCCATCAGGGATTGTAGGGTCCAAGCGTGATGGTTTTTCTATCCTTGTTGGAGAAAACATTTTGTTGAAATAGTTTTCTCAAATATTTTCCATTCTCTTCTATTTGTAGTCTTTTCCCTTCCCCCATTTTAACCATTGAATACTGTTGGAATGACTTTGTTGAGTTGGATATCTTGCCAAACTTGCTTTAAACAGGTTTCTACCCCACCCCACCCCCAGTGTTTCTCTGCTTTATGTGATGATATGGCTCTTAATCATCTGTCATCCTTCTTTGTAAAATTTTATAGATGAGTTTATATTTCAACCTGATGTTATATTTGACACCTAGCTTTCCATTTGGCAAGTAAGTTACATATTTGCTAAATACATTCAAGGTTCTTTTGGTCTCTTTGTTTTAGTATTTTATA
Source organism: Dromiciops gliroides (assembly GCF_019393635.1). Lineage (NCBI taxonomy): Eukaryota > Metazoa > Chordata > Mammalia > Microbiotheria > Microbiotheriidae > Dromiciops > Dromiciops gliroides. Next base: position 148,509,314 of record NC_057863.1, read on the forward strand.
TTCACTTAAATTCTGTATGAAATTATTGTAATCAGAGGCAATGTCATTTCTATTGTCTATTTCCCATTTTAATTTTTTTCATTAACTTAATTAGATAATTGAGGGTCAAATCTTCTAAACTATATGACATATTTTTTCTAATTATTATTGTTTCATCTCATTTATTATAAATTCTGATCTCAGCTCTGACAAATCCATAGTTTGTACACAAACAGCCACCTCAGAGATAATTCTGATGTTAAAAAGAAGTCTTTTCCTGTTTGTTAAAATATAGTTAATTTCATTCCTTGTGATGTCATTTGGCACTCACTGTGATGCCTACCTTCTATACTCTTTAAAATGTTCATGATATGAATTTAACAATAGTACTCAGCAATATAAATGATTATTTGTTAGAAAAATAGTCTATTTCTAGAAAATTAAATAGCTGCTTGCAGTCCAGGAATGAGAGATGCTCCTGATCAACCAATCAACAAGCATTTATTAATTAGTTCCAATGCAAAGGTAGAGAGACAGAAAGTTAAGTGTCCTGTGTAAGGAATGGAAAGGTGGTTAATTTGGATGAAGAAAAAATTTCATGAAGAGATATAATATGTAAAAAGGTTGGAAAGGTAATTTTGGGCAAAGTTGGAAAAGGCTTTAAGTATCAAGCAGAAGAATTTGCATTTAAGTCTAGAATTAATGGAAAAGCACTGGAGTTTATTGAGTAGAGGAATTAAATAGTTAGGCCTATAGTTTAGGTATATAATTTTGATAGTTAAGTGGAGATTGTATTGGAGATGGGAAAGATGAGGTAGGATGACTAATTGAGAGATATAAAATGAATAGGCAAGAGGGCATGGATGGCCTGAAATAAGGTCATGACCTTATGAGTAGAGAGTGTATGGGTGAGAGAAATGTTGACACAGAAATGAGAAGTTAAGCAATTGATTGTGTAGGTGCAGGAGAGGGAAGGTTCAAAGATAACTCTGAGATTACAAACCTGAGTAACCAAATATGGGTGACTAAGAATTATACTGTCCTCAGCAGAAATAGGGAAATTCAAAAGATGAGAGGAGAAATAATAAGATCCATTTTGGGCACATTCAATTTGAGATGCCTACAGAAAATCCAGTTCTAAATGCCCTGTGAGAAATTTGTGTTATAGGATTTGAGATCAGGAGAGATTAGGATTAGGAATATTGATCCATGAATCATCTGTATAAAGATGACGATTGAACTCATGAGAGCTGATGAGGTCGTGGAAAGAGAAAGCAAGTAGAGAGAAGAAAAAAGAGGTCCCAGGACAGCCTTGGGGGATACCCCCAGATACAGGACATGAAATGCAAGATGATCCCACAAAAGATTGAGGAGAGATAAGACTGGTAGGAATAGGACTGAGAGAAAGTGTCATCATGAAAACCCCAAGAGAAAAGTATCCATGAGAAAGTGAGAAAGTGCTTCAGAGAGGAAAAAATTGTTTAAGTATTGAAAAAAGATCATCAGATATAACAAGTAAGAGATCATTGGTGACATTAGAAAGAGTAGCTCCAGCTGAGTGATGACTTTGGTAAGCACCAGTACTGATGGTACACATTTATAGGGTGCTAAGGTTTACAAAATATTCAAATAACCCTCTGAGACAGATAATGTTCATATTATTATCTAATGTATAAATGAGGAAACTGAGGTTCAGAGAAATTAAATGACATATTTATAGGATCATAACCAATAATTCTCAGAGACAGAATTTCTACCCAGATCTTCTGACTCAAAGTCTCATGCTATGTCATACTTTTCTTTAATAAAGTTAGAACTGGGAGGAGATTTAGAGATCATTCAGTCCAAATCCTTCATTTCACAGATGAGGAAATTTAGGTCCAGGGACATGTCAAATGTTGTATAGGTAGTAAGTACCATTATGCTTCTGATTTCAAATTCCTGTTAAATCACACACTAGAACAAGAGTTCTTAACCTTCTTGTGTTGTGAACTCTGGCACTCGGATGAAGCCTGTGGATCTTCTCTTAGAATAATGTTTTTATATGCATAAAACATATGAGATTACAAAAGAAACCAGTTATATTGAAATACAGTCATAAAAATGTTTTTTTTTTCAAACAAGTCCCCTGACACTATAGTTAAGAATCTCTATGCTATAACTTCTCCTTAACATTTGGTATTGGGGGAGGTAGGAATCTATTTGGACCTCAAGTAAAGGGGTTTTGTTGCTGAAATGCCAGGAGAATGTAACTAAACAGGCAATGTCACCTGTAAACTTGCCTCATGAACTCTAACCCTGAGGACAAACTATTAGAGTCAGTATGGTGTAATGGTTAGAATGTTGACCCTGGGGTCAGGAAGACCTGTGTTAAAATCCTACCTGAGACTTTTCTACTCAATCATAATCACTTTGTATTTAAGTTGGCGAAGGGGGGATTCCCTTAGCAGGAGTATTGCTGGGAAAATTTTGGTTAGCCAGTGTGGGGACCAATTTTTAATTGGGGAGTGTTAGCTAAGCAGTTCACTACAATATTGGGGCAAGGAAAGAGACCAGCCACCTTCCTCAAAACAGAACAGGATTTATTTTAACAAGAACGAACTTAAAAAAAAACAAAACACAAACAGGATTAGTAGAATCAAGGGAAAGGAAATAAAATGGGGAAAGGGAAATTATACAACCTGAGAAAATACCACCGCCTAGGAATCAGCTGAGAATATGCAGCAGGACGCCTGTCTTTCCAGCGTCCAGCTAGAATGCCCAATTCTCCTCCCCTAATCCCAGAAAAACCTTGCACAGCCCCAGCCAATGGGATGGCTGCTCTGACAGTCACATGACCGCCCTCACTAGACTTCCAAGCATTATAATTTTGCCAGGCCCATGTAGTTGTCGGCGAGTGGTGATGACGTGAGGTGCCAGCACCATGGCAACAGCTACAACCAGTGGGTAGAGCACCCTGCAGTTTGTAGAGCCCCAGGCCAGTGCACCCAGAGGCATAAAAACTTCAAATAACAGTTAATTCTTTACATTCTCCCCTTTGTTTCATCAAGAAACATGGGGTGTTTCTTTGATGGAGCAATAAATAATAAACAATAAATAATAAATAAATTTTTAAAAATAACAGAATATCATAACCAATGCTAACAAAAATATACTAATAACAATATAGGAAAGGGAAAATACATATTACAGATGATGTATATGGTAACAGAAGGAAAAACAAAAATGTCCATTTAAAGTCCTTAAAATCTTGTCTTCGAAGGAGGGTTGAGATATCATCAGGGGAACTGGACTCTGGTCTGGATTCTGGCTGTCTCTGGAACTGCTGGATTTTCATTATTCTTTAGCATAGTATTGTCCAAAAATGTTCAAATTAAACAATGAAAGTTCTTCAAAATATACAAAACAATTTTAAACTTAATATATATACAGCATATTGGAGTCGCTCCTTTGGAGGATACTCATATCCACACACAATACAAAATTGAGACAGTTATGACATTACTAACACTTTTTACCACTATATGTCTGGATCAAGGCCAAATTTAGTTATGTGTCCATGATGACACCTGAAAATGTTATGGAAAGGTTACCATACCACATCTCGTGGTGCATAGACATCTAATAATTGTGCTAGGCCTCAGGTAGATGGATTCTGACCATGCCACCAGATTGAGTGAAGAAGCCAAGTTAAATTAAACCAGGTGCATGAATTAGGGCTAACATGATACCAGAACATTTTTGGAGTGAGAGAGGAAGAAACTGGACTATGTCCAGCAATTGTGCTTGACATAGCTGCTCTCATAAGCAAACTATGGACTTCCTGAATGTATTTGGCTGTTCTCTCAGCCTCCATCAGGGTATCTTACATGTACCTGTCTCTCCTCCTGTTGTACATATATTCTCTCCAGGGCCTGCAACGTGGAGTTGAACCATCTCTATTAAGCTCATTGTAAGAGCAATTAGTCTCTGAAATGGTAAGTTTCCATAAATCATAAATCTTGTATTAATTTCATCGAAGACAATTTGATGGTAAAAATGTGTGCTACACTGAATAACTTAGGATATACTTGAAATATATATAATCCCAAACCAGAGTATACATAGTCACAATGACATACAAATGATAAATGAATGTAAATGGCTGATATTATTAAACATTATTACAGAATCTTCATTAAGCAAGCAAACCACATCATCTTGTCCATGAATTCTCTCTCTAGTACAATGACAATAACAGATACTTTAAATGATAAACAATTTATCAAAAGGAAATAAAACATCAGCAAGACTCAATATGTTCATTAATTGCCTTATAAATCAAGCAATAAGGTTCAATAACCCTTTCTAGAAGACAGTACCATGTGCTCTTGGTGGAGAAGTTCTTCACCTATAGGAGGAAAAGCTTGTTTAAGGTAAAAGTTTATAATGCTAGAATTTAGGGTGCACCACATTTTTTAAACTGGTTCCCCAATTCTCTGCATGCCAAAGTGGCAGGGGTTTCTGAATCATCATTGATTCTTCTAATGCTGTCATAATGACTGTTATGGTAGAAAATATGGAGTTCTTTAGCGTCGACTTTGTCTGTGCCACAAATTTGCCATAGAGGTTCAGCTGGTGAATGATTACATTCAGTTGGTTATGTTTGGCAAAGGCTACAATGGCGTCGTTCCCAGCACAAGTACCAGCTTTTTTCAAATCAGCAACATATTCTTCAAAGGGAATATCTGTTTCTATAAAAGACCTAAAGTCTTCTTTATGACTGAGCATATAATTAGCAGTTTCTTGTCTGTGTTTGAGATGGTTTTTGGAATGACCTTCTAACTGGTCTTTGGGGGCTCTGAAAAGACAATTTCCATCTCCTGATACCTTATGGAGTTTGAGTCCCAGGGTTTGCAATTGAGTGATAATGCTTGCAAATTGGAACTGTCTATTACCCCTGTGATCTGTTCAGTTTCTTTACTCTTTAGCAGCTGGTTGAGTTTTATCTGAAATTACTTTACCCACAAGTGGTGCGGGCTTCACGTGGGAACAATGAATCCAAGATTCTTTTTCTCCAATTTTAATAGCAGTAGGAGTTGTCAATAATACCTGAAAAGATCCCTCCCAAGCAGGCTGGGTCCCGCTGGTCCGCTGAAAATTCTTAGTATATACATTGTCTCCAGGACTTAAATCATGCAAGGAAAAGTCTAAAGGACCAGCTTGTACAGCAACTCCTGCTTCATGGAGTTCACATAGCCTAGTTTGTAGTTCCTGTATATAGGAAGCAATAGAAGTATCACCTCCCACCAATGATGTATAGACTGGGGAAAATGTTTTAGCTTGGATAGGAGGGTGACCAAAGAGCATCTCATAAGGAGATATGTGGAGTTCACCTCTTGGTCTACTGCGCAGATATAATAATGCCAAGGGTAGAACATCAGGCCATTTGAAATAGGTTTCAGTACATAATTTGCTAATCATGCTCTTAAGCTCTTTATTCATATGTTCAACTTGGCCTGAGCTTTGAGGGTGGTAAGGGGTATGAAATCTAGGAGTTACTCCCAAGAAAGAATAAATCTGGGAGAGAATTGAATCTGTAAAATGTGTATCTCTATCAGAGTCAATGATTGCTGGTGGCCCAAAGCGAGGAACAATTTCTTTAAAGGAGAGCTTTGGCCACAAAGCCAGCAGTTGCTCGTGGGGCAGGAAAAGCCTCCACCCATCGAGTGAGCCGATCAACAATAACAAGGCAAAATTTATATTGTCCTGCTTTGGGCATAGAAATAAAGTCAATTTGTAGATGTTCAAAAGGTATATATGCCAAAGGGTGCCCTCCATATGCTTTAGCATGGAAGGCATATTGATTGTAAGATTGACATGTGGAGCAGCCCGAGCAGATTCGAGATGCTGTGTTAGTTATACCTGGTGCTAACCAGGTCCTTCTAACTGAGGCCACAATGCCTTGTGTGCCAAAATGGCCTTTCTTGTGAATAGAGAGGCATACCTGATGATAGAATTTCTGGGGGAGAAGTGGTTTTCCCTCCGAAGACATCCAGACTCCATTGATCTGTTTAGCCTTGAATCTCTTTTTCCACCTTTCTACTTAGAATCATCATAAGTTAGGTGGAGAGAAACATCCTCAGAAGGTGAGAGGTTAAATACATGTTCAGGGGCTTCTAAAGCAGCAAGCTTAGCTGCTGAATCAGCTCCTGCATCCCCGTTGAAATAGGATCACTCTTCCCTGTGTGGGCAGGGCAATGTACAATTGCTAGAGCAGAGGGAAGTTTCAGGGCAGATAGTCGGCTCTTGATAAGGTCTCCATTAGCAATAGCTTTGCCAGAGGATGTTAGCCCCCCCTCTGTAGCCAAAGCATGCCTATAGCATGGCATACACCAAAGGCATATCTGGAGTCGGATAAATGGCAGCACTCTTCCCTTTGGCTATGTTACAGGCTTGTGTAAGAGCCACAAGTTCAGCAGCTTGTGCACTAAAATGTGAAGGCAGAGAAGCTGCCCAGGTAATATCATAATCAGAAACTACAGCAGCCCCAGTGAAATGGGTGCCATCTTTCATAAACAAAGAACTGTCTTTATAGAGGACAATATCAGGGTTCTCTAAAGGTGTATCCAAAAGGTCATCACAGGGTTTCTCAGCCATATCAACTAAAGAGGCACAGTCATGCAACAGCTCTCCCAAGAGTGGTAAGTTAGGGACCAGTGTTGCTGGGTTAAGGACTGTACAGCATGTTAAAGTGATATTTTCATGACCTAGCAGGGTTACTTCATACTTAGCCAGCCATTGGTCTGAAAAGGCTTGTGTTCTATGACGTAGTAAGAGGGCCTCTACTTTGTGGGGACCTTGTATTGTAAGAGGATTACCTAGGACCAAATCAGAGGCTTTTTCTACCAAAAGGACTGTAGCCACCACTGCCCTGAGGTAGGGTGGCACCCCAGAGGCCACAGAATCTAGTTGGCTTGAATAATAAACTATTGGATGCTGGACAGGTCCTAATGATTGAGTCAGGACCCCGGAAGCCACTCCATTCTGTTCATGCACAAAAAGAGTAAAAGGCTTACTGTAATCTGGGAGTCCTAGTGCAGGTGCTGATAACAATGCCTGCTTCAATTCTGTTATAACTGAGAGATGCTGGGAATCCAGCTGTAAAGGTTCTGGGACAGAATTTTTGGTTAGAGCTATAAGAGGCTTAGTAATTTCACCGAATGAGGGTATCCATTGTCTGCAATACCCAGCTGCTCCCAGAATGGCCCTTAACTGCTTCTTAGTAGAGGGAGCAGCAAGTTGTTGAATAGCCTGGACTCACTTGGGAGAGACAGAGCGAGTTCCAGCAGCCAGCATGAAGCCCAAATATTCTGCCTGAGGTAAACACCATTACACCTTTGACTTAGAGACCTTGTGGCCTCTCTTGTATAGTTCTAATAATAAATGGCAGCTGTCTTCCTGACAGGTGTCAGCATCAGGGGAGGCTAAAAGTAAATCATCAACATACTGCACTAAAGTGGAACCTTTAAAAGTAATAGAGGCCAGGTCCTGTTGTAAAATTTGTGAAAATAATGTAGGACTGTCCACAAATCCCTGTGGGAGTCTAGTCTAGGTCCACTGTGTATTTTTCCAGATGAAGGCAAATAAATACTGGAAGTCCTCATGCACTGGTATAGAGAAGAAGGCAGAACAGAGGTCTACCACTGTGAAGCATGTAGGCTCACATGGGATTGAAGAAACTATGGTGGCAGGATTAGGGACTATAGCATGTCTAGGAATAACATAATTGTTAATCGCTCTAAGATCTTGTACAAAACGATAAACAGGTTTGCCATTTGGGGCAGGCTTGGGTTTTTTAACTGGCAAAATGGGAGTATTACATGGAGAATGATGTCATGGGACAATAATACCCTGACTTTTCAGAGCCTCAATTATAGGGGTGATCCCTTCTATAGCTTCTTTAGATAATGGAAACTATGGAATGGATGGAGGTGGTCCCCCTTTAACTTTAATAGTAACAGGCATAGCAGATTTAAGGAGCCCCACTTCAGTAGAGGATGAGGCCCATAGGGACCCAGGAATGTCAGAGGGGATTTTGGATGTATCCACTACTGCTCCTTGAGCATTTGCGATCAAAATTGGTAATAAATGAACAGTATCCTCTGGCAACCGCAGAGAGACAGCCCATCTGGAGCACAAGATATGGTTGCTCTAAGTTTACAAAGGAGATCACGACCTGATAAATTTACAGGGGCATCAGGCATAAGTAAAAATGAATGTTCTACAGTTAAAGGTCCCATAGATACCATGCAAGGGGTTAATTCTGCCACTCTTTGGGCCTTACCTGAGACTCCTACCACATTTAAAGATCCACTGGCATTGCATCCAGGGTCTGGTTTATGCACTAAGACTGATTAAGAGGCTCCTGTATCTAACAGACAATCTTAATATGTGTCCCCAACTTTGAGGGTCACATGGGGTTCATTACTCTGGGGAGGTGAATGGATTGATACAAGAGGGTTCAAAAATTCAGGATCTGGAAAAGTAAAGCTTTCTGTATTTATTTTCCATTCCTCCCCTGGATATCATCAGTCCTGTGTCTCCTTCTGAGGGATTCTAGAGTTACCCCAATTCTGATTCTGTCCTTCTGTACCTCCCTGATAGGGTCTACGATTATACTGATTCTGGTTGTAATAAGGTCTGTAATTATCTTGGTTGTTTCCTTTCTGGTAAAAATTTCCATAATTATTCTGGTTTCTCCTGAAAAAATATTCCAGACCCTCAGTTACTGCCCACCTGAGTTCTTGCTTTCTAATTCTACATTCTCTCAATGAGTGTCCTTGCTTTTCACAGTACTGACACACCTTAGGGGTTTTGTCCTGACCTTTAAATGCCTGACCTGAAAGTGCTGGTGCCAGAATGCTTTGCTTAGCCATATTGTCTTCATTCACCTCAAAGATATAGGTGGCAATTTTTTTAAGCCTTTCTACAATCATATCTTTCCAGCCTGGACACTGTGTCATAAAAAATTTATGTATTTCTGGCAATGATTGATATACAAATGTTTTACATACAATATGGGAATCTTTTGAGTCTAGTGGGTCCAGTCTTGTAAATTGCCTAGCAGCTTCACAAAGTCTATAATAAAATCTAGGTTGTTCATTAGGCTCCTGAGTTTTAAAAATTTTTGCCAGTTGTCAGATTTCTTAGAACAGGATTCCATTCCTTTCAGTAGCGTTTTCCTAGCATTTTTTAATTCTTGGAATTGCTGTGGATCATTATAATCCCAGTTTGGCTCCTGGAGAGGCCACTCTGTTAACGCTTCCCCAGAGGCCACCAAGAAATTTCCTGCTGTGACAATATCTGCAATTTCACTTGGGGATAGCATAATTTCCATAAGACAAGTGACATCGGCCCAAGTGGGTTGATATGTATTAAATAGAGACCTTAACTGTGAAATTACTGACTTTGGATTCTGATCAAACCTAGGTATAAGTTTCTTCCATGCACTCAGATCCTTTGGACTGAATGGGCTATATATTTTACGCTGTGCTGCTCTGCGGGCTGTAACATTCTGTAGGAGGAGCAGTTTCTGTTGATCTGATTCTAAAGACTGGTCTAAATCTGTTTCTGAACCCAGGTCATCTCCAATAGAGAGACCTGTACTGGTATCCCTCTGAACACGTGGTCTACTATGGTCATATCCCTTCCTCTCTTTACAGCTTTTTTGGAAAAATTACCACATTGCAATAATGACAATAACGAGAATAAAATTTATAGCCATTTGAGCCATAATGATAGTGGTATAGTAAAGTTCGAATTCAGTTGTAATGCTTCCAGTAATATTGTATATGTGCTCAGTGGGAAAGATAAACTCTCCCATACCATTGTTCCAAAGATTTTTTACTGTGTTTGTGAGGAGGAAACCAGCAATGCCATGAATAAGTATTGAGCAGGCCAACAGTTTAAATCGGGACAATATGCTGTCCCAAAATATGCCAATTAGAATATACAAGTGGGGAACCAAATATTCAATCATGGTACAATTCAAAATGAACCGGCTTTTCTCTGACCAGCAAGAGAAATGCTAAGGTTTTTTAAGAGCAAGGGAGATTGCCTAAGGGAACAGTGGGGCAGGGGCAAGAAGGTCCCCCAGGTTAGTTGGCTTATGGCCAAATAAGGGGAGGGGGGGTTAAAGAAATTCACTAGGTTAATCAACTCCTGGTTGACTCAACAAAAATTGTGGGGACCAATTTTTAATTGGGGAGTGTTAGCTAAGCAGCTCACCGCAATATTGGGGCAAGGAAAGAGACCAGAAACCTCCCTCAAAACAGAACAGGATTTATTTTAACAAGAACGAACTTTAAAAAAAACAAAACACAAACAGGATTAGTAGGATCAAGGGAAAGGAAATAAAACGGGGAAAAGGCAATTATACAACCTGAGAAAATACCACTGCCTAGGAATCAGCTGAGAATACACAGCAGAACGCCTGTCCTTCCAGCGTCCAGCTAGAATGCCCAATTCTCCTCCCCTAATCCCAGAAAAACCTTGCACAGCCCCAGCCAATGGGATGGCTGCTCTGACAGTCACATGACTGCCCTCACTAGGATTCCACTCATTATAATTTTGCCAGGTCCATGTAGGCGTCAGTGAGTGGTGATGACGTGAGGTGCCAGCACCATGGCTACAACCAGTGGGTGGGGCACCCTGCAGTTTGTGGAGCCCCAGGCCAGTGTGCCCCAAGGCATAAAAACCTCAAATAACAATTAATTCTTTACACCAGAGAAAGAGGAGTTTGTTGTCTTGAATTTTTAGGTGGTTAGGTAGGTAGGCAAACTCCCAATTTATTCGACTTTAAAAACTATTACACTTTCTGGTTTTCTTCAGGAGGAAAAAGTATCCTAAGCAGGGTGCAACAGAAGCAGTGACACATGCATAGAAAATGAGTTACTCTATGTCAAAGCACATCGAATTAGTTTAACAAAACATGTTATGATGACTTTGTAAGTATAGGTGTGATTAATCAAACTTTGGTTGTGGCTACACAGCACTAAGTAAAAAACAGTCAGCTTTAGTCTATTCATATGATCAATGTAGACAACTCATCTGGATAACATGTTACAAGATAGATTTTTTTCAGCCTAATTTATCCCACTTAGCTCTCTATACTGACTACATTAACTTGATTATCTTGATTATTTTGATATGAGTAGGATGTAGTGTGGTTTAGTTGAAATACTACCACCCTGGGAGTCAGAAGCAGCGTGGCATGGCAGAAAGAGCACCTTATTTGAAGACAGAAGACATCATATCTGATCTCTAATGATTACTATAGATGCGACTTTGAGCAAGGCACTTACCCTATTTGGGCCATGATCTTCTCATCTGTAAAATTAGGGTACTGGATGAGATGATCTGGTCCAGAGGAGGCTGATATGAATGATGAGTCTTAAGAACATGCCATTTGACAAATAATTAAAGGAAGGTTATGAAGGTTATGAAGGTTAGAGATCTTAAACCCGCAAAAAGAAGACTGAGCAGGTATGAGGTAGCTGCCTTTGAAGGGCTGTCATTGGAAGGGTGAGATTTTTGTTTTTCTGGTTGGCCCCAGATGACAGAACCAGGAAAAACAGGTAGAAATCACAAAGAAGCAAATGTAGACTTGATGTCAGGCAAAATTTCCTGACAATTATGGATATTCAAAAGTGGAATGGACTGCCTCAGTAAGTAGTAAATTCTTATCACTGAAGGTCTTTAAAGACTGGAGGTTGGCTGACCATTTATTAAGGAAATTAAAGAGAGATTTCTATTCAAATACATGTTGGACAGGGCAGCTCGGTGGTGCAGTGGATAAAGCACCAGCCGTGGATTCAGGAGGACCTGAGTTCAAATCTGGCCTCAGACACTTGACACTTACTAGCTGTGTGACCCTGGGCAAGTCACTTAAGCCTCATTGCCCTGCAAAAAGACAAAAAACAAAAACAAAAAAACAAATACATGTTGGAATACAGAACCTTTAATGTACCTTCCAACTCTAAAATTCTGCCATTCTGTTAAGCAGAACTTCTATACAGATTAGTTTTTCCATTAACATTATCAGCATTTATTGTTGTTTGTCTTGTGAACATAGTGCCTACAATGTGCAAGGTGCTGTTCTAAACACTTTTATAAATATTCTCTCATTAGATCCTCATAACAATCCAGGGAGGTAGATACTATTATTATTATTATCTCCATTTCACAGCTGAGGAAACAAGTTAAGTGACTTGCCCAAGGGCGCACAGCTAGTATGCATCAGAGACCAGATTTGAAGTCAGGTTTTCCTGACTCCATGGCCAGTGCTCTTATCTACCACCTAGCTGCTTCTCTGCACTCTGAACACTCTTACTTTTCTCCACCAAAAAAAACCCTAAAACGATGTCCCTTTAGCAGTAGCAGGACAAAGTATTAGGGCACCCTAGGAAAAGTTTGTAAATTGCATACTTTATGTGTTTCTTTATATTAGAATAAGGGTTCTTAATCGTTTTGTGTCATAGAGCCTTTTGGCAGTCTCGTGAATCCCTTCTCAAAATGTTTTTGTTTGTTTGGTGAGGCAATTGGGGTTAAGTGACTTGACCACGGTCACACAGCTAGTAAGTTGTCAAGTGTCTGAGGTCAGATTTGAACTCAGGTCCTCCTGACTCCAGGGCTGGTGCTCTATCCACTGCACCAACTAGCTGCCCCAGATTTTGTTTTGTTTTGTTTTTTCACAATAGTGTTTTTAAATGAGTAAGATATAATTTTTAAAATAAATCCTTATTTATTTTATTTGAAAATAGTTACCAAAGTATTTTTAAAACAAGTTCATGGAGCCCAGGATACAAATTTGTACTTTCATTCTAATGTAAATAATTTGACATAAAAGAAGATGATGTGAACAATAAGACAGACGAACTTTAATGAACAGCTATTAAAAGGATCCTTTGGGGGCAGCTAGGTGGTAATGTGGATAAAACACTGGCCCTGGATAGGGGAGGACCTGAGTTCAAATCTGGCCTCAGACACTTGACACTGACTAGCTGTGTGACCTTGGGCAAATCACTTAACCCTTATTGCCCCACTAAAAATAAATAAATATTAAAAGAATCCTTTATTGTATCTCTTGCATTGTGGCTACCTAGCTCTCCTCATAGCTCTGTTCTCCAGCCAACCTGCCCTGCTCCAGGTCCTTCAGTCAAGCCAATTAGTATTTGCATCCACATCTATCTAACTCAGTGTATAGAACATTGGGCCTAAAGTCAGGAAAACCAGAATTCAAATGTGGCCTTACATACTTGCTAGGGGGCAAATCACATAATCTTTATCTTCCTCTGTTTCCTCATCTGTAAAGTGAGGATAATAATAACTACTTCTCAAAGTTGTTGTGAGGCTCAAATGAGATATTTGCAAAGCGCTCAGTATGGTGCCTGGCACATAGTAGGTGATTAACAAGTGTTTGTTCCTTTCCCTCCCCTTCCCATCTATTTGTTAATCCTTGCCATCTATTATTACTAGTGTATTTGCAAATACCATTCCCCCTTTAACTATGTTTATATTGTCACGCTTGGGGACACTTTTTTACTTTTTTCCCAGGAAATCTGGGAAAACAGGACCCCTAAATATTCTGAAAGTGCTTTTCACATTTCATTATATTATAGAAGAAAGCATGACTTAAGAAAAACACAAAATAGACATGCTTGAATAGGTCACAATTGGTCCCTAAGATGTTTGCAAATCCTGTGAATTACTGTTTTACACATGTGAGCTCCTTTTGCCAAACGAAGCCTGTCTTCTTCACAAGACCCAGTTTCACTCCTTACTACTTAACAGGGATAGGAAGGAAAGGAATAAGTAGTTCTCTTTCTCTTCCTACCATTCCTCATGGACCTCCAGGCTGGGGTCTACTAGAGCCTGCTTACCCTAGTTAAGGAGAACAGATTGTTCAGTTTTTAGTTTTTCAGAAATCTACAATCACTACAAATCAAGGTCTGACATTGTTTGTTTGTTTGTTAACTATCTAGACTTAAGAATGTGATGGAGAAAATGTCAACAATGCAGATTAAACTTAAAAGTGCATCTTGCTGCACATTAGAGAGCAGATTGTTAAACATTTAGCAGCACACAGCTGTTTATAAATACCCTGGTTTATCAGGCAAGGTGTGGGCCTGCCTCCAGAGATCTACAACAGTTAGTGATTTGAAACTCTAGGCAAGTCACTTAAATTCTCTCAGCTTTCCATAGTGCCTTGCCTTTGAAAGAAATGACGAGGAATAATTGTTAGAAGCTTTGACTTCCCTCCTAAATCTGAGATCTGTTTTTCCAAATGTCTACTGCACATTTCCACTTTGATATCCCACTGTTATGTCAGACTTCAAAATTAAAGACTGAAATCATTAACTTTTTCCTCAAATTTGTTCATCTTCCTGACTTCTCTTATAATGGAAACCTCAGTGGCATCTTTGATTCCTCCTTCTCCTAATAACCAAGTAGTTGCCAAATCTTGTCAATTTTACTACTATATCTCTTCTTTCAATGTACCACCACCCTGGGGCTAGGTGGAAGAGTGGATAGAGCACCAGAGCCTGGAGTCAGGAAGATCTGAATTCAAATCCAGCCTCAGACTCCTTCTAGCTGTGTGACCCTGGGCAAGTCATTTAACCCCTATTTGTCTCAGTTCCTTATCTGTAAAATGGGAACACAATGGGAAAGGAAATGGCAAACTACTCTAGTATCTTTGCCAAGAAAACCCAATGGAAAAAGTCTATGGGGTAATGTAGAGTTGGACATGACTGAACAATAGATTCTCACTTCCTTTCACTAGGAATACTGCAGTAATCTACTACCTGATCTCCCTGCCTTCATCCTCTTAACCCTTCCAATCCATTTTACACACTACCAATAGATGAACTGTTTTCTGTATCTTTGAAACTCCTTCACTGTCTTACACAATACTTCACACATAGTAAGCAATTAATGTTTGTTGAGTAACAAATATGTGCTAGTTACTTTTCTCATTTGATTTTAATGAGTTGGAAAATATGTGTGTGTGTGTATATATGTGTATATATATATATATATATATATATACATAACATCATGAATTATCATCTTGGTCTTCCAATGGCAGTGACAGATAGCAGTCCCTTAATATACTGTCATGGGAATGTGTGATGACTGTTAAACTTTGTTATTATAGTCAAATTTTCACCAATGACAACATTCTAAAATATACAATTCAAATATACTATAGAAAATGCAAGTGTCCAAATGTCAGTCAGCCAAATCAGTCAACAAATATTTATTAAGCACTTACAATTTGTCAGGTAATCTGCTGAGCCCTAAAGATTAAAAAAAAAGTCAAAAGATAGTCTCTATCCTCAAGGAGCTTACAGTCTAATGAGGGATACAGCATGCAAACAAATATATACAATGAAAGGTATATACAGGATAAATACAAAATAATTATCCAAAGGAAGGCACTAAAATTAAGAGGCATTGGTAAAGGCTTGTGGTTAAAGATTAGAATTTTAGTTGGAAATGAAAAGGAAGCCAGTAAGTCAGAATTTGGAGTTGAGGAGGGAGAGAACTCCATGCATAGAGGACAGCCAGAGAGAATGCCCAGAGCAAGAGATGGAGTATTCGTGGAACAACCTCAGGAGGTCAGTGTCACTGGACTGACGAGTACATATCGGGGAGTAAAGAATAAGAAGACTGGAAAGGGCACAGCAGTCTAGGTTATGAAGGGCTTTGAATGTCACACAGCATTTTGGATTTGATCCTGGAGGCAATAGGGAACCCCTGGAATTTACTGAGTAGGGGAATTACATGATCTGACTCGTGCTTTATGAAAATCACTTTAGTGGCTGAATGAAGGATGGATTAAAGTGGGGACAGACTTGGAGGTACAGATGGGTCACTATGTTTTCATGTTCTACAAACATGATGCACCAAAGCGTTGGTCTTTTGGAAAGCATAGATTCTAAATAAGAGGAAAAAAATAATTACCATTTATATGGTGCTTTAAAGTTGGCAGAGTAATTTATAAATTACCTCATTTGATAATAAAGA
This sequence comes from Dromiciops gliroides, assembly GCF_019393635.1. Lineage (NCBI taxonomy): Eukaryota > Metazoa > Chordata > Mammalia > Microbiotheria > Microbiotheriidae > Dromiciops > Dromiciops gliroides. Next base: position 148,525,364 of record NC_057863.1, read on the forward strand.
AGCTAATTGAATTTTTTATAAACTAAAGAGAAATATTCATTTGTGTCAGCTGAAAGTTAATGAAAAGAAAATATATATTTTCTAGAACTGGTTAGGAAATTAAATTTCTATTGAGAAAAGAACATCTTTCATCGTTCTTTGCTGAAATAATGAAAACATCGATTTCCATGATAAATTGATCTAATACAATAACAACAAAATGTGAACATATGTTTCTGACTACAATTTTTGGCAGATGACAAAACATTTTACTTTGGGTTTTCTTTCAAGTAGTAACCAGTAAATTCTATTTTCACTTGCCCTCTTTTTTTAATGTCTAAGTAGTTTTCTTTCATAATTTCTTGAAATATATCTATGCCTTTTTTTGGTCTTGGATTTCAGGTAGTCTAATGATTCTGGACTTAGCTCTCTGTATTCTCTTTTCTAAGTCAATTGATATGAGAGCTTACATTTTCTTCTATTTTTTTCTATCTTTATACCTTGTCTTAATATTTCTTAGTGTCTTCTATAGTCACTAACTTTTACTCGATCCATTCTAATTTTCAAGATCTGCTGTTTGGGTAAGGTTTTGTACCTCTTGGAAAGAAAATCAGTACTTTAACACAAGTCTTTCCTCCAAAGCTATGATTTCATTTATAATAGAGTTAAAAAAAAAACAAACCTTCTCCCCCTTTATTTCTCCTACAAATTCTAATTCATCATGTGGCCAAGCAATGTTTCTTCATTTTTTTTTCTTTTGGCTTTTGGCTTATATAATCAAAATTATCTATTTTACATTTTGTATTGTTCTCTATATCTTCTTTGGTCCTAAATTCTTCCTCTGTCCATAAATCTGACAGATAAATTATTCCATGCTCTTTTAATTTGCTTATGTTAGCACCTTTATATGTAAATCATGTACCCATCTTGATCTTATGTTAGTATTCAGTGTGAGATATTGGTGTATACCTAGTTTCTGCCATACCATTTTCCAGTTTTTCCAGCAATTTTTCTCAATGAGTTTTTTTGTCCCCAAAACTTGGATCTTTGTGTTTATCATATACTAGATTACTATAGTCATTTACTGTAGTATAATTTGTACCTATTCTATTCCACTGATCCACCTCTCTATTTCTTAACCAGTATGAGATTGTTTTGATAGTACTGTTTTATAATACAGTTTGAGATCTGGTACTGCTAGACCACCTTTCACTTTTTTTTTTTCATTGATTCCCTTGATATCCTCATAAGCATTTCTTAAGCATCCACTGTGACCCAGGCATTGTGCTGATGCAATGTATAAAAATACAAAGAATGAAATGATCTACTCTCTCTCACAGGAGAGATGAGCATGTATGTAAATATATACAATATAAAGAAACTAAATTCAAATACATATAAGGCAATTAAAGGTAGTGTAGTTAGGGATGGGGCATACTAGGAAACTTCTGTAGAATGTGGTACTTGAGCTATATCTTGAAGGAAGAGAGGAATTCTGGGAGGCAGAGAGTGCATCACAGGCATGGAGATGAGAGATGGCATGCTGTATCTGAGGAAGGGAGAGAAGGTCAGTTTGTTTACGTTGCAGAATGAAAACTTGTACAAGAGAAAAAAAAGTAAAAAGGACTTTATATTTCATCTTAGAAGAAATAGGGAGACATGGGAGTTTGTTGAGTTGGGGGTAATATGGACAGGTAAGTGCTTAAAAGGGAAATCTCTTTGGCAACAGTGCATAGTACTTGAGGCTGGCAAACCAATTAGGAGGCCTTTGTAATACTTGCCTTAATGCCTATAGATAATAATAGTTTTTCAAGGTTATTCTGGTGGGAGAATATGTTTTTTTATATTGTTAAATGGACCTAAAAATCAACTTTCAGAGCAATACATATTTATGTGTCATTCCAGATCTCAACATGCTTTAATATAAGGGTATTAATTTGTTCTTGAGTAAAATGTTTTCAGGACCTTAGTAAATAAATATTTTGGAGGTAAAATAATTTGAGTATTTTCAATTTATTTATAGTAGCAAATTGCAATTTTAATGTCTGCCAGAAACCAGCTGAATTCAGTTACAATGATCCATTATGGTGACTGAATTCAACTTCCCACCTTCCAACCTAGGTGATTTTATTTTAACAATGTCTAATTCCTTTGGTTTTTTGGGTTTTTTTTGGGGGGGACAATGTCTAATTATAATTGTAATTATAATTGACTTAGGGCGACAGAATGAATACTGAATTTGGAATCAGAATTCAAGTTCAAATCCCGGTTTTGCCACTCGCTGTATGACCTTTGCTGAACCTATCTCAACCTGTCTCATTTTTCTTAATTGGTAGAATAAGGGTACTGGAATGGTTGATCTTTGACCTCTAGCTCTAGATACTATGATCCCAGAATCTATTGAAATTTCATATAGACAGAAAATAAATGTAGTCTCACCCCTGGAACAACTGCTGTCACAAAAGTTATTTCCCACATTATTAAGGGGCAACTAGACAATGTAGTGGATAGTGGTTTCATCCTTGGCTTCTGTTTCCTCATCTTTAAAATAAGGAAATCTTGTTAAAAAAAACAAAACATTTTTTTTGTCCTGGACCTGTGACTTCCTAAGTGTAGGGATTGCCTTTTGAGGATAACTCCTTCACCTAAGCAGACTATAACTGTTCTACAGTTTATAATCTTAAAAAGTTACAAATCAATTATCTTCCCTGATTTCTTATCTAGAAAATTAGTCCAATAAAACTTTTCTGTTCCATGGCTCCCCTCTCTGGATTATATCACTCTGTTAAAGTGTAAGTTCCTTGAAGGCAAGTACTGTTTAGTTTCTCTCTTGATTCTTTGTACTCCAGTGTTTGGCACATAGCAGATGCTTACTATTTGTTGTTTGATTGATGATTGATGATTGATGATTGCTTGATTAGCAAGATCCCTTGGCCTACCCTAATCCACACTTTATATCCCTGGCTTCATTTTCCTCATCTATAGAACAAAAAGGTTGAGCTAAATCACCTCTAAAACCCCACTCAATTCTAGATCTATTATTTAAGACAATTAGTGGAGAAAAATTTATCTGAGTTTTTCACTGGATATGATATAACTCCAAATTGGCCTAAAGTGTCTGTTGTATATTTAACCTTTAAAAACTCATATGCATTCATAAAATATCAATGCAAATAATCCATAAATGGTTTGAGCTCACTATCCTCTTTTCATAGATAACCAGGTAAAAATGTTGTGTCATTTATTCAGAGTTTCAGAGAAATATCAAAGAATTTAGTTTGTCAAAGTTAGTCAAATAAATTACTTTGCCTTACCTATAAAGGTGGCTTTATGACTAGGTGGATTAGGTGACCACTTGTATATAATGTAATCATAGGGGTATCAGGAAGTTCAGTTGACCAAAAATATACCTATTCATTTTATTGATACCTAATATTCCATAATTAGAGATTCATTACTTTGCCTTAAGATTTTCTCTTAAGATATAGTGCATTAAGCCTTAGCAGTCATTTGTATCTTAGTGTGGATGAATTTATGAAAGTCTTTTCTAAATTTTAATGGGGAGAAAAAAATTGAAAGGAACTAGGAGTGTGAGATTAGAAAGGAGAGGTATGCTAGGGACAAGGGAAAGAGGGGAAGTTGAGAGCATTGATGACAAAGCTTCATAATTTTACATAAATTCAGGTCTCCACATTACCAATGTCTATTAATTTATATTACATTGCTACTCTAGGACTATCCTAAAAACAAATCAAGTTGAGTCTAAAAACCATAGGAACAAATCAAAAGACAATGATGAGAGATGAAAAGCATGGCAACTCAAGAAGACAAGTTCAGGGGATGCCTTAAAAGAGATGATTTGAAATCTTTGTAGTATTTTAGATTTGCTTTGAACCTAATAAAAAGTCTTTGAGGGAGCAGCTAGATGGCGCAGTGGTTAAAGTGCTGGCCCTGGATTCAGGAGTTCAAAATAGAAATTGAGAAGATGAGATTGATGTGAAGGATATTATGGAGATCAAATTGACAAGACTTGGAAACAATTGAGTGTTCAAGGTGAGGAAGAGGAAAGAGTTAAAGACAATATTGATGTTATGAGCCTGAGTCAATGAGAGGATAGTAACAGGTTTAGTGGGGAAAATTAGGAGTTTCACTCTTGACACAGACATGGTAAGTCTGATGGTGATGGTCAACAGGCAACTGGAAATTTGGGACTGGAACTGAGAGGAAAAACTGGAACTAGAAATAAATATCTAGAGTCATATGCAGAAAGGTGACAATTGAATCCATGAAAATGGAGGAGATAGGGGGCAGCTAGGTGGTGCGGTGGATTCAGCACCAGCCCTAGATTCAGAAGGACCTGAGTTCAACTCCTGCCTCAGACACTTGACACTTACTAGCTGTGTGACCCTGGGCAAGTCATTTAACCGCCATTGCCCCGCCAAAAAAAAAAAAAGTCTTTGAGAGCGAAATTAGCAAGTCTTTTTTATCTTGTTCTTTGTAGTCTATATTAAATATTTCCCACAATGCATCTGAGACCATTTAAAGTCACTTGCATACCTTGAGGAATTTCACATATAGAAAGAGAAGTGGAATATAAAGAAATGGGATTTCTTTAATAATCCTACATACCCAGGGCCCCAGAAAATTTTAGATGATTAAAGTTTTGTGAAAAAAGGCAAGAGATATGAGAAGGGAGGCAACTGAAGCCAAAGTATTATACCTGCCAACTAAATATAATGGGTGACAGTGTGTCTTTGTAGACTATCTGTAAGGTTCAGTGGGAAGATCTCCCTTATCTCCATTATTGTAGTGCAGTGGAAATACCATAGTACCTGAAGTTGCAAGACATGGGTTCAAATCCCAACTTTGCTATTTATTTATTCATTCTCCCTCTGAGAGTCACAACTTCTCTGGGCCTTAGCTTTCTCCTCTATTAAATGAGGGATTTGGAATACATGATTTCCTAAAGTTCCAATTATTAAATCTATGACACACACATATCTATCTATTTATCTATCTATCCATCCTATCTAAGTTCTGAGGCACCCACATCCCTCTTCCCTATTCTCTTCACCAATTAAAGAATTGGGTTACTAGAGCAGCTACATCTCCCTGTTAGGGTTCTTGAGTACTCCTGAGGGCTCAGAGGTGGTTTTCTAATTCTCTTGGTTTGAGCCTCAACTGGTATTCTTCCACCCGAGATTATCAGATGATAATCCATTTACTCAGCCAGTCTAATGTATGTAACCTTAATAAAAAGGTATTTACTAAAGTGATACAATAAAAACATGTGGTAGAAAACATTCCCTCCCCCCCAATATCTGTGACAAATTATCCTAAAAGGTGAAAAAAATGGGCTCAAGCTTAGAGAACACAGGTTGCAAAGAGGTGACTGACAGCTCCTGGTTCCTGGAGGTCTTTTCTCCCATTTGTAGAACATTCAAGAAATTCCTGTGGTGAATCAAGAAGCATGATGAGTCTGCATCCATCTATCCTTGGTTCCCAATGTAAACACTTGTCCCCAGCAGATCTGGAAATGTTATTTATGACATTCTCTGAACCTTTCCAAACATAAAGGTCCTCTGGTTAATGGAGAGGTGGTGGTGGACAATAGGACCTGGCCAAAGCTGAAGAAAAGGCCTCTCTTTCACCCCCAAGGTGTGTGTCTAGAATTTCATACTCACTCCAATTTCTTAAACTGCCACCTCTCTTAACTTGCTGGATAATTTAGAGATGATCTCAGGGTGTAACCCAAGTTTCCCCATTCTGTAGGAACAGGTGACTCTGCCTGGCATCATTTCCCTTCATCCATTGACTTACAAAGATTTTTCAGACTTAGTTTTAAAGTCTTTTAATTGATTGAGATCTGTTCTCGCTTAGTCAAGATATTAAACTAAAATGGGATAGGGTGGTTTCAATCCCACTCTTGTACATATATTATGAGTAAAATTCAGCTTTCATAGTGAATGTAATCTCAATTGCAAGAGATCAGTTAAATTATTTTTTAAAATGTAATCATTATGTTGCTACCTTCCCAACAGCAGCCTTGGCCACCCAGCCAAAGAATTCCTCTAATCACTCAACTTCCTAGAATGCCCATACAACTGAGACAACTCTCCAGGAGATCTGAACATGATTTTCATGAGCATGAAGGCTGGACTTTTTCTTTTGGGTAGAGGCAGACACACCCCCTGACAACGTTTGCAGGGGATGGTATCTGATGACCAAAAAATGTAAAGATATACATAATAGACTGCATTAAGAGTCAGGGCTGTGCTGAAGCCAGTTTGAACTGTCTTCTGACAGTCAATTGCCAAATTCTCAACGTGAATATGTATACCTAGGAAATCAGCCAGTGCTACAAATCAAAGCTTGATTTATTGTTTTGTCCATTGTCTAGACTTAAGCAAGTGATGGAAAAAATATTAATAATGCAGTTTAAATTTAAAAGTGTATTTTGAGTACTTTTTTCCCCCCAGAGTACAGGTTGTTAAATATTCACTAGCACACTCCTGCAAAGAGTTCAGAATCAGGGATATGATAGCAGGGCAAGTGCAGTCCAGACCTTCTGACTATATGAAATAGAAGAAAAAAACAGCCATAGCTACTTTTTAGTCAGGTTGATCAAGTGTGGTTCTCATATCTTTTCACCATCTTCCCTGAGTTATCACTCTCCCAACCCACTTCCATGCCCCAGTGTCTCACCCTCCTCCCCTCCAACTAGGTACCAGGGACATGCTAATTATATCATGCTATCCCCAGTGACCCTGGGGCATCTTTCCAACAATTCCCAACCAGATCTCCAGTTCCTACCCTGAGGCCATGCTGATCAGTGAGAGCTCATTATATCTACTTGGCCTGGCTTACACATACACGTGCGCACACACACACATGCACACACACACACACACCCATCTTCTTGCCATGCCACTGACCATATACCCCACCTCCTACCCCCTTACATCTACCACTATGTCTACAAAAGGTGTCTCAATAAATGACTGCCCTATGTCTCTTCTCACCAACACTGTAACTTCATCCTTCTCTAGGAACACCTTCCTAAATGTGTTGTTGTCCCTTATTAGAAGGTAAGCTTTGGGCAGCTGGGTGGCACAGTGGATAAAGCACTAGCCCTGGATTCAGGAGGACCTGAGTTCAAATCCGGCCTCAGACACTTGACAGTTACTAGCTTGTGACCTTGGGCAAGTTACTTAACCCTCATTGCCCCGCAAAACAAACAAACAAAAAAACAACAGAAGGTAAAATTTGAGGGTGGCATGGACAGTCTCTTTTTCTTTTAATGAACAGCACGTAGTACAATGCCTGATCTATAGGCAAGTGCTAAAAGAAAAAAAAATCCTGCTTTTAAAATTCATTCTTGTATACTCTTCCCTGGAGTAATGTACTCACTTCTAGGAACAAAATGTGAAGAAGGACACTGATGAGCTGAAACACTACGAGGAAGATAATGAAGATGGTAAAAGGCCTTGAGACTAAGCAATCTTAGAATCACTTGAAGGACTTGGGGTATTTAGTCTAAAGAAAGGAACGCTTAGGGAAGCATTAGCTCTGTCTTCAAATATCTAAAGAGATGTCTAGCAGAAGAGGAATTGGGCTGGTTCTGATTAGCCCCAGGGGCAAGACTAGCAATAATAGGTCAAAATGGTCGAGAGGAATATGCCAGGAGAAGCTTTGTAAAAAAAAAAATGCTCCATCTAAAAGCAAAATGGGATGCCTGTGGAAGTAGTGAGTTCTCCCACCACAATGGAGGCACTCCACAACAGTTGGCCCCTTGTTTTAGATATTGTAGAGGGGATTTTTGGTCCTGTACAAGTGGGATTGGGTGACTTCTAAGGTCATCTCCAATTCTGAGATCTTGCTATAATGTAAAATTCATAGGATTACAACAAATGTACTTGCCTTTTAACCTCACACAAACTGCAGTAATCAGAGAGGAACTTCACACTCTACTCTGGGGCTGACAGTAGAAATTTGATAATTCCAAAATGGTCCATTCCCTGACCCCCCAGAAAAGCAGTCTGTGACTCTCTAGCCAAAATGCTGTTGCTTTTATTAAAAAACAAATCCAGCTTTAAATCAGTTACACCTCCCTTATGTGAATGTTTTCTCATTATAACACTTAAACCTAGCTCCTTCAGCTAGGCTGCCTAGGGTTGGGAGGAGCTTGGGGAGTACAACTCAAATGGTAGTTATTTATTTGATCTTACTATTTTCATTTACTTATTTTCAGGAGATTATAATGAAGAACTGTGAATCTCAAATCAGATAACGAATTTAAAGTGTTTTGATAAAGCACTACATCAAAGTCATTTGTTGTTAGTATTTCCATGACACTGCTTTTCTCTCAGACACACAAGTCCTGAGAACTCTTACCTAAACTTTCTCCATCATACTCCTATATCTAGTAAATGCCAAGTGCTGTCAAAAAGTTTTTTTATATTTATCCTTTCCTTTCTACTCCAACTATAACTGCCCTAGTTTAGAAACTCCACACCTCTTATCTAGGCTATTGTAATAGTCATCCAACAGCCTTCTAATAACCCTGCCTCCAGACTCCTACACTCTGCTCCCTTAATCCATCCTTCACATCAGTGTCTCATTACTCTTCATAAGGCATGGGTCTGACCTTATCACTCTCTTATGGAAAATCTCCAGTGGCTCTCCATTGCCTGCCAAACACAATTATAATATTAATCATATTAACAGTACTAATCACTGGCCTTTATGTAGTGCTTTAAAGTTTGCAAAGAGCTTTATATATCTCATTTGATCTTCTCAACAACCATGTGAGGTAGGTGCTATTATTATTTTTATTTAACAGATGAGAAAACAGTCTGAGATAAGTTAAGTGACTTGCCTAGAGTCACATAGGTACTACTTACTCTCTCCACTATGCTGTCTATACAGAATACAGCAATCTTTCTCCAATTCCTTCGGTTACCTCTAGAACAAAGCTTCTTAAACTGTGAGTCATGACCCTATATGGAGTCATATAACTGAATGTGGAGGTAGCAAAAAAATTGGCAACAGTAAAAGTTTATGTATACCAGTTTTATAAACCTATATCCTAAGGGTTGTGTAAAAATTTCTTAGGCAAAAAGAGGTCGTGAGTGGAAAAAGTTTAAGAAGTCCTGCCCTAGAATGTTGAAAGGGGAAAGTGCAAGTCAGCATGGGTTGGGAAAGTGAACCCAGAGCCTGTTCTACATACAAGTCTCATCTGGGATAAATATTGGGCCCTTTGCATTGGCAGAGGCTCTTTTGAGGAATTCTCCACCAGGTACATTTATCATTAGACGTCCTACTTTTCAAGTTCTACCAGAAAAAAATTCTTATGTTTTAGACTATAATTGTATGGTCTATTTTCCATATGTTTCCTAACAAATCTGACCAGTTCTTTTGTGATAACCTTTGCTAGTCTGAATAATTATGTACGAAAACCTTTTGTATTATTATACCCAGCATAAGTAGAGGCTAATAGCTGTGTGGACTTTTGCATCCATTAAAGCAGGACCCAGCAGTTCCCTAGAGCAATGGTGTCAAACTCAAAAAGAAACGGGGGCCACTAAACTGTATATAAGGATTCCTATAAGGTGGTTAGTTTTAAGAGGTAATATTACCCATGTTCTATCGTATTTTTATTTATTTTGCTAAATACTTCCCAATAACATTTTAATCTGGTTCAGGCTGTATTCAGGAATATTGTGAGTCACATAAGGCCTGGGGGATCTGTGTTTGACATGTCTCTCCGAAAGCATATTTTTTTTTTCTTATAAGCAGACTTAGAGTATTTGTCTTACATGAGTCCTGATGGATTGCTTATCCCATCTCCTTCATCTGATATTCAAAGCCCTAAATAATCTTGTTTTAATTTACCTTCTCAACATTAGTTTACTGTACTCCCCCTTAGTGTACACTATGCTCCAGTTATATTGAACTACTGGCTTGTCCCTTGATAACTTCCTGCCCTCTCCTATCTTCACACACTCAAACATACCATCTCTCATACTTGGAACCTCTCCCTCACTGCTGATGATGACATTCTTCTTTTTTCTTAAAGCCCCATCTCACAATTCCTTCCCTGATTTCTCTTCCTAGAAATGATCCCTGCCTCTTTGACTCTTTAAGTTCAATCTTTTTTATTTCTCTCATGTACTTAGTCATTTTCTAACATGGGATATAAGCTTTGTATGTTTCTCAGACTACCTGATTATAAGATTCCTTATGGCAGGAAGTGGTTGTGTCATTTGTTTTTAGTATTTCCCCAGCTACAGAGCAGTTAATGCTGATACAACTGTGGCAAACCTGGCCACTTGGCTCGTGACTGCGACCACGCAGATGAGCAGAAGTGCTATTCATGTGGAGAGTTTGGGCACATTCAGAAAGATTGCACCAAAGTGAAATGCTATAGGTGTGGTGAAACTGGTCATGTAGCCATCAACTGCAGCAAGACAAGTGAAGTCAACTGTTATCGCTGTGGCGAGTCAGGGCATCTTGCACGGGAATGCACAATTGAGGCTACAGCTTGAGGGCAGGAAATAACAAATATTTAATGAATTTTGAACTAAATTTTTAAATTACCAAATTGAGGATTCATGGTGAAGTGACAATATAGGTTTTATTGGATACCTTCATAGCAACAGAAATATTCAAGGGACATAGATTTAAAGGGAAACCATTGATGTCCCAGGACCTGTATATCTGGCAATTTCAATCTTAAACTTCATAATTCCATCCGTAAACATCATATATGGCAGATTTAGAAAAAAGTTTCTTGGCATTTTGCCCTTAACAAAATCTATTTCACTAAAAGGTGGACAAAACCATGGGCAGCAAACACTGATAAGGAAAATGTATTAACATGCACCTGTGAATTCAGAGACCAAAATTTCAATAGCAAAAATTATCATTTTCCCAAGATAAATCTTGTCTTAACAAAATTATAATAATTCAAGCATTAACTAAGTATACTAACTATAATTGTCTACTGTTGGAATAAAAAGCTGTTAGCTATTAAGCATGATACAAAATCATGACCTTTTAAATTAACAACAACATATAATGAGCCCCTAGATCTTTTAGATGTTTAAATGTTCCAGGAATCAACCTGGTAGCTGAGATTATGATGACGATGACAATAATTATGATTTATTGTTCTTTTTAAAATACATACCTCATAGTGTAGTCATTTTAGTCTGAGTCATGTCATAAATTATAATTTCATTTAATAGAAACTGAAAATTAAACTCATAGTAGTGGTGATGTGCTTCTTTAAATTTCTGGTACCCACTCATGATATTCAAATGTGTCTGGGGTGATGGTATATTTGAAAGTTAACCTGGGGCAAATGTTCATAGCAGCTTTATTTAAATTTGAGCCTATTTTCCTTAAGAAGGAGGTGTGCCTCTTGTGCTGGAGGAAAATGCTTTATAACTTATGTTCTTCCTGAATCTTCTTAGTAAATATCCTTAGTTTATTGCTAATTAATGTTAACTGCTTTAAGCAAGAGTTAGCAAACTGTGGCCTTCCACCTTTTTTTTTTTAAACAGCCACTGAACTAAGAATAGTTTTTTACATTTATAAGATCTAAATTTAAAATGTTAAAAGCCATTCTTAGGGGGAAGCTAGGTGGTGTAGTGGATAAAGCACTGGCTCTGGATTCAGGAGGACCTGAGTTCAAATCTGACTTCAGACACTTGACATTTACTAGCTGTGTAACCCTGGGCAAGTCACTTAACCCTCATTGCCCCGTAAAAAATCAAAAACAAAAAAGCCATTCTTAGATCCCTGGCAATATAAAAACAGGCCAGATATTTTGCCAATCCCTCAAAAGGGATACTGGAGCATTAATCACTAGTAGGTAATCTCAGTGAAAACACATTGGAATGGAGGGCTCAAACTGGTAGAATAAGAGAAAGACACTTTCTTCTTAGGGTACTCCAAGAACCCTGAGAGAAAGAGATGTAGCCAGCCTCACTCTATAGAGAACAGACTTAAGTGGAATAAAGACCCCCTAGAGTTTATAAAGGCCACTGAGTTATAGAACAGTCTCTTCTAGCCTTAAAACCACAAACAAGGAACTGTTGTTTACATGAGGGTGAAGGTCTGGACTTACTGATTGGGTAGCGCAGAAAGGGTATTTCCAAGCAGTGTTACATTAATAATAATAAAAAAACAGAACATTGTAATTGGGAGCTTTCAAGAATACAAAATAGAAGGTGAAGACAATATGGAATCAATTTATTCCTACTTTTTAATACCAGCTCACTTGGTCTTCTTGCTGTTCCTCACATCTATATCTACCTGTTAGAACCACTTGTCTCCTTTTATGATTAGCTCAAATAAAATCTCCTACCTAAAGTCTTTCCTTCTCTCCCCAGCTGCTAAAGTTGTCCCCCAAATATTACCCTATATTTATTTGCATATCTTTATGTAACACAAGAGCCTTTGGGGACATGGAGAAATGAATGTCAAGAGTTGGAATTTCCATGGGTCAGAATAGAACCTCTGAAACTGAGAACAAGACAGATAGATGGTGGAAAAGATGAGGTGGCTGAGAGTGAGATTGGGTTTTGCAGTGTAGGAGAGGAGAGCAAGCAAGGAAATGGTGGATGGAAACAGAGAGAGAGAGAGAGAGAGAGAGAGAGAGAGAGAGAGAGAGAGAGAGAGAGAGAGAGAGAGAGAGAGAGAGAGAGAGAGCGCAAGCGCAACCATGCATTGCCTTGTTGGAATTCAAAAACATGAGACTGAGTGTTGCAAGTGTGGCTCCAGGTATCAGGGCATCTGCTTATTAAAGTGCCCTAATGGTTATGGATGAAGCTGTGTAAAGCTTGCTAAACTATTATTCTTTGTTGTTATTCCTTGCTAGTTTCATTCTCTCCCCCTCCTTTGCCTGCAGGTGGCAGAGATTTACTTTCAAATATTTCTATTTCTTTAAGCTATTTTTAGTTCCTGATGTTTTTTTTCTTATGTAACTTTGACCAGCCATAAGTGCTCTTTGATTCATGTCTAATAATACACATAGAGGGAATGTAGTGGAGGGAGTTAGTGAATAACTTGTAGTACACAGAACTAAATCAGGACAGAGGTTTGAACCTTGGTCTAAAATAGTGGGGGGTTTTTCCCTTTATCCTAGTTTGGGGGTTCCAATCTCTAATCCTGAGAGACTCATTGTTTTGAATATTAATGACTTTTTGGTAAACTTCCCCAAAGAATAATTTAAACTGCATCTAGATCTTCTGTCCTTCATGCTTACAAGGTTTACAAGATAGTCCGGTGAGAGGGATGAGTATGTATGTAATCCATTCTTTTTTTCCTCCTCTATTTCCACTGTTTTCAAGCTAGGCAAGTGACTGAGAAATATCACCCATCTCAGTGTTAGGAAAAGTAACCACCTCCTCAAAATTCTGAAGGTGGGAAAAGAGGAAAAGAGCAAATGTCTCTTCCTTCAACTTTCAATTTTCTGTCTAAACCTTTCTACATAGTGCCACCTACTTACATTAGTTCACCTACACAATCCATTGCTGGAGAGGCAGCTGATACTATTTTATTTTGTCTATGTATCTTCATTGCCTAGCACATATAGATGCATAATAAATGTCAATTTCATTCATTCTTTTCATGCCCCTCAATGACTTCATACTTCATAAGCCCCCTCTCTTTAAAAAATTTTCTATATGCTTAGAATAGAAATTCAACAAACATTTTTATCAGTTACCTACTGTACACAGAACTCTGTGCTTGGAGAAAGCAGAGGCCTTGCCCTGAAGTAGTGTACGACAGAAGGATAAGACACATAGATATATTATTATGATATATCCCTAGTTCTTAGTACAGTGCCTGGCTCTTAAAAAATGTGGATTGTGAATCACAAAAAAAAAAAATGCTAGTTACAACAAAGGGGAATTGAAGATACAACTTTGAGAGAAGAGTTAAAATATCACAGCATATTTTCAGAGTTCTTCATGAGTTGATTCTTTATAGCATTTCCAGGTGAAATAAAATTATGGTTTCTAACATATATTTTCCTATGTATAAACATAATGATTTTTGATACTTTAAAATGATTTACTATAAACTATATTGAAAATAAAATACAATTGGAGTTTCAACATTCAAATTAAAGGCATTTATTTAACTGATAAAAACATCATAATTTTTTTGTCACTCTCTCTAAATCTTCATCAGGATTTTTTGTTCCATCATTCTTCTTCTTATGTGGTCATAATAATTGTGTACACTGGTTCTGATTTTTTTTTCACTCTGAATGATTTTATCAAGTTTTCCCCAAATTTCCTTATATTCCTCAGAGTGGTCAATATTAGTAGAATTATAATATTTTACTACATCAATGTACCACATATTTAACCATTCCCCTGTTGGTAGACATTTTAGTTGCTTCCAGCTTTTTGTAATTACAAATAATATATTTTTAAACATTTTCAGAGTATATTCCCAACAAAGAAATTAGAGGACATGGTCATTTTTCTAACTTTTACTTTATTCTTCTAGATTGTTCTCTAAAAAGATTCAACGAGTTTGCAATTCCACTTGCATTGAGTATATCCGTTTTTCTTCAATCTTGCCTTTAATTTCATTGTTTTTATTACTTTTTTGGACAATTTTATGAGTATTAAGTAGTACATCAAAGATGTTTTCTTTGATTACCTTTTAACATTAGATAATATTTGTTCAAGAGATTATTAACAATCTGTTTCCTTTTTCAAAAATTGTTTACATTCTTTCTTGATTTATCTATTATTACCTTTGCATATATTTTAGCCTCAGATACATTTTAGATGTTAATTTTTATATAATACTTAACCATAAATATTTTCTAATTTGTTATTTTTCTTTGGATAATACATTTTATTGTACAGAATTTTTATTTCTCTAAGTTTTATTAATGCAATTAAGCATGTCTGTTCTTCCTAATAATTCCTTTTATTTGTTGAATAGAAAAAGTCATCATGTAATTGATTCAATTCATGATTCTGCTTTTCATTCTTTTGTATATGTATGTGCTATCAGAGTACATATCTTCTAGCCTCTTTTTTCATACCTTCTATAAAAGAAGAAAACATATAATCTCTGAAAGTTATGTTTTTGCTACCCTCTTACTGACAAGGAGAAGATGGATACATACATACATACATACATACATACATACATACATACATACATACATACATACATACATACATACATGTTGATATTGCTAGACATGTTCAGTTTGGGAATTTGTTTTGTTTGATTCTACATATTTGTCACAAGGGTTTTGTTTTCTTTGTTTTTCAGTGTCAGAGAGTTGGGGGGAAAGAAGGGCAAATCGAAATTTTTAAATACCGTGAGGGCAATGCAAAAATACGTTTTAAGTAAAATTCACTTTTAGTTTATAGTGCTATCAGCATGTGCAACCTAGGTTGGAAAACATTTAAATTATGATTACATGCATGACCTGTTTTATCATTTTGACTAATGATTATAACCATTATTATACAATTAGCAATCAGTCAAAATATTTAAATCATGTGTATATATTATGACTAGCAACTGAATAAAAAGGTCTAAATAAGGAAAAGCAGCTGTCAGATTCATTTACTGTGGTCCTTTTTATAGTTCTGTTTTGCTTTGCTTATGCTCTTTTCTTTTCATGGAAATCTGCTCCCTTCCTCCCTCCCCTATATGTACCTATTTAAATCCAGTGAAAATGCCACCCCTTTCAAGTAGCCCTCCCTGATTATATCAGCAGAAACTATTCCCTTCCTCCCCTGAAGTCTTTGTAGTACTTATTTGGTATTTTCCCTATACTATTATTGGCATTATAATTATTTATGCATTTATCTTCTTGCCCCCTACAAGATTATAAATTCCAGAATGGAATCATCATTTCAAAAGTTCTCAGTAAAATTTTGTTGAATTTAATTTGTTGATGAAGGTCATTTATTTTATAGGCAAAAGAAGAAAACACAAAGACTTGATGTCAACTCTCAACAGGAAGTACTGAGGAAGGCCTGGTACTAAAAAGTACAAGATGTTTAAGAATACTAAATACTTGAGAAATTCAAGTAAACTTTTTTTCTTACTGATCAATGCCATTCCTCATTTTAAGGGGAAAAATTTAGTTTTAACAACAACAAAAATATTGTTAAAAATAACAGAGCAAAGAGGACCCTAATTAGTCGATTTCTTAATTGTCTTTCCATATGCACAAAAGATTAACCAAGGATTAACCAAGGATTAACAACAGTCATTTCTCAAGGAAAACGTATTTAGCTGATCACATTGGAATCCACAGAGGCTGGGAAAATACTTTATTTTCTAGCTAACATAGGCATAGCCTGAGAAAATATTTCTGTAGATAACCTAAGTAATAGTTATTATTAAATTGCATGTAAATTGGGAAATATTAAAATGCAGCAAGATGATTCTTCTTCAGATACTTAGCATCATTCTTTTCTTAAACAATATAACAAAGCAATAGTATTAGTGCTGAATTTTTGCCCAGCTATACTTAGAATGTTTTGAAATAATTTGAAAAAGACAAAATTATCCAATTCACTCAAGCAATCTGTTGCCTGGTTATTAAGTAGCTGTTTTTAAAATAACTAGTTGTTTGCCTAAATTCAACAAAATTTTAAAGCCAGTTTAAATGTATAGTTTTAGCTTATTTGATTTTTATATAAATCATTAAATAGTATTGAGTATAATTTTTGTAAGAAGATTCAATGTGATGCTATATAACAAATTTTTTGTTGGGCTCTCCTCACATGGTATGGAACTAGCCATTTAAGTTCTGCAACTGTTGACAACTTTTTATCATCATTTTTGTAATTATAATTCTGGATTGAAATACCCCTATAAGTGCTTATTTGAAATTTGTTCTGTTCCCACTGAAATTAGTTTGTTTGTTTTACAAATGGGTAAATAATTTCATTCTAAATAATATAACATTCTTGATAAATAATAATAGTAAACAATAATCTTCATAAAATAATTTTATTTAGTAGTTAAGATGACACCTCTATCCAAACCCATAACTCATTCAACTAAATATAGCTTTGCATCATAGATATTTTAGAAAAACACATTCCTCCATGAAACTTGTTTTAGTAAGGAAAGAAGTATTTTCTTATATTCAAAATTGTCAAGGTGATAGATCTTTCCAGGAAATAAATGACCAAAAAAAGGAATTAAAGGTGCTATGTCATGTCAGAAATCGAATTCTGGAAGAGGAATATTATAAAGAGCTACTTTCTAAATAAGAAAAATCTAAATCAGTCCAAATATCATTTTAAAATTATTAATCATTAAAGAATTAAATCAGGAATTTACAAAGAAGTCTAAGAATATCCACTTCAGATTTGCAACTTCTAGAGATGGACAGTTGTACTAATACTATAAAATTATGGATAGTTCTAAAATAATATAAGTTAAAATAGAAATTATATCATTTTATCTTTTTTCCCTGTGCCTAAATATTAGTTGATACTTAATAAGCTTTTGTAGATTCTAATTGAATTTGGTTTTGTGCATTAAGAGCAGAACTAGAACAAATATCCATGAACTAGAACAATGGGTAGAAGTGACCCAGAGAAAGTTCAAAACCATAGAAGGAAGCTATTTGTAGTAGCAGAATGAGCCTTCAAAAATGCTGACAGGCCAGAATATGTCCCTGAAGTATACATTACTGAAAAGATTTTTGTCATTGGTTGGGAACACAAATTAGACAGATGCTAAGGTCTCTTCTGATTGTGATTCCATGATCCTTTGAATATGGTATATGTAATGGTCTGGAGAGTCAGAGTACTTTTTTTTCCCCCGAGGGGCAATGAGGGTTAAGTGTCTTGCCCAGGGTCACTAGTAAGTGTGCATCACAGATATATTTTAGAAAAACACATTCCTCCATGAAACTTGTTTTAGTAAGGAAAGAAGTGTCTGAGGCCATATTTGAACTCAGGTCCTCCTGAATCCAGGGCCAGTGCTTTATCCATTGCACTACCTAGCTACCCCCAAGTCAGAGTACTTCTAACCAAACAACAAAATCCCATGGGAAAGACTTCTAATTTAGATGTTGGAAAACTATCCAGTTTCTCCTTCTAGTTCCACTGTTCCATTTCTTCCTATTTCTTTGCTGTACTTGGAGTCAGGAATACCTCAGTTCAAATCCTGCCTCAGATACTTAAGTAACTGTGTGACTCCAATTTAACTTCCCTTAGCCTCCATTTCCTCATTTAGAAATTGGGGGTAATAGTAGCACCTACCTCCCAGTATTATTGTAAGATCAAAAATAAAATAATATCTGTCAAGTGCTTTGGAAACCTTAAAGAACTATATAAATGCTTATTGTTGTTTTCGTTGTTAAAGCTATACTTTCTTGCTTATTCTCTAAGCTGATATCACCTGCCTCTTATTTACCTGTGAGGTGAGGATAATCATAAGAAAGAAATATTTGTTTGTTTTTTATTCTGGCTGAGCAGCAGCCTGCAATTTTACACACAACCACAAACCCAATGTGTGTGTGAGTGTATGTGTGTATGATTAAAATTTAATTTAGTCAAGAGATAATTAGTAATAAGTTCATAGCTGGTGACAATTTTGGTTGTTTTCAAAATAGCCAGTTGGACTGAATTCAACATAACTTTCTCCAACCCTACTTATTCCCCTCCCCAAACAAAACAAAATTGGTTTGCGTGTATAGCTACAGAATAAAATTGGTGAAGAATTATATAGAGATAATAGAAAAATAACAGAAAATCGCTACAAAGCACTTATCAGTGAAGGGTAATGATTTAAACAAAAGAGGTAGAAATGTCACAATACTGTGTTTAAGAAGCAAGATTTGCTATGGTTTATTCACAGTGTGAAATAATTTAATTTTTTAATGGTCTTCAAATAATTTTTAAAACATTTAATTTTCTTGCTAAGAGAAAAGTCTCACAGCAAAAATTAATGAACATTTTAAATAAAAATACTAATACGCTTGGTTCCCCCCAATATGCTATACATCCCCTGAGCACTCTGAAGATAGAAACTTTTTGTGTGATAGTTTCTTTATATACCCACCCTCAACCTCCCACTGCTGAACAAGCAGGGGACTGAATTTCTGTACTCAAACCCTGTACTTCTGACCATTTGAATAGAACTAAACCCCAAAGTCCACCTATTCTACCATTCATGGTTACAACTACAAAACAAACAGAAACCACATTATTAAGCTGGGCAAGTAATGCTTTCTTTGATGGGAGACCAGAAAATGATTCATATTACATAAATTCTTGTCCATAAATATTGTATAGACATTGTCACATCAGAGACTTTAAGACTAGAAGACAACCACCACTAACCATCTAGGGTGTCCTCAAAGACCACTCCTAGTAAAGAATCATTTCTATAGCCAAAATCTTCTTATGACCACCAACTCTGAAAATTCTCTGTAAAAAATTATGGTCCCAAAGAAAGGTATAGATATGTGACACTGAGGATTGCTGTAGACCATTACTGCACAATGCAATGAAAAAGAAGGAAAAAAAGAGTCATGAATGTGACCTTCTAAAAGCCAGTGTAGAGTGGTGGACTGATATTAGAGCTTTATCTAACCTAAGATACTTGAAGTTTTAGTGTCAGTCATTTTAAAAGAGTCCTTTCTTGGGGAATAATTTCCCTTGAAACCTGGCGTGATATAGTAGAAAAGAATCCTGGAAATGAGAGCAAGGAGACATGACATCTAATCTCCTCTCTATCGTTAAGTAGTTGAGTAAATTAGGTCACCTCTCTAGGGGTCAGTTTTTTCGTATGTCAAATGAGATTATTGAAGATGGCCTTTTAGGTCTTTTCTAGCTCAAACATTATGTCAATCAATCAACAAGCATTTATTAAGTGCCACTTATATGCCAGGCACTGTGCTACAGGCTGAGAATACAAAGAAAATACAAAAACTAGTCCCTGCCCTCAAGGAGCTTATATTATCTTTTTTATTTTTTGGTGGGGAGGGGAGTGCTGCCTTTGTGATTTCTGTCAATAGGAAACTTCCCATAAGGAACTTGGCTCTATTATCCATAAAGATCAGCATTCATCTTACAAATTATAATCCTACAGGGTTGTTTGGGTCACTGAGATCATGGGTAATTTTCTCAGGGTCACAGAGACATTATGTGCTAATGGTGGGGCTTGAACCCAACACTTACTGATTCCATTTATTCATTAAGATATGCAACTTCTTAGAAGTGAACAGGGGAGAGGCAGCATGAATATACATTGGTACATACAAGGAACATTCAGAGTAGAGAGAAAATAACCTCAGATGGGAAAGCTCTAGAACTAGTAGAACTGGGAAAGGTGTCCTGTAGAATATATCATTTGATCTGAGTCATGAAGGAAACCATAGATTTTAAGAGGTGGAAGTCAGGAAGGAGAACATATGAAGTATAGAGGATAACTACTATAAAGACACAGAGATGAAACATCTTACAGTCCAGGAATATAGGCCTTCTTGGCTATTTTGCACACGGGGTGTTTATGGCTGAAAAAGTGGATATATGTATAAGTTTTGTTTCTTGACACTGAGTAGAAGTCTACTGGTATTCATAATAAATGTAATTTACATTCATTCAAAATGGTTATTGGTAGCCTTAGTTGCTTCAGATGTGCTAACTAGCTAAGAAATTAGTTCAGTTTAGGGGTTCTGGATTAAAGATCTGCTTGGGGGCAAAATTCAAGCAATTGATTATACAAGGTGCCCCCCAAAGTCTTCATACAGTTTTAAGCTATTAAATTTTAATAAAGTATTAAAACTTAATTAAATAATAACTTGTTAATAAGCCATTAAAGCTTAAAACTGCACAAAGACTTTTGGGACATGCAGTATCTATTATTGACAAGTCTTTGAAATTGAACCTGGTTTGTGTTTGCCCAGGTGCTTGGGGAAAGAGTGATGGAGGATATTAAGGAAGCCTCTTTTAACATGTGCTCCTTTTAAGAAGAAAAAAAGATAGCTTTATGCCAGGTACTGGGCTCACAATTTATATTACTTTAGTCAAAACATGTATTATTTTCCTCATTCTGCTTACCTCACTCTGTATCCATTCACATAAGTCTTCCCAAGGTATTCTGGATTCTTTCTTTAGTCATCACTTCTTATGGGGCTATAATATTCCATTACATAATTCACATACTGTAGTTTGTTCAGCTATTCCCCAACTAATGGGCCACCCACATTGTTTCATGTTTTCTGATATCACAGAAAGTGTTGCTATAATTATTTTGGACACTGAGAACCCAAAGACCTTTCTATCTGTCGTTGACCTCACTGCAGTATAATGGCTAGCATTGGGATGACTGAGTCAGAGGAGACACCTAAATTTCACCTGTTGTGATCATGAGTCAGTGTAGACAGATTGTAACTGAATAGTTCATTTCCTAGTTAAGGTAATCTCTCTGTAATACTTACTCTAAATGTGTAAACTATCAGACACCTTATAATGGTCTTGCTTGATTTGGGAACACTCCTTCAATTTCCTGTTATATATACTATTTCATTTTTCAATTCAAACTAATTTTCTTTTAAGAATTGTATACTCATTAGGGTGACTAAAGACACTCTGGGCTGTTAAACCCAAGTTTAGAATTAACAGAATACACATAATCCTAAATTGCTTTGACTCTTAAAGCTGAAAAAGGGCATGAAGAAATCTTAATATTAAACACATTTATGTTATTTTAACTATTTCTGTGTAAAACCTTCAAGTGAATCAAATCAGTCATTCCAAAAGAATGATACTAACCAGCCTTGGTACCAAAGAGAATCTTCCCCTCTTTTCCTTCATTAATATCCCTTCCACTAAGATTGTACCATTAACTAATTGACACTATACCCTAGCTGTGCATTAGCTTAATATGGCTACCTGTATCACTTGCCTGCATCCATGTTAAGGGGGTTCTTCAAACTAAAAAGAAAAGTCTGACAGGAGTCACAACTATGCTCAAGGCAGAACTGCTATAGAAAGCTTCCCACATGGCCCCTTTCTGGTTTGGGGGTCTGGGGTAGGGATGGGAAGTGATATACTATGGAACAGTCTATATATTAGCTGACTAAATGAAAGGAGTGAAAGACTCTACTGCTCTCCCCTCCCCCATCATGGCCAGTAGTCTAGCCTATGGTGTGAGTTGTGGAGAGAATTGTTCTAAAGATAACTGGATTGTATCTCTCAAAAACAGTGATGATTTCAGAACTCTTAGTGCATATTGATTACATAAATGGAATTTTATCTACTTTTTGTAATAATAATAGTAGTGCTTAGTCCTTTACAATATTGGGTAATTTCTTTTCAAAGCAATCCACGCAAGGTGAACTTGGTAGATCAGACCTTATGATAAGAACAGTTATGTAGACACCCAGGTGCTAACCAGAAATTGAGGGTTATTGGGAAGAGGAGACAATCAATGTCCTTTCTGTCACTGATCCAACATACCTGCCATTTTTTCCTAGGTCAGGTTGAGTAGATTAATTTATTTACTAGAGACCCTGACACTCTTCTCCCTATCTCCACCCCAATCTAACCTGTAGGACTAAATGGTGATGCTTCCCCTGTCCCTCCTGATGATGACCTTGACCTGATGATTTGACTTTGATTGCTTATGCTCCCAACCTGACTTGTAGAATCATAGATAATCATATCTGTAAGGGATCTCAAATAATCTACTCCTGTTCCTTTGTTTTTATATTAACAATGCTTGCTCAGCTGGTTAAACAAACAGGCAGATGTGTTGCTCATTTTACTTCCCCTTACATTTATGTGGACTACCCTGGAGTTGGACTGAACCTTGGGATAAAGGAACAAAGGATGTTGGAGAGGGAGGAGATATAGAAAGTGGGAGAACACTCAAGGCAAATGTCTCCTGCTTGAAGCATAACATCCCCTTTAAATACTCTCTCAGTTTCCCTCCTGGGTGAAGTGATTTCCTTCAAATGGACCACATGACTAAGATGTAATGGCAATACCTAACTCATCCGGCTACCATTCCCACAGTGTTACTTACTTGTTTTTATGACCAAAGAAACTCCAGAAAATGTATTCTCTCTACTTAGGCAACTTGTTAAAATAAATCAATAATTTCTTTTTCCTTTGAATATATGTGCCAGCCAGAAATCTTTCTTTGGAATCTACAGCTGCCTTAAGACTTTCTGCCTTCCAATTCATTCCCAATAGTCCCCTCAATGCTGACTCCAAAACACACATAACTGCTTTCATGACCTGGCACTGTCCTGACAGTTATACACCACCAGCTTCTACTCCCCACTCTCTTCCTCCCGAAAGTTAGAAAAAGATTAGTACTTTTCTTTCTTTATGTGTGTGATTACCCTAAACCTCTGCTGCCAAAGTCTCTCTCTCATAGTTGCCTTTCTTTCAGTAGTTCTGTGTTCCCAAAGTCAAGTCCCCCCAGAAAACGAATGATCAATCTTCACCTTCCTCCACCCTTAGTCCATCATAGTTGCCCTTTTCACTTGTACAGGTTGAGTTTCTAGTCTCATTGTAAAGTCAATTCTTCTAACAGTGTTATGTTCCCAAAACTGAACTCCTTCCCCATGGGGGACCTCATCATCTTCCTGAAAATCACCATGATCCAGAAGTGATGGCAGGGTGAAAGTGCCTGTGCTTTGTCTATCACCTTCCCCTCCCCCCATCCCCAATCTCTAGGTAAAGGGAACTATATATTGGCCAAATCCCTGTTGCATGTACAAAGTCACGTTGTTAGTAGCTGGAAATAGAATCTGGTAATTCCTTGTCTCAGTAAATCAGTCCAATGCTTTTCCATGCTGCCCTTAAGATTAGTTTTTTGTTAACTCCACTCTCCCAGTCTGTTGCTTCTTATCCCAACTTGGTAACCCCAATACTGTTCACACCACTTGGTTAAACTGAGAGTCATCAATTATAATCCTTCTTGTAAGATGGAAGATAACCTAGCCTTACCATTTGATCTATTGTTGTGTCCTAAAATACTCCAATCTTACCACCTTCTCTGTTGCTTTGTACCCACAGAACCATGAGTCTTTCAATCTGTCCTATAGCTAAACCCTTCTATATGAGCTATCTCCCTCAAGTAGAGGAGGAGGAGGAACTAACCCCAGGGTTTAACAAAAGGTTAGTATTTAAATACCTATTCATTCATGCATTTTGTATCATTCACAATTTTAGTCTAGCTCATTACCTGAACAAATATTTCAAGTAACTATTTTCTTGATGATTTGGCTTTGCTATTTGGACTCTAAACTATATGTAATATGAATCTAATTAACCCTTCCTCCAATGGGAGGCAAGAGCTCTACTCTTCACAGTTTGTTGTTTTCTACCAAGGCCCCTAGGGCTTTTGGTCTGTATCTTAGTTGTAGAGATCTCTCAGAGTCTAAAGAGCTGGTAAGTCTAAGTGACCTCCCCAGATAATCTCTGCTCTGAACCTATCATTCTACTTTTATTTCCATAATGAAAAGAAGTCCACAAGTTAATTTATACTGTAGAATGAATGGTTGAAAAACAGGCTTATTATATTACCCTTTACTAGGTATATTTGCATTTCAACAAGACATACTGACAACTCAAAGTAATAAAATAGCCCTAATGAACCTAGGAAATATTTTTAGGCATTTGAGGGCATCATGGAAGAATCTTCCCATTGGTGCTCAAATTATACTAGGTTGGCTGCTACCTACATAAAAGTCTTGCATTGGCTGTACACCCTCAGAAAGATCAGAGCAAAGTATCTGTTGTATATAAAGACAATTTTCCTGCCAGTGATCTGCCTCTTTTGTCCAATCATGTCCAAACTCATGAGCCTGAACTGCAGTGTTTTTCTACCCTCTCTTGACTTTGAAGAATGCCTTTATAAAAATGATCCACTATACTATATCCATAATTGATTTTGATGGTTTGTCTGTTTCAATTTGGTGCTGTTTTTATTTAAACTCGCTCATACAAGCAAAATGTTACACTGATGAAAATAGTTCTGTGCCTTTGCCTTCTTATGCATATATTTCTTCCACATGGCATTAAGCTGGGATATTTTTATAGACAGTCAAATGAAGACTTCAATTCCTATTCCCCCCACCCCATGTTAAAATTCTACATGTTGCCAATGACATGATTTTAAAATGAATTTACAATTATAATTGAAATGAAAATAACCTATATAAAATTGTTAGTTCTTGGTTTTACTATACACTTAAAAAGCAAAATGAATTCCAAATAATTTATAGCAACTTATTATTTCTATAACTGTTATTGCCACTCCTCTGTAGAAATCCTATTTCTCACCATGATGTAGATGAGCCCAGGATAAGTTTTCAAGGCAGAATACAGGCTCTAGCAAGTTTAACCAATTAAGAAAGAACTCTAAGTTAGGTACAGTATAATCACCATTATGCCTGTTATCAGAAGACCATCCTAGCTAAGGTCACAGAAGCTCATCACCAAAAGGTTAGCCTTAATGGAGTGTTTTTTTTAAATCTTTTTTGGCAACAGCAACTCATTAAGATGGTCTTCTAAGAAATGGAAAAGTTATGACTGGTGTGGGTGAAAGCAGTAGATACATAGATAAAACCATAAAAAGCACTGAAGTGAATTTCATTGACACCATACTTTTTGTCATTACTATTATTAATATGTTATACTTCTGTACCTATTCTATTATCTTATTTATCTCAATTATACTTTATCCTTCCTCTTGACTCTTTATACCCTAACTCCATTTTAAGTGATTCTGATATATACAAATTCTGTTTTTAGCTATAGCTTTGCCTAGTGTACCTGGAATGCAGGTTCCACAAGTCATAAACATATCATACCTAGATTCTGCAAAGTTGTAGAACCTTCCTCACACAGTGTGATACATTCAGTAAATGTTAAGTTGACTGCATTTTAGTCTTATTTTTATTTTCTACTTTCATTCCCACCTCCCTAATTCAAAATGTATTATCTAAAGACTTTTAAAGGGACAGCTAGGTGGTGCAGTGGATAAAACACCAGTCCTGGATTCAGGAGGACCCGAGTTCAAATCTGGCCTCAGACACTTGACATGTACTAGCTGTGTTCCCTGGGCAAGTCACTTAACCCTCATTGTCCTGCAAAAAAAAGACTATTTAAAGACTTTTAAAAACTAAGATGGAAATTTTAAAGCTTTTATGACTTCCAGTTGCCTCTAGAATCAAATAGAAAAGCTTGTTTAACTTTTAAAACCCTCCATAACCTGTCCTCTTCCTGTTTTTTCAGTCTTCTTACACCTTATCTCCCTCCACACACTCTTCAGTTCAGGAACATTGACTTCCTTGCTGTTCCTTGAACACAACACTCCTTCACTGGCTGTCTATGCCTAGTCTCTACTGGGTCTTTAGTTCTTCGATTGGCATCTACAAGATTCTAATGGGTAAATTTAAAGGCATTCTATGCCCCTGGGCAGTTATTTCACTGATGATTATGACACTAAGTTGCTGGCATTAAATATAATACTCCAGTAGATCTCTGAACTCATTGATTTGGATTTTCCATTCAGCTACAGAAATCACAAACCATTTGTGCCTGCTCATCACAGTTGTGCAGCTGTTGTCAATATCTTCCTATAAACCTTACAAAAGAATTCTCCACAATATACTGGGAATCCTTTATTTTTTTCTTGAAAATAGGAGATTACCAATAGAGCACATCAGCTGTCTGACAACTTGCTGTTGCCATATAACAAGTCATATAGCACTTCAAGGTTTATAAGGCACTTTTCTTAGAACTACCTGTGAGGTGGATAGTGTAAGTAATAATCACTATTTAAAAAAAAAAAGAGCATTCTAAAATCTTTTTTTCCCTACCCTATAGAGGAAAAACTGAAGTTTAGAGAGTTCAAGTGACTTACTTACCCATGGTCAAAAATATAGTGACCATGGGGGGCAGCTAGATGGCGCAGTGGATAAAGCACTGGCCCTGGATTCAGGAGTACCTGAGTTCAAATTCAGCCTCAGACACTTGACACTTACTAGCTGTGTGACCTTGGGCAAGTCACTTAACCCCCATTGCTCCACCAAAAAAATATATATATATATATATATATATATATATATATATATATATATATATATATATATATATATATATATAGTGACCATAAATATTAGGCCATTTAAAACAGCCTTCTAATTGGTTTCCCTACTTCAGGTCTCTCCCCATTCCCATCTATCCTCCACTCAGTTGCCAAAGTAGAGTAATACACAATTTGAACCATGTTATCTCCCTACTGAACCAACTCTAAGGGCTCCCTATTACCTCTAGAATCAAATGTAAAGTTCTCTGACATTTAAAGACCTTCACATCCTGGCCCCTTCCTTACCTTTCAGTCTTCTTACACTCTGGTCTCCTCCACAAATTCTGTAATTCAGTTACACTTGTTGTTGCTCATATACAACACCCCTCTCCCAATTCCATGCCTTTGCACTGCATTTCTCCCATGCCTGGAATGCTTTCTGTCCTTACTTCTGTCTCCTAGTATCCTTGGAGTTCTTCAAAACTTGGCTCAAATCCTGCCTTCTATAGGAGGATATTCCTATTCACCTATCTACCTTCTCCTCCCTTTTTCCCTTCTTTCTCCCGCCATGCCTTCCCTCTGAGATTATCTTCCATTTGTACCATATCTTATATGTGTGTGTATACATACTTACATAAATATGTGTATATACATATATATAACTACATATATAACTATAACTAAACTATATATAGATTTTGAGCCCCTTAAGATATCATGACATACATCATGTTTTTTGCCTTTCTTTGTATCCCCAGTACTTATCATATAAGAACTTAATAAATACTTGCTGACTGACTTGACCTCCCTGGGTTCAAGGCCTTATTTTTCAGTGTATGTGATTATTTAGTTCAACTCTCTTCTTTCTTCCATCTTATCCACAAGCTTATTGGGGGCTGGAAGATAAAGCATTTATGGACACTGACAGTAGATATCCATTTCCTATGGTATTGTAGTGATCATTTCCCCTCCTCCCTCAATTCAATTCTATAAACACTTACTGAGCAGCTAATGTATGTATGTGGCACTAAGGAAGATACAAAGAAAACTAAGACATGGTCCCTGCCCGCAAGTAGTTTGTAGTAAACCATGAAGATTTCTCTAGTAGAGTTCAGTGTGTTCCTCGAGTACACAAAGCTGTTCATCAGCCTCATATCTATTTATAAACCACTCATTTATGCATGACCATAGACTATGTTCTCTCTACAACACAGAGTCTCTGGTACACATTTTCATTTTCATTCCTTCATCAAAAGCTACTCCATATTACAGATTCTAACCTTGGTTTTGTGAAATATCTAATAAAATCTATCTTCATAGTCACTCTGGGAAGTAGAAGTGAATACCTTTGCTGAATATTTTAATAATTGAAGGTTTCTTCAGATACCTGAAATTCACTTTTAAAAAATGCAGTGTAAATAAACTCATATCCTGTAGGTGTGTATTTATACATAAACTAATACAAAATGGTGATCACAATTATATTAGTAGTTAAATTGAATAAATAAGTTCCTTTTATATAATAAGATGGGGCATTTCAGAATTTCTGTGATCTGTAGTGTCATTGATCTAACTGAAGCAGATCATAATCCACCCACTCCTTTCCCCACTCAGTAGATGATCTTTATTAGTTGCTGTGACTGAAACAGTTTTTCAGCTTGGTGGCTAACATTCTGGTGAGAGATGATCCACCCTAATCCTAGTCTCAGAAGTATAGTATCTTTTATTTAGCTAACACTTGGCTACTACGAACAAATCTGTGGTCTCTTCACTGGGGGTACATCCTCCATAGAGCATTCCATTCACATCTTCTTATCCCATGTGATTCTCATACATGCCTTGGCATAGATCCATCTTTTAACATTTTGTGAATCTGTGTAGCATGTGGGTCGATAGCTACCCCTTGCTTTTGCTACATGCTTATTATTCCCATTTTTCTAATCATACTTGTCCTTAGGGTTAACCTTTATGCCACTTCTTACATGAAAGTTCCCAACGGTAATAATGTTGTTCAGTCATTCAGTTGTGTCTGACTTCATGATCTTGTGGACCATAGCAAGGTGATATTGTCCACGGGGTTTTCTTGGCAAAGATACTGCAGTGGTTTACCATTTCCTTCTCTAGTGGATTATGGTAAACAGCAGTTAAATGACTTGCCCAGGGTAACAAAGCTAGTAAGTGTCTGAGGTAGAATCTGAACTCAGGTCTTCCTGCCACCAGACCCAACATTCTATCCATTGAACCATCTAGTATCCCCTAGTGGTAATATACTATAACCTATCTTCCATTGCACTCCCATGATTTTGATTTGATTCAATATTTATTGGGCACCTATTGTGTACAGTGAATGTGCTAAGTGAGAGGCAGTGTGATATATTAAGCAATCAACAAGCATTTATTAAGTGTCAGGCATTATATGAGATGCTGAGAACACAAAAACAACCCCTGCTATCAAAGAGCTTACATTCTGTGGCAAAGGGTGGGATGGTAACATGTATATACATATCTATAAATACATAATCTATAAATTAAAAGACTAAAAATAATTTAGTGAGGAAGGAAAGGTACTAGTTTTGGAGTATCAGGAAAGGCTTCTTTCAGAATGTAGTATTTGAGCTAAATCTTGATGCAAGTGAGTGAAACTGCAGTGAGAAATGAGTGCACTCTAGGCATGGCAGATGGTCAGTAAAATCGTGGAGATGGGAGTTGGAACAGAAACAGAGAGAAGGGAAGCTGAAATATATTGAAAAATGAGAGGAGAGCAATATTCAATCTACACAGATAGGTTGAGGCCAGGTTATGAAGGGCAAGAGGGAGCCACTGGAGTTCTTGAGTAGGAGAGTAAAATTATCAGACCTGTGCTTTAGGAAAACCACTGGCAGATGGATCAAGGACAGATTAGACTGGAATAGAGGTTTGTGGCAAGGAGAACAATTGGGAAGTCTCTGCAATAATTCAGGTGAAAGGTTATGAGGGCCTGAACTAAGGTAAGAAATTAGA
The DNA here is from genome assembly GCF_019393635.1 of Dromiciops gliroides. Lineage (NCBI taxonomy): Eukaryota > Metazoa > Chordata > Mammalia > Microbiotheria > Microbiotheriidae > Dromiciops > Dromiciops gliroides. The sequence goes on from NC_057863.1 coordinate 148,555,418, forward strand.
TGAAAGAAATATTATAGAAGTAGACATGACAAGTTGAATGACTTCTGTTTGGAACCCGCTGAGTTCCATGTCTAGGAGACATCTGTTTGTATCTAACTGTTCAAAAGGAAAGAACTTTAGAGATCTTCTAATTCATACCTTTAGTTTTAGGGATAGGAAACAATGGCCCCAAAATGTGAAGCGACTGGTCCAAGACCACACAAGCTGTAAATGGCAGAGATGGAATTCAAATCCAGGTCCTCTGGTTTCAGGTCCAACAACAAATGTAACTAAATTGTTGTTTGGCCTTTGTTCTCGAAGAGAAGCATGGAATCGGGGTGTCATGACTTGCATTGAATTGGATTTAAGTAAGGGACAGGGTCTGGTGGCAAGATATATATCATGACAACTGAAGATGGCCTCATTGTTTAAGGCAATTGGGGTTAAGTGATTTGCCCAGGGTCATACAGCTAGTGTCTGAGGTCAGATTTGAACTCAGGTCCTCCTGACTCCAGGGCCAGTGCTTTATCTGCTTCACCACCTAGCTGCCACAAGATAATGAATTATCTGTCCATGGTAACCTATAAAACAAAGAAAAAATTAAAATGTCATTCAGTCCTATGTGTTCTTCTTCTGTTTCATATGTGAAATTGTTGAAATAGAAAGAAGAATCACAGTTTTGAGAACATCTATAAAAACTAATTTAATTACTGTTACTGTAAATGTGAGATCAAATGAATTAATATACAGTGTTTTGAAAACCTTAAGACACTATATAAATTCTAGTTATCATTATTGTTCTTGTTATCCTCACTAAATGACCAATGAGATGACAGAATATTGAAAAAAACGTACCATATTAATATTAACATTCTTCCTGTAAGTGAAACCAGCAAATATCAGGAAGTTGTAGCTAAATGGAAGGATGACTCACAGGTTCTCCTTGGAGAAAACAAAGGAGTTGAAGGAATTGGTTTCATTTGCACACAAAGAAACCTCATTTCATAGGACACTTTATCATCTCATCTTTCAGGGCTCATGATAAATATGAGCAGAAAAACCCTCATCAAAGTAACTGTAGATTATATTTCAACATCTATAGCAGAGGATACAAAGATAGAGAAATTCTAAGAGGAGTTAAATAAGATCTCAACAAAGTCAACATATACCTTAATATCTGGAGACTTCAAGGAAAAGATGGACCTAGGGAACGATGGTTGGAAAATATGTCAGTATTAATAAATGAAACAGGCCAAAGGCTTATTAGACTGTCACTCAGAAGCCTCACACCTATATATTATAAATATTGTCTTCAAGGAGAGAGGCAGATGGTTAAAGATATGATGAATACTGAGTATCAAAAAATGAAATTGAATACATCTCTGCAGACAAGAAATGACTAGTAATTGCTGTGGAACTTATTTCTTTTTTTAAAAAAATAAAATTTTATTTATATCTTCTATATTCATATCACTTAAAATTTCCCCTTGTATTCCTCCTTTTCTTTGCTCCTAGAGAGCTACCCCATATAATAATAAATTTTTTAAACAAAAAATGTAAAAATTGGTAAAATTAATCAAAATGTCCAAAAAAACTGACAATATACACAATGCCTTATGCCTATGGACTCCCACCTCTACAAAAGAGTTAAGGAAGTGCTTTTTTCTCATATCATTTCTTTGGGGGTAGTGTTGTTCTTTGTAATTTTGCAACATTCTTTTTTTTTTTTTTTTGGCGGGGCATTGGGGGTTAAGTGACTTGCCCAGGGTCACACAGCTAGTAAGTGTGGTGTCTGAGGCTGGATTTGAACTCAGGTACTCCTGAATCCAGGGCCGGTGCTTTATCCACTGCGCCACCTAGCCGCCCCAACATTCATTATTGATTATTTATGTTGGATTCATTTCTAAATCAGAAGTCTTGGTCCATTCAGATAATTTACTTGTTAGAAGGACTTTTTGAGATACGGTAAACAATTAAACCACCTTCAACCTGACCTTTTCAAACAATTTACTGATGCTAAAAGATGAAAAAACAACAAGAAACAAACATTGAGATGAGCTATAATAATTTCCTAAAGAAGTTTAACTAATATAAAAACAGTTGCTATAATGACGAGGCCATGAAAGTCTAGAAATTAGCATAGTCAGCAAATATTTGACCACCTTGCCAAGTAGATCGACAAAGTGTTCAACGACAACACCATTTTAAAAATATAAACTCATTTACAGAACCTTTACAGAATAGGATGCTGTAATATTACAAAAAATATTGTCTTATAAAAATTCAAGAAACAGAGAACAATAAAGCTTACTGAGAACTTGGTCTGACACCCAATTAAGCCAGATCATCTCAAAAGAGTACAAAGTTTTTGACCCAGTGATACTACCACTAGGTATATACTCCAAAGAGGTCAAAGACAGAGAGAAAGGACCCATATGTACAAAACAGTTATAGCAGCATCATGTTTTGTTACAGCAAAGAATTGAAGATAAAATTAGTGCCCATCAATTGAGAGATGGATGAACAAATTATAGTTATGAATGTAATGGAATTTATCATGCCATAAGAAATAATTATGAAATAATGATAGATTCAGAGGAACCTGAGAAGACTTATATAAAGGGATACAGAGGGAAGTTAGAAGAACCAAAAGAACAATTTGTACAATGATCACAATATTGTAAAGAAAAAGAGCCTTGAAAAACTTAAGAACTCTGATCAACACAGTGACCATGGGGCGGCTAGGTGGTGCAGTGGATAGAGCACCGGCCCTGGAGTCAGGAGTACCTGAGTTCAAATCCGACCTCAGACACTTAATACTTACTAGCTGTGTGATCCTGGGCAAGTCACTTAACCCCAATTGCCTCACTAAAAAAAAAAAACAAAACACAGTGACCAATCATGACTCCAGGAAACTAATGATGAATCAGGCCTCTCACATCTTGGAAAAGTAATGATGGACCAGAAATGCAAAGTGAAGCACACATTTTTAAGAAACATGTATAAAAGAGAGCAAAAAGGAATATCAGAAGGCAATAAAGACAAGTACCAGTTTTGTTACTACTGTGTTAAATTTAATATACACTTTAAAAATGAAGTACTAAAAGTGCTTTACCTCTTATAAGGTCGGTACTATCATTATTGTAATTTTAACCATGTTACGGATGAGAAAACTACATCAGAAAAGATAAATGACTTGCTCAAGGTCACATATGTAGAAAATATCAGAGAGGCACAATTTAAATCCAGGTCTCCCAGACTCTATATCCAGCATCCTAACCACTGCCTTTCCTCCAAGGGAGGAAGTAAAAGAGTCACACAAGACAAGAAGTGAATGGAAGAATACCCACAGATCCATTAAAAAGTGAAAGTAAAAGGGAAACAATGTAAAGTAATCATTGAAGAGTTTTGCCTTCTCTATCTACATCATCTATTCTTGTTATATCCTCTCCACGCAGAAATGTTATACTTTGCTTGATATTCTTGCTCCCACCATAGCTTTAAAAAGACCCTCTATTGGTTTTTATTTTTTTCTTGTTTTGTCTTTAGCATTCATGACAAGCCCCACCTTGTTCTGTGCAAATTCCTAACATTGTTACAGGACTCTTTAACATTATAATGCATTTAACATAATAATTTAACATAATAATGCATTCATTTTTCCATACCTACCCTTGCCTCCCTCGTTTGTACATGACTGAAAATATGAATTGATCACTGAGTTTCCTCTGCAGTCCCGTCAATCTCTTTAAACTGTTTCCCTTATCAAAATCAAAGGATGATAGAATTTAGAACTTGATAGTACTTTAGGAATTGCCTACTCCAATTTCCTCATTTACTGAAGCCCAGAGAGGCTAAGTGATTTGCCTGAGGTAACAGTTATCAGAGACCAGATTAAAACCTAGGTCCTCAAATTTCAAATTCAGTGTTCTAACTTACATTATCCATCCACTTGGGGCTTGATTCTATACACTCCAACCTATCCGTGAGGTAGAACATTGGCCTTTTATTAGCCTGATGAACAAATAGAATCTGAAGGCTAATCCTAGTAACAATAAGAGTCTCTCTACCCTCTGTTACATGCTGCTTCCTGGGGTCAGAGATGTGGTTGATTTAGAGATTTTCATTATGTTGTGCTGCCAAGGCATAGTAGAGAAGTAGTAGTTCAGTTGGGTTTGCTATTTATAGAGTAGAAGGATACTAAGTAGAAATATATACTGCCAAAACATAACTGATTTTTGAGAGACTGAAGGTATTAGGTCAGTCTGGACTGTTTAAGGAATGAGAATGCTGAGATGTTTATTGAGCCTTGGAAAATAGTGGGTAGGCAAAGGGACCTCATGGGAGAAAGTTAACAGTTGGACCCATTACCTATTTCCAATTAATCCTGAATATAGCTTTTACAAGTATAATTATCTGCATCTTGTCTCCCTCATTAGATTATGAGCTCCTCTAGGGCAAGAATGATCTTTATTTTTTTTGTATCCCCAGCACTTAACAAGTATCTAGCATATAGTTGGTATTTAATAAATGTTTATTGACTGTGTTTGTGTTGGCATAATTACATTCATGAGACTGTCCCAGTTTAATGAACAGAGTTTGTTTACATTTATTTTGGCTTTAAATCTTTAATAATTTTGTGGAGATAGTACCTAGAAAAAGAGGAATGGCGAAGTGGAGGAATTTTGTGCATAGTGGATTTTATTTTTTAAATAAGTAAATCTGAAATCATACCGTTTGGGTGCTGTCTCTTACTAGTTATATCCTTTATCTAACATGTACTAGAAAACTACTCCTTCAAAGGGGATGAATTCATATGAAGTGCATTAACTCAATTCTGACTAGAAATTGTCCTAGATTCTAACTAGAATTTTTTTTCATTGTAGCTTGACCCAGAAATGGTATATAGCTGTATGTGTGTCTTGGGCATCCTCATTAAATACATTTCTAAAGGGAATGAAACATATTTTACACAATTTGTAATGAAGTACTGATCTCATTTTAGTTGATGCATGTGATTATTATTAATGTTAGAACTAAAATAATGCAACCATAACACTAAAGCAACTGACATGGGTATCAATCCGAGAGATTCTATGCCCAGAAATCCTAAAGTTCTTCACTCAGAAGATTTGGGTTTGGAATCTTATTAACCAACTAATAAACCATTGGAAAAAAAAACCCACAACAACACTTAAAGAGAATTTGCATATGCTAATTAAGCCAGCCCCTGACCTAGGTGTCATTTATATGTGCAGTTAATGTTTGCAAAGAGGTATTTCAATACTATGATAGTTGATAGGTACAACATCCCTGATGAAACATTAATACGTGAACAAATTGTAACCGAAGAAGGTTAAATAACTTGTTCCTGATAACTCAAATAAGTATGAGATAGGATTTGAACCCAGATCTCCCCTAACTCTAAACTTAGAACTCATCATTTATAATATCAAGAATACTGATTAGACTCAGAATTACACACACTTTTTTTATTGAAAATTTTTCCAGGGCTTCTGGAGCTACCTTTAGCTTTCAGTTTATATTACATTTGGCTTGATGGAAATAATTGATTTGTCCCCAATTCCAAATAAAATCTGTATAGAGATTCAGAGGTACTGCCTTTTTAAACCTAATTATTTAACACATACTCTTCAACTTTTTCATTCAGGACCATTTTTTAATTTATAGAAATGAATTATCTTTAATATGGAACTCTTTTTTTGGTTTTCTAACTGTATGAAACTTTGAGTAAAGATCTTACTTTTTCTAGGTTAATCCTGCTTAGCTAAACTCATCTAAGAGTTTAACTTTATTTACAAGTTGTCTTTAAAAGTGGATTGACAGTGATTGATGGTCTAATTAATTGAAACTTGAAAGCAAGATTTGTTAGGAATAAATTCCATTTATCCTTGGATAGTTGATTATATATACAATTCCTTTTAGTAAAGCTACGGAAGTGTGGTCTAAAATTACATTAAGAGAGCAGAGCCTAGGTAATTCTACATACCTTACTACTTCAACTATGTTCAGATATGCTGTTGCTGTTACTGTATTTAAGGTGAAAATGAAAGGGTTTTTTTTAGAGGGGTAGGGCTGAGGAGAGGGTTCCCCATTGTTTTGTTCCTCCTCTGTTTCACCTTCTGAAGTAGTTAGGTGAAGGTGAGTGATTGTAAGAATTTGTTGGGGAGAAGTTAAGCAGAATCATGAGATAACGGTATCTTACACGGGGAAGAGATTTTATAGCCTGTTTTATCCAACATTCTGCCTAATATAAGAAGGAGGCTCTTTTGCCATACACACACACACAAATATATGACAGATAAACATCTTATTTGGACATTTTCCTAAATATTGGAAGCTCACTCCTTGAGGCAACTACTCCATTCTGAGGAGAGCTGCATTTAAAAGTTATTCTTATATTGAGCTCAAATCTGCTCCCCTCTAAGTTCCACTCAATACTGAAGTTTTGCTCACTAGAGTAACAGAATATAAATCTACTCTTTCTTTAATAGTTCCAATATTGGAAGGAAATGATTATGTTGACTCTAACTCTTTCCTTCTCCACAATAAATACTCTTTCCCTCACACTTGCTGTTGTATATTGATTATATAAACAATTCTTTAAAAAAAATCAAACCTACAAATTAGAAGCTAATTGTTCATTGTTATAGGAAAAATGTATTTTATGAAAATAATTTAAAATACTGACTTTTGGTTTCACTACATTTCATTAGGGAAGCAATAGTCTTTTAATGTAACATAATACATATAAAAGCAATCATTTAGCATAAGAATGAAACAAATCAAGATTAGTTCACATTCACAAAATACTTTCTACCTTTCTGAACAGTAGATTTGGAAATGAAAAATAATAATAGCTAACATTTATACAGCACTTTAAAGTTTGTAGAGCTATTTACCTACATTGTCTAAATTGATCCATACCACAACAATTAGTTACCACCATTTTATCAATTAAGGAAACTGAGACTTTGCTAGTCAGAGGCTGAGGCAGGATTTGAGCTCAGGTCTTCTTAATTTCAAGTCCAGCACGCTAAGACTCAGAAAAGCATTAGTAAAATTATAGTAACAGGTTAAAATATTATGAACACAATATAAAAGGCAGTAGTATATTCAATTCAGCAAGCACTTTGAGTGAACCCATGATGAATTTGTGGAAGTACTTGGATAACAGTTGCACAACACAAATGGATTATGATTATGTGCACTGCTGGAGGGAACCACACAAATAGATAAAATCACAGATCCATTTGATTGTGTCCCAGGAACTGTGTCCTGCTCTGGAGATTCAAATAGGAAAATAAAATAACTTCTGCCATTAAGAAGCTTAGATTTTGCTAGAAAGGAGGAGTTATAGAGGGAGCGAGCCCCATCATGTATGCCAATAATTAAATATAAAATATATGTAAAGTATTCTTAGGGAAAGGGAGAAAAAGAAAAGACTTCCTATAGTAGGCAGCTTCTGAGGTGTATCTTGGGGAAAGCTAGTAATTCCAAAAGGTAGAGGAAGAGGGAGAGTATTCCAGGCATGAAGGCAGCTATGTAGGGGTTAGATGGCAGATCTTGAAATGCCATATAAATGTCAGCTATTATTGTTGTTGTTGCTGTTGTTGCTATTACTGTATTTGCAGGGCTAGACTGGATTAAAAAGATGGGATCCTTACCTTTGGTTTATGGCCTTTAATGGCTTTAATTTGCATATATATAAACTATCTTAAAGTGATGCTGTTTTCCCTTTTGCTATAGGGTTTCAAACAGGCAGCTTCAGAATAAAAATCCTTAGATTTTTTTGGACAACGGATCTCCCTCAGTTTTCACTTCTGATTCTTGAACATTCTGTATTTCTAACATTAAATATTAGGCTCTGAAGATCAGTTGTGGAATTATCTGATACTCTTACCTACCCCCAAAAACAACCCTCCTAGAATGTATAATTAAATCAGTCTTATGCCCTGTTTTAATGTTTGGTATTAGGGGCAATGCGACTGTTGGTCTATGACTAGTACACCTGCCTGTAGTCCTACCCTCACCCTATCCTGAGATACTTTAAGATAGGACTGCATTTCCTAGGCAAATGCACAAGTGTTCTATCACATTCAATATGACTCCATTCGTGGAGAAATGGGACACAGTTCTTTCCCCATAGTTGTAGAGCAGACTTTTAGACCTATATCTTCACTTGTAAGTCCCATTGGTTCTTCAAAATCAACATTTCCAAAATACATCTTTCTTTTTTATTTATTTATTTATTTTTTTTAGTGAGGCAATTGGGGTTAAGTGACTTGCCCAGGGTCACACAGCTAGTAAGTATTAAGTGTCTGAGGCCAGATTTGAACTCAGGTACTCCTGACTCCAGGGCCGGTGCTCTTTCCACTGTGCCACCTAGCTGCCCCCCAAAATACAGCTTTAACACTTTACCCATCCCCTCCCAATCACTATTTATCCAGAGTACCAAATCCAACCCTTGGTGTCAATTTTGACTCTCCTTTCCCATCCAGTTGGTTACATTAAATCTTGTAGATTCAAAAAAAAAAGAAAGAAAGAAAAAAAAAAATCTTGTTGATTCAACCTGTCCCTTTTGTATTCCTTTGTTCCTTTCTAGTCTCATTACTATGACAAACACACACACACACACACACACACACACACACACACACACACAAACAACCCAACAAAAAACAATGGCTCTTACTGGCATCTGTAATAGCTTATTGTAACAAGTCTTACTTCCACTATTTCATCCTTCCAATCATCTCTGCCAGAATAATCATTCTTAAGCATAGATCTAGTCATGGCATTCCACTTCTTACAAATCACCAATGGCTCCCTATTACTGCTTCGTAAACAAAGATGAAACTCCTCTACATTCAGGACTCTTGTGCCATATTGAGTCTTTCTAGATTAGTCTATGCTACAGTACAAACTGTCCCTCAAAAATGCTCTGTTTTCCTGCTTTCATGTTTCTGTTTTAGCCAGAAACCCCTTCCAGATTTATTGATTTGTTATTATATTTTTCTTAACTAGGTAAAAGAAGCTGCTGTTTGTCTTATTTCTTACCTAGCCTTAATCATTGAATGGGCTTCAGGAAAACTGAGACCTGAGGAAGACCTTAGCTTAAAAAGCCAGTGTCTCCTACTGCATTCGGAGCCATCTGCAGTTGTCCCATTTGTATTTTGCCACTGGACCCAGATGGCTCCAGAGGATGGAGGGATGCTGGTGACTTTGCACAGCCCTGCTTTGCTTAAATGCAATAAATTCACTGCAAGTCATGACATCACCTCCCCAATGTTGTGGTCCTTTTTGAGAATGAAGGACAAACAATATATTTCCTACAAACTAAACAGTATTCTTCTCCCTCTTTATCTGTTGAAAACCTACTCATGTTTTGGTCACATTTTAAATTAAGCCTTTTCTAATCCCCATAGATATCGATGATGTCTCCCTTACCCTCAAAACTTATATAGTGTGTGGTTTGCACTTCTTTATTTATTGCCTTTTTAATGTTTTGTTTTATTATAATCACATTTAATATTATTCTTCCTTTAATTTAGTTTCTTGGAATACAGACCATATAATTTTTATTTCCTTTAATAGGCAGGATGCTGTTCTGCACATAGTAAGTGCTCAGTTATCCAAGAAGCACCTACTATGTACCAGGCACTGTGCTAGAAGTTACAAAAACAAAATATTTGCTTAATGTTTATTTAACATAGCATTTATTTAATAAATGTTGATTTAGCATTTGAATGAATTATATAGTTTTACACACACACATATACACATATGCATGTTCTGTTTGAGGAAGTTTCCTTATTGGTAGTTCCTTACACAAGGGCAGCTGGGTGGCATGGTAGGTAGAATGCTCCTGCCCTGGAATCAGAAAGACTCATCTTCCTGAGTTCAAATGTAGCATCAGATATTTACTACCTATGTGACCCTAGTCAAGTCACTTAACCCTGTTCAGTTTCCTCATCTGAAAAATGAGCCAGAGAAGGAAATGACAAGTTATTCTAGTATCTTTGCCAAAGAAAACTCCAAAAGAGGTCATGGAAACGTGGACAGGACCGAAAAATGACACAACAACAACAACAACAACAGTTCCTTACATCACTGATCTCATACATCTGGATATCCCACCCCCATATGCATATATATGTATATATGTATATGTGTATATGTGTGTATATATCTATACATGTATGTATATATTATACATATATACATATGTATGTATATATGTACACATGTGTATATATAGCAGCTATATATACATATAAAAATACAAGTGAAAATGTTCTGGATTGGCGGTCAGATTTGGATTTATATCCTACTTCTGCTACTTATTACTATTTGTTTAGCCTTGTATAAGTCACAGTACCTCTGTGGGTCTCAACTTCTTCCCCTATACAATGAGGGAGTCAGACTAGAGAATCTATAAAGTTGCTTCTACCTCTTAACTCAATAATCATATAATTCCTTCATTAAAAATGTATGGGGGGGCAGCTAGGTGGCGCAGTGGATAGAGCACCAGCCCTGGAGTCAGGAGGACCTGAGTTCAAATCCGGCCTCAGACACTTAACACTTACTAGCTGTGTGACCCTGGGCAAGTCACTTAACCCCCATTGCCCTGCAAAAAAAAAAACCCCAAAACCAAACCAAAACAAAACAAAAATGTATCTACTTTGAGGATCCTAGGACTGATTCTCATATAAGAGTTTGTTTAAGTCATATAATATTCAGGGGTTATATATTCAACAGAATGCAGAGCATTTTGCTTAATTATGGTTGTAGGCAGAGATTTGGAAGAAGTAAAAATGGTAAACATAAGACATTCCATTCCTTTCAGCTATCAGAACATGCAGGTTCTTTGGTACACAGGAAAAATAAATGGAGCAAACTGAATGTCCATCAAGGATGCCCATGCCAGATCTTGTTGTTAAGAAGACCATGACATTGGGAGGCAATGATTTGGATTTAAGTGAGGGAGATCTATGCAAAGTCACCAGCCTCACTCTACTCTAGAGTTATATGGATCACATGACAAGATGACTGGAGATGGCCCCTGGATGTAGCGGCCATTGTTTGGCCTTGTAATGGCTTAGAGTGAGGGTAAATAGTAATTGCTTCTGTTTTGGCCAGAAATCCTGAGGGCCCAGACTTTTCTTTTTCTCTCTTTCCTTCCTTCCTTCTCTCTATTGTTTTTCTTAATCCATTCATTCATTTTGACTAAGTAAAGGAAGCCATTATTTGTCTCACTTCTTACCTAGCCTAAATCATTGAATGGGTGTTGCCTCAGGCAAACTGAGACCTGGGAAAGACCTTAACTAAAAAAAAAGCCAAAGTCTTCCACTGCATCCATGCCAGATAGTCTGTCTCTGAAAACATGCTATGTTTGTCGTCCCCCCCCCCCAAAATGAAATAGCCTACGTGGTATTATTAATTCAAAACCTGCTTTGAATATACCTAAAATATCATTGCTACGGCAAATAAGAATACTGTTAATAAAAAGCATATCAAAATTTTAAGATTACCTGGGAAATTATTTCCTTTACAAACTCAGGGTTTGGGGAGAAATTTAAAAGGTAGGATGGGGAAATGGGAAAAGTATCTGAGATGGGGGTAGATACAGCCCAGCAAGCTCTTTCTGAAGACCTTTGGAGGTGAGCCTAAATCCCTAAAGTTCTATCCTTAGACTCAACATATTTGCTTCCCCCTTTCCCCTCTCCTTCCTTTTAGCCATGGGGGAAGCTTTCAGAAAGAAAATTAAAAACTGTGGATCTGTTCAATTAGAACTTGGACTGAAAATCATGAGTTTCATAAGTATTTAAATATACAAGAAAAGCATAATTTTAGGGAAATGAAACCTTCTAATTATTGGTTGTATTGTTTTGGATGTTATTTTGCCATGCCATATGATAAAAATTGTTCTCTTTCATATCTTATTTTACCATCTGTTTCATTTACTCAATCATTTTCTTACCAAAACTTCACTTGACCAAATTCTATTTCTGTTTATTTTTATTCTTCTGTTTTGTTCATTCTTAATCCGGTTTACTCTTTTTATCTGAAATGATTAATATTAATACAATATTATATCAATAAATGATATATAATTAGTGGTTAAAATGCTAGACTTGAGGTTAGGAAGACTTGGGTTCAAATCCTGCCTCTGACATACCCTGTGACACTGAACTTTTCTGAATCTCAGTATTCTTTTTGTTTGTTTTGTTTTTGCTTTTTTGCAGGGCAATGAGGGCTAAGTGACTTGCCTGGGGTCACACAGCTAGTAAGTGTCAAGTGTCTGGGGCTGGATTTGAACTCAGGTCCTCCTGAATCTAGGGCTGGTGTGCTAATCCACTGTGCCACCCAGCTGCCCCTGAATCTCAGTATTCTTACCTTAAAATTATTTGATGGGGGAGCAGTTAGACTTGATAGTTACAAAGGGTCTTTTCATTCTAATTCTATGCTTTTGTGAATAAATATACCTCCATGTACAGTTTTTATTCTTAATTAATGGAACTTGTAGGGTAAAGGGAACCAAATAAAGGTAAATCTGTTAACCCTTACATGTGTATACAAAGTAAGAATAATGATTCTGGAAATATTGGGGAAATGCAAATACTTGATTAAAAAAACTTTAAAAGTTTCTTAGAGTATGTCTTTAATTCTTCTCTAGCACCAATAAAATACAGAAATGTGTTGTTAATCTCTGATAACTAGCTTAGATTGGTGAGTAGAAGAGGGACAGCTGCTTCTCAAAAGTATTAGAAAGCATACCTGTGAAATGAAGAAATTTGTGCTGTACAGCTTAAATGCTAATGGATACTTTGACATTCGGCCATCTGCTATGATGTTGGGCAAACATCACTTCACCAAGAAGGCAGAATAATAGAAATAGGAGGTGTTTTATAAAGCTCTAGGGGGAAAAAGCATTGACTTCAATTTTCTAGGAGGAACCAGCTAGTACAGGGGTGTATTGAGAAACCCTTTGTGCATCCAAATCTCTTTAAAAAGAGGAGATGGAAAATTAAGACTTTTTCTTCCTCTCATGTTACTGTACACCATGATATCAGAGCACTTATTCCTATGCTCAAGCTTCTTATACTTTTTTTGTTTGTGACCCCTTTTCACCAGAGACATTTTTATGCAATCCTGGGTATATAGGTATATAAAATGGATATACATAACCTTTACTTTTGCCAAATACTTCCTGATCCCCACATTCAGTTACTCGACCCCATATGGTATCACAACCCACAGTTTAAGAAGCTTTGTCCTATACTAGTTCTGTATTCCATCAATGGTAGCCTGATTCAGGGCCAGAAAATCTCTGTCTCAGCTTTTATTATTCTTTAATTTTTCTTGTGTGTATGTGTCTTCTCCCAAACCAGACTGTAATATCCTTGAGAAAAGGTACAACTTACATTCTGCTTGCATGATTCCCTACAGCCCATGAAAGTAGAACACACATAGTACTTCTATGGGCTAAACGCCAGATTACAAATTCAATAAATATTTGAGACTTGGAATTGACTTTCATTTGGCTATTCACAAAAGGAGCTTTCTCTTGTTCTGGAGAAAACCTGGGTTCAAATCCCATTGCTGCCAAATGGCTACTACCTTTGCCACCTCTCTGAGCATCAGTCTATGTCAAAGGAGGAGAGTGACCGCACTAGCACTTCTCAGGTTCCTCTCAGGTCTAACTATATAGCGCCATGATCCTAAGACCCTTGCCAAGGTCACTTTAATGTGCTGGCATCTTTAGGACATGGGAGTGGTCTTCATGATCTTTTTAGCCTCCCAGCTTAATTCTTGGAATAAGCCAGGAAGAGAATAAAAGAGGCATTTTTGTTTTTTGCCTTTTTGCCTAATGAAGCTGCCCTAAGAGCCTCTTAGACAAAAAGAAAAGAGTTAAGCTATTCTACTGAGCTTTGTTTTTTTGAACCATGCATTGATATTAAAATAACCATTCTTTCTCAGTTTAGGTATTTATGTTTCTGATGTAGAAAGCAATGAATAGATCTACCACTGAATCCCAAAACACTGATTGGGGCTCAAGGGAGAAATATATAGAAATAGATATATGTATGTATGTATTTATATATATGTGCATATGTAAGTAAAATAAATGTGTGTGTTTCTATATGTGTGACTTACTTGTAATTGCTGAATATCAATATAAAAAGAATGTGCTTAAATTCTAAATTATTAGAATCCTGCCCACATGGTATTAGAAAGCTTGTTACCACTATAGACATGAGATTATAGTAAACCAGTAGCTACATTGTGCACTCATGTAGGGACTGCTCAATTTTCTCTTTTTCTGGCAAATTCTTAGCTGAGGATTTTTGCATACCATGCCAGATTCCAATTAAGCGAGGCAGCATGAAAAGAGGCAATAGAAAATAATCTAAATTTAGAGTCAGAAGACTTGAGTTTGAATCCTTACTCTGTCATTTATTATCTGTGTGATCTTGGACAATGGACTTACCCACTAGGGGCCTCACTTTATTTATAATATTAGAGGGTGTAACTAGATGACCTCTCAAGTGTCTTCCAGCTTTAAATCTATAATCCAAGGAATAAATCTATAATTCACTTGTATCTGAAAATGCTATCAAATTTGGCTCTTTCAGCATTTGAAGACAGGTATATTCAATGCAGGCTCATGACCAGTAGCTGAACAACTTTGCTGGGGTGTTGAGAAATTGAGTACTTACAATTATCCTACTGGCCCTAGCAACACACGATTGCACTTTTAAAAATTGTGCTTCACCCATTTGTTAATACAGTCCATGCCACATTTGTGAAACGTCTTTATTAAGTCAGTCAGCTAAATGAACTGGTGAGAGTTAGTGGCCAATGAAAGGATGGAGGTTGTGTAGATCAGGAAAAGCCTAGGTAGGATTCTCCCATTGGCCAGACTGAATATTTGAATGTCATAAACCCAGCAGATTTATAATAAACAGCTACCATACTGAAAACTTCTAAAGTTTGCCATCCTAATATAATAAACATGCATATATAGTAGCTGTCTTATCTCAGGCCTATAATAAATATATTCTTTTGGTTTCTATTGCAGCATACTTAAACACTAAATATTAGAGTTACTAGTTTCTTAAAAGAGGTTGACTGTAGTCAGAGAACCTTACAGAGAAAAATGGGTTTCCCCAGTCATGATTTTACCTTCATAATATCTCTAATATTCACCACCACTAAAAACTGCTGTAGTTCAAGCCTATAGGTTACAATACAAACTTGTTAACTTTTTTTGAGACTGAATTCACTCATTTATAAAATGGAGATAGTATCAACAATTATTTTTGACAGAAAAATAATGTAAATAATGATTCCTATTACTATTGATATCATTTTCACAATATATTTGGACTTTTACTTGAACTTTGTGAAATAATCTTATATCTTTGATACCTTGGAAGAAATTTAAGGACAGATCCTTTAGACCATATTTATTATACATTCAACTCCAGGTTTCCTAAACTTAAGTAAAGAAATAATTTTCCCTTTATGTCCTTGAAGGAGGACAAAACTTGAAATCAGAAGAATTGAGTAGATGTTCTGCCCTGCCCCCACTAAGCTGTGAGACCTCAGTTTTCCTCATCTTTAAGGGGTATATAATAATAACTGCCCAATTCATATAGTTAATTCACATAGTCATTTTCAGCCTTAACTGCGACATTATGAAATGATGATGAAATAAAATAGTTCAATTAAGAAAAAGTCATCAAACTTGTCCTTTAACATACAAACCTAAATTAGAGTAGATGTAGCAGCTATGGGCACGATGGGGTGAATATGAGAGATAATGTGAAGACCAAAAAAGGAAACCTTAGGAACTGATTGAATATGGATAGAGTGAGGGAGTAAGGGCATTGGGAAGATGGTCCAGTGAATAGTTAGAATCACAAGTAGAGCCAGGAACTAAAAATGGTGATCCATGTAAAATTGATATCATACTGCTTGCCTTCTCAAGGGGTTAGGGAAGAAGAGGAGGAAGAGAATTTGAAACTCAGTTTTCAAAAAAAAAATTAATGTTTAAATATGTTTAAAAATCTAATTGGGAAATATTTAATGAAATAAAGAAAAATATATTGAAAAGTAAATATAGTGATCACACATGCAACCAAAAGACTACCTCAGAATCTAATTTTGCTGGGTCACTTTCCCTTTATAGTCTAGTGCAATGCTTTACCTGCTTTCACCTGTAGGCATATGGATACTCATATCCAATATTAATTTCTTCCTTATGAGAAGTTCCTAGATTGGCCAGAATTTTACTATTAGATTTTCTGATCCTGAATCTTTTGCCTATGACTTGTTCTAGTTCATTCCTCTTTCATAGATAAGATATGGTTCAATTACACCCAGCCACCCTCTTTACTGCTTTTTACGAGACAAATGAAAATAGTATAGAAATTGGACATTGGCATTGTAGGAAGGATTTTAAAGCAGATATAAGTATTTTAGTCACATGTATCTCCCTATGTAACTATCACAATTTCAATTAATATTTGACAATTGGTCTTATAGATATCTCCTAGATCCAAACCTATAATTTTACAGAAGAGAAGACTAAGGCCCAAAGGAGTTAAGCGATCAGCCTATGATCATACTAGTAAGTAGCAGAGTAAGAATTCAGACACAGGTTCCTTGGCTACATATTCAACTTTCTTTCCTTGTACCATGTTAATTTGTTGGGCTGGCTAATGCTTTTTATTTTATCTTAAGTCAAAATGCTAGAAAATCCTCCCTATTTCTAGTGTGACCCACACTAAAATGTGACCATTAAAAATATGGTCACAAAGTATAGGATACCTTAATACCTCAGGCATTTTCTGATATTTGAACTTATGTAAGACATTGAAATAGTCAGTTTCCCAGGCTAATGTTATACCTTAGCTATTCATACATGAATATTACTAATTACAGAATACTAGGGTAGATGTTGTTGCAGAAAAACCTAAAACCTCACACAACTAGATATGCCCAGAAAAATCATATCCCATTTGTTTCTGAATGAGTATCTAGATTTTCCCACCTAAATCAAAGGAACATTGTAGTGCAGATTTGGAGAATTCCAAAAATAAATGATTGGGTAGTAGCTAGTTTTTATCTTATAGAGTACATTATGGGGACCTTCTCAGTAAATAGTAAATTCAGAAATGGGTGCCTAAGTTCCAAATAAAGGAATGTTGCCAAGTGTGCCTGTGGTAACATCCCATGATGTAAAGAAGAACATGCTCATAACATCATAGAATCACAGATCTAGATCAGGAAGGGACTGACCTCAGAGGTCATTTTATGCTACCTCCTTGTTTCAAAGATGAGAACAAAGGGGCCCAAAAAAGGATAAAGTGATTTGCCCATGCCCACACAGGTATTTGCCACACATAAACTAGGATGGTGATGATGGTGGTGGTGGTGGTGGTGATGATGATAATTATAGCTAAAATATATGTGAATATATACATACATACATATACACAAATGCAGCATTTTGTATAATTTTACTTAATACTCACAACAGCACTGTGAGGTATGTGCTCTTATTATCCCCATTTTGCAGAAGAGATACCTAAAATTCAGAAAATCATGGAAGATGATGGAGTCTGTCAATATTTGCTCAAATTCAGTTCTGGTTTTACCTGCAGAAAACATATATGATGCTTCAGTTTCTTTGGAACATTAGTTTGTGCACAAAATAAGCAAGCACAAGGGAAATACTTCAGGTAACTGATACAGTTAGGGCACAGAGTACTCTGGTAAAATTAATTTATTCCCCTCAGACATCTTTAATAAATTTCTTTTGGATGTTAACAACTATTTCAGTTGATCTATTAATTTTGTATTTTTAGAGGAGCATCAACTTACCCAACCAGATATTTTCAAATATTTTGAAGATATAAAGATATGTAATACTTTCATACTTTGAAAGAGGCCTCAAGGAATAACAAGTTAAAGTTATTTTTTTAAATAACTTTAAGCAAAATAAATCTAAAAAGAAAAATAAAACCTTCCCCCAAATCTTTACATATATAGAATGGTGGATATTTTAGATCACATGTCAAATGACAGATTTTTTTTTAATTATACAAATGTTAAAATCTAGAGGTCTTAAAAAATAAAGTAATGGCAAACTAGAAAGTATGTTTTATAGTGAGCAGGGCTATTTATGGAGACAATAATACCAATACAAATCTGGCATTGGATCTCTATCTCTTAGATAGATGAATAAATCTAAGGCTAAAGCTGAATCAATTTTTTACCTTAAATGAAAATGTAGTTGAAGTATCAATGAAGCACACGTGAAGAGAAATCTTTGGAGTATTTACTAATGAGACCTAGACTTGAGAAACAGACAGGAAAGTGACAGGTAAATCAGCTAAAAGTCCTAGTATTTGCTAATTTTTCTTCCTTGGTCTTTTTTAGATCTTGTCATTATTTTTAATTAGCTATAAAAAGTTTACTTCATCCGATCACGTATACATCTCTATTGAGAATTTAAGAAGATGGGATTTAAAAATTCTAAGATCACATTCTCTTCCTTATTTCAAATAAATACAAAATCTTTTTTAAAATTCCATATATCACCTTGAGACACATTGAACTTTTTTTAATATCCATACACATCAGAGTCTAAAGATATGATAAACTTTTGAATAAATAGAGTTTCTGGTATTTGAGACGATTTGTACTTTAACCTCTCTAAGCCCTCATAAAGAAATCCTTGAATATATTACATGTTCACTCTAGTTGAAACAAATGACAAGAAATAATAAATAAGGTAATTTTTCTTATTTCATTGATATCATATACTGAAAACATATACATTACTACAAAGGACTTTCACCACTGTGCCTGAATATGTAATTCCCATTGTTTCATGTGTGTTTGTGTGCACATATACATATACATATGAAATAGTGTTTTGAAGATATATTTAAATTTACCTCAATTATTATTCTCTCACATACAACATGCATATTTACCAAAATATTTTTCAATATATATTCTTAGAGATACAAACACATATAAGTAAAACCCCACAATAGATTTTAAAAAATTATATAAATGATTACTCTTTGTAGTATCATATAAAAGGTTTTCAAAATTTTCTTTATTTTTAAGCAGCTAGTGTTCTAAGCCTAAGTGATGTTTAAAATTTATTCCCACTTATCCATATACACGTTTAAAATGCTATGAATAACAATCATTATTGGCACCTATGCTAAAAATATAAAATTGAAAAATATGAAACATAACTAATTACTCCAGTAGATTAATGGAATAACTTTGTATAGCCATTAAAATGACATATTTGCTTATAATATGACACTGAGATGTTTTAATTATCTCAGATATTGCCATCACTCCTAGTTTTCACACCTATGATATGGATGTGGTTGCCGCTTCATTAATTTTTCAAAGTCTTATAATCAAACTATAAAATAAAATCATTTAGGGTTCTTTCCCCCAGCTTTCAGAAATTCAATTCAGTTAAATCAGTAGAAGCTATCCATAAACATGTGAAATAATAGTAAGAATGTTACTCAGGACTTCACAGTACCTGAAGTGTATACCTCCAGTGTTCCCACACATTCATGTGAAATGTGAAAAAATTTAGTCAATAAAGCAATTCAGTCTACATGATCTAAAAAATCCAGATAATTAGAAGTATTTAGATGATGGACCAAAAGGTCTTACTTTTCACATGGATATTTGGGATTGTGTATAAATACGTATTGATTCTTTTTGATAGGGTGCTAACCACCTAGAGAAACTTATTTGGTGACATTTTAGTTTTCCAGAAAATTATACCTTCAGATTCTCTGATTGTAGTCTATAGACTTGTTGGCAGATCAACATGCTTTTCTGAATACTAGAATCTGAACCACAAAATCTTTGCCAATCTGATTTATGAGCTGGACTGCTATTGTCCTAAAAAGTGAGGGGGATGAGTTTCTAGTCAGTAATGACTTCAGGGAAAAAGAGAAAGACTTGCTAAGTCCCAAACTTAATGGTGTAAAAATTAACCTGTTGGAAACTGGGCAGCCCTTTGCTGTTCCTAGTTGTCTTAATAGTAATAAGTTTATAAATTTTTACTGAGAATTATGTTTGAGGGGAAGTGTGTGCAAAAACCATAAAATAAAATTCAAAATATTCATTTTGAAACTTTCTGGAATTTCCCACTAAGCAGCTGTATATGAAATACACAAAGCACTCTCCCAGGCTTGAATTACTGTAAAAATTGTAAGATGGTACAGTTTTTAAAATCTATTAAATTTTCATCAGATAATATGGTTGTTTCATAAATAGAATTTTGACCTAGATATCATTAGATTGCTAAAAATAGGCTATTGAAATTATACAAAAGTGCCCGTCTTTACTGGTTAGAATACCATAAAATAAATGAGAAATTCATTTTACTGGAAACAAAGTATGACATTTTAACAATTCTAGATGTAAAAGATGTTTTTAATACCCAATTTGATCTAAAAGTAAGAATAACGGTGTAGGAGAATTAAAAACGCTTATCTGTATCTTTTTGAAGTTATAAAAGTAACAGCAATTGTTCCGTCATGTGTAAAAGTAGAAAAGGAAATTAAAAGACAGCAAATTATGATTAAAAAAAAACTACCAGCACTGTGATAGAAATCATTACAGTATACTGATATATTAAATGTTCACATGCCTATATGAAATATGTAAATAGAGGAAGGCATAAGAAGAATCAGAACACAACTGTTGAACTTCTATTACAAAAACTCTTACTATTTTTTTCTTCTGAGAAACATGTATGAACATGGGGATTTTCCCATGATCTGGAACCTATGATGCTCACTTTTGTTCATAACCACAGTATTTCTAATTTAAAGTACAAAGTGGAGTGTTGAGGGGAAAAGGAAGAGTCGACAGATTTTGTGTCTGACCACCAAAATTTTTTTTAAAAAATAAGTTTTTACTCAACTCGGTTCCCTCTCTAGAGCTTCATGAGTAGGTCTATCAAATCCAATCGCAGAGAATTTCCAAAGGCCTTTTATCTCGTTGGATATGGTTGTGGGGAGATGACACAGAGGAGGTGAGGATGGAGCCAGTATCCTGTATTTCACAACTAACTTATTCCTCAGTGAAGTCAACAAAGGAGTGGGAGGTCAGAAGAATGTGGGAAAATAGTAAGGAAGTAATGGTGTTGTCAGAGTTTCAATTTCAAATTCCTGTACATGTAGACCACATTTTAGGGATCTTCCAGCAATAAGCTTTTACCACTGGCATTTGGTGTAGAAAATCAGGAATTGAGTGCTATACCCACAGAAGGTTCTCTCAGGTTTTCTCTCTCTCTCTCTCTCTCTCTCTGTAAAATTATAGCAAAATTTTTATGTCCTGATTTTTTTTTTACAGATAAATTATACTTGGAAACAACACTGAAGCAAGTGTGTGGTGTGTAGGAGGGAGTACACTCTGGGGTCCCCAGTTTGAGTCAGTTGTTATGGTGTGTGCAAAGCTCTTTTTTGACTTTCATAATTCCTCCTGGAGAGCCTGGAGTGTGGTAGTGTGTTCAGGGCCGTTTGCAGAAGTCTTAAAAAAAAATGAGGGAAGAGAGTGCTCTGGCCTTAAAAATCTTACTTCAGGTGTGTGGTCAATAGACGGATGAGTGCACTGGGTCAACGTCTCACACGTGAATGCAAAAGTCTAATTTTCAGTTTTCAGTCTGCCAGAAAAAAAATCCTGGGCACAGAACAAACGTGATCACTTTTCGGTGTTATAATCACTCACTAAACTTTGTCCTGTGCCTTAGGGTTGCTTGAATTAGCGCCCCCCCGCTCCCAAATGATCCCCAAGACCACCTCCAAGAGAGTTGAATTCCTGTGAGTGGGGAGCAGCAGTAACAATAAGCAGCCAGGAGCGCTACAGGGTCCCCCTGTGACCAGGACAGCCTGTGTGCTTCCCTCCTCCGGACACGAGGCGCTGCCTGAGAGTGTGTGTGTGTGTGTGTGTGTGTGTGTGTGTGTAAGGCGAAGAGCTTGCGTGTGGCACGTTCGGCGAATGGTGGAACTCCGAACAGGGACTTATTGTGGGACGACGGGCTCGGGCTCTGGGAAGGGCTGAGCGCGTGGGGAGTCACGGAAGGAGTGCGTGTAGTGCATAGGGGTTTCCGCGCGCCGCTGCCCCGGCTAGAAGGAGGACCCACCGGGCGGCGTGGGCGGAGGCGGACGTTAGCGCGAGGAGGGGCGGGGTGTGCCTCCCGTGCAGGGGAGTTGGGAGTTAGGGGGCGGAGGTTTGGGTGGGTGGCGAAGGTAGCAGCTCACTCGGGCTGTCCCCGGGTTGGCTGCGGGGTGAGATGAATTGCAAAGGGGGCGGAGACAGCCCGTGATTGGCGGGCGGGCGGGCAGCTCGGAAGTACTTTGTTTTTTATGCTAATGAGGGAGTGGGGCTTGTCCATATTTACGTTGAGGCGGGAGCCGCCGCCCTTCATTCACCCACATGGTCCCCTCGAGCGCTAGGTGCCTCTGTCGACTCTCCGGCCCGAGCTGAACCTTCGCGCCACTTCATGCCGCCCGAGCCGAGAGGAGGAGCACGAGCTGGAGGAAGCCCCGCGGGGAGGGGGGGAGGGGGGGTGGGGGGCGCGGGCGCCCGCCTGCCTTCGCAGCGCAGCGGCGACTCCGGCCCCCCCCACCCCAAACTCCCCACCTCCGGGACCGGGGTGGCCGCTCGCTGCTGCCGCCCCTGGGCCCAGAGCCGCCGCTTGTAGTAAGGCGGAGGTGGGGGGGGGCGGAGGGAAGAAGGGGGGGTGAGTGAGAGGCGGGGGCAAGGGAGAGCGTGGAGTGAAGATGGTGGCGGCAGCGGCTCCTCCTTACTGGTGAGTGTCTTTACTACGCGCTTCTTATTGACATGAAACCTGTTGTGTGAGGTTTTCCCTCCGTCCCGGCGGGAGGCGGCGCGGGGCGGGGAGAGGAGCGAAGGGGAGGGGAGGAGGGGGGTCCCGGGCCGTGCTGCGCCGTGCGGGGAGGAGGGAGGCGGGCTTCCCCGGAGGAACGGCGGCGGCGGCAGCATGGTGGCGGCGGTGGGGCTGGGCGGGAGGGCGCAGCGTGGTGGGTTGGGGAAGGGGGTGCGCGCGGACGGGAAGGTTTGCGCGAGAGAGGGCTTCTCCAGCCCGGCCGCGCACGCGGTGCTTGCCTCGGCGCTGCAGTTGCTGCTTGGGGCTTGGCGCCGGGAGGTGTAGGGAGACAGGCGCATGGCAGCCGGGACTCTTCCTCCACTCACTCACTCGCACGCGGGTCGGGCGGGCGGACGGGAGGGAGGGAGGGAGGAGGGGATGAGGGAGATTTGAAAAAGCGTGTGCGCCGCTCGCTCCTCGGGTGCTAGAGGGAGTCGTGCTGCCCCCCCCCCCCACCGCAGCCGCTCCGGACCAGAGCCTCACCCCACCCCCTCCCCCGCTTCCCCTCCCCCCTCCCCGGACACAGGCAGGGCGGGCGGGCAGGAGCGCGGCGCACACAATGGCCCCACTTTGAGGGGAGGGGTGGGGGGCAGATTTCTCCCCGTTTTCACCCGTCGCTGTCCCCCTCCTGGTAGCTTTCGGGGGTGAGTGTATCAGTTTCGGGGGGGTGCAGGAGGAAAGGGCTCCAGGGCTGGTAAAGTTTTCCTCTCCCAGGCCCGGGCCGCGGGGCGGGCGCGCGTGTGTGGGGGGGTGTAGTTAAAGCGCCTCCAGAACAAAGCGGCGGCGGCGGTAGCACATGGGGCAGCCCTCCAGGCCGCGGCAAGCGCCCGCGCGGCCGGCCCGTCCCAAGCCGGTGAGGGCGTCGGACCGGCCGCGACGGGAGGGGGAGGCGCCAAGGCCCCCCAAACTTTGTGCGTGCCAGGGTGGGCGGGAGAGGCGCGCCGGGGCCGAGCGAGTAGAGCGTGGGGGTTGGGGGGCGGTGCATCCCGCAGGGGGCACCTCCGCCCGCCCCTTCCCGCCCTCCCGCCTTCCTGCTCCACACCTCCACATGCTTAGGCTTTTGTTAACGCCGCCGCCGCGGTGTTGGAGGCCATGGAGGGAGGGAGCCCACGCGCTGCCCTGCGAGCGGGAAGGAAGTCTTCTACCCTCCCCCTCCCCTTCCCGTACGGGCGGGAGGGCGCGGGCGCCTCGTCGCCGCCGCGGTGGTCTTGGCTTTCGCTCCGCTTAGTTAGAAAGTGGGCAGCGCCGAAGGGGCTGGGACGCGGCGGCGGTGGCCGTGCCGCCATGTTAGCGCCGGGGCGGGCTGGCTGCGCGGGGGGTGGGGGACATGGCGGCGGCTGCGTGTTGCTGCCGATTGTTCCTAGTTAGGCCTCGGGCCGCGTGTGAGCGGCACCAGCAGCCGCAGAGCCCCCGCCCCCCTCTCGGGTCGGGCTCTGGGGGAGGGGTGTGTCCATGAGGCCTCGGGGTGGGGGTGGGGGGGACACACAAAGGAGGGGGCGGGAGAGTCGAGGGAGCAGCGTGCGTTCCTTCCCATTACTTCCCTCCCCGCCCTGCCGCGCTCCCGGGGCTTTGGGCCTCTGCCTTCCCCGGAGCAGCCGCGTTGCCTCTGCTGGGGGGGGGGGGGCGTTTTAGGGTGGGGGGGAGGGCGGGGGAGTCACGCTGTAGCCTGGGTCTGACCTCCCCTCGCCCCCTGGTGGTGGTGAAAGGGAACCGCGCTTTCCTTGTGCGACATGTGCTGCTCCAGCTCCATGAGGGTAGGGAGCTCATGTCGAGCTTTGGGTGTTTCCGCCTTTTTAATTTTTCGGTCCCCAAGCCTGAAGCCTGGGTCAGGGGGATTCGAGAAAAAGAGGGGATTAATACCTATCGTTGGTCATTTATATTCTGGTTCCATCTTCCGTCCCTCCCCAAAAAGAAAAGATCGTGATATTTAGCGATTACCACCACTCCAGCTTTGGGAAGCATGGGCTAGAAGCCAC
The DNA here is from genome assembly GCF_019393635.1 of Dromiciops gliroides. Taxonomy (NCBI): domain Eukaryota; kingdom Metazoa; phylum Chordata; class Mammalia; order Microbiotheria; family Microbiotheriidae; genus Dromiciops; species Dromiciops gliroides. The sequence continues at coordinate 148,580,354 of NC_057863.1, forward strand.
GAGGTCCGGGCTGGGGGAGGGGCGCCGAAGAGAGTCTCTTACTTTTACCTTCTTTAACTCCAAAGGAAGAAGGTAGATTGTTCACATGTAGTACCAATAATTAGGAATCTGATTAATGATTGCCTTTATTAGATGAACTAAATTACTATTTTAGGTCGGTTATCCTCTTTTATATTTTGTCTGTTTTAACCGCCCTTCCCCCTATGTTACTTTAACTTTAGTCCAAGTTTTTACAATTCCAGTAAGTTAGAAAATCAAGACTGAAGCTAAAAGAAATGGCCAAGTTTGTAATTGGCTTAAGAAAATAGTGTCCTTAAGTTAACAAGTAATGATTTATTAAGTTTTTTTCCTTTTAGTAAAGAATTTTCGTTTTTTCTTTTGCTGCAGCCATCCTTGGAAACTTTTTGAATTGTATGGAAAACTTGAAAGTCAACTTTTTAAATATAAATTGGTAAGTATGTTTAAATTTCATTTAAATTGTTTTTTCATTTGCTCTTTATATTTGTAGTTAAGTCTAAAGTATAAAATCAAAAAATTGAAACTCTTGGTTTTATTTCTATTTAATAGTATTTAATTTTAAAAATTTAGCTCCATTGTAAGTAAAATCCTTAAGTCAGTAAAGAAATATGCTTTAATATCTTGGTTAACTAATAAGTTTTACATTTTGAATCATTTCACGCAAAACAGTTAATTTAGGTTCGTGGTACAATTGATAATTGTGGTACATAAGAAGATACAGTGCTGCTTTAAGCTTTTCTGAAAGGTGCTTTTTATCCACAAATGTTGAATACACTTTGAATACATAATCTGTGCTTGTTTTGGCAGTTAGAAATCTCAAATTTAAAAATGTAATTTGTATTAGCTAGTGAAAAATTTCATTGAGATAGAAGTACTCCATTATCTTGCAAAGCCATTAATGTAATAGATTTGGGGAGGGGGTGGTAAGTTATCTTTCTGGTCTTTAGTTATATATACTACAGGAACTAATAGTTTGAGGCTACTTAATTTCCTAAAATTGTTTTTTGTGACTTTTACTTAGTGATGATATCTTGATCTTAATTATATGGTTTATCCTTTTTTTAAGGATATGTACAGATTGTATAATTTTACAAAGCAATAACATTTTCTCTATATATGAAATTAATACATGTTTCACATGGAACTTGTTATAATGCTTCATTATGGTTGAGATTTTTTCATTTGTATTTTTCTTCCCATCAAGCAGGTATGGAGAAAACTAAATCATGTTATAACTGAAGATAGTAACCGGTCAGAATAATGTCAAAGTGCTTACAGTGCAGGTAGTGATATGTAGAATCTACTGCAGTGAAGGCACTTGTAGCATTATAGTGACAGCCGCCTCTGGAACAGTAGGTGGGATTTAATGTTATATGTTATGCTGGTGTCAAGTGCTTTTTGTTCTAAGGTGCATCTAGTGCAGATAGTGAAGTAGATTAGCATCTACTGCCCTAAGTGCTCCTTCTGGCATAAGAAGTTATGTTTTCATCCAGTAATTCAAGCCAAGCAAGTATATAGGTGTTCCAATAGCTTATTGTTTGCAGTCCTCTGTTAGTTTTGCATAGTTGCACTACAAGAAGAATGTAGTTGTGCAAATCTATGCAAAACTGATGGTGGCCTGCTATTTCCTTCATCAAGAGGTTTTGAATAATTTTTACCCTTTTTATTGCTGCAATGTAGAAGTCTGCCCAGTGTATTTGAAAGGACAGCTTTTGTAGCACTAAAGTGCTTATAGTGCAGGTAGTGTTTAGTTATCTACTGCATTATGAGCACTTGAAGTACTGCTAGCTGTAGAACTACAACTTCATCGAATCTACTCTTCAAACTTTTAATTGAGCACTGTTCTATGGTTAGTTTTGCAGGTTTGCATCCAGCTGTATGATATTCTGCTGTGCAAATCCATGCAAAACTGACTGTGGTGGTGGAAAGTCAGTAGAAAAAAATGTGGAAAAGTCAAACCCCTTTCTACACAGGTTGGGATCAGTTGCAATGCTGTGTCTGTCTGTAGTATTGCACTTGTCCCGGCCTGTTGAGTTTGGTGGGGATTGTGGCCGAGCGATATTGAAATGAGTTGTTGAAGATAACATTTTCCACAATAAAATGATCTTAAAGTACTTGGAGCACAAACTACATAGAATGTTCCTGTGGTGGCAGTGTCTAGTTGCTTTATATCTTAAATGTGCCACTTCAGAGTCTAGGTTGTATTCATGACTCAAGAATGGAAGACATCTATAGTGGGTTTAAAGTTCAAAGTAAATTTTTCTGTATGTGTTAATTTGAGTTCTCAGGTGTTTGCTTTTTGTGCTTAAATTGTTTACTTACAATTAAGTTCTCATGATTTTGAAGAGAAGTTCATAAGGGGTAAAAATTTAAGGTAAGTCCTTGTACAGTAATCACCTACGTATCAATATCTGATCGTTTATTAGATCAAATATAATTACTGAGAGAAAGTAGTATATGGTTTTGAAAAGATCCTATTTGAGTACTTACTAGGTAACCTTTGCAGCATTAAATAAATGCTTCGAACATCATTAATTGACTAGAAAACTTCCATTTAACTTAGCAACAAACAGTAGCCAAAACTGCTTCAAGATAGTATTCTTGTGGAGTTGATATACGTGTTTATGCTAAGGGTATAACTTTCTCACGGTGTCATTTAGGTATCTATTAAACCTTAATGATTGACAACTAAACCAATATAAAGCTGTCAGTGTTAATCATTAAGTTTGGCATCAGGTACTCAGTTGAGATCCCAATTCTATATGCTCTAGGGCCTAGCTTCTTAAACTGTGTCAGGGTGTGGTGTAACTGAATGTGGGAGTTAAGTGATGTTATTTTACTTAAAGATTTCAAGTTGGTGCTGAGTACAGAGGAAACAATAGAAAAATAGCCCCAGTTAAAAGTTTAGTAATGTTTGTGTAGTTGGGCAATATGTTGTCAGAAGACTTTATGGACTTTATGTACAAAATTTGTTGGCTTACTAAAATTTCATGTTAAAACAGGCAATTTCATTAACTCATGTTGCATCTGAATAAAAAGCATAAGATGTTGGGATGGGTCTATTGCCACTCTTGCTTACTGCTTTGTTTCACAAATTATACCTTCATTTTTCATATTGGTTTCAGATGAAATATCTGATTTGAAATATTGACTCTAAATTATAGCCTTAAAACAGCCCTAATTTGGGACTCAAAGGGGTAAGTATATTCTGAAACTCAAGGTAAGTCTGTGGGACAGTTAATTGATGGCTGATACCAAGTAGCTTTTTACCCTAGTTTCAGGATTAAATAATGAAAAAAAAGTTGATGTTGAAATTCAAAGCTAAGTACGTGGAAGTTAAACTTTTTCCCTTTAAATGTAGAATCTGTTCAAAAATTTTTTCTGAGACTTTGTGATAATTTTTTAAATCAAATGCTTACTATAACAGATCTGAATTAATGTAGGATTAATTCAGATGAGTAGTATCCAGGAAGAAAATTAAATGTTCTTGGACTTGCTTAACTGCAAATATTAGTTTATATTTTTCCTCCTTTCCCTTTTAGTGTCCAAAAGAACTCTCACCTAGCAGTATGAAGGTGGACTGAATGTCTCTTCATCCCATTAGTCACATTGTTTTGGTCTAAGGTTTTCCTATGCTTAAAAGTAGACAGAGTAAGAAGTTTATTTCCACCTATTGATCGTCAATCCTGTAGCAGTTGTGTAAAAGTAGTAGCAGTAGTAGCATGGTAAATCAGTAAAATGAATGAGAATAATTTCAAATAACTAAATATTTGTTTTTAGGTTAAGTTGATTTTAAATATCCTAGTGTATGTAGTATGTGTTAATAAAAAGCAGGACTTAAAAGAAAAGTCAGACCTCTACCCCTCTAGAGTACCTAATATATGATGATTTAAAAGAAATCTCTAGTGTTTTTTTTTTTTTAGGAAATTAGGTAAAGATCAGCGAAGTGGAGGAACTAGATTTTAAAAATATATCTTCCCTACCTAAAGAGAGCCACTCCATTTCATAATGATGCATTGGGGAAGGCTTGTCAGAAATGAAGCAAAAGGGGGGGGTGAGTGAGCCTGATTATAATTACATATATACGTACACATATGCCTTAACATTTATTTTGATTTCAGAAAATCTAAGATGTGTTAAAACTAAAAATTTTTAATGTGCTTTTCCATTTCAAAGTTGAAATTGTGTGGCCTATAAAAGGTAATTTTTTTTACCATAAGTTAATAAGGTATTTTATAGCCCAGTTTATAAATAGAAGCCTTAAAACGCAAGGGTGATAAAGAAGGGAGAGGAAAGGATCAGAGCACCTATAAAGTTCAGTCAGACCAAACTAATGATAATAAAATAAGTAAGTAGATGTTGAACGATTACAAGTCAAGAAATCCTCATTCCATAAACATTGAGGTTTTGAGAAGACAGATTTAACCCAGCTTTTGATGTATGTTGAATTTCAAGGTGAAAATCTGAGGCTCTAAAAAATGGTGGAAATTACTAAGGTTTTGTGGATACAGGAGCAAAGAAAAACTCCTGGTGCTCTCATTTGGTGGAATTCAAAGCTAAATAAGAGCCAGGAAGACATTCCCTGTGGCACTTGTGGCAGAAGGAATGAGACTGAAGGAATTAAACTTAGACAGTTATGTTATTGATAAACTAATCAACTTGAAAATTTTCATAACTCTTCACTTCCCCAGAATACTTTTTGGTGTGAGTGAGCAAAGTGATGATGATGATGATATGAGGGCAGGAGAGCACTAGCTGTGAAATATCTGTGAAATTGGCTATTTTTATTTCAGGTGCAATGTCTGTAACAGGCATATATTTGTCTTTTTTTCCCCTCCCAGATTGAGTAGAAAGCAAAGATTGATTAGAGTCCCAATAAATAAAGGGGAGGGGGGTGGTGCTACGTGGTGCACCATCCCTGGATTCATTCACAATTCAAGTCTGGCCTCAAGACACTTGACATTTACTAGCTGTGTGACCCTGAGCAAGTGACTTAAGTCATTGCCCTGCAAATGAATAAAAGAAAAAATGAATAAACAGAATTGTTTTAGCATGTAATAGTAGTAGACAGCTGAGTGGGGCAGTGATAGAGTACCAGGCTTGGAATCAGGATGACTCCTTCCTGAGTTCAAATTCAGCCTGACACTTAGTAAAAATGTGACCATAGGCAAGTTCCTTAAAACTGTTTGCCTCACGTGTAAAAATGATCTCAAGAAGAAAATGGCAAACTATTCTATCTTTTTGCCCAGAATGACTGAACAAACAAGGTTGGAGTAGGAATGTGTACGCATACTGGGATTTTGGTCCTTGTTTTGTCAATTGCTTATAGTCCTCAGCTATTAAATAGTCTCTGAGATTTGAATGATTTTTAATGTTCGTTCCAGGTCTAAATCATTTCATGCTGGGGGGAAAAATCACCTACATGAAAACAGGACTGTTTTTTAAAATTACACTGGTCTCTGTATTATTGGGTTGTGAAATGCTTATCTGGCATTTTCATTATTTAATACTTACAGCTTAGGTTGCCACAGTGTACTAGAGATTTCAGTAGTTTACACATTATCAAATATAAGATTGAGAAGTTAGGAATGATTTTCTGTTAAGTCTCTAATACTGAATAGTCGATACCATGAGTCATAGTTAAAGTTGACATTTAAAATTTGCAAAGGACTTCACGCGATCTCCCCAGCCATAATTATCACATTCACTGAATTCCTGATATAACGGCCTAAAAAAGTTACAACAGATCCCTGACATCTGCAGTTGTTATTAAGGATGCTTTATTTCCCACCCCCATCATTACAGTGGTTTTCACTGTTAAATCCCTAACCATTTTTATTCTCCGGCTAGATCACATTTATTCCCTTTTTTTTTTCCATATACTAATCCTGATTCTTTTAGCTTATTTAACTTAATTTTTTGTGAACTTGTTATAACATCAGTAAGACAAAAAGGAACATGACAATAGCTAAGCCTTTTCAATAAGTCCAGTACTCCAACTCATTTTGTCCGCCAAATGTTTACTATTTTTACCACTATAACTGCTATTCAGTCTATTTTACTTCATTCACCTTTACTATTGTAACTGGTCAAACTCTGCAGTCTTGATCCTCTTAATGTGTCTGTCTTCTGCATAACCATGTCTTCCTAAGATACATTGACTTGCTAGTACTTAAGAATATGAAATAGGAGTAAAAAACCCCCAAAACATGATTAGTACTGTAGACTTTTCCTTGTACTAAACAATTTTAATTGCAAAGGCTGAAGTTTGAGACAATTAAAATTGTGCTGTTTGCCAAAATCATTGATAGTTGGGTTTGAAACATGTTAATTGTAATTTATGGTATACGAAGTTCAACAATAATTGCTCTCTTTTAATAATGGATAGTTTTGTAGTTACATCTGTAAATTCTAGTGCTCTACTCTGATATTAAAACTACTTCAAAGAAGAGCAGGCAGTGTTTGTTACATGCATGGTGTGATTCATGGTGACTTACAGAACCATTAAAATCTATACTGGGTTCCATCCAATATACTGGTGGCATTCCTCTAGATCTCAATTAAAAGGTACTACTGTGTTCGTTTTTTTTTAGGGTTTTTTTCCTATTATTTTGTTAACTCTTCCACAAGTTAAATCCTTGCCAGTTAGTAGCTTAGATACTAGACATAAAGAAATTATAACCCCATTTCCTCAAGGAGTAGCTAAGAAAGCAAAGAACTTCAGTTATGACATAAGTTTTGTTCATCTCCAGGATTTCATTTTATGGCCTTGAGACTATCAAACTTGGGTTAAATTTGACTATAAATGTGCTCAGTTTTGCTGAATTGTAGTTATTCTTATTACATAGCTAAATGTAAGATTCAGATTAAATTACAATGAAAGCAGTGGTTCTCCCCCGCCCCCCCCCCCCCAAAACGTGTGCCTACATACACCCCATTACTGATCATAGACTCAGAGCTTGCAGTTAGGAGAAATTAGGTTCCCATCATTTATCCTGTATACATTTGAGTTAGAATCTTATTCTCTCTTTAAGTAACTTGTTACTGGTTCTCACTACATAAATCCCCTAAGATAAATCTAGAAAATTATAACACCAAAATCAATTTGTAAATTTATAAGCATTGCTTTTGTTTTTCAGGACTGTCCAATCCCTTCTCTTTTATCCATTCAAATTTATAATAACAAAGATTAAACTTCAGTTTGTTTTCAGTGATTTAAAATCAACTATTCAAGTGTAAGTACATATAATTTTACCACATGTAGTCTAATTGTTCAAATTGTATATAGTATACTAACATTCTTAAAATCATATGTTCAGATGTGTTTAATTTTTACCTCATAGGATGTTTGCCTCTTGTGCAGCCTGAACAGTGAAATAATACTTCTGTTGGAGCTATCTGATAACTGAAGAATTTGTTATTAAATATTTTTAGTGTTATGGTAATAATAACTCTTGGGAATTACATGGAACACCTTTTATAGCTCTCCCCAAATCAATTTGAAAAAACAGCTTATCTTTTTAAGTAAATTTTTTAAGGGGCCCTTTTTACATAACAATATTAGGAAGCCTACAAAATTACACAATTCATAAATTTTCAGATTAAAAGATGCAAGTTACCTGCCAAATTGGATGGTTTAATTTAATTACATTAACTTAAATTTTAAATGATATTTTGTCTAGTCTTTTTATACCATTGTTCTCAGCAAAAGTAATAGGCTTGGGTACAAGAAGTAAAGTTTGAATTCTGATTACCAGTTTGACTGTGTGGTTACTGGAAAGTAATTTCACCCTCTAGGGGACCCTCTTTCCTTACATAAAATGCTGTGGAACTGAATGACTTAAGGTTCTTGTCAGCTACATCATTTTCATTCCTTTTACCCTTCTCCATTTCTTTTGTTGACCTTTAGAATCTTTGCAAATATATAGTCATTTTGTCTTTTTATCTTGGATAAAATTGAAGTGCCTCCAAATCCTTGTCTATATAATCAACTTCAAAAAATGTCTTATGTAGGGAATATTGAGTTAGGACAGTTTGGATGAAATAGAGGAGTTAACTGTTCAACTGACATTAAGTCTATGGAAGATAAGGGAGGGGAAAGTTTGAAGGGAGGGAGATTGATCCATTAGGAGCCTACTGCAGTAATCTAGGTGAAATGAGGGAGGAAGTACTTTGGAGGTAAAATTGACAAGATCTGGCAGATTGTCAGATCAAATATCTGTGGTCTAAGTCTAGGTAAGCAAAAGAACAGTGATTGCCTTAAGTGTAGCCTCCTAGACCTTAATGAGTTACTTCCTTTGCTAACCCTATGCCTATGCTTCATTTCCACTTCTATAACATCAAGTTAATTAGGTCCTATAAACACCAAAATACAGCAGCATTTCTTGTTGGTAAATAACTAAAGTGGTACATGAAGGTAATGAGTGCTATTGTGGTACAAGATTATTACAGTGAAGCTTTGTTCAAGAACAAAACTAAAAGATAATATTGAAAGGACCAGGTAGTTTTGAGGGGAAGGATAACAGAAGTGTGATTTTTCAAAATAACTTGTAATTCTTTTAAAGCTGGAACAATCTGATATTCTACTAGATTTTTTTTAGCCATTCTTTGATATAGTTGATGCTTTTCTTAAACATGCATCAGACTTCATTTGTGATACCACAAGTAGAAAAAGTAAAAGCATTTTATAATGATTCAATCTCCAGAAAATAAATGACCAAAGGAGAGCCCGCACCCAAAATCTACCTAACATGCTAGTTAAATCTATTAAGTTAACGATACATTGACCAAATCATTTGGATTCAGAATTATAATGTAATTTATTACTCTTTAGATCATAAAATAAAATCCTAGAGATGGCTAAAGGTCATGTCGAACTGCAGTTCTTTATTTTCTTAACTAGTCCTTGAGGAAAGGGAGCTGCATTTTCTGTTACATCTGGTGTCTAACCTGGCAACTGGCAAGGATTTAACGTGTGCAAGAAGTAACAAAAGATCAGGAAAAAGAACATGAATACAGATACCAGTAATTTGGGTGAAACCTAGAAGAGATTTTGAGCAAAAATAGTATATAAGGCATTGATGAGTTAGAACTTGACTATTGGAGTAGTCCATTCACCAAGATTCCTGGTCTTCCGACAGACTGGAGAGAAGTACTCAGTAAATTAGTTGATCTTATTCCTCTAAGTAGATTTTGAAGAAAGTGACTCTTGTTTCCCCTCAATCTTTGCACATTTTCATATAATTGTTATTTGGACAACTTGATAATGTGGCCTCTCCCCACCTTTCCATTTATTTATTTTAGAAACATTATCTTCAAAATTAAATTGTCTGCATCTAACCCCTTGTGACATTAGGGTTCTAAAAATTTCCCCTCCTTTCTCTGTTCCCTATTGCAATCTAAAGTCATCTTCAAAAGCACCTTCTGATTGTTTTGGGACCCCTCCAGCAAGTTGAGTGGAGAACCCTGGATAGAATTGGAAGACTGGGCAAGAGGTGATATCATAAAATATTCTCTTAAAATAATGAATGCTTTAATTCATTGTTAAAACAATTGTAAAAAGATCAATATGATATTCAGAAGCTCATGTATCTAATACCAAGTATTCAAGAAACATGAATACTCTAGCTGTTATGATAAGAACTATTTGATTTAATTAGTAATTAAAAGATAGTAAGAATTTGGAGGGGATTAGATTTAAACTAACAACGCACATCCAAGTGGATGTAACTTAGGTATGAGTCACAAATACTGAAATGTGGAGGAAATTAATCTAGTTGAAAGTTCATGATCAAGGAATAGAGATCCAGGTAGATTGTCATAAAATTAAAATTTTGTTATCACTAATAAGGTTAAGATTAAAAGGGAAATAGTTTTTGCAGTAAGTTTTTCAAAGCCTCAGTCCCTATCTATATATACACATGCTTACCTATGTATATACTTATATGGAACTATAAATTAGTAAGAAAAACCCATTCTCTAATTGATCCAACCAATGTATATGAATAAGTTCTCAAGGGAAGAAACTTTGGTAGGCTATATATCCCCCCCCCAAAAAAAACCAAAAATTGCTACTAAGAAATGCAAATTAAAGCAGTTTTGTGATTGCATTTTCCATTTGTCTGTCAAAGATGACATCATTAAAGAGGCTGGGAGGAGTAGGGATTATGATAAGCCATCCCTTTAATAGACCTCTGAATGGGGTGAGGAGGGGGAGGGAGGTTCTACAGAAGTTTAAAAGGGATGGTGAGGAGGGAGGTGCTAACAGATTTAATGTGTTAAAGAATTCTCCTTAAGTGAGAATCTATAAGATAAACAGTGCACCAATAAAAATGAAGGTCACCAGTTATCAAATGTCAACTACTTTGTGATTCGGGATAATTGTGAGCCTATTACTTCGCTCCGCTGTCTATCATTCAAAGGCTGTTGAAATGTATTGTACTTCATATGCTTTGTTCTTTGAAATCCTTTATTTACACTGCTATTTTAAAACTTGGTGGCATTCTACTCAATTATCAGATTTATTGGCAGTGTTACTTGCTGGTGGTCCTGTCTTTAACCAAGAACTACCACTAGAATCTCCCTTTGTAATTTTCTTCCTGTTGCTGAGACAACACATGGGGCAGCAGCACAAGGAGAGCAAGCAATATAAGTTCACACCATTTGAAGTTGTCTGTTAGAATCCTTTCAGTGAGATGGAGGACCAGTAGTCCTTACTCATCTTCCCAGTCACCCCAACCTAACTCCAGGATTTACTAGCTACATTGTTGCTATGCCTTACAGGTCCTTGGGCATTGCCCTTATGTAATTTAGAACTTAACCCTGGGCCATCCCCTACCTGAAACCTTATGGCTTAAGGAACCTTTCTGCTACCCCACAGCTAAACTGATTGTAATCCCCCAACTAAAGTGTGAGTTCCATGAAAGTGAACCTTCCTTACCCTCCACCCTTATCTGTCTATTCCTTAACACAGTGGTTGGCATCTAGTAAGGATTCATTTGTACAAGATGGAATATAATGAGGTCTAGATGTGCAACTAAAACTCATAGTTCAGTTATATATAGAATATAAGACATTTTCATGAGCCCCTGAAAAACCCTGTGATGAAGGTGTTATTCCCATTTTAAAGTTGTAGAAAGAGGATCCATGGAGGAGGTAGCACCTGAGTTGGATCTTGAATGAGATTTCAGCGGGTGGTGATATGATGGGAGTTCTCCTAATTTTGACTGGAATGTAGAATTTGATGGTGAATGAAAGGAGATTAGAAAGGGAGGTAAGTGTCTAGCTTATATTTCATCAAGCAATAGGAATTTAGTGAAGCTTTCTAGTGGAAATTATATGATCAAACAGGATTAGGAAAATTAATTTGGTTGCATGGAAAAATGCCGAAGCCAAATTAGGCAGTTGCCATAGTCCCAGCAAGAGTGAGGGCTGGCTTGAAACTGGAGTGGTGGCTATATAAGTAAAGGAGTTAGGAAATTGACCTGTCAACATATAGGGGGACAAGAATGAGTGAAAATGACAGGTTTTTAACTTTGACAGGAAGTCGAAGTCTAGTGGTGCCATCCAGAGAATTAGGGTAGTTGTGTGTTGAGATGGAGAAAAGGGGGCAAATTTGGTCCAAGCATGTAGAATTTGAAGAGGCTATAAGAATATAAAAAAATGGTAGTTGGGAATATGGTCCCTGGAGAGTTTGAGTTGGAAATAAAGCTTTAGGAGTTATCTGCATAGAGGTAATAATTAAAGCTTTGTGTGATTTTTTTTTTTCCCTTTTTCTTGAGGGGGGGGAGCACAATGAGGGTTAAGTGACTTGCCTAGGGTCACACAGCTAGTAAGTGTGAAGTGCCTGAGGCCACGTTTGAACTCTGGTCCTCCTGAATCCATGGCCAGTGCTTTATCCACTGCACCACCTAGCTGCCCCTTTGTGTGATTTCTAAAGAAAAAGACATGGTTAGAAGCTTCAGAGGTGCACCCACATTTAGCTTAAGGCAGGAAATGAAAGATGAACCAGTGAAAATTCTGAAGTGTTCATCTAGGAGAGATCTTGCTGAAGCCAAGGGAAGGAAAGCATAAAGGCAAGTGTGGTCAACCCTGCAACATTCTGCAAAATTGTCAAGGATGAGTACGAGAAAATATGTTCTATGAAGTGATCAAGAGATCATTGGAATAATAAAAGTAAAGTTCCACATTTTACCCAGAGAAGTGGTAAAAACGATAAAAGGTAGAAATATTCAATATTGCAAGAGTTGTAGTGTGGTACATGAAGTGTAGTATGTTGGTGGAGCTGTAATTTAATAAAGCCATATTGGAAAATGACTTGTTAGGTTAAGTGATTCATGTCCATATACATCTAGTGAGATTCTACTATTAGGCATAGGTGGACATATATACCAAGGAGATTATCAATTGGGGGTGGGTACTATATCAAGCAGAACTTTGTGGTAGCAAGGAATTAGGAACAAAGTGAATCTTCAGTGATTGTAGAATGGCTAAGTTACATGAATATTACTATGCTGTAAACAAATGAATATATAGAAGCATGGGAAGACTAATGGTCTGATAGACATTCAAGCTGGGCCAAGAAAAATTGCCAAAACTCGATGTCTGGAAAGAACAAACACTAAAACGATTGAAAATGGATGCTGCAGAATTGCAAAGAACAAGTCTGACCAAAAGAAGTGACACTTGAGGGTACACATCCTTCTATTCTTTCAGAGATGTTGAAAGCTGGCGGCAGCTAGATGGAGTAGTGGATGAAGCAATTGGCCTTGGATTCAGGAGGACCTGAGTTCAAATTCAAGCCTCAGATGCTTGACAAATTACTAGCTGTGTGTGGCTGGTCAAGTCACTTAACCCTCATTGCCCCAGGAAAAAAAAGACACCAGAAATGTTGAGGGTTAATGGTATGAAATACTGCATATATTTTTAGATTGTTTTTCCAATGTATTGATAGTTTTGGCTGAAAAGTTTTTGTTCCTATTTAAAAATACTATCTTATATGATAGCTCATTGAATGGCAGGAGGGATGGGGGGAAATTTAAGTCACTCTTCGTGAACTCATTTGGGGTTTTCTTGGCAAAGCTACTGGAGTGGTTTGCCATTTCCTCCAGCTCATTTTAGAAATGAGGAAGTTTCTGAAGCTGGGCCTGGCACCACCTAGCTGCTGCTCCATGTGGGCAGAGCAAGAGATTAACAGCAGTTAATGTCTCACTGGTATCCTTGCAATGTCAGGAGAAATCAAGGAAGATCCCCAGCACATTAAGAATCCACGGAACAACATTTGAGTAACACACTACTAATTGAAGGGATTATTCAAATCTGTGTGATTGCAAATCCTTTTAGGTATGTGAGTTCAAGGTAATTCTCAATCTAAACTGTAAATTTCTGTAAGGCAAGACTTGTTTCCTCCATAGCAGCTATACAGTATATAATACAGGTATTCAAAAGTCATTGCTAAATAATGTTGAATTCATCCCAACAATAGCCTACTCCCATTTTCCCTGTTGGCAGAAAATGACCTAGTGACATCTGAGATGAAAATGGTGTACAGAATATCCATAAATTTATACTGCCTTCTCTACCCATTTCTCCCTCACCCACCCAGATCCCATAATGAGCTTCCATCACTGATACTACGATGAAATTTACTTTTCCAAGGTTTATCTTTTTAAAATAAATTTTATTGACATCTTCAGGAGATAATAATACAAATACACTAAGCCATCTAACCAGAAATTTAGAAATCATTTCATCAAGTCACTTAAAACCCAAATCATACAATGTATAACTGATATACATATATATATATAATAGACCTACATGTCTACGTCTATATATGTGTGCATATGTATGTATGTATGTTATATGAGGGCAAGGACTTTTCCTGTTTTCCTAGCATTTTCCACTGCTTTGAAAATAGGTGCCTAAAAGTTGTTGAATGCACTTATAAATTCTATCCCTTCATCCCCCATCCCTGAGGTAGTAAGCAATCAAATATCGGTTATACATGTTACAGTTTTAGTGTCAAGAAGGAGTTTCAAGTCCTACCACTTTGACACTGTCACTGTGAACATATCCTCACTTAACACCATAATTCCTAGCACCATAATTGATAGAATAGTTGCCCATCTCTATTGGAGTTTTCTAAGATTTCCATATAAAAGAGGTTGTCAAACTCAGAAACAAGGGGCCATTAAGTTATAAGGATCCATGGCCACATGCTGACTTAGAAAATCACATATTAATGTTACTTATAATCTATTGATTTTTATTTATTTTGATAATTCAATTCTATATTAATCTTTTAATCTGATTTTGTGTCTGAAACCTTAACCTACACCAATGAAATCATAATTCTTGATTTTCCCCTGCCCCATAAAAGTCCTTGAATTTCAGGTTTCTTCAAGTAATTTCAGTTTCTTCAAGTAATGCTTTGCTGTATTTTGCTTTTTAATATATCTTTATGAAAAATTGTATAATTTCAGTTATATCTTAAAGTCACTATGGAAACACAGTATTTTAAGCAGTTCCTCAAACTGGAAGGTAAATACTGACAGTTTAAGTCTTTCTACAAGCAAAAATGATAGAGACCATTTTAATAGTGGAAACACAGAAACAGTAAAATGAACAAATCAAAAAACTGCAATCCACTATATTAATCATTGGGATTTATAAGTACTGTTGCTGGGGAAGAGTAAGTGTTCTGTTTGCTTTGTAAGAATGCTTTAACCCTCATTGCCCTGCAAACAAACAAAAAAAATAGAATGCTTTAACTTCAAAAAGAATGAATCCACATAGATGGAATTTCCATCTTTAATGTAAGGCAAAAAAATTTTTCAAGCGAAAATTAGCTGCTTTTAATAAATTAAGAGTCTACATTAAAGGAATTGCTTTTCATTGTATAAAGTTGCTAACAATAGCTAAGTATAAAAGACCTCATTTAATAGGAGAAATGTTAGTACTGCATACTAGTCTGTTGATGTGGTGAAGATCATGATAAAAAGCTTGGAATGGTTCCTCTTACAGGTAAAAAAGTGGAAAGGAGAACGGTAGGTAAGATGTAGCCAACTTGGGCTCAGTCAGGAAACTTAATTTCTGTTGTTGGTTAGGTATTGTTTCTTTGTGCTTTTGTATACTCAGCACATAACAGTGCTTGACAGATAGTGGATCCTTAACTATTTTTTGGCTAATTTTATTGCAAGTGTTGCAGCTTGTGTAGTTAAATGATTAGATGATTACAAAAGTATGGCTTAACTTCGTTACTTTGCAAATCTAATGACAATGGCATATCAAGAGAAATTGAAAATGTAAATTTTTGATGGAAAGGGTGTAATGTGGAATAATATTGGGCCCCTGTACTGACTGCTCAATTCAAAATACAGGTCTATCAGCATTAGTTAAGAATGTTGTAGTACCTTACTCTCAGCTGATCTGGGTTGAAGAGGAAACAATGTGTACATCTGGAGTGATATAGAAGTCTTCAGACTTGCAGAGGTGAGAGGACTGGGGAAGGGACTTTTAAAAGGATGTATAAATTAAGATTAAGGAGGATGGGGGAGAGGATAAGAGTGATTTTTAGAGGGCTAGAAAGAATAAGGAATTGCAGGGTAAGGGGAGAAGATAACAGGGATAGGGTAAAAAGAGGCTGAGATGGACAATAGTGAGTAAAAATGTGGAGGGAAATTCATTTGGAATATTAATGTAATGAACTTACCCATAAAACAAACAGTAGAATGGATTAAAAATTAGAATCCAAAATATGTTGTTTAAAAACCATAAGAGGGGACAGCTAGGTGTGGCACAGTGGATAAAGCACTGGCCTTGGATTCAGGAGTACCACCAAGCTGTCCCATAAATCAGTTATTTGAAATAATAGACAAGTGGTCCTAACAAACTGCTTTTATGAAAAATATGATACTGATACCTAAACCAGAAAGAATAAATGTTTTAAAATCATATTTCAATAGATGAAGAAAAAGCCTTGATAAAATACAACATTCATTTCTATTAAACACTTGAAAGTATAGGTAAAATGCATTTTTCCTTAAATTGATAAATATTTACTTAAAATGATCAGCAAGCATTGTTTGTAATGTGGATAATCTAGGAGCCTTCAGGTGTGAAATAATGATGCCCACTGTCACCAATATTCAGTATTATTTAGGAAATCCTAGCAATAGCATTAAGAGAAGAAAAAGAAATAGAAGAAATCAGAATAGGAAATGAAGTAATAAAACTATCTCTTTGAAGATGATATGATGGTTGGTGTACTTGGAAAAACCCAAAAACTCAACTAATAAGTTGTAACAATTTTAGCAAATAGCAGGAAATAAAGTAAATCTGCATATATCATAAGCATTCCTAGATATCACAAACAGAACCCTGCCAGAAGGGTTAGTAAGACATACCCCATTTAAAATAATTCTAGACAGTAAAAAATTCCTAGAAGTACACCTCTGTCAAAACAAATCCAGGAACTACAAAAACTTTTTATACAAATAAAATATTTAAATGTAGAAATACTGTTTATGGGTAGACAGGACCAGTATAATAATGTCATTTTTGCCTAAATTATATATCCAATGGCATCCTGGTTACCAAAAAGTTATTTACTGAATTAGAAGAAATAACTTCATTTGGAAGAACAAACATCAATATCAAAGGAACTAATGGGGGAAAAAATGTAAAGGAAGGTGGTTTAACAGTATCAGGTTATAAACTTTATTAGGAGGCAGTAATTATCAAAATTGGTACTGGCTAAGGAATAGAAATAGATCAATGGAATAGAATAGATCTACAATTTATAGCAGCAAATAAACATAATCTTGTATTTGAAAAGTGTGAAGACTTGATTTGGGGATAAGGATTTATTATTTGGTAAAAATTAACAGGAAAACGAAAGCAATATGGCAGAAATTGGGTATAGACCAATATCTTTCACCATTTACCAAGATAAGGTTAAAATGGATACATGACCTAGACATTAAAAGAACTTTTCCAAGAAAATTGGAAGAACATGGAACATTGTTGACAGATTTATGGATAGGTGAACAATTTATGAACAAACACAATAGAGCATTGTGAGGTGTAAAGTGGATGATTTTGATTATATTAAAATTAAAAGGCACAAATAAAACCATTGTAACCAAGATCAGAAGGAAAGAAAATTGGGGAAATTTTATAGACAGTTTCTCAGATAAAGTTTTCTTATTTCAAATAAATAAAGAACTTTGTAAAATCTATTAAGATACAAGTCAATCCCCAGTTGATAAGTGATCAACACATAGGAACGGGCAGTTTTCTGATGAAGAAATTAAATTATTTATATACATGAAAAAATGCTAGAAATCATTATTGATTAGAGCAGTAGAAATTAAAACAACCTTGAGAATATTTTAAATCTATCAGATTGGCTAAAGTGATTGAAGTGCCAAAGTAACAAATGTTGGAGGGGATGTGGAAAAACTGGGACACTAATTCATTTAGTGGAATTTTAACTGATCCAACCATTTTAGAGAGTAATCTGGAACTATGCCCAAAGAGTTATTAAACTGCCTGTGTACCATTTGACCAGCAATACCATGAGTAGGTCTATATCCAAAAATGATGGGGGGGGCACTTATGTTCTAATTTAGAGTAGCATTTTGTGGTGGCAAAGAATTGGAATTTGTGGGGATGCCAATCAATTGGGGAATGGCTGAACTAGTTGTGGTATATGATTGTGATAGAATATTACTGTGCTATAAGAACTGATGACTTCAATAATCTTAGATATGACAAGTGGATAGACTTGCAGGAAATAATGAAGAATGAATTGAGCAGAACCTAGAGAATGTTATATCAGTAACAGCAATATTGTTTTTTTTCTTTTTTTGGGGGGGGGTTGGCAGGGCAATGAAGGTTAAGTAACTTGCCCAGGGTCACACAGCTAGTGTCAGGTGTCTGAGGCTGGATGTGAACTCAGGTCCTCCTGAATCCAAGGCCACTGCTTTATCCACTGCATCACCTAGCTGCCCCCAATATTTCTAAATTTGAATAAGTAAGAAAACTTTCCAGTGTACAAAAAATGAAAGATTTAGTCTTACCCCATCTGAATAAAAATAGTACTAGGCTTGACTAGTGATTGAACATTGCATTAAGCTAGCACTAACTGGAAATCTATGTTTTGACTAAGGGCAAATAAAGAGTTCTGGTTTATTAGACAAAATTTTTAGGATCTCCAATTTGGTGTTTAATTGGGAATTTTAAATTTGTTTTTCTAGTTTTCTTTTTTTAAATTCCATACTCAATTGATCTTTCTCTATTTTATTGATTTAAGCACTTAGATGTTTTCTTTTGATTGCTGCTTAGGCTGTATACCATAAGTTTGTATATATTGTATCATTATCCTTCTCTTTAATAAAATTGTTGTTTATATGACTTGTTCTTTAATCCACTCATTGTTTTAAGATTGTTAGTGTCCAGTTACTTTTTTTGTTTGTTTTGTGTGTGTGTGTGTGTGTGGGGGCAGTTGGGGTCAAGTGACTTGCCCAGGGTCACACAGCTAGTAAGTGTCAAGTGTCTGAAGCCAGTTTTGAACTCAGGTCCTCCTGGCTCCAAGGCTGGTGTTCTATCCACTGTGCCACCTAGCTGCCCCATCAGTTACTTTTTTGTTTGTTTGTTTTTTGTTTTTTTTTGCAGGGCAATGGGGGTTAAGTGACTTGCCCAGGGTCACACAGCTAGTAAGTGTCAAGTGTCTGAGGCCTGATTTGAACTCAGGTCCTCCTGAATCCAGGGTCAGTGCTCTATCCACTGTGCCATCTAGCTGCCCATCTAGCTGCCCCAACTGTCCTATTTTTAAAAGTTGCTAATACCATTTTCCCATATAAGAAATAAACAGTTTAACCATATCAAATCCTTTACACATAATCTTTCATGTTTACCTTATGTTTCTTCTGATTCTTGTAAGTCAAATTTTCTGTTCAGGTCTAGTCTTTTCCTCAAGAATACTCACAAGTGCTTTTATTCATTAAGTATCCATTTTATCCATTAGCTTCGCTGGATAGGTAGTTCTTTGTCTGCACACCCAGTTTTTTTATCTTTGGAATATTATATACCGTGCCCTTTGGTCTTTTACTATATAAACTACTAAATCTTGTGTTATCCTGTCTGTAACACCATAGTACTTAAATAGTTTCTTTCTAGTTTCTTGTAATATTTTTTCCTTGATCTGGGATGTTATATGTTATGCTGGTGTCAAGCGCAGGTTTCTGTGGGTTTTCATGTTGGGATCTCTTTCAGGTGGGAATAGGTGGATTTTTTTCAATTTCTGTTTTCCTCTCTAGTTCTAGAACTTAAGGGCAATTTTTCATAACAGTTTCTTAAAGTGGAGTGTCTCGACTCTTTGTAACTTTCAGATGGTCCAACAGTTCTTAAATTCACTTTCTTTGATCTGTTTTCAAGATCACTAGTTTTTCTAATGAGATGTTTCACATTCTTTTAAATTGTTTCTTTTGATTTTGTTTTATTATTTCTTGATGTCTTATGAAGTCATTTGCTTCTTGCCCAGTTCTAACTTTTTAGGAGTTGTTTATTTTTTGTTTAAATTTTTGTAGCTTTTCCTAATTGGTAGACTTTCTTTTGATAATTGTCTTGGTTTTCTTGCATTACTCATTTCTTTTCCCAGTTTTCCTCAACTTATTTGATTTTTAAAGTTCTTTTTAAGATTTTCCAAAAACTCCTTTTGGGCTTGTGACCCTTTTACATTTTCTTTGAAGCTTTACAAGAAATGGTTTTGTTTTCTGAGTTCGAAGCCTGTTCATCTCTATCAACCTAGTAGCAATCTATGGTCAGATTTTTCCTATATTTTTTACAGTTTTCCCTTCATCAGCACTGAAGCTAAGGTTGCCAACAACACATCTCCCTACGGCTTATTGTTTGTTGATTTTAGTGGTATTTGTACTTAAATCAGGCCAGACTACCATCCTGGGAGTTCAGATCTTTTCTAATGTTCTCCTAAATTATCTTTGACTGGATGATTGCTTGACCTGCACGACAATTTACTTTAAGACATTATTTTAAGTTATTTGTGGGAAAAATTTGGGAGCCAGGTAGTTTAATGCTTTATTCCACCATCTTCCCATTTTATGTAGTAGTTGAGAACATTACAAATAACTATATTGACTCCACATTTTGAGAAACTTGGCACCAAAATAAAAGGTCACCTGTAAAAAACAATATTGTTAATAATTTTTACAAGTTTAAATATTTAAGTTTGAATATTTAAAATTAATGTAACTACAGATATTAATTTTTGTTAAATAGTTACACAATAAAATCATAATTCATAATTTATTTGAATAAATACAAGCTAATAGTTGTATAGATTGTTTTATGAAGAGTATGTGTGTGGGAGGGGTTATGGTTTTTTTATTTATTTTATTTTTTTTCTGTTACATGTAAAGATAGTTCTCAACTTTTGTTTATACAAGCTTTACAATTTCAGATTTTTCTCCCTCCCTCACCCCTCCCCTAGACAGCAGGTAATCTGATATAGGTTATATCTATATATCTATATACATATACATATATATAGATATATATTTATATACACATATATACACATAATAACATTAATCCTATTTCTGCATTAGTTGTGTTATAAGAGAAAAAATCGGAGCAATGATGAAAAACCTCAAAATAGAAAAAAAAACAACAGCACCAAAACCAAAAGAAATAGTATGGTTCATTCAGCATCTATACTCCGCAGTTCTTTTTTTTTCTTCTTGGATTTGGAGATCCTCTTCTATCATGAGTTCCCTGGAACTCTTCTGTACCATTGCATTGGTGAGAAGAATATAGTCCATCACAGTAGATCAACACTCAATGTTGATGATACTGTGTACAATGTTCTTCTGGTTCTGCTCATCTCACTCATCAGCCCATGCAAGACCCTCCAGGTTTCTCTGAACTCCTCCTGCTCATCATTTCTTACAATATACTACAACTTGTCCAGCCATTCCCCAATTGATGGGTACCCCCTCAACTTCCAATTCCTTGCCACCACGTAAAGAGCAGCTATAAATATTTTTGTACATGTGGGTCCCTTTCCCCTTTCCATGATTTCTTTGGGAAAAAGACCTAAAAGTGGAATTGCTGGGTCAAAGGGTATGCACAGCTTTATTGCCCTTTGGGCATAGTTCCAAATTGCTCTCTAGAATGGTTGGATCAGTTCACAGCTCCACCAAGAATGCATTAGTGTTCCAATTTTCCACAGCTTCTCCAACATTTATTATTTTCCTTTTTTGTCATTTTAGCCAATCTGATAGGTGTCAGGTGGTACCTCAGAGTTGTTTTTATTTGCATCTCTAATCAATAGTGATTTAGAGCATTTTTTCATATGGGAATAGATAGCTTTGGTTTCTTCATCAGAAAACTGCCTGTTCATATCCTTTGACCATTTCTCAATTGGGGAATGACTTGGATTCTTATAAATTTAATTTAGTTCCCTATATATTTTAGAGATGAGGCCTTTATCAGAAGTACTGGCCTCAAAAATGGTTTCCCAGCTTTCTACCTCCCTTCTAATTTTGGATGCATTGCTTCTGTTTGTACAAAAATTTTTTAATATAATCAAAATCCTCCATTTTGCATTTTATAATATACCCTATCTCTTGTTTGGTCATAAACTGTTTTCCTTTCCAAAGATCTGATAGGTAGACTATTCCTTTCTCTCCTAATTTACCTATGGTATCACCTCTTATGTCTAAATCGTGTATCCATTTTGACCTTATTTTAGTATAAGGTGTCAGATGTTGGTCTATACCTAATTTCTGCCATACTGTCTTCCAGTTTTCCCAACAGTTTTTGTCAAATACTGAGTTCCTATCCTAGAAGCTGGAGTCTTTGGGTTTATCGAACACTACACTACTAGTGTCATTTACTACTGCATTTCCTGAGCCTAGCCTATTCCATTGATCTACCACTCTATTTTTTAGCCAGTACCAGATAGTTTTGATGACTGCCGCTTTATAGTAGAACTCCAGGTTTGGTACTGCTAACCCACCTTCCTGTGAATTTTTTTTTTCATTATTTCCCTGGATATTCTTGTTTTTTTGTTTTTCCAGATGAATTTTGTTATTATTTTTTCTAGCTCTGTAAGATAATTTTTAGGTAGTCTGATTGGTATGGCACTGAATAAGTGAATTAATTTAGGCAGTATTGTCATTTTTACTATTTTAGCTCTGCCTATCCATGAGCAATCGATATCTTTCCAATTATTTAGATCTGATTTGATTTGTGAGAAGAGTGTTTGGTATTTGTGTTCATAGAGTTCCTGGGTTTGTCTTGGCAAGTAGACTCCCAAGTATTTTATATTATCTACTGTTACTTTAAATGGAATTTCTCTTTCTATCTCTTGCTGCTGGGCTTTGTTGGTCATGTATAGAAATGCTGATGATTTATGTGGATTTATTTTATATCCTGCTACTTTGCTAAAGTTGTTAATTGTTTCAAGTAATTTTTGAGTTGATTCTCTAGGATTCTTTAAGTATACCATCATATCATCTGCAAAGAGTGATAGTTTTGTTTCCTCCTTGCCTATTCTAATTCCTTTAATTCCCTTCTCTTCTCTGATTGCTAAAGCTAACATTTCTAGGACAATATTAAATAATAGGGGTGATAATGGACATCCCTGTTTCACCCCTGATCTTATTGGGAAGGCCTCTCATTTATCTCCATTGCATATAATATTTGCTGATGGCTTTAGGTAGATACTGTTTATTATTCTAAGGAAAGCTCCCCCTATTCCTAAACTCTCTAGTGTTTTTATTAGGAATGGGTGCTGTACTTTGTCAAAAGCTTTCTCTGCATGTATTGAGATAATCATATGATTTTGGTTGGTTTTCTTATTGATGTGGTTGATTATGTTAATAGTTTTCCTAATGTTGCACCAGCCCTGCATTCCTGGTATAAATCCCACCTGGTCATAGTGTATTATCCTGGTGATCACTTGCTGTAATCTCCTTGCTAATATCTTATTTAAGATTTTAGCATCAATATTCATTAGGGAGATTGGTCTATAATTTTCTTTCTCTGTTTTTGCTTTGCCTGGTTTTGGTATCACCACCATATTTGTGTCATAAAACGAATTTGGTAGAACTCCTTCTTCACCTATTTTTCCAAATAATTTGTATAATATTGGAATTAATTGTTCTTTAAATGTTTGGTAAAATTCACCCGTAAACCCATCTGGCCTTGGGGATTTTTTCTTAGGGAGTTCATTAATGGCTTGTTCAATTTCTTTTTCTAATATGGGTTTATTTAAGGATTTTATTTCCTCTTCAATTAACCTGGGTAGTTTGTGTTTTTGTAAATATTCATCCATTTTATTTAGATTGTCAAATTTATTGGCATACAGTTGGGCAAAATAATTCCTAATTATTGATTTAATTTCCATTTCGTTGGTGGTAACATCACCTTTTTCATTTTTGATACTGGTAATTTGGTTTTCTTCTTTTTTTTAATCAAATTAACCAATATTTTATCTATTTTATTGGTTTTTTCATAAAACCAGCTCTTAGTTTTACTGATTAATTCTATAGTTTTTTTCCTTTCAATCTTATTAATTTCTCCTTTGATTTTCAGGATCTCTAATTTAGTGTCTAATTGGGGATTTCTAATTTGTTCTTTTTCTAGCTTTTTAAGTTGCATGCCCAATTCATTAATCTCCTCTTTCTCTTTTTTATTCATGTAAGCATTTAGAGCTATAAATTTTCCCCTAAGCACTGCTTTGGCTGCATCCCATAGATTTTGGTATGTTGTCTCATTATTGTCATTCTCTTGGATATAGTTATTGATTGTTTCTATGATTTGTTGTTTGGCCCATTCATTCTTTAGAATGAAATTATTTAGTTTCCAATTGATTTTCATTCTACTTTTCCCTGGCTCTTTCTTACATGTAATTTTTATTGCATCATGATCTGAAAGGGATGCATTTACTATTTCTGCCTTTCTACATTTGACTATGATGTTTTTGTGCCCTAATACATGGTCAATTTTTGAAAATGTGCCATGTACTGCTGAGAAGAAGGTATATTCCTTTCTATCCCCATTCAATTTTCTCCAGACATCTATCATGTCTAACTTTTCTAGTAATCTATTCACCTCTTTCACTTCTTATTTATTTTTCGGCCAGATTTATCTAATTCTGAGAGGGTGAGATTCAGATCCCCCACTAGTATAGTATTACTGTCTAATTCCTCTTGTAACTCATTTAACTTCTCCTCTAAGAACTTGGATGCTATACCACTTGGCGCATACATATTTAATATTGATATTACTTCATTATCTATAGTACCTTTAAGCAAGATGTAATTTCCTTCCTTATCTCTTTTAATGAGATCTATTTTTGCCTGCACTTTGTCTGAGATAAGGATTGCTACCCCTGCTTTTTTTACTTTGGCTGGAGCATAATATATTCTGCTCCAGCCTTTTACCTTTATTCTGTTTGTATCTCTCTGCTTCAAATGTGTTTCTTGTAAACAGCATATTGTAGGGTTCTGGTTTTTAATCCACTCTGCAATTCGCTTCCGTTTTATAGCAGAGTTCATCCCATTCACATTCACAGTTATTATTACTGACTGTCTATTCCCCTCCATTCTATTTACCCCTTTTGTACTTTTCCCCCCTTCTTTCACCCTATTCTTCCTCACCGACGTTTTATTTCTTATCTCTGCCTCCCCCAATCTGCCCTCCCATTTTATCACCCCCCTCTCTTTTCTTTACCCTTTTCTCCCTTGCTTTTGTCTTCCCTTCTATCAGTCCCCCCCTTTCCCTTCCCCTTTTGCTTCCCTAAAGAATGAGCTAAGTTTCTTTATCCCAATGAACGTATATGTTATTCCCTCTTTGAATCAAATCTAAAGAGAGTAGGGTTGAAACAATGTTCACCCCTCCTTTCTTTCCCTCTATTGTAATAGGTTTTTTTTTCACCTCTTCATATGATATAATTCATCCCATTCCACCTCCCCTTTCCTCTCCTCCCTATAGACTCCCATTTTATCCCCTTAATTTTTTTTTGTATCATCACATCAAAGACAATTTATATTTATACCCTCTGTGTAAACTCCTTCTCTCTGCCCAAATACATTTACAGTTCTTAAGAGGTAGGTTTTTCCACTGTCCTTCTTGGCCACCAGATTTTTGAACCATGTTCCAGGGGCCTCAGTTGTTTGGCTGTGGCCCGCAGCTCCTGCTGACTTCCCCCGACCCCCTCGGCGCTGGGTTGCTGCCCTGCGCTGGGCCTCCCTTTTGCCCGAGTCATACCGACTTTTTCCTGAAGTCTTCTAAATGATCTCTGGTTGGAGGACTGTGTCTCTCTGTCCCTTTGCAGGTTCTGTAGTTTCAGAATCTGTCCAGAGGCTTGATTTAATGTTCTTTTTGAGGGAACAGAAGGAGAGCTCTCAGGCAGCTTGCTGCTTCCTCTCCGCCATCTTGGCTCTGCCGGTTATGTTGTTTTAAAAAGTGTATTGCTGCATAAAGTTTGAAAAATAGATTTAAAGAACCTGGTGGGGATGTAAAGAATCTTTTCATAATGAAAATAGGCACCCCTCAATTAGTTTGTTTTATAAGATTTGGGCATTTTTATTTTATCTAAAATGTGACACATATGAATATAAAAAACTTTAGTAGGTATCAAAGGTAAGATTCCCTGAATGCTCTTCACTCTTTAGTCAAGCACTTCCCAGTTGTACCACACAGTCTCTCCCAGCATGATAACATGCTTCAAACCACTTTTATCTATCAAAACTTTTGCATTTTGACCTTTTTGATATTTTTTTTGCGATCCATAATATGGAGCCATGTAACATCACCTATAGAATATTAACTAGTGTTAGAGATGGATTTTTGCATCATAGTGCTTTGGCATCATTCAGAGCACTGAACAGTTTCCAACACTTATTACAACCTGATCTCTTCCCACTTAATTCTATGTTGAGTTCATTCATTGTTCATTTGTGATGTCTCTTCAAGATACATACATGTTTGAGACACAGGAGCATAATTTTAGGTTCTTTTTTGGGGGGGGTCAGAGCTATAGGGAAAGAGGATTGGGAGAGACTACTGAAAGGGTCATCACTGGGGTTGTTGAGTAGGGGAGGTCTGTGTGATTTTACTGGGCTGCAGTACATCTACGATTGCAGAAATGTGGCAGCTAACAATTCACATCTGAGTTCCATTTTTGCCAGTTTTGCTGTGGATCCTTTCGCCTTGGAATGGAATAGGACCTACAGCTGCAGCTCACTATTCCTAGTAATCATTCCAACTTCCTTTTACCTTTCAGGCCTCCAGTCATATTGCAAGGGAGCCATGCCTGAAGTTTACGATACCACCATAAGCAAAATGTATCGCTTCTGTCCGTCCATACTTGAAAGCTTAATGAGGGCCATGTGTATGTGATCATTAGTAATTTAAGAGTGGGACATTTTGTTCCCTATTGCTGGGATAATGCTGTTTGTGTTCATAGGTACCTAATATAGTCAAGGATAAAGATATAAGGAGATCTCAAGTTAACTGTGAAGGATGAACTAAGGCCATGTACTTTTTAAAAGATATCCCTACTATCATGTTTCAGTGGATTGGGCCTACATCTCCCTAAATGTGAGAATGTTGAACTTAGATTAGGAGGCAGTTCAAATTCTGAATCTGCCTCTTACTAGCTGTGACCCCACATAAATTCCCTAAACTCTCAGGTTCAGTTTCCTTATTTATAAACCAAGGATAACATATCCATCTACCTCATAGGGTTATGAGGATCAAATGAGAACATATATCAAGCTTAAAGTGCTATATAAAGTAAGCTGTTTTTAGAGAAATAGAAGTAGTGTTTTGGTCAAGGGTGTGGTAAACAGAAACAATTCTGTGTAAGGGAATGCTACCATCAACTTGTCTTTCAAATAAATTGGCTATAACAGCTGCCTGTTTGGAATTTTCAACTCCATTTATAAGGGTTTACTAAAAGGAAAAGACTTCTACTAATGGAAGAAGATAGTGATTTTTTTCTCTTTGATTTAAAAATATTTTCCCATAATGCTTTTAAAGAGTCATTTGAGGGTATTTGGATGGCAAGGGTGGCAAAGCTGTTGCATGGCAAGAAATCATCTGTTGATGAATAATGATAAATACTGAATGAAGGGAAATTTGATTTTGGAAGTTGGTATAAAATATTTTTAATATCTGAAAAATGGGGAGCGGCTAGGTGGCGCAGTGGATAAAGCACCAGCCCTGGATTCAGGAGTACCTGAGTTCAAATCCGGCCTCAGACACTTGACACTTACTAGCTGTGTGACCCTGGGCAAGTCACTTAAGCCCCATTGCCCTGCCCCCCCCCCCCAAATCTGAAAAATGCTTTAATAGAGTGTATTTCAGAAACCCATTAAAACATATATACTAAATACTGCCACACTTAAATGGATCTGTATTTTTATTGGTATGTACCATTCTTCCAGATACCACAACCCCTCTCCATGGCTATGTATTCCTCTTCTCTATATCCTCCTGGAAATTTGGAATGATGGGGTTCACCCAGTACTCTGAAGGCTTTTTTCCTGTTCTTTTTAATATTACATGGGTATCAACAGCACATTAATTGTCCATCTATTATTCCTTCTCAATACACTGACATACTTTATTTTGTGGTCATACATCTCTTTGATGATTTCTTTTATACTATTTCTGTATTTTCTACTGCCCTTTGGGGCTCCCATTTTGGGGGGGAGGGTGGTTAATGGCTCATCAAAGATTTTGATTTTGAAGCGACCTTAGACAAAACCTAGTACAACCCTCTCTTTTGATAGATGACATCAAGGGGTCAAGTGACTTACCCAGGGTCATATAACATGTAAGTGGTAGAACTAGAATTCTAAACCATGTACCCTGTATCAAAATTCAATATGTTCATTCTACCTCCAAGGAAGTATAAGCTTAGTTTCTACTAGCAAATGTGTGGTGAATGAAAAACAGATTGTGATGTTCCCTGATGACAGTCATATAGCATCACTTTTAGAATGAAGGTAGCATATTATTATGGCCACTATGAACAATGAATAGTTTGCTATTTTCACAGAATAATCCTTAAAGCAAAACTTGGAAACTGATGAAACTTATTTAAAAGTTTTTGTGTTTTTGTCAAATAGATATTTTTGAGCCATAACTATTGCTAATCTCTAAAAGTCCCAAATATGCAAAGTAGGTGAGGAAGGGTATTTTCAGGCACTAACAACTGGAGGGTTAGGGTGGAGGGAGAGGAGAAAAACTCATGTAGAAGTTGGTATTTGAGCAGTGCTTTGAAAGGGAGTCATGGATTCCAAAAAGTATACTTTATGAAGGATGACATTCCAACCAAGGAGGAAAACCTTCGTCAAAGGCAACAAGGCAGAAGATGGAATGGTATGTATGATGATGGTTTGGCAGGAACTACGTATATGGGAGGTGGAATAACTTGAAACCAAGCTATAAAGAAGTTGGAATCAAATTGTAAAGAACTATCTATATATGTTAAAATAGAAATGTTTGTATTTTATTCTAAAGGCAATAGAAAGTCACTGAACTTTTTAAGAAGTGGAGTGACATGGTCAGATCTATGTTGTAGGAATAAAAATCCCTGGTTAAATTTATTGAGGTGTTCATTCTAAAGACATGAGTTTTGATTCACCTATCATTTTCAAAGTAAGAAAGGCATGGTGAAATTTTGCTGATGAAATTACACTGATGTAATTACATTTATACTGATAATCTTACATCTTGTAATTTTACCCATGTGTTTTTCTTCACACCCTGCTTTTTCAAAGGGAACTTTGTCATTGGCATTCTGGAAATGCTCTCTTGTTAACAGATCCAACAAACTCAACTCTGGAGAACAGTCTCATTGGCATTAACCTGGGGTCTGACAGATTCTGTGACTTCTAGAGATATTTCATTCCTTCAATATTCTATTCCTTCAGATCTCTACAACACAATACTGGTGATTCTCCAGATTCCGGCCTTCTGAGATGATATATTCTCAGAAACTTAAATTTATATTTGTTTCAAGATGCTTAATTCACATAAAATGTTATTATAGATTCAATTAATATACTAGACATGCTATTAGCCCAAGCTATCCAAACATTAAAATTAAGTTGTATAGGTAACATTACCTACACTGCACTTATGTCCTCTAAAGAATTCATGCTTATTTCAAGTGTTTCTATATAGAAAAATAAGCCTGTTGATTCCTGAACCATGCCTACATTAATAAATCAATTTGACAAAATTCAGAAGAAAATGCTGAATTTGTTAACTGCAGATTTGTCCACACTTAGACTTGATTACCTTTTCTACTTTTCAAGCATTAGTTTTTAATATAATATAGATGCAATCACAGAAACTAATATAGATCTGAACAGCAAATAGAAGAAATATAGAGACAAGTATACATGTGATTTTCAAAACAGACAAGGTCATCCTTTCAGCAGGTATCTGGTAAACACTGAAACTTCAGAAATTTTTGAAAGTAAATATAAATAAACTCAGTATATAGTTTTATCAGTCTTAAAAGAATGAATTACCATCTGAAGAACTGAACTCAAAGTCAAGGTGAAAAACACATTTTGATAAAGCATTTCTAATAAAGCACTTAAGGGAGTTTAATGAAGTTGAAAAAGTCAACACATTCTTATAAATGTCAAGTGTTTTTGTTTAGTTGATAGGAAAAAACAAAATATCTATTGAACTTTTAAACATAATCCAAGAAGATAGAGACTATAGTTAAAACATACATATTTATATGTATATATATGTGTATATATATGTATACATATATACACACACAAAGATATTTACAACATTGAAGAGAGAGCAACAAATAAAACTATTGAAAGTTTTTCCAACAAAAAGGATGTTTAATGAAATGTTTACAACAAAGCCTACAGTGTAGGATTTAATCAAACTGAATAGAGTACTGTATAAAATCTCAGTACACAACTGTGTTGTATAAAGTCCTCCTATGTCCCTAAACCATGCGGTGAAGAGAGGAGGCAGGGAAAAATAGAATAAGTGATTTGTTGTCCTGTAAAACAGGCTAAAAGGGGGGAAAAGCAGCACATATCTATTCAGACTTACTGGTTAAAAACCACACATGTTTTTACATGGCTGGTGATGAGAATTATCTATTGGGAAAATAAAGTATTTTTTGCATTCTATGCAAAAGACTGGTTGAAGGTTTATATTAACAGCAACAAAAGAAAATTAGTGAATTTATGCTTATACTTTAATCCTAAAGGATATTGGTTAGGTTAAATAAATTCCTATCACTTAGTTTATTACTACATAAAAATGGCTTGAGCTGGGTTCCCTGATGTGAAGTACAAGAGTTGAGAAATCAAGACACTTTTTTCAATGGACAATTTAACTAGCCTGTAATATGAGAACATTCGAGCTAAATAAACAGGTGTTAGAACTTATTAAAGCAGAATGTAGCCACATGGTATGCATGGCATAATAGAAAAGAACTCAGATTTTAGAGTCGGAAAATTTGAGTTAAAATCCCAGATCTGTTCCTTAGTAGCAGATCTTAGTACCTATGTGACACAGGGAAGATTACTTCTTGGCCTCAGTTTTCTCATCTTTAAAATGAGGGGGTATAACTATATCTCTAAGGTGCTTTTCAGCTCTAATTCCTATCATCCTTATATATGAATTGCCAGTTGTTCACATCTGATTCAAATAGCCTTATTCCATTTTGTATAGCTCTTTGTATACACAGAAATAACATTTTGGAACTAAGAGAACTTAAAGATGATTTAGGCCAACTCAACCTCATTTATAGAGTTAGGGGGTTGTGATTTATGATCATAGGATTTAAAATTTCTTTAATCCAGTTTGCAGATGAGAAAACAATATATATATATATATATATATTTTTTTTTTTTTTTTTGGTGAGGCAATTGGTGGTTAAGTGGCTTGCTCAGGGTCACACAGCTAGTAAGTGTCAAGTGTCTGAAGTCAGATTTAAATTCAGGTCCTCCTGACTCCAGGGCTGGTATTCTATCCACTGCGCCACCTAGCTGCCCCAGAAAAACAATATTGAAGGGGTTAAATTACTTTCTCAAGATCATAAAGCTAGTGTAATCCTTAGCCGTACCTAAAAATTCCAGCAAAACAGAAATTCATAATTTCTCATAGTCTTCTTGTTCTTTGTATGCTGAAATGTTTGTGTTTGTTATCATTGTAAAGTTTACAGTTTAGAAAAATGTTCAAGTATTTAGAAAAAAAAACAAACTAATGATCATAAATTTTTAGGAAAGATTGAGAAGAGTTCCAGGATGCAAAAATATGAGCTGAGGTTTCTTCCTTCCTTCCTTCCTTCCTTCCTCCCTCCCTTCTTTCCTTCTTTCCTTCCTTCCCTCCTTCCCTCCTTCCCTCCTTCCCTCCTTCCCTCCTTCCCTCCTTCCCTCCCTCCAGCACTTATAGTACAGTACCTAGCACATAAATATTTATTGACTGACTGGCTAGCTAGACTGGTCTTGAGATAACAGGTAATCCCAGGGTTATCACTAAGCCCTGGATAAGGCATCAAAATAAAATATTAATTACTTGGCCATAATAACCCAAGAAACAAAAATATACCATGTTTCTCAATTCTGTGCAGTTCTACTTCTCCACATTAGATTGTGAGTTCCTAGATGGCAGAGACTGTCTTTTCCCTCTTTTTGTATCCCCACTGCTTAGCACAGTGCCTGGCACATAGTAGGTACTTAAAAATGTTTATTGACTGACTTCCATAGTAATGGTGCAATGACAAAAAAGGTAAGTGAAGGTGTTATGAATCCCACAATTTTTAACCTAACTTTAAGTATTAGTTTTAATTAATTAGGGGAGCAAGGTGGCACAGGGGATAGAGTGCCAAATCTGGAGTCAGGAAAACTCATCTTCCTAAATTGAAGTATGGCTTCAGACACTTACCATCTGTGTGACCCTGTGCAAGTCACTTAGCCCCATTTGCCTCAGCTCCCTCATCTGTAAAATGAGCTGGAGAAGGAAATGGTAAATCACTCTAGTATATTTGCCAAGAAAACCCCAAATGGGGTCAGGAAAAGTCAGACACAACTGAAAATGACTGAATAACAACAAAAGTATTAATCTTACATTTGGTACTCTATGAGATCTTTTTCCAGTGATTCATTCCTATGATAAGGGGAAGTGAACCACTTCAGTACTGACCTGCATATTATATGAAGAAACCAGAGAATATAAAGAAGATGCAACTAAATGAAGGATGTTACAGGTTCTACTTGATGAGGGAAATAAAGGAGTTGGTTTCTGCATGTACTCAAAACAAGAAACATTCCACAGGGTACTTGGTCTTCTTGCTATGCAAAGCTCATGATGAACATAATTAAAAAGACCATCAGTAATAATTGTAGCTCCTAAGTCATTGTCTGTTACAGAGGATGGAGATGTGAGAAATTTTATGAACAATATGACAGATTCCAAATTAAGTCAGTATATGTATATACATGTATTCATAGATTATATATGCATATATAGTCTATGAATTAAATATGAAAGCAGGAATAAGAAAGGTTGAAAAGAAATGTTGGAAAATATAGTTCAGGATCAAAAAATGAAAGTGTAAAAGGCTGGAAGAGTATAAGAAGACTTGTTCTTACAGAGTGTGAATGCATGTTTCAAGAATAGAGTTGTAAGATGCCATTGAGAAAAAAAAATCTCAGAAAAAGAAATTGGAAGTAATTGGTTAATGGCAGAGAGGTTATTTCAGAACAAACTGTCAGACCATCAATTAGAACAAAGGTGAGAATCAAAACCACATTAGAAGAAAGAATAAAGATGAGAAGGTACTGAAAACAATTATTGTAACTTCAGGCTGACCTATTTAAACAGATAATCGAATCTGATTAAACTTACTTGCCTTGTTTTAGAGAAATTTAACCAGCATATGAGTTATCACACTGTGGAAACCCTATTTGTCTTTTGCCTCCCAAATCACTCCATTCAGCAATATGACCTCTCCTGGCCATGAATGACATAGCAACAAAAGTAATATGAGTTCAAACCACAAGCCCTTTTGGAAAACGTTATAAAGGCAATTGAGATGTAATTAGCAATTTCTGCACCTGTGGCAACTGGAGATGGGACTGATTTACCCAGAATGAGGTTATTGGAGAGTTGGGGGAGAAGTACTTATAGGATACCATATAGTTTGTTTGCTGCTAAAGGACTGCCCACAACCGGGGAGAAAGGAGGTAATGATGCAACAGAGGAAGTGTTCATTGGATACTAGAAGGTTTCTGAGCTTTTGAAAGGTGGGGCTACTGCTGGGGACATGAAGTGGAATAGAGGGAAGTATATACCACCTATGGCTATCAGGGGTACCTGGGACACTGAAAGGTTTCTATAGAATTAAAAGCCTGACTTCTACCAGGGGGTGGAGAGGAGCAGCATGAGCACAAATTCCCAACTCATGAATTAAAGCTGAAGTGATAAGGAAATCAAGAAGACAACAAACATTTATTAAGCATCTCCTAGATGCATAGAATGCTAGGCACAGAGTCAGAAAGACAGACGTTTACTAGCCATGTGACCCTGGGCAAGTCACTTAACTGTTTGCCTCAGTTTCCTAATCTGAAAAATGAGCTAGAGAAGGATATAGCAAACTTTGCAAAGAAAACCCCAAATGGGGTCACGGAGACAGACATGATTGAAAGGACTCATCAACCACAATAATATGCTAGGTACTGTGCTGAGTGGTAGGGCTACAAAAAATGGATAAAAGACAATCCTTGCTCTCAAGTTCACAGTTGAAAGGTAGAGATGACAAACTGTACAAGCAAGCTATGTACTGAATAAATTGGAAATAATATAGTAAAGGCACTAAAATTAAAAGAGAAGAGAAAAGGCTTCCTGTAGAAGGTGGGATTTTAGCTGGAACTTGAAATACTCCAGGAAAGCCAGGAGGAAAAGATGAGGAGGGAGAGCATTCCAGGCATGGAGTATAGCTAGTGAGATGAGTGGAGTAGGGGAGAGGTTCCTCATTTTCTGAACCCCAATATTACAGTGAGCCACCCAATTAACTCTCCCCATATTGAATTTGGCCCCAACAGTTTGTCTTGTCATTCATGCTTGAAGAAGACCAAAATGACATCATTGTCAGGATCAAGGTACAGTGTGTCCAACTATAGCTGAGACCACTGGGGCAGCTAGGTGGCACAGTGAACAGAGCCCTGAAGTTGGACCTGAGTTCAAATCTCACCTCAGACACTTAGCTGTGTGACCCTGGGCAAGTCACTTAACCCCAATTGCTTTAAACATCTAGGCCCATCTCTAGTCATCCTGATATGTATTAGATGGTTCTGGAGGAGAGAATGAGGTTTGTGACTTTACACAACCCTCCCTCACTTAAATCCAATTCACTGTGTGAGAGTCAAAATTGGATATATGGAGCATTAATCTCCCCCTTTTATACTTTATCTATCTATCCATCTCCCAGGCCAATAAGAAAAGGAGCCTCTGAGCTTTGGTTCATAAAGGATCAGGTTTTATTGTTTGGGAATTAATTAGAACACAAAGGTGAAGCCAATTATGGAAATAAGGAAGTAGAAATGCAGATAGATAGTCTTAACACTAAATTTAGGGCTTTCCGTCATTAACTCACCAACCCAGAACTCAGAAGTTGCCCGAAACAGAGTATCAAACACCAGGTCTCTGGACACCATCAGCTTGAACTCCCCTCACTCGCCATGGCTTAGTCCACAGCCAGAGAGAGCGAACTTCCATTCCCACCATCACTTAAGAGCTGGTGTCCCGGAAGTTCCTCATGTTAATTTTTTTTTTTTTTTTAGTGAGGCAGTTGGGGTTAAGTGACTTGCCCAGGGTCACACAGCTAGTAAGTGTTAAGTGTCTGAGGCCGGATTTGAACTCAGGTACTCCTGACTCCAGGGCCGGTGCTCTATCTACTGTGCCATCTAGCTGCCCCTGTGCCATCTAGCTGACCCATCCTCACGTTAATCTTTGCCACAAATAAATTTTACCACATTCCCCCCTTTGTTTCATTTGAAAAACGAACGAGTTTGCTCAATGAAACAACTGCAAGTCATGACATCACCCAGATGTTATGGTCTTCTTTGAGAATGAAGGGCAAACAATAACAGATCAGACCAATATGAGCTCAGAAAGCTCTACTATAGTTTGGACACAAATAGTCCATATGAACATTTGGAGTGGAGATGTCTCTAAATGCACACATCTCATGTTTCTTTTGAGCTACTGCAATTTTGCTTTGCTCATAGAGCACAGCACCTTTTTTGATGTGGGCACACCGTGCTAAGTGGATTGTCAGTGTCTCCCATGTCTCACAATTGATTCCAGAGTTCTTCAGAGAGTCTATGAGAGTGTCCTTGCATTGTTTCTTCTGACCTCTGGATGAACACTTGCCTTGTGTGAGTTCTCTATAAAATAGTCTTTTAGGTTGTTAACCTTGATAATAAATAACCAAAAAGCCACAGCAGCTCTACAACTTCTGGTAACTAAAAAAAAAAAAAAACTAGAGAGCTCACACAAGTTATAAAAAACCACAGTTGACTAAAAAAAATTAAAAAATAAATAAAACCAAAGAGATAACAGTGATCATAAAAAGCTTTCTCTATTCTGTTAGAGGAAGGAAACCAGACATGTATTTGGGTACCCTCTAGTAGGAGACCTGTTTTAATGTGGACAAATCTCAATATTTATACCAATGGCTACACAGTGAGCTGTTACCCTGACAATGAGGAGTAATGAGACAAGTTTGATTCATATCAGGACTTCATGACCAGAACACAGGTACTACAGGTGCTTGTCTGAGCTTAGAGACCACCTAGTGCTGGTGTGAAACAATTCTGGGATTTTGCAGTGGCTGAGATCATCCAGGGGGTGAGCCACAAAGGATTATTGTTATTCCAAGCTCAGGAAACAGTTTGCTTGCTGGGCCTTAGCCCTGGAAAACAGGGTGCCTCCTAACAGCCAATAAAAAGGAGTAAAAAGAGAGGGGTGGTCTTGGAATGGGGATCCTGACAAGACAAACATATGTTTGGCATTCAAACAACCTGGCCAGCCCATCAGAATTGTGCTCTTTGCAGTAGAGTTTGAATGCTTGGCAGTTTAACTTGAAAAAAGGTGGTCTTCAGAATCTTTATAAGAATTCAAATGGAAGCAATTTAGTTTTCTGGCACAGCACTAGTAGACTGTCCAGGTTTCACAGACATACAACAATGAGGTTAGCACAATGGCTCTGTAGACCTTCAGTTTGATAAGCAGCTTAATACCTCTTCTTTCCCACACTTTCCTTCAGAGACTTCCAAACACTGAGCTAGCTCCAGCAATACATGCATCGACCTCATCATCTATGTGTACATCCCTAGAAAGTATACTGGCAAGTTAAGTGAACTTATCCACAGCATTCAAAATTTCTCCATTTGCTATAACCACTGGTTCCACATATGGATGGTATGGTGCTGATTGGTGGAGAATCTCTGTTTCTTGGCGTTAACTATTAGGCCAAAATTAGCAAAAGCGACAACGAATCAATTCATACTTTGTTGTATCTCAGCCTCAGAGGCTGAATCGAGTATACACTCATCTGCAAACAAAAAGTCACAAAAAGTTGCATACCAACTTTTGCTCCACTCTAGTCTTGGCTTGTAAACTCTTCAAGTTAAATAATTTACTGTGAGATAGCTGACCTTGATGCTTTTTCATTCCTGTTGAAGGCATCTGACAACATAGCTAAAAACATCATGCTAAAAAGCATGGGAGCAAGTACACAGCTCTGCTTCACTCCATTGGTGATTGAGAAACTGTGGGAGCATTATCCATTATCCAGAACCTGTGCTTTGTGTCATTGTGGAACTGGCATATAATACTGATGAACTTCTCCAGGCAACCAAATTTTGCCATGATCTTCCATAAGCCCTCACAAATGACAGTTTCAAAGGCTTTGGTCAGCTCAATAAACATTGTGTACAGACCTATATTCTGCTCCTAGGATTTCTCCCAGAGTTGTCAAGCAGCAAACCCCATATCAAACTTTGGCCTTTTCTGAAGCCACAGTGATTCTTGGGTAGATAACTATCTTCCCCTCTCCCTCTTTTTTTTTTTTTTTGCAGGGAAATGAGGGTTAAGTGACTTGCCCAGGGTCACACAGCTAGTAAGTGTCAAGTGTCTGAGGTCAGATTTAAACTCAGGTCCTCCTGAATCCAGGGCCGGTGCTTTATCCACTGTGCCATCTAGCTGCCCGATAACTATCTTCCAGGTGAAAGATTAGTCTATTAAGGAGTACTCTATTAAGAATCTTGCTGGCAATGACTAAGAGAGAAATACCTCTGTGATTGTCACAGGACAACCTTTTCCTTTATAGAGACTGACAATGGAGGCATCCTAGAACCTCCTGGGGGATAACCATCTCTTGCCCTGTAATCCAAAACATTTCAGTAAGCTTTTATATGAGCAGTGGATTCTTTGCCTTGTAAATCTCATCTGGAATGGAATCAGGACCAGTTGCTTTGCCACACAAGAGGAGACTAGTGGCATTCAATACTTCTTCTATTTTAAGTTTGTCTAGAGAGAGATTAACTTCAACCTGAGTTCTATGGTCAATGGCTCTGGCATTGGTTGATTAAGTTTGTTGAGAACACCATAGAAGTGTCCATGTTCATATCACCACTAATCAATGTGGCTCCATCAGCACATAGTAATTGAGATGCACTATAGGTATTTGGTCCATAAATAGCCTTCAGGGCATCATAAAAGCACCTTGGATTGTTATTATCTATGTATTTCATCTGCTGCCTTACTGAGTCAAGAATCCTGCATCTCTCTAAGCTTTGCTTACACTTTTTTTTTTCACTTTATTTTTGATGGAATGAAACATTGCTTTCTTAGAGACGGACAAACTGAACTGCTGATAGACCCTGTGGAGTTTTTGTTTTTCACTTGATTTCCCAATCATTTTTATCAAACCAATCTTGATGTTTGTGAGTGTTATGGACCAAATAAGTAAATGAGTTTCTGTACACCAAATCTCTGAAAGCTGCTCACTCATTTTTTGCTTCATTGTTGCCAACCTTCCCCTCAAAGTTAGCAACAAACTGTTCACAGAAGTGCTCTAATCTATTGACATTAAGTCTTCTGGTAGTCATCTTGCCTTGGGCTTTTGTTGAATGAAAATCTTTAGCTCAGAGAGGATAAGTCTATGATCAGTTCAGCATTCTGTGCCACACATTGCCTTTATCACTCATAACTTGTCCATCTCTTCTCCTTACAATGACATGGTCTATTAAATGCCAATGTTTGCTTCAAGGGTACATTCACAAATTTTAAATATATTTAGATAAATGGAAGACAGTGTTGGTGACAATAAGGTCATGAGCTGCACAAGCATTCAGTAGTAAGTGACTTACTGTTGCTGTTTTCAGTTCCATTCCTCCGAAGGACTCACTGCCAATTCTGATAGTCTGTGTCTACTCTTGTGTTAAAGTCACCTGGAATTTCAAGCTTGTCCTCTTTTGATGATGAGGGTCTCTAGGTCTTCATAAAATTCTTCTTTGACCTCATCAAGGTTTGTCATGGTGGGAGTATAGGCACTAATAATGGTGAAAGCTCCTGCAAGTGACAATGGCATTGTCATGAGCCTGTCATTCATGTCTTTTGGGAGGCATACAAGCTTGTTGACTAGATTAGTTTTGTACATCTTTTTAAAAAACTTTTGACTAGATTAGCTTTGATTGTGAAACCTACACCAGCTTCACAGACATTAACAACAGAATAAAATTAGTTCATTTGTAGAAGCCTTTATGTTTAAGGTCATGCCACATTTTTTATAATTTGGTAACGCTGACTTTAAGAAAGAAGTTAGCACTTTTTTGAATAGTTTAATTTTGTTTTAATATTATTTATATTTTTGTTTAATTATTTGAAAAGTTATCCATAAAAGTTATTATTTATATTACCATTATGTTAAATGGAAATATGAATTTAAAAATATTAGAATTCACTATATTAATTTGTTGTATTGCAGAAATTTGGCTCTAATGTTACTACCTCAAAAAGCACAACTATTTTAAGATCTGATCAACAGAGCTAGAACTTTGTTATAAAAGTAAAATTTTAACTTGTTAATCTTTAGGACTGTTTTAAAATATTTAATTGTTTAAACAAAGTGTAATCATCATTACACATTTTATACAACCATACATAGTATTTAAATGAATGATCTTTATACAAACAGAAAAATCTCAAAATTTGGTCCCAATATAGCTCATTTCGAAAAAAATCACATAGGTGTGTTTGCTTGTTAAATGATGATGGTGGTGGTGGTGGTGATGACGACAATGACAACAACATTTATATAGCACCTAGTACATTGTAAGCACTGTGCAAGTGCTTTACAAATATTACCTCATTTAATCCTCATAACAACTTTGCTAGGTGGATACTGTTCTTATCCCCATTTTACAGATGAAGAAACTGAGGGAAACAGAAGTTAAATGACTTTCCCAAGATTACACAGTTAGTTAAGTGTATGAATCTATATTTGAACTCAGGTTTCCTGATTCCAGGGACAGTTCTCTATCAACTACTGCTATCTATTTAGTGGCAGATCATGGCATTTTTATATTAAAGGAAATGAGATCACAAGAGGAAAATAAGTCCATAATAATACTGCATGAGTTGAAAGGCTTCACTTATCCCTGCTTTCCCTCCCCTCATTCCTAATATAAGGATATATTAATGTGGAATATTGGTACAATCAGAGTCAGGAATGTGCAATAAAGGGAGTTTCAGAGAGTTCAATACCATTTTCCCACCAAGATAAAATGTCTTAGGAATTTCTCAATGTTGATTGATATTAATATACTCACCATTTCCAGTTACATTTTGGTACCTTAAAACCAAACCAATTTAACTGACTTTTCACCAACTTTGGTATGTGACACCACTTCTTTTCCTGGAATTTACCCACCCATCTTCATAAAGAGAATAACCTGTATAGTGAGAATGACCTGCTGAAGCTTCACTACATCCTTATTTACCATCACTGCCAATATCATTCATGATACAGAAATATAACTCTAGTCTGAATAAGTTCCCTTGGGTATATAATTATAAGGTATTGCAGGCTATATATACCTAAATAAGCATTCTGTTTCACTGATCTAATTGCTTTAAGTGTCAGTCAACAGCAGTAGTAACTATAACCAAATGACATAGATCATGACCACTTGGTAAATTCACTATCCATTTTTATCACAGACTAGGGTCCTGGGGATTCAGAGGCCCAGGGTGGAATGAGAACAGGTTAATATTGTTTGGGTATTTTGTTTGAGACAATCAACATCCCATAGGAAAAGCAAATGGTTTACTTTTTTGGTAGTACAGATATAAGTGATTGTTAAGAAGTAGCAAAATCCTTCCCTTATCATGTCAATGAGCATTGCTTAGGTGTTGACTTCCCAATTTAACTTAATAATCATTTATTGAGCTAATTTAGAATATTGTCAATGTAGTACTTCAAACAATATATAAAATGATTGTATTAAAATTTGTACTGAAGTGTCAGATCTTATTGAAATAAATTTTGCTAAAAGTATCTTTACTTCAGTATATTTATGATCTCATCATTGTTTTCTGTTTATTATTATTATTAATCATAAAAGTATTTTATTATCTTCTAGTTACATGGAGAGATAGTTTTCAACATTACAGTTCCAAATATTTCTCCCTCCCTCCCTTCCCTAACCCTTCCCCAAGACAGCAAGCAATCTGATATACGTTATATATGTATAACCACATTACACATATTTCTGCATTAGTCATGATGTGAAAGAAGAATCAGAACTAAAGGGAAAAACCTTGAAAAAGAAAAAAGAAAAAAAAACATAGAAATAGTATGTTTCAATCTGCATCTAGATTCCACAGTTCTTCTTCTTTTCTGGATGTGGAGAGCATTTTCCATCATGAGTCCTTTGGAATTATCTTACTGCTGAGAAGAGTTAAGTCTATCACAGTTGATCATCACATAATGTTGTTGATACTGTGTACAATGTTCTCCTGGTTCTGGTGATCTCACTAAGAATCAGTTCATTTAAGTCCTTCTAGGTTTCTCTGAAATCTGTCTGCTCATTGTTTCTTATAGCACAATGGTATTCCATTACATTCATATATACAACTTGTTCAGCTATTCCCCAATTGATGGGCAGTTCTTCAATTTCCAATTCTAAAGAGCAGCCATAAATATTTTTGTACATGTGGGTCCTTTTCCCTTTTTTATGATCTCTTTGGGATAAAGACCTAATAGTGGTATTGCTGGGTCAAAGGGTATGCACAGCTTTATAGCCCTTTGGTCATAGTTCCAAATTGCTCTCCAGAATGGTTGGGTGATCTCATCATTGTGTACAGTTCTTTTGTTTTGTTTTGTTTTGTTTTTGTTTGTTTGGAGGGCAATGAGGGTTAAGTGACTTGCCCAGGGTCACACAGCTAGTAAGTGTCAAGTGTCTGAGGCTGGACTTGAACTCAGGTTTTCCTGAATCCAGGGCCGGTGCTCCATCCACTGCACCACCTAGCTGCCCCCTATAGTTCTTTTAATGGTGTAGATCAGAGGTGTCAAACATATTGCCCAAACCAGATAAAAAATCTAATTAGGAAATAATTAACAAAATAAATAAAAATATAATAAAACAGACTAGTGTGTAGTTTTCTAAATCAATATGCACTTGCAGTGATCCTTATGTGTGGTTTACTGG
The DNA here is from genome assembly GCF_019393635.1 of Dromiciops gliroides. Classification (NCBI taxonomy): domain Eukaryota; kingdom Metazoa; phylum Chordata; class Mammalia; order Microbiotheria; family Microbiotheriidae; genus Dromiciops; species Dromiciops gliroides. The sequence continues at coordinate 148,622,182 of NC_057863.1, forward strand.
ACCCAGTTCTTTTTGAGTCTGACACCACTGGAGGAGATTACAACTTTTCCCAGTTGTCTCTTCCTGTGTTATTTGTGTTGATATTCTCCAATTAGTCCTACATGGAGATCTACTTAAAATACTGAGATTGTTTCCACTCATAGATCCCTATGAATCTGAATATTGGTTTCTTTCTTTAACTAATACTTCCTATGCCTTCAAACCCATTCATTTTAGTCCTTTCCCTCTGATGTACCCTCTACTCCCCTCCCCCTCTATTTTTTCCTGTTCCTCTCCTCTCTTCCAACTGTTTTCTTCTTCTCCTTTTCCTTCCATTTTGCTCCATGAAACCTCTATTCCATTTTAATAAATTGCCTTTCATATTCAACTTATGCTCTCCCTCCCCATAAAAGTGCTTTTTATGTATTGTGTATTCACTTATATGTGTACATGTTATCGCCTTCCCCATACCTCCTCACCATAGAATATAAGTTCCTTAGCAAAGGGGCTATTTTTTTTTCAGTCTTTCTATACTCACACCTTAGGAGCCCTTAGGTCCCTCAACTGATGTTGGCTGCATTGTCGGAGTTGGGTGCCCTCTATAGCTATGAGAGTACTTCTTAGAGAAAATGACCACAGATAATATGAAAAATCAAGCCTTTGGCTTGAATTGCTAGAAGATATTTATGTTGAAAGCTATTTGGATAGTTCCAAAATTAAGGTGGAAATCTCATTTAGCAATCTGATCAAACATCTCATGTTTTGATAGTTTAAGTGTAATGACTATGATGTAATGTTTTATGTTTAAGCCTTTGTCAGTGCTTGTGTTCTTTTGTAAGGAATGAAATAGATAGCTGTTCAATATCTGACTTACATTCTACATTGAGTTTCTTTCTACTACTCCTTGGGATGCCATACACATGAATCAAACCTAAGCTTTAAGTAATTCTCCCTAGGGCACTACGGTGACCTATCTCTTTATGGGCTATCCTTTCTCAGAGCTAAACTTTGGTCTGCTCATATGGGTCCAAAACTAGGGGAGCCTTTAGAAGCAGAAGCAAAGTACCCCATGGCTCTTGGAAAACTTAAGGAGAGCAATCATCTTAATATGAGAGTGGTATGGTAAGGCTTCTTGGAGATCTGAGCTAGGTTTTTGTTTGTTTTGGTGAGGCAATTGGGGTTAAGTGACTTGCCTAGGGTCACACAGCTAGTAAGTGTTGAGTGTCTGAGAGCAGATTTAAATTCAGGTCCTCCTGATTCCAGGGACAGTGCTCTATCCACTGCATCACCTAGCTGCCCCCTAAGCTAGGTTTTAAAAGGAAATAAAAATTTCAGCAGTTGAGGCTGATTTGAGGAATGGGGATCCCCTAGGTGTGGCTAACAGTATGTGCAAGGCTGCAAAAGAAGCTGAATGACTAATAGACCTCGGTGAAGTCACTCATTTGTTCTGCCTCAGCTGTACAATCAGGGAGTTAGATTAGAGAACCCCTGAAGTTCCTTCTCATTATAAATCTGGGATCCTATTATTCTGATGTGATCTCACTGTAGAATTGTGAAGGAGAATAATGTAAAATAAGGTTGGGCATGCGGGTTAGACAGGAATTTTAGAGGATTTTAATCCTCAGTGAAGTTTTCTTTTAGCCTTTTATTCTATTAGCAAAAGGCACTTGAAGTTTTTAGCAGAGACATGCATGGTCAGTACTGTCTGTGCATCAAGAAGACTATTTTGGTATCTATGATGATGGATTGTCTGGAGAGGCAGGGATGAGACTTCAGGCAGGGAGACCAGTGCCATGGTGATTGTCCAGGTAAATGGTGATGAGAACCTGAATAGGGAAGTGTCAATATTTCTGTTTGGAAAGCCATGAATTTGTAAACACCCTGAAAACTATAAAACTTGTTTTAGGACAAATAAATCATTTCAGAACAATATGAAATCCTTCTATGTAGAGTGATGGATTTTTATATGTAATGAGAAGCAATAGATCTGCCATCTAGACTTCTGCACGTTGGGTAATTCAGTGCCATATGCTGTTTTCATTATCTAGCAGGAATGTCTTCTCCCCACTTCTTTCCCTCTCAACTGCCCCCCCCATGCTATTAGTCGACAGCATAGCTGGTGGAAGAATTAAAATAATTATCAATTACATTATCAACTAAGAGTGGGCTATATGCAGTTGCCTCCAAACAAGTGTTACCTTATTGAGGTTAGTTCTTGGTCTAATATTGTATAACATGATATATAAACGAATTGAGCAGTATAATTGCGAAGATTTTTATGAAGTTCATAAGCAGCACTAACTTGTGAAGGATTAATAAAACTTTATATAACAGGTAACTGGTCAATAAAAGCTTAGTCCTTAAGATTTTACGCAGCATTCTCTGCCCCTCCACCCCACTCCCTGCCCCCATGGTTAGTCAGGCTGCTTCTGAAGGTGCATAATAGAGGGCTCAGTTCTCCACTTTGGACTATGCATAAATATCCTATGATTATTTCCAATCTTCTTACTGTATGGTGAAGAGGGGCCTTTTGATTGGCTGCTGAGTTGAGGCTGAATGTTCACTGAAGTCCCCCACAATTCAACCTCTTTCTCTTTTTTCTTTTTGTTTGGTTGTATTTAAGTGGAGAGGATGAATTCTAGTGTGCCTCCACATGGGGGAGGGGCCTTGGGTCCCCTCTCTCATTTAAGTGCCTTCATGAAACACGATGAGCATATGGCCTCAGAGATAAACCTGTGTCTGGGATGGAACCAGCTCCTTTTTAAATTTTAAAATTTTTAAAATTTTTTCAGGGCAATGAGGGTTAAGTGAGTTGCCCAAGGTCACACAGCTAGTATCAAGTGTCTGTGGCCATATTTGAACTCAGGTCCTCCTAAATCCAGGGCCAGTGCTTTATCCACTGCACCACCTAGCTGCCCCTATACCTTCTTTTCTTTTCTTTTTTTGCAGGGCAATGAGGGTTAAGTAACTTGCCCGGGGTCACACAGCTAGTAAGTGTCAAGTGTCTGCAGCCATATTTGAACTCAGGTCCTCCTAAATCCAGGGCCAGTGCTTTATCCACTGCACCACCTAGCTGCCCCTATACCTTCTTTTCTTTTCTTTTTTTGCAGGGCAATGAGGGTTAAGTAACTTGCCCGGGGTCACACAGCTAGTAAGTGTCAAGTGTCTGCAGCCATATTTGAACTCAGGTCCTCCTAAATCCAGGGCCAGTGCTTTATCCACTGCACCACCTAGCTGCCCCTATACCTTCTTTTCTTTGGTACAGGGACTTATTGCATCTGTAATTGGAATCTATTCCAGAGTTTGCAGGTGGCTAAGCAGTAGTGAAATAGCAGGACATCCTGGAAGGGAAACTTGCAGGATCTAGTAGATCAGTGAATTAACCCATTAGCTGAGACTCACCTACTGTCCTATAGCAAGGGAACATGCATCTCCTGTGCCACATTTGAAAGTGAGCTTGGCGTGGCAAATGTTTTGTAGCAATTATTCTCAGGGTCTGTAGTAGAGGGGAAAGCTGGGTGTCTCCACTGTAGGGAAGTGATTTTGTACTTTAATTTGTGCTTTATTTTTTCTGTAAACATCCTTTTTTTTGTGAGGCAGTTGGGGTTAAGGGACTTGCCCAGGGTCACACAGCTGCTAGTAAGTGTTAAGTGTCTGAGGTCGGATTTGAGCTCAGGTACTCCTGACTCCAGGGCCGATGCTCTATCCACTGCACCACCTAGCTGCCCCATGTAAACATCCTTTTTAAAAAGCTAATTGATTGTAATTGGTTAAATGACATTGGGGTGTTAATCACTAGGTCAATCAGTACTATGGGGGAAGATACTGGAAAATGAATTTTGGAAGAATATGCCACATTGGAAGCTTAAGGCAATGACATTAGAAAGATGCCCCAATTCCCTAGAACTTTGACAAAGATCACTAGCTGGCCTCCATGTCACTACTTGCTAGTGTAAGTAGGAGTTAAGTTACCTTTACTCCTTTGGGGTTTATATGGCCTACATTAAAAATTTTAGATTAAAAATCAACATGATTAAGAAAATTGTTTTAAATGACTGAAAAGACAAAAAGTTCAGCAAGGTCAACTAAAATCTACTCTCTTTGAAAAGGAAAACTAAATGCCCATGATTTTCATTCAATATAGGTGGTCTCTTTATGAATAGAGATTGCAGCTCCTTCATACTTTGTCAGTAGACAATTTTCGTAAGTTACTGTGGCTACCCTCTATCCAAAAACAAAAACAAAAATAAAACTAGTGATCAGTCACCCTGATGAGCCTGCTTGAGCTTAATTAAGTTGGTCCTCAGGCAACAAATATACAATCAACAAACAAACATATGTGTCCAGGCCTATACTCAAAGCCTTTGTAGATTGGTAAAAATTCATGGTGCTTTCTCATTTATAAAATATTTTCCTTATGACACGTCTGTGACACCCTTTCCCACCTCCTAAGCACTTTCTACCTCTTTCTCTGGAAATAGTAACAAAATCAATAATACAATTGCTTTGGGGAAGGGCGTGACAACTGAATGCCCTGATGGTTCTCCTCACTATCCCTGTGACACTTCAGAATAAAACTCCCTTACCCGACTACCACTTTCTTACTTCTCCTATTAGGATAATAAACTCTTTAGGGCAGAAATATGGTTTCACTCTTGAATTTGTATCTGAAGTGCCTAATAGAGGAGGATTTCCTAAGAAGTAACAACACCAGTGTAACCTCTCCAGGGACCTTAAGCTCAAGAGTTCAGGTCTACAGCATCCTAGAGAAATAATTCTGTATCCCTGAGTTCCTGGGCAGTGTCAGTCCCATAGGGAGAAGAAGATCACACATGCTCAGACCCCTTCTTTTAGTTTAAGGAATGAAAAGGGATAATATTCACAATATGGGGGTACAAAACCCTTGAATTTTCCCCTCTGCTATTATTGTGAAGTATTTGGACAGTGCAGGTCTGATGAGAAGGGGGTCACCTTAATAAGCAATCCCATTTTTGTTTCCCTTTTGGGAAATATCCACCCATATGGTACTTCCCCTAGGGCTTGGACTCCTCTAATAAGGAATACATATTCACTTAAAGCTACTGTGGAGGTTGTCTTTTGGTATCCTCAGGGGAAAAATGGAGGTATGAATACCTTATGCATTTGGTCTTTTCATATGATTTTATCATATCCAATATCTGTTTTTTGTTTTGAGGGGTTTTTTTTGTGAGGGCAATATGGGTTAAGCAACTTGTCCAGGGTCACACAGCTAGTAAGTGTCAAGTGTCTGAGGCCAGATTTGAACTCAGGTCCTCCTGAATCCAGGGCCATTGCTTAATCCACTGCTCCACCTAGCTGCCCATATCCTATTCGATATCTAACCAGTTTTGTATCTGTATACAGAAGACTGAACTGTGGGGGAGATACAGAGTTTAGATAAGATAATGGGCTATATGGGGTACTCAGAATATTTGCACTTCTGATATGAGGGCTTGCTGAGCCCTTTTCAGGGCTGCTCATCCATCTTTGATTTCTTCCTGATTCATCTGACCTGTGGCTCTAAGAAGCTGTAGAGTGTGCAGGAGCCACACTCTTGTGAAACCCATTTTAGCAGAAAGGCTAAACCAAGTTGATGGTAACTGACAAGTCTCAAACCCCTTGGTGAGTTAGGGGGATGTGTACCGCAAGCAGGAAGACTGCCCCTAGTGGAATGGGCAGATGAGAACAATTTATTCCAAGGGTCATGAAGGTGGTTAAAACAGGAGCTGTGAAAAACTTAGAGCTTGGTTAGCTATCAAAGATGCCAAGGACACCCACTACATCCCAGGCTATTGCCCGTCATCTTGACTTTTGTCTTGCCACTGGATTTAGATGATTCTGGAAGAGAGAGTGAAGCTGATGATTACTGCCATCAAGACATTTTGAACCTAGTAGGAGAATAAGATACCAATATAGCTTTAATAACAAATAATATGTGCATTTTTTTGGTACAGATCCACAATTTCATCAAATTGGGGAGCTTTTGTTGTCAAGATTCTTACTATATTGGCAATTTTTCTGTAACTAATAATCTTGGAGGTTGCTCCAATAATCCAGAGAGGACACTGAGTGGTTGAGACATGCTGATGGAAACACACCCAAAATGTCAGAGATAAGCTTTGAAACCAGGTCTTCCTGACTCCAAGGCTTAAAATAGATCCCCTTTGTCATATTGCCTCCTTGATAAAAGTGCTAGGAAGTTACAAAACAAAGTGCTTTGTGAGATATGGAAGGAAAGGTAATTACTAACTTGGTGAATCAGAGAATGCTTCTTGGAGAAGGCAGCATTTAAGTTGGGCCTTAAAGGATGGTTGAAAATTCAGGAGATACCTAGAAGACCAAGGGAGGCAAACTGGGAATCTCTGGTATAGGTGATGGCCTGTACAAAGACACAAAGGCATCAGAGAATTCTTCATGTTGGGGGCCAGAGAGTTTTCTGCTTTGACTAGAGTATAGAGGATGTTCAGGGGAGTAAGAAGAAAAATAATCTGGAAACATAGGATTCCATCAAGAAGAGTTATAGCAGCTACTGACAGTGACTAAGCTTTTTGGCACAGAGATATACAACAGAATGGGTGAAAAACAAACATTGCCTTTATTCAATACACAGTATAAATAGGTGGATTTAGATGGAGAAAGTTGAATATGTGTATCCTGATCACCAAATGGGGAAAGAAAATAGGCTTCCTGCACATCACCAACGTGGTATTCAAACACTGGGTAGAAAAGGGCTGAACAGCCTATATTTCCTTTGGCCATATGCTGGCAAGCTAGTGGCTATTGTGGATGCTATTGGTCAGAACAGGTCTTTGGTTAATGGGCCCTGCAGTAGTATGAGAAAAAAGACCATGCCTTTCAAATGTATGCAACTCACAGACTTAATTTTCAAATTGCCACATAGCACTTGTCAGGAACATATCTTGGCTATTTGGAAGAAAGAGAATATTAGTTCAAAATGAACAGCTATGAGATAGAACAACAAGATGGAAGCTACAGAAAGGAAAGCCAAGATGACAGATTTTGATCATTATAAAGTCATGAAGGCAAGGGAAATTAGAAACAAAGTTATCAAGCATGAAATGAAGACACTCCAAGAGTCATTTGCCCTAAAGGCAACTCCTAAAATGGAATCTGCCCAGAAGACAGCACCTGTCCCACAAGTCCTTGCCAATAAGATGTTCACTGGGAAGACCCTGGCCATGATCCTCTTCTTCCCCTAGCTCAAAAGGTGAAAAAGCCTTGAAGGCAAATAGCTCAAAGGCCAAAAAGAAGAAGAAGTTGCCAGAAATAAAATAAAATTTATCTTTAATGCTCAAAAGGATAATGCATGAGTTGACAGAATAAAAAGTTCAAGGTCTCTGGGTTAGTTTGTCTCTTCTTTGCTTATAATGTAACAAAAAGGATAGTACCCACGAAGGTCAAGACAGAAATATTTAGCTCCATATTGATACCAGCAGGAAGTAGTTACAGTTTATAAGCCTCAGAATGTTGGTCTACAGTAAAAGGTGAAGAGCAGGAGCTTTGATCCCATATTCAATGGAAAGAGTGATGTAAAATTTTTTTCAATGGGACAAGATGACAAATGACGAATTCTGCAGAGCTTGCAGATGTTTTGAAAATGCTCTATCATGGACAAAGATCCTGTAGCAAATTCTGTAGGTGATAATAGACAGACTGTCCAACCAACAGATTGCATTCCCAAGAGACCACAAAAATATTGAACTGGGAAGGAGAAAATATTACAAGATAAAGCAATAATCCTTCTATTAGGGCAAAGATAGAAATGTTGAAAAATGAGATAGAAATGGAGGTAAAAGATGGTGTTTGTTAATTTTGTACTTGCAGCTTGAGAACATGAATATTATAAGGTTTTTGGAGAGAATATTTACATGGTATGTACTCCTTGAGTAAGATCATTCAAATAAATCTAGGGTGTCTTGCACTTGAGAAGTACAGAGAAATTCTAACTAAGAAACTCTAAAACTATTCTATGTATGATATGACAAGAATTGAGACTAGCATGATGGTTTGGAGTATGAAAAAGGGTAAAATTTTATTTACATACTGAAGAAGAAATTGGTAACATCTATAATAGAATTTTTGAAATGAATGATGACTTGTGCAAAGTCTCAGACTTAGCAGAGTTGGGACCAGAATCAGATATTCTGACCCCCAAGCAGTGATTTTAGAAATTTTTTGTGGATTAGATTAAGCTTTCCACACCACTTGTCCAGCTTTATTATTCTATAGAACATCCAGGTTAATTATCATGCTTACATTACCACCTTATGGAAATGTCCCTATATTTTCTGGTGCTGTTACGGCATTGATTTAATTGCTACCTGTTAACATCATGGTACTGTTGTACATAAACAAAAAAGAAAAATCAATTTAGGAAAATAGTTTGGTCCATATGTTATTTCAGATTTACATGTAGTCCTATTACTGAAATTCAGTAAAACAATATGTAATATTGGTGACAAAACTCAGGTTTAAAAAAATAAGGACATATTATTGGCATTCTAGAAACACTGCAGATTGTACTTGCATATTTAAATACATACCTAATCCCACCCAGGTGTTTTTAATTATTTAAATATATAATAGTTACTTGCCTTTTTATAAACTTTTTTTTACCACTAAGTATTAACTATTAAAATTTGACTGCACACATAAATAATTTCATAACCCATTTATATTTAATTATTTCTTTTTAATTTTCACGTATGCATAACCAGGGCATAATTTTACAAACTTAGCTTTGGATGAGTTCTTTTTTTCTATCCATGTCACATGGTAGATTTATTTAAGTGGATAACTATGCAAATTTTAGTCTTCTCTCAAATACCACTTCATCAAGAGGAAAGCTCCATTAAACTTTTCTATTATAATAACATTTCATCAAACTATATCTAAAACATGAATTTCATTAAATGAGATAATATAGGTGAAGTACCTTGCAAACCTTAAAGTGCTATAGGTTAGCTATCATTATTATTATCCTGAAGTGTGGCTTGTTTTTGCTTCAATTCTCTGTCAAATGGCAAATTAATGTGGGTGCTCAGTTTAAATTCAAGGTCTGTAAGAGAATTTTTGTCCAAGGATTCCCCTTAAAGCTCATATCCCTCAATAACACTATGAAATACATTGTATAGCCCTGGAGTTTTTTGTTTATCTTTTGTCCATACAGCCCACAGCAGGATCTAAGCTCCTTAAGGATAGGATAGGTTCATATTTTTGGTCTTTCTTCTCTCAAGGTTTAGCACAATGTTTGGCACACTGTGAGTGCTTATTAAATACTTACTTGAACTGAATCAATAAGATAGATTAGGGCTAGAGCACTGCACATTTCTACCAATTTTCCTGGATTATATTATCCATTTTTGTGGACTGCCTATGTCCAAGTCCATACAACTTGGAAAGGGAAGGGAATATCAAATATATAAAGGGCTGCTGTTAGATATGGAAAGCCAGATTAATAACATTAATGAATGAATGAAAAAAAGTGTCTTTACTGTGTGCAAAGTACTATACTAAATGCTAGGGGTACAAATGAAAAGATAAGACAAGGAGCTTACATTCAAATGGGGGAGACAACTCATATGGAAGGTTTTAACTACATGCTAGGTGGAAAGGTCCTATGGTCCTAGGGGGCAGAGGCAGCTTAGGTTTAAATCAATACCTCATACTGTACAACATGATAAGCTCCAAAGAGATATACAATCTAGATTTTTTTTTTACAAAGGTCATATCATAAACAAATGAGAGGAGTAAGGAATTATCTTTTGAACTTATGGATAGTGGAAGAGTACGTGATCATGTAAGGGCTAGAGAGGATCACAGAGGCTAAAATGTACAATATGATTACATAAAATTGAAAAGTTTGCACAAACAAAAACAATGCAGCTAAGAATAGAAAGGTAGATAACTGGGTAAAAATCTTTGCAACATGTTTCTCTGATAAGAATTTCATTTCTAAGATATATTCATGCATGTACATGTATGTACACACATGTCTGTGTATAGACACACCAATCAGTTCCATGTCATCTATGTGCTTTTCTAATTATTGGTGAATTCAAGAATTTTTCACATGATTCATGATAGTTTGGAATCCTTCCTTTGAAAATTGTTTATGTACCATTTACTTATTAGGGAATGATTCTCACTTATAAATTTGAATCAGTTTCATATATATATATTTTGCACATAATGTCTCTATTAGACAAATTTGTTGAAATTTTTTTACCCAGTTACCTGTTTTCCTTCTAATTTTTACATTAGACTTGTTTAGACAAAAATTTTTTAATTTTATGTGACTTTTTTTTCTTACATGGCCAATGAAGAATATTTTTCCTTCACTGCATATTTATTACAACATAGGTAGGAGGAAGAGAAAATATATTTGTTAATTGAAAAAATAAATAAAAACACTGCTAATCTATTTAATTTTTAATTACAGAAAAGCATTTGGCTTGATACAGTAAAGCCCAGTCTTGTAAGCTTTCCAACAAAAATGTTTTTTTTTCTGTGGATATTTGAATGTCATACAAGATTCCTTTCATGCAAGAGATACCTTGGTCAATCTTTCCTTGATTATTAATATCAAATATTGCATCAAATAAGGAGATATATTCCTTGCAAAGGTATTCATCACTATCATGCCAAATAAGATAGGGATTCCTGATTGATTATGAAGTAATCTGGATTCTCCCTTTTGTAGATAAGATTATTCTGATTAGCTTCATAATACTATAGAGACTACTCAGTAAGATCCATAGCTGTAAGTGATCTAACAGTCCCCAAAAGAAAAACCATTAGTATAGGATAACGAATACCTATAGCTGTAAGAGTTCTAACAGTCTCCAAAAGAAAAACCAATAGTATAGAATAACGAATACCTATCTTGAAGATTATAGCATGTCATTGGATGATTGTCTATGAATCCTGTATTGAAGATCAAACTAGAGGAATGATTTTGCCCCACAATTGAAAAGGCAGAGAAACGTAGGATAGGATACATTTGAGAAATAGTACTGTTTTCAGTGATCTCAAGCTGCATTCTGAAACAAAAATCCTTCTATTATCTTCTTTTAACTTCAGAACAGCCTTGTGAAGTATTACAGATATAATTACCCCCATTTTACAGATGAGAAAACTGAGTTTTATAATGGTCAAGAGACTGGACCATAATTACATAGTGAGTGTGAAAGTTGGGAGCTGAACCTATCTACAAACTCCAAATTCAGAACTCTTTCTGCTACATCTTGATGCCTTTCTTGGGAGCTCCTTGAGGGCAGGAATACTCTCATGGAACACATAGTAGGTACCAAATAAATGTTTGTTGCTTGATTATTATAAATAGAACTCAAATGTATTTTTAATATGATACAGTACACCAAGATCTCTCTTTAGCTAAAGAAAATACTACATCATTATATAGTACATAATTATTTTAAAATGCAAATTCACAATCATATACCTTAAAAATAAGTGCTTTTCCTATAATGCCAAAACTTTACTGTTCATTCTTTGATGTTTGCCTAGTTAGAACAAACAGCATATTATTCATTTTTATTATTACTCTGAAAACATTTGAAACATTCTTCTTTATGAGAACTATGAGATTTATTCAAATTCTAGGCAAGACTTTTTCATGAATGGCCAAAAAATTGTACACTATATTTTAAATAATTAAGTTAATGATATTTTTTCTTTAATACAATTGCTGTTTAAGTGATTTTGTTTCTTTTGTAAATTATTGAAACTAGCTTGGTATTGCCACATCTGAACAGTTGGTGGCTCCAATGCTTTGCAACTACCCTGTAAGTCTGATGGTTAAACAAAAGAACTTCTTTTTGAGTACACTAAATTACAAAGAAAATCTCATTTGGGAGAACATGTTGAATATTATCAGCAATTAAACATTGACTTGGAGTTAAAATTTTAAAATAATAAGCTTGTTCTAAACATATGATTTTTATATATAGGTTGTATGCTATTCACAGAAGAAAACTTTAATAAAAAATAAGCTACAAAGTATCCTCACTTTGTAGAAAAAATGAATTAGCAAAATTACCTATAAATTTCTGTAAAGGAAACTGTTAAGTGAAGTCTATTTTTATGTTGATTCTTACTGTAAAAAACATGTTCTCAGAGGGCAAATCTCTCAAGATACTTAGTAAGAAAACTTTTGATAAACAAAAGTGTTAATATAGTGGTGAGGCTGTGACAGAGTGTGGTGTAAGAGGCTCATGGTACAGTGGAAAGAGCACCAAATTTGGAGTTAGAGGTTCAAAGCCTGGCTCTATCACTAACTCTACCACTAACCACATAATAATAATAACTGACTCTGGGCAGGTAACTTCATCTCTCCAGGGCTGTTTTGCTCATATATAAACTGAGAGAGTTAGACTACATGATATCTGATTTTTTTTTTAGATGATATCCCTTCTAGCTCTAAATCTATGATTCCAGAGGTATTGTTTCTGACGTACTCTTAGAATTTAAGATTACTTTTCTGTTGGAAATTTTCCTTGTGGAATCACTGTTTCCTTGTGACCATTAGGCAGCCCACATCCATGCTTGGGAATTCCCTAGAAATTAACTTCCTGTCTCCTTTTGTCTACTATCTACAAAATCTGATTGAACAAGGTTGCTCCTGTGTTGACATCTTCAAGACATGAAAGCTTTAGTGTTTGTCCTTTGAGTAAGTCTCTTAAGACCCCTTTTGTTTCCTGGGTATTAATGCCACATGGGGAGAAGAGATGGTAGGAGGAAAGGGGAGTTGTTGGGGAGAGGTAGAGAGAAGTTATCCATCAGAACCAATTCGAGAAGATAACCTTTGTAAGACATCCACAAATAAATAAAACTGCTGGTGTCTATCTCCCGTTGCGTTGAAGGTATGAGAAATGGAGGCAGAATGGATTTGATAGACAAGCTCTAGTTTCTGGAAGTATGGGAGGTGATTGCTTTAGGAAATGGATGGTGGGAATGCTTGTTGCCTTAATTTCTTATTATTTATACCTTTTTCTCTTTTAAATAAATGTTCTTTGCTTTACTTTGAAGTCATGTGTTTTATTTAGTCTTGGGCAGATATTCAGGATAGGAGGCAGCTAGGTGGCTCAGTGGATAGAGTGCTAGATCTGGAGTCAAGAAGACTTCTGAGTTAAAATCTGGACTCGGGGGCAGCTAGGTGGCGCAGTGGATAGAGCACCGGCCCTGGAGTCAGGAGTACCTGAGTTCAAATCTGGCCTCAGACACTTGACACTTACTAGCTGTGTGACCCTGGGCAAGTCACTTAACCCCCATTGCCCCCTCCTCCCCACCAAAAATCTGGACTCAGATGCTTACTAGCTGTGAGACTTTGGGCAAGTCACTTAACCTCTAGTTTGCTTTAATCTAGTGGAAAAGGAAATGGCAAACCATTCCAGTATCTTTCCCAAGAAAATCCCATGTACTGTATGGCACACGGGGTCATGAAGAGTTGGACATGACTGAATGGTTGAACAACAAACAACAAAATACTCAGGGTAATGGAGCAGTTAGAGTACTCGACCTTGACCTTAACAAAAGACTTTGGTTCAAATCTGGCCTCAGACATCTATTAGCTGTGTGACTCTTGGGTAATTTACTTAACTTCTTCCTGCCTCAGTTTCCTCCTCTATAAAATGGGGATAATAATAATGCTTACATCTCAGGGTTGTTGTGAGAGTAAAATGAGATAATATTTGTAAAGCACTTTGCAAACTTTAAAGTGCCATATAAAATGTTAGCTATCATGATGACTATGGTTATTATTGCTGTTTGAATTGAATTATTGCCCTTTGAGTATTATGGATGTCAGAGTAGCCAGCAGGAAATTATGTTTAGGTAACCCTGGGTGCAACATTATATATGTGTGCATTTATAAATATATATTATATATATATATACACACACATACATATATTTGTGTATATATAGGAACACATACATATCTATACACATATGTGTAGATATAGATCTTGTTCTGTAACTGTGATTTCATTAACATGGAGATCTGTTGCGATCCCTCCCTCTATGCAAACTGGCAATTAATCTGTAATTTGCTGTATAAAAATTATTTAAGGCACTGAGAATTTGTGACTAGTTCACTGACACACAGTTCTTATGTGTCAAAAAACAGTACTTGATTTCCAGTCTTCCTGTTTTCTCAGCCAGCTTGTTATCCACTATTCTATGCTTCTTACTCTATAAAATAATTTTATTTTATTTTTTAAAGATTTTTTTTTTTAGTGAGGCAATTGGGGTTGACTTGCCCAGGGTCACACAGCTAGTAAGTGTTAAGTGTCTGAGGCCGGATTTGAACTCAGGTACTCCTGAGTCCAGGGCCGGTGCTCTATCCACTGCGCCACCTAGCTACCCCAAATAATTTTATTAAATGCAAACTTCACCAGATTGAAAAATCAGACTTTTCTATTGTAATGTGGATAAATTCAGAGGGAATTGTTCCTAATTTAAATAGGTAACCTAAAAATGCATATAATTCTAGGTCAATCTTTCTCAGACTGAAGGGCTGGTGCAACAGAATGTAGGAAAAAGTTGTGAGAGATCATGGAGACCAGAGGTCTGAGCAGCTGGTTGTTAACAGGTGGTTGGTTGTTAGAGCAAATGGAGTGAATTGGACTCTTTTCCTTTCTGGCTCTTTCTCCAGGATTCTATCCTTCTCAATTTGCAAGATCAGTGTTAGGGCCAAGAGAAAAACAGAATGTGCCTATTTTTATATTGGAGGGGATAAATTCATTCAAAAAATTTTTTTGACTTCCAGTAGCATGCAAGGCCTCACATCAAGATACTTGTAGCCCTCAGAGAGGTCATGAAATTTTTTGAAAAGGTCGAGAATAAACCCATTGCAGGATGTGGTCCTGACAAGTTGGCTATACCTGATTACTTAACTTCATGGAATATCTGAATATTTTTCTATCCCTAATCTGAAAAATGTAAAACTGGTTCACATTTAGAAGAAGAGAAGGAGAGGGAGAAGGAGAAGGAGAAGGAGGAGAAGGAGAAGGAGAAGGAGAAGGAGAAAGAAGGAGGAGGAGGAGAAAGAGAATGAGAGGGAGGGGAGGGGAAGGGGAAGAAGAGGGGGAAGGGAGGGGGAAGGGAAAGGATCAAGCACATCTGGTAAAAACAAGCCAGATACACTGTGGCTACACTCTAATTCAGGGATAACTATCTAGGGAAGAAAAGGAAACAAAAGGCTACATGTCAGTAGTGATTCTGAATAATACTACTAGAAAGACATTTCAGGGTAATGATTAGCAGCTGGAATTTTTAGTTGGCAAGTACATACCATCTGTAACCACAGCTGTTAGATCTGCAGTTGGACAAGGGAAATCAAAGGGGAAAAGAAACAAAACAAAATAAATCTAGATACAAGGAAAAAGAAAAAAAGAGAAATTGTTTAAGGTATTATGCTAAATTAGTAAGGATTATACATACTAAGAACATGTCTTCATTTTCACAAAAGCAAAGAATTTGAGACTTTGGAAGGGACTATGTAGTCCAACCCATAAACAAAGAAATCCCTACTATAACATTTCCAGCAAATGATTGTCCAGCCTCTGATTGAAGACCTCCAAGGAGAGGGAACAGAACACTTCTTGAAGCAAGCCATTCCATGTTTGGAGAGCTCTATTGTTAGGAAGGTTTTTTTGAAGTGAAGTCTAAATCTGTCTCTTTGCAACTAACACTCAGTGTTCCTGGTTCTGCCCTTTGGGGATAAGCAGAATTCTTCACTCTACATAACTGTCCTTCAAAGTCCTTCAAATATTCATCAAGACTAGCATCTCTCCCCATTGCCCCTCCCCCCAACAATTCTTCTTTTCTCTGGGATAAACCTGCCCAGTTCTTTCAACTAAAGATCCTCCTATGTCATGAACTCAGTGCCCAATACTATCCTGATTACCTTACTCTGAATATTTTCCAGCTTACCAGTGTCCTTCTTAAACTCTGGTAGCAAGAATTGAACATAGTCTTCCATATGCTGTTTGACAAGGACAGGATACAGTGAGCTTATCACCCCCTTATTCTGAGAAGCTATAACTCTCTAACAAGATCAAATTAGCTTTTTTCAATCAATCAATAAACATTTATTAAGAATTTACTACGTGCTAGGCACTGTGCTTAAGTGCCTAGAATACAAAAAGAGGCAAAAGACAGTCTGTGCCCTCAAAGAGCTTCCATTCTAATTTTTTTTGCTACGTTTTCACATTGCTAGCTTCTATTGATCTTGCAGTCCTCTCAAATCTTTCTTAGAATGGCCCCTGTCTATATATGTTTTTTCCCATCTTATATCTATGGAGTTAATATTTATGCCCAAATATAAGATTTTACATTTAAACAACCAAATTTGACTTTATTAATTTCAGCCCAATGCTCTAAGAACCTGTAAAGGTCCTTTTGGATTCTTACTCTATTATCCAATAGGTTAGCTATTCCTCCCAGTGTTGTCAACTACAGATTGGATGAGGATACCATCTATGCCTTAATTCAAGTCATTGATGAATTGTTAAACATCACAAGGCAAAGTACTTATCTCTGGGATCCTACTGCAAATCTCCTATCACATTGATACTGAAGCATGAACTATTCTAAGAGTTTGGTCATCCAACCATTCCTGAAGCCAACTGATTGTATAATATCATCTAATGTATATCATATCTATCTTCAGTCAGTCAACTGGTATTTATTATATACACTATGTGTCTATGGGACATCAATTTTGAGATGTGTGATAGGCAGTTGGAGACTTGAGTCTGGAGATGAAGAGAGAAGTTAAGGCTGGATAAGTGGACCTGGAAATCATCAATTTAGAGATAATAATTTGATCCTTGGGAGCTGATAAGATCACCAAGTGAAATAGTATAGAGGGAGGAGAGAAGAGAGACCAACATAGACCTTTGTGGACAACCCACAGTTGGCAGATATGACCTAGAAGAAGATCCAGCAAAGAAGATTGAGAAGGAGTGGTCAAACAGGTAGGGAAAGAGTCAGTAGAGAGTTGTATTAAGGAAACTTAGAAGACAGGAACAAAGAGAAAAGGGTTATCAGCAATTTCAGAGGATGCTGAGAAGTGATACATACTATCAGCTACTATGATTTTTTTTTGGTGAGGCAATTGGGGTTAACTGACTTGCCCCGGGTCACACAGCTAGTAAGTGTTAAGTGTCTGAGGCAGGATTTGAACTCAGGTCCTCCTGAATCCAGGGCCAGTGCACTATCCACTGTGCAACCTAGCTGCCCCCAGCTACTATGATTATTAAAGGTTGCTAACTATATTTAGAGTTGGGAGATCTAGGTTTGAGTCCCATTGCTGATACTTGCTGGCTATGCATCTGTGGACAAGTTGTATAACTTCTGAGCCACCTATTTTCATATTTTTGCCACAAACTTCACAGGGTCATTGTGAGGGAAGAATCTGCAAAGTCCTTTGTAAACTTTAAATGATTTATATATGTAAGCTATTATTATGTATAGCATATAGGCAGCTAGGTGGCTCAGGGAACAGAGCACTGTGCCTGGAGTCAAGAAAACCTGAGTTCAAACCCGATCTCAGACACTTATTAACTCTGTGACCCTGGGCAAATCAGTTAACTTTTGCCTCAGTTTCCTCACCTGTAAAATGGGAATAATAGCATTTACTTCACAAGGTTATTGTGAGGATTAAGTGATATAATCATTGTAAAATACTTAGCATAGTGCCTGGCACATAGCAGATGCCACATAAATGTTAATTATTACTATTATTTTTATATAAAGCATAAACTAAATTTGCACATGTAAAAATCTCAAAGGCAACCAGCCACTAGAGTTTATAAAGTGGTGGTGGTGGTGGTGGTGGTGGTGGTATGTCATTGAAAGGGGGGAGGACATTACATGGTAAGATCTATATTGAAAAAATGATTTTAGCAGGTGCATGTAGGAGAGTGGAGAGAGACTTGAGGCTGGGAGAATCAATTAGTAGGCCATTCCAATTGTCTAGGCAAGAGATAATAAGAGACCAAACTCAGGTGGTGGCAATGTGGTTAGAGAGAAATGACAGGTGAGAGATAGAGAACATGGAAATAGAAGTCATAAAATTTGGCATCTCCTTGGATATGTAGGATAAGTGAAGGTGAAGAATGAGACTGAACAGGGAAGTTCTGAAGAGGTATGGACTTGTGGGGAAAGGAAGATTGACCCAGCAGATTATAATATACTCATTTCCTTCTCATTCTCAGGGATTCATTTTGTATCACCCAAAACAACAACACATCTGGAGGGGAAAGGGATAAGTACTTTCACAACTGTGGTTAAAGGGATAAATTTAAAGGGGATTGATCAGGAAGGAGTTCCCTGATGAATGTGATAAACTTTTACAGAGATAAACCTTTGTATGTAGTCTTTGTCCATACCTTTCCTCGAAGAGAGGACATGCCCACTGTTAAGAGGGAATTCTTCAATGACTTAAAAGCGTAAAAGCTGCAGAAAAGGAAGCTGCTGTTTTGGATATATTTGGGCTGCTAAGCAAAGACTGGTTGCTGAAGTAGACAGGGGCACTGTGATCCAGGGGCCACAGCATTTTAAAGTCTGTGATAGGAAATGGCAGACATACTCTGTCATGTACCTGAGACTGAGGAACATTGATATCAAAGATTTAAGAGTTAGAATACATATTGTATGGCCTGAGACTAAAAAACATTAATTGGTTAAAAAAGAAATTGAAAATTCTCAGAAAAAAAACATCCTGGCATTATAGCCCCGAATGATTCTATCAAAGAAGCAAAGAGCAAAGTGACTCATGAAAACAATGTGGCTTCCCAGTGTGGTTGATATATGCTAGTTATATCAGGACCCTTCATCTAGCTAAGGAGAGGAATCATACAACTAGAGATGGCTAGAATATTCATGGATATAGCACCCAAGTGCAAAGAAGTCAAAGAAATCCTATACATACTTAACCTTATCTGTTGTATTTATTATCAGAGTCTTTAAAGATCTGCTTGCCCCAAGAGTGGTATATTTACAAAAGATTTCTTCTGTCTGTGTATATTTCAACATAAAATAGCACAGACCCTAAAATCTGCAAACCATCCAGCTTTTTTCTGTACCAAACTGATCCTATAATATCATGTGCTGGTAGATGTTTAACAATTGGCTCTCTGGGAAAATGCATGCATGATGCAAGTTTAAATTTAATCTGCCTTATTAGTATTTTATCCATCACTTTTTTAAGTCTAGACAATCAAAAAAACAATAAATCAATGCCCTGATATGTAGTGTTTGTTGATTTTGGAGGAGTTAATGCTCACACTGAAAATTTAACAATTGACTTTCTATAGCTTGGCTGGAGGAGGTGGCTCCAGCACCACACTGACTTCTAGGAACTGTCACATATTGACTTGATTTTCCCAGATCAGACAAATATGGAAACACAGCAAGTGTCAGCAAAGAGGAATAGGAAGTCAGGTTTTCAAAGTGCATATATTAGAGACAAAAACAAGGCCAGGTAAAAATTAGACTGAGAAATTCCTGAAAGAAGAGTGTCAGGAAGGCTAAAACCCTATATAAGCCTGTGAAAAATTTGAGGGACAATGAAAAAAGGTTTTAGAATAGAATGTTGGGTTACATAAGAGAAGAATTAAAAACTTAGGATCCCTGTTTAGGATGTATGAGACAATGATAATGGTCTATGAAAAGGTAGAACTAATACTTAACTACTTTCACCACTTTTTTTCTGCCACTGTTTCACCAGCCATGATAGTGGGACTACTACCTCTGGAATGCATCAGCTTAATCCCCACCTTCATCATGTGAGAAAGTAGCAAACTTTAACTTTTATCTTGGATGTAGTTCATCTGGGTCAAGTGATCTGAACTTATTGAGGGTGGCCTTTTTTTTCCCTTTCAGTTTTCATGAAAAGTGGATGAACCTGAGTAAATGCATCTTGTGCTGAATACAATTTTTTAGATATTCAGATAGTGATTTTCATAATATATCAAAGAAGGAAAGATTTCATGGAATAGAAAGATCTTAGATAATATATTTCTTTTTTTTTTTTGCAGGGCAATGGGGGTTTTAAGTGACTTGCCCAGGGTCACACAGCTAGTAAGTGTCAAGAGTCTGAGGCCAGATTTGAACTCAGGTACTCCTGAATCCAGGGCCGGTGCTTTGTCCACTGCGCCACCTAGCCACCCCCGATAATATATTTCTTAAAAGAAATAACCAAGAATAAATCAGCCACTAACAACCAATATTCCTACTTTTCCATTCTTCTAACTCTATGAAAAATGTCTCTGAATTTGAGGGTATCCTTGATGAAAAAGGTAAGAAGGAAAAAGGCTTTTGAGGATGATTTTCAATACCATCTTTATTTATAAAATTAGCTAAGGGGTAGAAGCAAACATATTCTAGCATTATTGATTGTTAATTAAAAAAAATCTTGTCAGGGAAAGTTCAATATTAAAGGGTCCATCCACAAAATACTTTCCATGAACATTTTAGGATCAAACAAGACTTCTTGACAGATGTAACTATTGTCAATTCGACTCAACAAATATTTATTAAGTACCTTCAAGGTGCTCTGTTGTAGGCATTGGAGTTTTAGTAAAAGTGGTTATTGTATAAATGTGAATTTATGGAACCATAAGAATTTCTAGCAAATTTCTATAAAAATGTCTTCTAAGTTAGCAGCATATATGGTAAACCCTAATTCTATAATTTTCTAGTTGGTGTCCTGGATCCTCTTCACAGGCATAGTTTATATTTTTATTTGCTTATATTTTTACTATTCTATAATTTTTCGAGCCTAGATACACTGGATGGAAAGTATATATTTTAGGCATTTAACTGAAGGGATTCCAAATCCAGATAAATCATAAATTCTGACAAAACCTGGCTTGAGGATGGCAAAAAGTAAGGGCTGATCTGGTTAGCAACTGCTGCACAGACTGGAAGAATCAAAGGAAAGTTTGTCAAGACTGTGGTGAAAATACCAGGTGTTGGGAAGCACCCACACTAGGTATTTTGTAATAAAGTCAAATGGTTAATGGTCCCTTTTATGAGGGGTACTTGGCCTTATAGAAAAAACTCAAAAATCTATATAACAAAGAATGTGATGTTCCTGGTCACTAGTAATCCTTGTTTTCTTTTGCAGTTTGAATAAACATATTCCAAAGTTACATTTTAATAGAAAGCATCTTATTCATATTTGATGTATATAACTTTATTGAATCTGACCTTAGTGGGATCTCATTTAAGTCTGTTAATTTGGCCTTAAGGAATGGTTTGTATTAAAACCTCAGAGGAATTATATTTATTAACTATGAGCATTAAGGGGTACCTATATTAATAATGTCAAACTGAAATAGAAACTGGGAGGAGAGGTGACTAAACCATACATAAGGATGCCCACAGGCTGCTTATTGACTTAGAAAACCACATATTAATGTCAGCTATGTTCTATTATGTTTTATTTATTTTGTTAAATATTTACCATTGACATTTTAATCTGATGCCCAAGGGCCCTTGTGTGACACCTCTGAGTTAGGTGAAAAAAGATAAAATAGCAAGGATCAATGTGTTAGATATGAGGAGCAGAAATAAGAATGGTATAAGCCTAGCTACTGCTAATATGATTACAAGAGGAAGTATCATAATTAGTTTGAACTGAATAAAATATGTCTTCCTCACAGTATTCCTCTCCCTCATGATGACTAGCACCCCACACCTCACTTTGCCCAGTTGTTTTTGTTTCTGCTAGCCTGGACAGCCATGCCTCATCAGGTAAGACTCTCAGGGTCCCATTGCCATGGTGCTCTCTTCCACCACAATCCCTCGGGCACCCTACTTCCTCTCCAACTCCTGTGGGGTAATAGGGGACTCTAGAGTATAGGTCAACCACTCACACCAATAGTCATACTGTCCTTTTCACCATGATTGCTCTACTGTTACTGATACTAGCATTATGGTCCACTGCTTTCCACCCACTGTGGAACACTTCTTAGTTATAGCTTCATTAAGAAGAAACTACAAATCTACTCAGTATAAGTGAAAGGCCAAAAGAAACTCAAAGGGATCCTTAATCAAGATTATAGTGAAATCATCTAAAAATTAGAAAGGTCATTTATTACCCCATACTGGTATTTGGTGATAAAGTCAAATGTTAATGGCCTCTTTTTGATGAGGGTCACTGGAGTAGCAATCCATTCTTCCTGATATGTGATCCTCTTTTTTTTTTTTTTTAAGGTCCTAGGTTTGGTGTCTCAATCTTTTTTTTTTTTTTTTTTTTTTTTTTTTTTTTTTTAGTGAGGCAATGGGGGTTAAGTGACTTGCCCAGGGTCACACAGCTAGTAAGTGTCAAGTGTCTGAGGCCAGATTTGAACTCAGGTCCTCCTGAATCCAGGGCCGGTGCTTCATCCACTGCGCCACCTAGCCACCCCAGGTGTCTCAATCTTTAATAAACCTTCCTTTCCCTTGCATTTTGAATAAACTTATCCCCAAATTTCATTTTTATAGGAAGCATCCTAATCATATTTGCAATATAATCCTGTGTCAAATGAGGTTGCCTCTATTGTATGTTTCAATGATTCTTCAATAATTTTAAGATATGGATAGGCAATACTTTGTTACAAGAGAGGCTTTAAGGTGTCATCTTACTTTATACTAAATCAAAAGCATTTTTATAGCCAATAAAAAATGAGCATAGTGGGATATTGTATTCTTGACATTTTTCAGTCATTTGTGTGCTGGTAAGGATGTGGCCTACTGTGTAATATTGCTTATGAAAAAGCCTGTCTATTCTGTACTAATCCTATAATCCAGTATGCCTTGGATGCATGCTTATTATTTTCATAAACATTTTGTATAGATGAGAAAGTAGGCATATAGATTGGTAGTTGATGATGTTCTCCTATTGACTTTTTGAGGGGCATTAATAGGGCCCAAGATTTTTTTATCCCCGTTTTTGGTATATTCTCCTCCTTCAGCTAATTTAAGAATTAATTTCTCCATAACAATGGATTTCCTTATTCTATGACTCAGTTCCCCCATCCAGATAACATGGTAATAATTTTCCAGTAAGCTCTAGAGGAGTGTCGCTTAATCCCCTTGTAAGCATGTGATTCAAAAGATTCAAAGCATAAATAGGCTTATTTACAGATCAAAGAAAACAAACAGACTTTATATCAGGGCTCATAGGAAATTATGAGAAACAACTAAGACCAACCATTTCCCAGAAGCATCTATATTTGTTACATAAAGGTAAATGTATTGCAGTATAGAAACAAACGTTTTCTAATGCTTGCATTTAGGGAGAGAAAAGGTGGTTGGTCAATAGGGATCATAGGTTATGTCTATGACCTTTATATTAAGATTATTTACTTCATTGTATGAAAGCAGGAAACTGTCTTTTTTTGTTTGTTTTGTTTTTGTTTTTGTTTTTGTTTTTGTTTTTGTTTTTGTTTTTGTTTTTGTTTTTTGCCGGGCAATGAGGGTTAAGTAACTTGCCCAGGGTCACACAGCTAGTTAAGTGTCTGAGGCTGGATTTGAACTCAGGTCCTCCTGAATCCAAGGCCAGTGCTTTATCCACAGGAAACTGTCTTAAAGGAGTGAGTCATAGAGGTCCATATTTCCATTAGTCTATACTCCATTTCAGATATGTTTGGCTGATATACCTCCTCAAAAGGGTAGTGGCCCTGAGGAAAGCATAAACAAGTTCAACAGTCCCCAGGACCTGTATAGTCACTGCTTTTCTCTTGCATGTTGAATGGTGTTAAATATAACAGATGTGTTTGTGTTGGACAATACATTGTAGGGAGCTCTTTTCTTTGCCATTGAGAACTTTGAGCCCTCCAAACACTCCTTTGTTTCTATTCCTTCCTTGGATTCTGTGATCGAGAGTGTAAGGCACAAGGGAAATAGAGCTGGACTTGGAGTCAGAAAGAACTAGCTTTGATCCCTGCCTTTGACCCATACTGCCTATATGACTCTGAGGCAGTGATTTTAACCTCTAGACAATTCTCCAAGTAGTAGAGAAGGAGCTAATTTACATTAGTAAAGGCCTCTCCAGAGCTTCCCTGAACCAATGAAGTCACAGACATAGTCCCTATCTGTGAACATATTTCTGGTCTTGCTTTTGATTCTCTAATACTGGAATAAGGACCTTTTGAAAGTGCCATACAATCGTCATTTATTTACTGCAACTTAAGTTGTTATGGTTTAGAAATAGAATTTAAAGGTTAGAAACTCTTTTTATAACTAAATTATTTTGCATTTAAGACATTCTAAAGATTTTTTTTTTTTTGGTGAGGCGATTGGGGTTAAGTGACTTGGCCAGGGTCACACAGCTAGTACCAAGTGTCTGAGTCTGGATTTGAACTCGGGTCCTCCCAACTCCAGGGCCAGTGCTCTATCTACTGCGCCACCTAGCTGCCCCCCAGTCTAAAGATATTTAAGAAGCTCACATTAATATTCAATTAAAATGCAGATATTTAGCATGATCCTTTCCTTTACCTTACTGTTAGTAACACCTTTTCGCCTAAATTCTCTAGCTATATTGTGCCTCTTTATCCTTCACCAGAATCAGACTGCCACATTTGGGCATGTCTCTCTTACATTTTGAGAGACTTATAAAATTAAAAATCTTTTGGCCTTGGAAATAGTATGTTTTGGTATATTATACATAACAAAACAGAAGCAAAAAGTTTTATCCTTTAAAAAGTAGCACTTGAGAGGGCAACTAGGTGGCACAGTGGAAAGAGCACTGGCCCTGGATTCAGGAAGACCTGGGTTCAAATCCAGCCTCAGACACTTGACACTTGCTAGCTGTGTGACCCTGGGCAAGTCACTTAGCCCTCATTGCCCCACAAAAAAAGAAAAAAGAAACCAAAAGAAAAGAGAGACATTAATTAAAAAGTAGCACTTGTGTTTATTGGACACACACAATTAAAATGTACATTGATGACTTGGGAGGAATTTTACCTTAAAACAAAGATACCAATCTATCAGGTAACTGATTTAGCCTGATTCAGTATGGTATAGAATAACAGTCCCATGAGTCTTTGCAGAAGGAATTTTAACTTCAATAAAAACACCTAGCAAAATATGCACATGATAAAACATTTATAAAGAAAATATAAGAGGGTCATACTTATTTCCTAGGGCCTTATTTGAGTTTGTAGCCTGAACCAGATTGAAATGTAATTGGGAAACACAAAATAAATAAAAATGCAAGAAACCACAAATACTATAATTTAAAACTAAGTCAATATGTGGTCCATAAGGATCCTAATATATGGATTAGTGGCCCACATTTCTATGTGAGTTTGAAGCTACTGTAAATGTAGGGGAAATTGGGGATGGGGTGAAAGTATATTATTTGTATTTTGCTCATATTTCATGCATCATTCTATTAACTCCAGGGATTTAACAGTGTGAATGGTGCTAGCTGAGTGGGGTTGCTGTTCCCTTCTACAAGGAAGGATAGTAAAGTGGTCCTGGTAAGGAGAACCAAGCCTTCTATTCTCCTTTCTGGAGGGGAACAGCACCCTCACTTGGCTATCCACCAGTCTCAACTCACCCCGTTTCCCAGGAAGATAAGAGAAAATACTTACAAAGAAGTAGGAAGTAATTTATATCTATAGAAATTCAGTCTCTGCTTGAGGGATTTTTTGGGGGGGCTAGAGGAACTTCAAAGATCCTAGCACTGGATTCTAAACCATATGCTATAAATCTTGGGCAAATCACTGAACCAATATGAGCCTCTAGGCCTATTCCTGACTGGTATATACTCAGAGATTGACTAGTTCTCCTTACAGTTACTTTAAATTTTCCTATGCTGAAGGAAACTTACAGAGAGGTCTTCTAAAGCAAAGATGTCAAAATGCTGCCCACAGATTTCAGGGATCATCTTGGGTTCTAGTCCAATCTCATTTTACATATAAAGAAACTTAAACTCATATAGGTTAAAGTGACTTGACCATGGTCATAGAGGTAGCAAGTAGCAGAGTTGGGATTCTTAATCTAAAACCACTGATCTTTCTTCTACACAGGGAGGGTTTTTGGTTTTTGGTTTTTTGTTTTTTCCCCACTTATGGCTGGAGGCATCTGTGGTGGTTGGATGTAACAGAGTCTAAAGGCTGAAACCAGGAACCTAATGACCCTTGAGAAGAAATGTGACCACCCCAACAGCCCTCAACAAGTATATCCCATGATTGGGTTCCATTCCTGAGCTAACTTTTCACTTTCTCTAGTGGAAGATTAAAGGAGGATCTTTCTTCCTTAGATCACAATCTAAAAATTTTCGATTTTTTTGGTTGTTGTTCATATCTATAATATATCCATTTTCAACTATAATACAGCAAATAAGGCATTTTAAATGACAGAAACTATTTACTACATGTATAAATGAATCAGGATATAAGGTGTGTACAGAGAAGGGTAGTCACAGTCCCATCATCTCACATCATTAATCTTATCACATCACATCACTTATCTTAAAGCATTCTTTACTTTCTTCTAGGACCTTCCTCTTTCATTTCCAAATGGGCGGGCACCTTATAAAACCTGAGGTCGTGAGTCAATGTATGAAGAAAGACATCAGCTGCAGGATCATCTATTTTTTTGTGACTCCATGTACTTATGTTGGAAAGGAATCTCTGAGTCTTTGTCTGGTGACCAGTCCTTTGGGATTCATAAATCAGACTTTGAATTTTGAACTGTTATGTATTTGTCTTCCTTTGCCTGCTCAAAAGTAGCTAGGTGGGGCAACTAGGTGGCACAGTGGATAGAGCACTGGCCTTGGATTCAGGAGGACCTGAGTTCAAATCCGGCCTCAGACATTTGACACTTACTAGCTGTGTGACTCTGGGCAAGTCATTTAACCCTCATTGCCCTGCTCCCCCTCCCCCCCCCAATATATATATAAAAGTAGCTAGGTGACACAGTATGGACAGAGGGATTGGCCTGGAATCAGGAAGATCCAAGTTCAAATCTAGTCTTAGACACTTATTAGTTGTGTGCCTTAGGCAAGTCATCTAACCTCTACTTGACTCAGTTTCTTCATCTGAAATAATAACACTTACTTCCCATGATTGTTGTGAGGATAAAATGACATTATATTTGTAAAGCACTTAGCATAGTACCTGGTACATAGGAAATGTTTAATAAGTCTTCCCTCCTTCCCTCCCTCTTTTCTTCCTTCCTTCCTTTCCTGAAATGTGAGTTTCCTAGACCTCTTACATTCAAAGCAACTTCTATACTATCTAAGAACTTCCAGTATGAGATTGGTTTGGTATATGTTTTACTGTGAATTGTTCATTATTGCAGATATGTTAAAAATGTTTAAAATGTCCACAGTAGGATCTTTGTAAGTAATTCTTAGTGTCTCCCTGCCTGTGACATCTGTGGAGGAAAACAAGTCAGATGTGCATGCTGAAGACCCCACTACTCCCTACAACCCTACTGATCCTCATCTTTATTTATGAGGAGGATTAAGAACCCATGTGTGCTAAATCTAGAGTGTGACTTAGAAGACCAGCATTGTTCATTGAGCTCATTTCTCCTATTGAAGTAGCCTGAAGATCATCTTCCTTGTTGTGTCTTAGACTGCCTCTGTCCCCAGGTATATCTTGAATTACACTCAACATTGGATATTCTTGTGTGTATGTGTTTTGTTTTGTTTTGTTTTTTGCAGGGCAATGAGGATTAAGTGACTTGCCCAGGGTCCCACAGCTAGTAAGTGTCAAGTGTCTGAGGCTGCATTTGAACTCAGTTCCTCCTGCATTCAGGGCCAGTTCTTTATCCACTGTGCCACCTAGCTGCCCCCCAACACTGGCTATTCTTGATTGACCCTACCCACCCCTGGGTGTCTAATTTCTGGTTTCATTATCTTGTGTGAGTTAAACTGTGATCGTTATAAAGACCTATAGCTTTTTAGTGTCACTGACATATTTGCCTCTTTGACAACCTTTAAGTCCCAAAGCAACAGCAACAAAGTGGGCTGTCTCTTGACTCCAAATCCAGAGCACATTCTCCTATGCCAAAAGTATGTAGATAAAGAAGACCATAATGTTGAGAATTGAGCTTTGAATAGTAGTCATAATTAGAGGAAGAAGATAAACCAGCAGAAGAAGGATAGAAGGTTAGGGAGAAAGGAGGGAAACCAGATTAGTGTACTATCATGAGAGCTAATACAGGAGAAAACTTCAAGACAGGGAGAGTGGTTAATAATATCAAATGTAGCAAAGAGGTAAAGGAGAATGGGAAGAGAGAAAAGACTACTAGATTTTCAAAATGAAAAGGTAATTTGTGACTTTCAAGTTAGCTTTTCCACTCATGTATCCTTAAGTCTATTGACTGGGGATTAAGGAGGAAGTTAGTGGTGAAGAAATGGGTTCATAAGAAGCTTGGCAGTGAAAGTAGAGAAATAGGATATTAAGATTTAACTGAAGAATTATTCAAAGAAGGGGAAATCTATGAACAGTTTTCATCCTAGGGGTAGCAAGATAGTTCTCCTATAAACTTAGCATGTTTAGAGTTGGTTCATATGGATAGAGAATTGTTCTTTCCTCCCCTTTTCCAGCATGAGTGCTGTCATAGAGTAATAGCCCAAGAAGATTAATCAGAAATGGTCAAATGGAAAGACTCCCCTTTGCCTGGGAATGTGTGTTGATTATAAACAAAGAGAATTGGGCTGATTGTTAATTATATTACAACTACATTTGTAAAGTAATATCACATCTAGGAATAGTTATTATTGGGGTTTGTATACAGATCTTATAAATAAATGGCAAAGATGAAAGAGATGATAAAAGAAATCTTTAGATGAAACAATTAAAGATCAATTATGACAATGGCACATAATGTAGGGAGCTTCTGGAAGTACTTCCTTTTCATTAATCAAGAATAATTACCAATTATAAGGCTTAATCATTAGCAGAGTCTTTATACTTTGCATCTTGAAGAGTTGATGATAATTGGTCTCCATATTTAACTCCAAGTGCTCATTACACTTCTGGAGGAGTGACTAAGTTTTTTAAAAAAATGTTAGAGTTTTCTCCTTGTCTGTGACCTTGGACAACTCACTAAGCATTTCCTAATCTCAGTCTCAGAAGTTGAGGTACATTTTGTTTGCATTTTCTGACATATATATTTAAATTTCAGAAAATCATAGCATTTTAGAGTTGGAAAGGACCAGAAAGTCCATTTTTTTAGTCAAACATCTCATCTTATAAATGAGGAAAGTGATATTTGTGAAACAGAGCTAATTTTATTGTGTTCCCATATAATATCATTGCAGTTGTTTCTTTGAATAAATTCTTGATGCCAGCTTGATTTCTTGTCATTTACCTTTTAAAATAGAGAATGTGCAGCTAGAAATCAGTTTAAGTTGGCTTCCTTTCTGAAAAATTATCTCTTGAGCAAAAGATTGAAGAAACCATTCCCTAAATTATCTTCTTGCCCTCAATATTATCACCCTCCCTGAATTTATCAATATCTTTTGAATTTTGTATCAATAGTTAAGAATTATCATCATTATTATTATTTATGTTGAAAAAGAGAATGATTTAACTATTAATACAAAATTCAAAAACCTGAACCACTGGCTGCTCTTTCTTTATCTCACTTGGTATAACTTAATGAGGAAATATCATGCAAGATTAATGAATCATAGCATTTTATGGCCAAAACCCATAATCAGGTAACGGGTGTGTATTGCAACTAAAGAGAAAAATGGAACTTTATGCTTTTAACTCTTTGTTGATTTCTTGATTTGACAGGATATGTGACATTTGAAGATGTTGAACTCTTGAGTTAGTACTACTAGACAATTGTTTTTACTGCTCCTTTTTGTGAGTTAAAAATCATAATAATTGCTTCATACTTAAGAAGCTTGACAGTGAAAGGAAAGAAATAGAGTATTAGTTAAGAAATACAATATTAGTTGACAAAAATGGTCAAAAGTGCAAAATTAAATATTGACTAGATTTTAGGAAACAAACACTTTATTGTGTTTTTAATGGAATTGTAAATTACTCTTGTCGAGTTGTAAGTGTACAATTTTAAAACTTTGGCATTTTTGGGTAAGTACATGATAATTGCTATAAATAAAATATTTTAAATAAATTTTAATGAATGTGGACTATAAAGTATTATCATAAAACCTTCTCCCCTTTAAGCAATGGTTCTAGATTTCACTGAAGAGGTTCTGTTGTTTTCTTAGGCTCCATGCAATTGGTACAATGCCATCTGCAAACCATACCACCTTTAGGAAACCCTCATTTTCGGGATCCTTATTCAAGATACCTTTCAGGACAACAGGAGATACTTTGGCGAGCTTATATCTTTTTATTTCAATCTAATTTAAAGTTGATACTCAGGGGACATTTGGAAAGAAGTAATCATTGTAGTGGTAGTGGTATTTCTCAGAGTCTTGCATAACTTTAAGTATATGTGAGAGATGATTTCCCTAAGAATCATCATTGCTGTATTTTGCTCTGAGTCAAACACTTTCTTAAAAATGAACAGTAATCACAACAGGATATCATACTTGTGTTTTCCCTCAAGGACTTTACACTCTGATGGGAGAAGATAAACAAAAAGAAGCTGAAAAGGCTTCAGGGGTCAGGGGTGGGGGATAGGAGAGAAGACGCATGAAAGGAAAAGTCCACAGCAGTGCAACAGGGTGGGCAACAATGAGATGGCTAGCCTGGGTGCCAGTCTACATAAATAAAGGGTCTTGGAAGAACTCTGCATCATTATGTTCTCCAATCAGAAGGAGGGACCCCTAGGAGGGAGAATGAGGTCGGCTGCATCAAATTTCCTGCAGAAGCCTTTCTTGTGCTTTTTTCAAAGGCTATCCTTGATGCTTGCATATACTATTCTCATAAAGGCCTTGGTGAAATCCACAACAATAAGAAAAGTAATTCCTCTAACCATCCACATTAGACAAACAAGCTGTACAAGTAGTTGTCATCAAATTATTTCATGAAGATATGATATAAATATAAATACATATGTATATGACATAGCTTTGACAAGCACTGCAGATGGATAATAAGTTAGTGCTAGAATTGAATAGTGGGAAATCAGCTTGGAATTGTGTCTAGAAATTTTCTCAGTAATACCAATTTGCTCATCACTTAAAAAGGAATATCTCTTTTAATCAGTCAATCACTCAAACCACAGACATTTTTTTCAGGGCCTGTGCTAGGCATAGGAGATATAAATACAAGACTGACGCTGACCCTGGCCTCATGGAGGTTATACTCTACTAGGGAAGTAAATACAGGATGTATACAGAATAAATAATAAGTGATTGTTGAAGAGGCACTAACAAAAGGATGAATCAGAAAAGACCTCCTGAAAGAGGTGGCACTTAAGATGATTCTTGAAGAGAATTAGAATCTCTAGGAGGCAGAAATAAGGAGGAACAGCATTTCAAGCATGGAAGTATGCCTAAGAAAAGGAGATGGGAGGGGGGCAGCTAGATGGCGCAGTGGTTAAAGCACCGGCCCTGGATTCAGGAGTACCTGAGTTCAAATCCGGCCTCAGACACTTGACACTTACTAGCTGTGTGACCATGGGCAAGTCACTTAACCCCCATTGCCTAAAAAAAAAAAAAAAAAAAAAAAAAAAAAGGAGATGGGAGATAGAATGCCATTACTTATAGGGAAAAGCAAGTAGGACAGTTTGGCAGAAGCACAGAGTGCATAATGGAAGCAATGATAGGTTAGAATCAATTGCAAAGGACTTAAAATGCTAAAAAGAGGAGCTTATGTTTTGTCTTAGACACAATGGGGAGTCCTTGAAGCTTGTTGAGTTATGCTGGGATCATAGGATTATAAATCTAAAGCTGTAAGGGATTTTAGAAGATATTTAGTCCAACCCTCTTATTTTAGAGATGAGGAAACAGACCTAGGGAGGATAAGTGAATTGGCTTAGACCATATAGGTAGGGAGTGGCGGAGTGGTGGAATCAGGATTTGAACCAAGGATCCATTTGAACTCAGCCCCATGACTCCAAATTCAGAATTTGTGAGACCGTTCTATTACCAATATTATCCTGATGATTCTTTTTTTTTTTTTTTAGGGCAATGGGGGTTAAGTGACTTGCCCACAATCACACAGCTAGTAAGTGTCAAGTGTCTGAGGATGGTTTTGAACTCAGGTACTCCTGAATCCAGGGCTGGTGCTCTATCTACTATGCCATCTAGCTGCCCCTTTCTGATGATTGATTATTCTTTTTTTTTTTTTTTTTTTTTTTAGTGAGGCAGTTGGGGTTAAGTGACTTGCCCAGGGTCACAGAGCTAGTAAGTGTTAAGTGTCTGAGGTCAGATTTGAACTCAGGTACTCCTGACTCCAAGGCCAGTGCTCTATCCACTGCGCCATCTAGCTGCCCCGATTGATTATTCTTAATGCCTATTAATCTTAAAATTCCATAATTTCAGAAGAATCAAAATTATGAATAATTCAAGGGACAATATTACAGATATAAGCAATGCTTTACAAGCTGGGTGTGGCTTATAAGGCAAAAGTAGATGAGCAGGCCATGTTGTTGTTGTTCAGTAGTATCTGAATCTTTGTGACCCCATTTGGGGTTTTCTTGCTAAAGATACTGGAGTTGTTTGCCATTTCCTTCTCCTGCTCGTTTTACAAGTGAGGAAACTGAAGCAAACAGGGTGAAGTGACCTGCCCACAGCTAGTAAGTGTTTGAAATTTGAATTCAGGTCTTCCTGACTCCAGGTTTAGAGCTTTTTAAACTATACCACCTAGCTGCCCGCAGGTCACATAGTGAGAATGGAATAACCTAAGCCATAAATTGTTGACCCAAATATACTATTAAACAACATTACACAACAGCTAGGTAGCACAGTGGATAGAGTGCCAGACCTGGAGTCGGAAAGACTCATCTTCTTGAGTTCAAATCTGGCCTCAGACATTTACTAGCTATGTAATCCTGGGCAAGACACTTAACCCCAGGTGCCTGTTTCCTCATCTGTAAAATGAGCTGGAGAAGAAAATGGCAAACCACTCCAGTATTTTTGCCAAGAAAACCCCAAATGAAGTCCAAAGAGTAGGACACGACTGAAAAACCACTAAACAGCAGCAGTAGCAACAACAACCATACTAAAAATAAAACCAAAACAATAGGGGAAGGCCTTCAGCATATTGGATATAGTCTCTGCATAGGATTTATGGAAAACCAAGGGCAAGAATTGAGATAGATGAGGAGAGGTGTAGGGGTTTTGTGATTTTTGTTGGCCACACAAACAAAATAATCCATTTTCCAAAAGTATAAAAGGAAAATGACTAGCTTTATTTAAACTCCAACAAACATAATTTAATGAAAGAAGAAAAAAAAACCCAATTGCTTAAATTATACCTGTAAGGTCTTAAATTCATCTGCAATGCAAATGTGATACAAATATCAATATATCTCCTGAAGTATTGACATATATAATTAAACAATTTTCTTTGCTAGGAAATTATTTTCATTATTGAATTATGCTTTATATGATATTGAAAATAGATCTTCTAGGGTTAATTTGTGCCAGAAATTTTATGCACAATTTAAAGTAAGAAATATTTGTAATATATTTATTGTACTTTGTTTCACACAACTTTGGTAATTTGAAGGATTTTTGGTTGTTTAGTCATTTGAGTTGTGTCTGATTCTTCATGAACCCAATTAGGAGTTTTCTTGGCAAAGATTTTTGAATGGTTTGCCATTTCTTTCTTCAGCTCATTTTACTGAGAAAACTGAGGCACACAGGGTTAAGTGACTTGCCCAGGGTCACACAGCTGGTAATGTCTAAGTCCAAATTTGAACTCAAGTAGATGAGTCTCCCTATCTCTAGGCCTGGCACTCTATCCAATGTGACACCTAACTGCCCCAAATTAAAGGATACATAATATATAAACATAGGTTAGGAGAGAATCCTTTGCAGAAACATTATTCTCTGAAACATTTAGGAAATAAAAGAATAATGAGTATTGGGATGACTGTTTAAAGCCCAGAGGGTGACTGTTAGATTGCTCCTATTTAATTAGCTTTACCTGTAGCAATAGAGGAGTACCCTCGTTCAAGAAATCCCCTTTAGATTTCCAGTACATATTTGCTTATATAAATAGCCCCCCCCCATCCTGTAATTTAAGAAGCTTTGCTATATCTGATAAAACTTCAAAGGCAAACCTCCTTGGAAGATCCCCCATCCCATTCCCGCCCGCCCCCCCAAAGGCATATACATTTAATAACAGATAAAATCCACCTGTAAACTTTTTACTTTATATGACACATTCCTTTATAAAGGATATTTTGCAAGTAATAGGCCAAAGAAGCATCCCACAAACAAAGGCCATGGTCAATCAAAAGAGAAAAAAATTCAAAGTGAAGACCTAGAAGTGGGGAGCAGAGATAGCTTCTCATCTTCTCAGCAATTAAAATTCTGGGAAGTCCAAAGAAAAGACTGAGAAGCATGGGAACAGAGACAGAATCACAGAAGAAAGCCTAAAAGGACAGAGATAGGCCAATCGGGTCTTGTTGTTTCCATTCATGTATGTTCTCTCTTTTGCTGCAGTGTGTGACTAGACAAGCCTTGGGGAGCCTTAAAAACCATGTATTAGGACCCAAAAGCTTTGTCTCATCCTGAGCACTACAGGTCAGCTGTGGAAAATGTATTGTTGTATGCATCACTAAAGAAAAATGGAACCAAGGACACGGGTGTGTGTGTGTGTGTGTGTGTGTGTGTGTGTGTGTGTGTGTGTGTGTGTGTGTACTGTGTTATTCCTCTGAAACCAACTATTGCTTGCCTTTTTCCCAGGAAACATAGACCAGTATTTAGTTATTTAGTTGCTAGACTCCCGTCTCCCCAGAACAACACACTACTACCATTTCCTCAACATCTACAAGCAGAATGAAACAGAAAAAGAACATGATTTGGAATCAGAGGACCTAGATTTCAATCTTTTTTTTATCCTATTAGTGGCTGAGAATTCTCCAGGCTTGTCACCTCATCTCTAAAATGAGGGTGCTGGTTTAGATGATCTCAAGTCCCTTCCATCTTACCAATGAAGCTAAAGGGGGACACTTTAAAATTCTGGTTTTTTTGTTTGTTTTTGGTGAGGCAGTTGGGGTTAAGTGACTTTCTCAAGGTCACACAGCTAGTAAGTGTCAAGTGTCTGAGGCTGGATTTGAACTCAGATCCTCCTGATTCCAAAGCTGGGGCTCTATCCACTTCACCACTTAGCTGCCCTGATACTTTAAAATACTAACAGTATCTCTGTGCCTTACTTTTAGAAAACTTTGTATTTAAAAATTCACTTAGGTATGTAATAAATTAATGCATAATTATTTTCATCACAGAAGAATTAGTCTTATGGTTCATTTTTCCTTTTGACTTTTAATTTTATTTGAGTCTACATCTCCATAATTGTTTTGTAAAATTTTAATAAGTTGTTTGATTCTTCAGTGAATTTTAAAAAATATGTTTAATAGAAGCCCTTTGTTTTTATATCCCAGTTAGTCAATAAACATTTGTTAAGATCATACTATGTGCCAGGCACTGTGCTAAATTCTGGGGAAACAAAGAAAGGCAAGAGGAAGTCCCTTACCTCAAGGACCTTATAATCTAATGGAGTCAATAGTAAATGTAGCTTCTCTGTTCCCATGTATTAAATGTTGTAAAAGAAGTTTAATACTGAGTGGATAATTGTTTTGCAACATTAAAAACAACTTGTTTATTTATATTTGAACTTTTTCAATTAATATCTTGCTTTAACAACCATATTATCAATTCCCTGAGGGTAGGAACTATGGAATTCTTTTTAGCCCCAATACAGTTCCTAGCACGTAGTTGGTGCTCAAGAAAGCATTTTTAGCTTGATTTATTCCTTTTTCTGGGCTGACACACTCAGGATTATTCTGCCAACAGGCAGGTTGGTCCCAGGATTAGGAGACCTGAGTCTGTATCCTGCCTCAGACACCCATAGTAATGTGGTCATGGGCATTCCACTTAACTCTTCAGAACCTCTTTCCTTATCTCTAAAATGGGGGTGTAATAATACTTATACTACCTATTTCAAAGAATTAATGCAAATAAAATGCTTAAAGTGTTACATAAATTTGGACTGTTGTTTTGATTAATAATCTCTTCATTTTGCTTGTAGATGTTTTACTATTTTGGGGAGATGACTAATCAATTATCTTATGTAAAGAAAATCTTGGAAAAGTCAAAGAGGAGGAGAGCAAAGTCTTAATTAGTATTACCTTAATTTTGAAAGAATAATAGTAAGTAAAATTATTTGGATAAAAACTTACAAGCATAATTTAAAAATAATAAGAAGAAAATATGTTTGTTCATAAAATTGATGTTGTAACTTTTTTTTTCTTGTACATTTCTTATTATGTTCAAATCTTTTTGGGTCCTTGCATTGCTCAGTGCCTGTGCAAGGTAAATGAGGAGCCAGGGTGTTTGGTAAAGGTATTTCTGATAGGTGATGTGAGGCCAGGAATTTGATTTTACACTGCTGTTTCTGCCTCTTCCCCTTCAAAATGGGATGATGGAGAAAAGAGAATTCAAGTGATCAGGTCAGCAAATTGATTTCAATAACTGAATAAGCATTATTGTTCTCTCTGGAGATGTATATTTCAACCATTGCTCTGGAATGGCTTATAAACATGTACTGCCACTGATGGTAAAAGTGCTGTGTTTGATATTGAATGCAAAACCAATATCCTGTCCACCTGTGGCCATTACAAGTCCCGTGACACTTTAGAAAGAGTTAAAGGTATTAATCTATGTTCCCTGGCAAGATTCCAAGCTTAGGCTATAGGCCTTCTGAAACTCAAATTCCCTTTAAGTGGTATGCATTTTTTCATAAAAGTATTTTAATATTTTCCAGTTACATGTAAAGATAGTTTTCAACATTTGTTTTTATAAGATTTCTAGTTTCAAATTTTTCTCCCTCCCTCCCCTCTCTCCCCCATCCCCAAGACAGCAAGCAATCTGATATAGGTTATATATGTACAATCACATTAAACATATTTCTACATTAGTCATGCTGTCAAAGAAGGATAAGAGCAAAAAGGAAAAACCTCAAAAAAGGAAAACAAACAAAAAAAAGAAATAGTATGGTTCAATCTGCATCCATCATGAGTTCTTTGGAACTATCTTGGACCATTGTATTGCTGAGAAGAGTCAAGTCTATCACAGGTGATCAACACACAATGTTGTTGATACTGAGTACAATGTTCTCCTGGTTCTGCTCACCTCACTCAGCATCAGTTCATGCAAGTCCTTCCAGGTTTCTCTGAAATCTGCCTGCTCGTCATTTCTTACAGCACAATAGTATTCCATTACATTCATATAAGTGGTGTGAATTTTTTACATTTTACATTGTACTTTTAAACAGTTATATTTCACTCCATTCGTGTTAGCTTCAGTTCTGAATGAAAAGGAGTCTTCTCTCTCTCTCTTTCTCTCTCCTCTCCCTATCTATAGATATAGATGTGTGTATATATATGTGTGTGTGTGTGTGTGTGTGTATGTGTGTGTATATATATGTATATATATATATATATATATATTCAAGGCAATCAATAACATAAATGTTTGGATATTTTGTTCCTATCTATAGAAGTATTTTTGAGGAGTTTGAAATGGTATCATTGGTATGAGGATTTTCCAGTGTGAGATCTGCCTCTGCATCTCTAATTTATAATCTTAGAGAATTGTTTGGGGCAATGAGAACTTTAGTGCTTTGCCTATGTATAAATAGCTGGCATATGTGAGGGGCAGTACTTGAACTCATGTCTTCCCAGACTCTTAGGTCAGATCTCAGCATTATATGGTATTATCAAAAAATATATATTTATAAAAATAAATATACACAAAGTATAATATATACATATATAAAATGCATGTTAATATACATAAATCTATGTGTTTTATATATACCTATTTATTTTGAATGTCTTAATATTAATAGCTATCATATTAAATATGTTAGTCTTGATAAATAGTTAAATTAACTTTGCATCTCTTCCTTGTGCCATTTAACCTCAATTATATTCTCTTTGAAAAGGGGGTCTCTTGTTAAGAAAAAATGAGTCACAAAAAAAGCAAAAACTTAGGGGGCAGCTAGGTGGCACAGTGGATAAAGCACTGGCCCTGGAATCAGGAGGACGAGTTCAAATTTGACCTCTGACACTTGACACTTACTAGCTGTGTGCCCCTGGGCAAGTCACTTAATCTTCATTGAATTGTTCATCCCTTCTACCTATAATAGCTCTAGATCAACGGGTCAATTGTGTGGGACTTTCTCCTCATTAGTGGAGATTGATTACTCAGTGCCCTATGCTTGAATAAGGGAAGGGGTAGTGTTGCCAAGAGTGGGAGAGGAGTGAGATCCAGGCTCTTCTGTCTCTTCAGCTTCCTCTATCTTTTGGTTTCAAGAGAGAAGATGCTATGATTTCCAACCTCTGTCCAGGCAGGAAGGGAGAAAGGACTTTGGGAAGAAGCTGAAATGTTGAACTTTAATAATTTTTTTTATTCTCAGCTTCCTACACTAGAGACTTCCGGGAATTTCTACCTGAGTGAGATTTGAGATTTGGTGGAGCAGAGTTACCTTGCTCCCAATGGGAGAGTTACTTATATCTTTATTGTTTGGTAAAAAATATTCTTGTATGTACACTTTCTATGATTTGTTTTGCCATTGATGTGGATAGATTTCTTTTTTATTTGCTATGTGTATTTAATGTAGAACTGGTATTTTATGGGAAAGTAGTTAAGCCTTGAATATTAAGCTTTGGACACCCCTTTTCCATTAAGAAATAATTATTAGGAGTTTATCTTCAACCTTAAAGTTGCATTCCCTAGACTAAGGGAACACATAGATAAAATCCTAGCTCAGTACTCTTTCTCTCTGAGAAGAAAATGGCCAGTTTCTGGCCCCAACTTCTTGCTTCTTTCTCTTCATTGCAAGAATTAAAGTCTCCCTTGGGGAAAAGGGTAGGTGGGAAGGAGATGCTACAAAATAGAGACCTTCTTGCCATCCTACAAGCCTTACACACTTGACATCCCACATTACACTATTGTCTTATATTTTCCCTCCCTTTGGGGGCCAAAATCATATGAGATGGCTATAATTGGTGCCTCCACTTTATTTCTTCTCACTCTCTTCTTAATGCTCTACACTCTAACTTCCAAAGTCTTCATTCAACTGAAACTGCTCTCTTAAGTTACCAATGATTTCTTGCCAAATCTAATGGCCTTTTAGAATCCTTATCCTTCTTGACTTCTCTGCAGCCTTGAATACTCTCAATTACTTTCTTCTCATTAATGCTCTTTTCTTCAGGTTTTCATGACAGTATTCTCTCCTCCTACCTGTGCGACCTCTTTCTCAGTCTCCTTTGTTGGATCTTTATCCAGGTCATATCTGCTAATGATACATATCCTCCAAGGCTCTGTCCTGGGCCCTTTTTCTTCTCTACTATTTTTCTTGGTGTTCTCAGTTTCTATGGATCCTATCATCATTTATTTGTAAATATTTCTCAGGTCTATTTATCTAGCACTAACCTCTCTCCTGACTTAGTTTTGCATTTTTATCTTGAAGTGGTTGCCCTATATAGATATCTTTTTTGTGTGGGGGGGGGCAATGAGGGTTAAGTGACTTGCCCAGGGTCATGCTAATAAGTGTCAAGTGTCTGAGGTCAGATTCCTCAGGTCCTCCTGAGTCAGGCCACTGTGCCACCTAGCTGCCCCCTATAGATATCTTAAACTTAGCATGCCCCAAACTGAATTTATTATATTTCCTCAAATACCCCCTCTTCTTCCTAGCTTCCCTATTACTATCAAGGCAACCATGCTTCTAGTCACCTATACCCACAACTGAAGTATCATCTTCAACTGTTCACTCTTTCTCACCCATACTCTGATATTCAGTCTATTGCCAAGTCCTGTCAATGGAACCTTTCCAGCATGTCTCCTTGACACTGCCATTATCTTGGTGCAGCCCTTCATTAACTTACACTTGCATTATTTCCATAGCCTTCTGGTTGTCTTCTTGCCTCAAATCTCTCCCCATTCCAATCCACCCTCCATGCAGCTATCAAGATGGTCATCCTGAATCACAAGTTTGACCATGTCACCCTCCTATCCATTGAACTTCAGTGGCTCCCTATTGCCTCCAGGATTAAACATAAAAATCCTACATTTGGCTTTTAAAGCCCTTTATAACTTGCCCTTTGCTACCTTTTCAATATTATTATACCTTACTCTGCTCCATGTAGTACTCAATCCACCTTGCTGTTTCTGTTTCTGTTTCTGTTTAAAATGTCCATGCTGGATATTTTCATTGGTTATCTCCCATGCCTGGGATTGCACTCCCTCCTCATTTCTGCCTCCTGTCTCCCTTTGAGTTAACAAAAATCTCACCTTCTCCAAGAAGGCTTTCCTCTTCCCACTGAAAAATGGCATTCCCTCTGAGATTACCCCCAATATATACTGTACATCCCTTGTTTGTACATAATTGTTTGCATGTTAGATTGTGAGCTCCTTGAGGGCAGTTCTTGTTTTTGCCTTTCTTTGTATCCCCGGTGTTTATTACAATGCCTGGCACATAATCAGCATTTAATAAATAAAGTCTTGTTGACTTGAGAATTCTTATTCCAGCATTATATTCTATTTAGTGTTTTTTGAGGGGGGGGGAGGGGGAGAATAAGGTATGTTATCTGCAGTTTCATAGGTATATGGAGCTTCCAGTGATGAAATTCCCTTAACCAAAGCAGATCAGCAACTCTTCTGAAAGTTTAGTTTTAAAGAGCTGCCCAGGAGACTAAGTGATGAAGGACTTGCCAATGGAAACATAGCCAGTAATTGTCAGAGTTTCTTGAACTCAAATCTTACCTAGTGTGAGGCTAGCTCTAACCACTACACTGTGCATCTTTCTAATCAGTACTATATTTAATATAACATTTATATTCATGCTGTCACCCACATTAAATTGCAAGCTTTTTGAGGACACAGTTTTATTAGTTTTTGTGTTGCACGCCAGTGCCTAGCACAGAATGCTGCACTTAGTAAATGATTATTAAATGTT
Organism: Dromiciops gliroides; assembly: GCF_019393635.1. NCBI lineage: Eukaryota > Metazoa > Chordata > Mammalia > Microbiotheria > Microbiotheriidae > Dromiciops > Dromiciops gliroides. The sequence goes on from NC_057863.1 coordinate 148,663,299, forward strand.
GGTTGAAAAAAATGGATAAATTATTGCCACTTTGGAATCCTTTCAGAATACCATAGTATTTTTTTTAAATACTGGAACTGTATATAGACAGTTTTCTAATCCAACTTCCTTATTTTACAGTTGCAGAAACTGAGTCTTAAATGGATGATATGTTTAGGGTCATACAGGGAATGTGTCTAATCCCAGGACTGGGATTAGACTCTTGGTCCCCACATTCCAAATTCAGTGCATTTCTGTTACATCTTCATTCAAATAATAGCCACTTCAAAGACATATTTTAAAATTCCTATTATGATAGCAGTGAGTACTTTAAAAAAGGTAGATTCTCATCCACCCAAACATAAAAAATATACTATATATGATGTTTAAAATCACTAGCAAGGTACTACTATTAAGTACAAACTACTGCTGAGTGTTTTCTTGGGGACAGATCCCATCACAAGCAACTTGAACAGAATTTCAATGTAACGAGTATCTTGATAAACGAAGGAAAATCTCTTCGATCCAAGAGCCGTGTCTGATATCTCTTTAGAATTCTCTATTTTGCAGATCTTTTCTATAACATGCTTTTCGTTCATTTGTTTCCACAGAGAGGCTCTCCCTGAGCTTGGCCGGGGTGGGGGGGGGTGAGGGGTGGGAAAGGGGCAGCTCTGGCCAAACATGCTATGATGTCACACACAGGGATGGGCTTAGATCCCGAACAGTATCTTGAGGCTGGGGAAACAGGGCAGGGGTGGGGGTGGAAGTGGGGTGGGAGAGAAGAGGGCGGAGTTTCTCACTCCGAAGTAGGCGTGCGGGCGTTTCAGGTTTGCAGCTGGAAGCAGAGCCAGTGGCTCTGAGAGAGTGGAGGTGCTGAAGCTCTGGTTGCTGCAGCTGCCGCAGGAGCAGCAGGAGCAGCAGCAGCAGCAGCAGCGGTGACCACAGATACTCTCCCAGCCCTCAAGCAAATAAATGAAAACTCGCTTCCACTGTGTGATAGGAACCAGCTAGAGTCCCAGCTGGCAGCATCGGCCTCAGCAGTCATCCCAGGCAAAGGGTTCGCAGGTGGAATTAGTACACGAGTCTCCTCCCGCCCTCCTCACGAGTTTCCCCAGCAAAGATTCTCGGATTACTCTTTCTACGAGCCTAGACGGGTTTTCCCCCCTGGGGCTTCATTAGCGGGGTAAGGCAGGTGAGTCCGAAGAGGGCAGTGGGGGATAGTGTCCTTTTGCTGGGAGAAGCCAGGGTGCCTCGGCTCTTGCTCCTGTTGCTGGAATCACAATGGAAAGAGGACCCGTCTTGCGTTTGGACTTTCTCCTCCTCATCCTTTTGGTCCTTTTCCCCTGTGCGAGGGGCGATGATTTGCAGACCTGCGAAGAAGTTCGGAAACTTTTCCAGTTGCGGCATCTGGGACTTGTCAAAGGGCTGCCGGAAACCCCTCGGGCAGGTAAGGCGCGAGGTTGGGGTGGGGGGAGTGCGGTGCGGAAGGGAGATCAGTTAGGGTTGCGGGCTCAGTTGGAGCTGGCCGGGACGGAAGACGATATGGCTGCGGGTCGAGAGGCGTCCCGGGACTGCCTCTGCAGCCACTCAACCCAACCCCACGCCCGTAACAGTCCCTTCTTAGGAAGGGGGCTGCTGCAGGTGCCCGAAATTGGAAACCCTTGTAAAGCTCTGCCTGCATTTGTGGGCAAGAGCCCGGGGCCAGTCTCCGACGTGCCAGGTGCTCGTGCAGCCTCCTCGGACGGGAAAGGTATCCTTTTGCTCCCTGCACCTCGGCGACGGCTGCACTTGTGCATGCTGGGTGGTTGTTTCGGGCTCTGGCTCTGAGTACACGGGAATCGTGGCTTGGCTGCACTATCGCAGCGGATCGCGAATCGATAGGCAGGCGACTGGCAGGAGAAAGGCACAGGAGCCCGGCGCGCCTGTGCCCTGTGCGCCCTGTTGGACAGGCGTCCTGGTTGGAATTGAGGCAGAATTTCGCCTGCGTCCCCCTTCCTGCCTCTTTTCCGTGTCTCACAGGCAGGGATTGTCTCCTTGGTGCTCTCTGTTTTAGACAGAGAAAATGGGATTCATTCTTTCTCAAACTTAAATATTTAAATCATGGAAACCCCTGCTCTGGAGAATCTTGGAAAGAAAAGGGTTAAGGACAACTGGCACAATCCGAAATTTGGATCCAGATTTAAGTCGGTGGGAAGACACTGGTCCCGGATTGATAGTCGCCCCACTTGTGTGTGTGTGTGTGGGGGGGGAGCTAGGCGTTGTATTCCTTGTTTAACATCACAGCGACTATTAGCTAACCCCATTCTGGAAGCTACAGAGTAGTTTCTGAAGGTGAATTTTTTTAGCGTGTACATTCAGAGAAGAGAATAGGAGTGTATACTATGCCATAAAGAATAGATGGATCTATTTTAGGCAGAGGGGAAGTGAGAAGAGTTGGCTATCGCCAACTTCGATCATACTTAGTGTGAAGTCCTTCTGTCTTCAGGTCTATGCTGTGTAAGGGTCATTCACACGTGGCCTAGAAACATCAGTGCAGCAGGTTTTATCGGTGGTGTGAAGAACAAGCTCCTGGCATTTAGATACATCATGCACTCCTTTAGGTATGTCCATGAGACCAAAATAAAAAGAGAGAAAGGCAGGTATCCAGTAAAGGACTTTTAGACAGGTGCCTCAAATCTAAAAATTCTTTTCTGCTGGAATTGCCTAATGAGCTTACAATAGATACCTATGACCTTGAGCTTTACTTTGCTTATGTAGACTGACGCATGCTTGATTACCCTCATCTTGGGCTTGTGATGCATTGTAGCCCTGAAAGCAAACCAGGTCATTTGGGGACATAGAGGCCAAGTCAAGTTAATATAGATGACTTTCCCAGGACCACCTGTCAAGTGCAGGAATCCCTACTTGCTCCTTCTCTCTACCAGCCCCAGCACTTAACACCATTCTTTACTGCTCCTGTACCTTTTCCATTTTAATGTCTTGAAATTAGAGTTCTTCCTATAATTATTTTTCTTCATTTCTCTCTTAGTTGTCAATAAATACAGAGGCACAATAGCTTGCAGCACTAATAGGTTTTGCCAAAAAACAAAACAAAACAAAACAAAAAACCAACCAAACAAAAAAATACAAAACCCAAACCCCCAAAACATGGTGGCTACGGGTAGTGTATTAGGGGGATCAGTGACCATTATATACCCACCTCTCAAGCCTCGATTCTTCCCCACACCTTGTTCCTTTTGTGAACCACAAGAAATTAGAGGATTAAGTTCTGGTAATCACCTGAATGTTCTTTTGAAGAATGCAGAAGAGGAGCTAAGAGCTCTACTGTAGCTGTTACCTGAAATATCTATATTTGGTACATTCTATGTGACCCTGAGCAAGTCACTTAACCTTGTTTGCCTCAGTTTCCTCCCCTGTAAAATGAACTGGAGAAGGAAATGGCAAACTACTCCAGTATCTTTTCCAAGAAAACCCCAAAAGGGGTCAGACTCCACTGAACAACAACAACAACGACGACGAGAGAACTGATACTCTTTGGTAGAGAGGTTATTCAATTGAAAGTACCTGTGAAGACTGACCCATGGTATACATGAAATTCATCAAAATTATGGTGTTATCACTTTAATAATAATCATTCCTTGATTTCTAAAGTTCCAGAAAATTGCCACGAGGCCATGCTGGTAGTGTAGCAACTTTCCTTTTCATATATTGCTATGTTCCATTTCTATACAACTGATTCATTTAGCTTTGAGTTAAGGTGAGGAAGAAGCATAGTAGCACTCACTTAGCTAGCTGGGCAAAGTGCCACTTCACTCTTCTCAGGACTAATGGATGTTAAAGAGCAATATGGTTATGATTAAAAGAAATGCTAAACTCCTCTTGGCATTTGCCTTACGGATGAATTCTCAGGAGAGTACTGCGCTGAATTAAAATCATGTAACACAAAGCCATGGATGTATGAAGATATTTGAAACATTCTGATGGATGATATGGCAGAAAAGCAAAAGAAACACATCAAAGACAATTTCTTCCTACTCTCAAAAGCAAATTATTAATTTTAATCATTACTTTACCAAGAATCCTTTTCTTCGTTATCTTCATGTATGATTCATTTTTACTACAGTATTTAATTTAACTTGGTTTGAAAGCATTTATTCCCATTTCCTTAAGGAAAAGTCTATTCATATTTACTTCCAATAAATGTATTTCCAAACCAGTCTGTTATCCCCCTTCCCACTTACTAGCAGCCATCATTTTCTTTGCAAATGTGAATTTGTCTAGTATATAGTTGTCCTGTATGGTAAGCATAGGGCTTTATTATCTTATTTTAAAACCAGTTTGAATTAGATAATTCTTAGATTTACCCCCTTTTACTTAGACACATGTACATCTTCAATGCTTCCATCTTCAAATTTCTTCTTACTTTCAAATGGTTAATTTTTGAGCTATCCTGACTCAAAATGCCCATCCAATGATCAGACAGCAGGGGGTGCGGAAGAGTTACAAAGTTAAGACTGATTTATAATTGATATATACAGGTAGTATAATGCCTTTCTCTTATAAAATCTTCCTGTCATTCCAGAAAGCTATTAAATAAATTAGATAGACTTCAAAGATTCTGTTTATTTATTCAATAAAAAAATTTGACTGCCTACTGTGTGCAAGGCAAGGCATATAAATAGCAATCTAATAGACTTTGAAATCACTAGAATGGCCTGAGTCTGTTGGTAATATTCTTCTTCATTTCCTGGCTCTGATGGTGTTGCTAAAGATTCTCTGTAGAAAGGAACAATGTGTGAACGTGATTAGAACAGCAGATCTAAATGCCTCATTTTGATTTCAGGTCTTGAAGAAGTAGTGAAGGTGCCCTCTGCTATTGTATTTACAATTTCCAGAAAGAAATGGTTACCAAAAGTTTTTTAAAGGCACTGCAGGCTTCCTCCTCTCTTTTGGGGCAGGGGAAAGTGTATGATATTTTTATGATAAAATTGTTTACATGTATCTGTTAATGCTTCTTTAAAAAAATAAAAGAGGAGGAGACTGTGCAGGGGAAGACGAATTTATAAAAACCTAAAGATGCATTTGAAGAATATAGAAAAAACATATGAAGACATTTTTATGCATATTAGCTATAATCTGAAGGATGCATAGATACCAGCTGGTATGCAGTTTATGAGTGAACGGAGCATGTAAGTGGTGAAGTGGATAGGATTCCAGGCCTTTAATAGGAAGATTTATCTTCCTGAGTTCAAATCTGGCCACAGACACTAGTTCTGTGACTCTGAGCAAGTCACTTAACTCTGTTTGCCTCAGTTTCCTCATCTGTAAAATGGTCTGGAGAACTCGGAAATGGTAAAATCCCAAATGGGATTACAAAATCAGACGTGACTGAAATGGCTGAACAACAAATGAATGAAGAGTTTATTGGAGTTATTTATCCTTGAAAGTCTTGTGTGTGTGTGTGTGTGTGTGTGTGTGTGTGTAGGTGTGTTCGTATTCATGTTCCAGGCCTCTAATTCACTGGTGTATGTCTGTAACTTACTACTTTGGAGAATTAACTGGGACACTGAGAGGTTGTGACTTGCCAATGTTCCCAGAGCCAGTGTGTATCACAGTCAGTATTTCAACCTGTCTTCCTGTTTCCAAGTTTGGCTCTCAATTTTCCTCTTCCAAGATGCCTTTCAGTCTTTTGCCCTTGTGAGAAAATACAAAAGCAATTCCTTATTTAACTATTGTAATCCTCTAAACACAAACTCTTTTCTATCAGACTTGTACAAAAGTCTTCCATTCAACAATATCAGTCTTTTAAAGTTGGATGTGATCTCATGTACCAAAAAAATGCCAGAAAATGTTAAAAAAAAATAGACATGAATATAGATATTTAGGTTGGCTCTCTTTATTTTTATTTTAAAAATTTATACTACATTTCTGCTTCTTTGTCTATTGGAAAAATACCTTTGGGGTAAGGGAAGTTATTTTCTTCTGCTATCTTTTACTCTCCAGTGCCTAGTTAAGAACCTTTCTTATACTGAATGCTTAATGCAACCTTGATTCAATTCACTTATGAATTGAATTTGTGTTTTACAAATAAACTACCAGAAGAAGGAAACAGGTCTCTAACATCCTTTGACAACAAAAAAAGTATTAAGTTCTCTGGTCATTAACATCCTTTTTCCAGAGACAGTCCTGTTAGACATAAGATAATTTAGGAGTTCCTGTAGTAATATGGCTACAGTTAAACGTAAGTACTCTCTCTGTGCTTTTAATGATACAGTCCTCCCTTGATTTTCCTACTACAAGCTGAATCCTTTGCAGACTCTAACTTGATCATCATCTGTCTCCTGCTCCTTTATTGTGAATGTCTTCTAGAGCTATCAAAGGCCCTCTTCTCTTTATTTTTTCCCTTGGAAATTTCGTCTGTTTCCATAGGCTCAAACATTCTTTCTATGCAAATAATTCTCAAATCTAAATGTCTTTAACTTTCCTAAATTCTACTTCCCTGTAAAAACAAAGAAACTGCTAGACTTAGGAGGTTGTTGCTTCGTATTCTAACTACAGAACCCCTGCTCTGTGCTCTAGAGAGTACTTTTCAGTCCTCAGGGACATTGTAGGTAATAAAAATGCTTTTTGAATTGGGTTTCTGGAATTTATAGTATGTTATATTTGTATAATTAGTGACACCTGTTGCTCAATTCTGAGGGAGAACAGGGTGATTTGGTAGTGGTATGAATAATGATAACCCACGACTGCATTACTTAGACATGTTTCTTTGTACTAGGTACTTAATAACACACCTTAGAGTGGGAGCAAAGGAGACAGGGAATGAATGGATAGCAAATCCAAACTGTCTATAGTTTTAAAAGTTATAAAAATTAATTACATTAATGGATAAGGTTATAAAATTAATTCTGTGCAGTACTACCTAAAACTGGATATGATCCAGTTACTCATATAAAAATATCTCATGACATTTGCAATTAGATGATGTTCAGAACCATTGATAATGTTAGTGCTAGCTGCATAGCTATACAGAGCCATTCTGATCACAGTAACTACTCTGACACCATTGCCAGAATCTCTTTCCTTTGTGACATACTTTTAGGCTTGGGTCACAGCAGAGGATGGCCCCTATTACCAAGTGTTTTTGAGTAACCCTGGTATCAGAATCTTTCATTTGATACCAAGGTCAAATCATCTACTTCTCTGGCAACTCCCTGTTTGACACTCTTCAGAGTATTGTTACGCATCTCCACTTAAAAGCACATGATTCACAAAGTTTAGAGAATGAACAAAATTAATCATAAATCAAAGAATAAAGGGGCGGCTAGGTGGCACAGTGGATAGAGCACCGGCCTTGGAGTCAGGAGTACCTGAGTTCAAATCTGGCCTCAGATACTTAACACTTATTAGTTGTGTGACCCTGGGCAAGTCACTTAACCCCAATTGCCTCACTAAAAAATAAATAAAAAAAAATAAATAAATCAAAGAATAAAAATAGAGCTCATATTGCTCATATCAGACAATATAAAGTAATTATTAAAGGAATAAGGATTTATATAGTGCCTACTATGTTCCAGATACTGTGCTAAGTACTGTTATAAATATTATCTCATTTGATCCTCGAAACAACCCCGTGAGGTTGTTGTCATTCAGCCATTTTGTTTATGTCCCAAGACTCCATTTGGGGTCTTCTTGGCAAAGATACTGGGGTGATTTGCCATTTCTGAGTTCTCCAGCTCATTTTACAGTTGAGTTAACTGAGGCAAACAAGGCTAAGTGACTTGCTAAGGTCACACACCTAGTAAGTGTCTGAGGCCAGATTTTACCTCAGATCTTCCTGACTCCAGGCCCATTGCTCTATCCACTGTGCCACCAGCTGTTTCTCAAGTAATAATACCTGCTATCGAGGAACCCTCCTGAGAGGCCTATATATAGCTCAGTCACCTACAGTCTTGTGTCTGGCAAAATTCTAGGAGGGTTAGGTGGAATCACTCTTTCACATTGGTGCTGCACTTCATGGTCTTTGCATACTTTATTTTATTTTATTTTTTTTGGTGAGACAATTGGGGTTAAGTAACTTGCCCAGGGTCACACAGCTAGTAAGTGTTAAGTGTCTGAGGCCAGATTTGAACTCAGGGTCCTCCTGATTCCAGGGCCGGTGCTTTATCCACTGTACCACCTAGCTGCCCCTCATACTTTATTAAATAGAGATAGAAGTCAAACCCACTGGCTTGTAATTTCTGGAAAAGAAAAAAATTAGTCAAGTGCTTTAGAAGCATATTATTACGTAAACCTGGAAGGGTCCATAGAGATTACTTAGTCTAATTTTCTAATTTTACAAATGTAGACAACAAAGCCCAAGGAGATGAGAGGGTTAGTCTTAGATGTCAAAGACAGAGAAAAATGTTATCTCTGTTTGCAGTCCAGGGCAAAACTTGTCTATCTTGTCTTATAGCACCTTTTCCATCCCCACTCCTGTATCATCACTCTTCCTGACCACACACTTCTGACTTTGGTTGCTCTGTTGCACCTCATTCCTCTAAAAGTGACTGAACATAGTATTAAAGATGAATAGGAGAGGTAATGTGGTAAATACATGTTAGGCTAGAAAGGGTAAAGGCAGAAGCTTGTGGTTGAAGGTTCAGAGATGCTTGTTTTCACTTGGGTTTATTATCATTTAGACTTTACCACTCAGTTTTTCTGTGGCTTACATCTACTAGTATGGCAGGTTCTGTAACATTTATTTTCTAAGAGGTGAAACTAGTAGTAAAATTAGTCGTTAGCAAAAGCTTTCTCAGTGGATGTTTGAATAGTTGAAGTTTCTCATCACTATTATATTCTGCTCCTGTGCTTGGTTGGAAAGAGTCATCTAAATTTTCCATCTGTCTGGGAGTTCTGACAGGTTTCTCTCTCCTTTCTTCTTAACTAAAATTCTCTATGACATATTTCTGTTCTCAGGTTCACAGATTTTATATACACACACACACACCCCTTTTTGATATTATAGTGTGATACGTTTACCTTTTGAATGAGGCATATACCCTTACATTGTCATGATGACTAGTTCCATATACCAAGGATGTGTGATCATTATTAAATAATATAAATATCATCTTATTTTAAAAAATGTCAAATTCTTTTAAAAATTATTCCTCTATGCATTGGTATGGTTATATAAGGCCATAAATAGTATTTATACTGTTTTCCTTTTAATTTTACTGTTCTATTTCCTGTAAATACAAATAAAAACAAAAATAATCCCTGTCCTCAAGGAGCTTATACTCTCTCTTCATTGGTTTTTTTTTTTTTAGAATTAATTATTGGACATTTCCAATATTGTTCTATGTTGTAACTATTGACCTCCACACTATGGAGTTTTATGATATTTTATTTTGGAATTTCCCTCAGTCATTTCAAATTTATGTTCTATGTCTTATAATACTGTATAAGTATACAATATGCTTTTATGGATATGGGAATCCCCTCTGCCAGCATAGATTTCATCTCTTCATTAATATGGTAGAAAGATCTATTGTATCATCCATCGTTTAATGCAACATTTCTTGGAGAAGAGAAGTAGTAGAAAGGCTTTCAGAGTTGGTGTGTTAGAAACAAATCATAACCCTCTGATCAGTTTGATGGTCACCTTTGTTGAAATTGGCTCGTCCTTTGATGACAAGTATAGAATCGGTTACTGAGCCCATACTAGAAAGCTTTCCAGCTTGGCAGGACCTGCTGGAACTTGTGCTCTGCTGATACCTTCAAGAACCCAGGATTATTATCTCTATACTACCATAACATGCCTGAATGGGTTTTTAGGGGAATCAGTATTTTTCTTTCACTCTATCACATCCTACTCCTGTGTCTCATCACTATATGGTAATGGTCTAGGGACTTTGAATACTTTGCAAATAGAGCTGTGGGGACCAATTTTTAATTGGGGAGTGTTAGCTAAGCAGCTCGCCACAATATTGGGGCAAGGAAGGAGACTGGCAGCCTCCCTCAAAACAGAACAGGATTTATTTTAACAAGAACGCACTTAAAAAAACAACAACACACAAACAGGATCAGTAGGATCAAGGGAAAGGGAATAAAATGGGGAAAGGGAAATTATACAACCTGAAAAAATACCACCGCCCAGGAATCAGCTGAGAATGCGTAGCAGAACTCCTGTTGTCTTCCAGCGTCCAGCTAGAATGCCCAATTCTCCTCCCCCAATCCCAGTAAAACCTCACACAGCCCCAGCCAATGGGATAGCCGCTCTGACAGTCACATGACTGCCCTCACTAGGCTTCCAATCATTATAATTTTGCCAGGCCCATGTAGGCTTCAGAGTGGTGATGAAGTGAGGTGGCAGCACCATGGCAATGGCTACAACCAGTGGGTGGAGCACCGTGCAGTTTGTGGAGCCCCAGGCCAGTGAGCATTGTGCTCTGTAAAGTTCTATTTTTCTGGAAAATCTTCAAGTGTGGTACTAGCAGGAGATTGCTGCTTTTTTTTGTGTGTGTGAGGCAATTGGGGTTAAGTGACTTGCCCAGGGTCACACAGCTAGTAAGTGTCAAGTGTCTGAGGCTGGATTTGAACTCAGGTCCTCCTGAATCCAGGGGCGGTACTTTATCCACTGCACCACCTAGCTGCCCCTGGAGATTGCTTTTTAAGGAACAACTGTGCTTCTTACAGAGAAGCTCTTTACCAGGAGGCTAGCCATTTGGTTAGGAATTTTTTGGCTGTGGCAATCTACACAACAAAGAAAAATAGAAAATGTTCCATAGCTCCATGTGTCCCCTTTCTACATCTACTGTGATAGTGACTGAGTGGTAGAAAAAGGGACAAAAGGTGCAAAGAATCTCAAAGTTTTTAGATTGTCTGAAATATTTACTGAGTTGTTGACTCTCTAAATGTGAAATCTTTGTCTAGTGACTAAAGAATGGGCATGCTAATGAAGTCACTGAGGCCTATCCATCCCCTAAATTAAATTGATTATATTTGAACAACAAATAGTTGGTTACTGATAATTGAATCATTTTTCAATTGCCTATCTCCATGTAATCAGAATACCAACATATAGAACAAAGATCAAAATCAATACCAAATTGAAAGGATGATAAAAATATATAGAACAATTCAGTTAACTCCACTAATTTAAGGAAGTTGTTGATGTTTAAAAATGAGAAGTGGATGAAAGCATAAACACCAATATAGACTATCATTTCCTAAGGAATTTTAACTTATGTAAATCAGCTGCCACAGCGAGGAGACTTAAAAAAGCCTGCCTCAACCAGCATATTTTTGATCTCTTTGCCAGGTAGAGGGATGTCATCGTCAAGAACAACCCTGGATTAGAATTAGAAAGACATTAAAGAAAGTCTTTTAGTGAAGATTGGGGGATTATGAACAGTGTCACTTCATAATAATTTAGACCTAGCATTTATATATTGCTTTAAGTTTTGAAAAGCATATATTACATATCTCACTTGATACTCACGACAATCGTATGAGTTGGGTGGTATTATTATCATCCACATTTTACATATGAGGAAGTTGAGTTTGAGAGAGGTTAAATGACTTGCCCAGAGTCACACAGCTTGCCAGTATTTGAGGCAGGATTTGAACTCAGAACTTACTGACTCCAACTCCAGCGCTTAAGTCACTCTACTACTTAGCTGGTAAAGCAGTGTGAAGCAGTGGAGGAAAAGCCTGATGAGAACTTCTTGTATAAAGCTTATTGATAATGAACTTAATCAAATAATACCAATGGTATCTAAGGAAAAAAAAAAACCTGGAAGGAGATCAACATATGACAGGGAGAGTGAGAGAGGTAGGAGCAGGAGAGAGAGAGAGAGAAAGAAGAAGGGAGGGAGGGAGGGAGGAAGAGAGAGACAGAGAGAGATTTTTATTAACAGCCTCTTTTTGCTATCAGTGAGTGCAGCCACAATGTTAGACCTCTCGTGTCATACTACCTACTGTGCTGCAAGAGGGAGTAGAAATGGCTTTAAAGAAAACAAAGACAACTAGACCAAATGTTTTCATTGTCATGGATGAAGTTGGGCTGAGTCCAAATTGAAGAAGAATTCCCTATAGATGGTGAGTATGTCAAGCCCTAGAACACTGTAGAGCCTCGTAAATAAAATCTATAACCACTTAAGAGTTCAGCCTTAGAATCCACACAGGAAAAGAAAATGAATGGATGAAGAATGCCTGTGGTCCAGACTATGATGCTGGTTAAGTGGACGGCCTATACAGCTTCACCATGATCATATATATTGTGGTTAGATGCTGCAAGTAGACAGACAATAAGTTACATCCAGAATTGAAGAAGAGATCAGACTAGATTGCTTTTGGGGAATTGCACAGCCTTTTAAAATAACAAGTTTTTAACTAGAAACAAAGACTTTTTTAACATCAATATTTTGTCAGTGATATTATATATGTGAGACACATAATAGCAATCTCTAAAGAATTAAAATTGCAGATCATTCAAAGAGTAAAGAAAGGAAAATAGTGGGTTTAAATATCACCAGGGGATGGTTTCACAGGAAAAAAAGGCATAAACCATATCATCCAGAAGATAAATTATCTTAGAAGTTTAACCAGTCATGTAAGTCAAAACTATTGGACAGCCTGCATCTTGAATATGGATCTATTAACTATCAAGATCTCTAGAAAGAGGCTTCTAGCATTTTGGGTGATCCCATTTTGGAAGATTGACAGAATGGCATGGACAAAAGTTACAGAGATTGAGAAGTTTTAGATGGGTTGTGATCTTCATTATTGGGAAGTCCTGTATTGATGGCTGAACATCACGTAAATTCTCTGCCTCATCAATCCATCAAAATATTGACATTTTGACATGAAACAACAAAATTTATTTTTTATGATAAGAATTATGACTACAAAAGGATGATGTGTTTGTGGAATGTAAAGTTATCTTTTTTGACATCATAGTCTGAATTGGCTGGAATCAGGAGTAGAAACAGTGGGTACTTGTGTAGCACAAATTTCTCTTGTTCCTGTGGGCATACAGTTCAGCACTGAAAATTATCTTAGAGATCGTTTAGCTCAACTTCCTATTTTGGAGTCAGAAAGATGAAGTCACTTGCCTAACATCACATTCTGGGAAGCAAGTATTGCTGGAAGGTGAACTCAGGTCTTTTGATTCCAAATCCATTCCTCTACAGCACATAGTATGAATCATTCAATTTTATGGAACGGGTTTCAGTGAAGTTATATGCAAAGTGTCCCCCCCCACCTTTACATAATTGTGCCTGAGAGCTAAGATGGAAAGTGCCTCAAATCTTTTAAGCTCTGTCCTTGGACTCTTGTTTATATTTCTCAAGGTTTGTGAAGTGGAAGAAATGAATCAGAGGATAAGTGAATTCCAAGGGATTTGGAGAAAAAAACATTAGGAAAGGAAGATGGCTCAATGGGATAAATAAGAGATAAGGAATTTGTAAACAAGGATTTTCCTATTTGATTTATGAAGAACTTAAATGAGCGAATTGTGGATCCTGTGACCAGTCTTTATTTAAATGGTTCCTGTTAGAACTATAGTCAACTAAGAAGGAAGGAAACAAGCATTTATTAAGTACCTACTATTCGATGGGCACTGTGCTAAGTGCTTTATACATATAATCTCATTTAATCTTCATAACAATCCTAAGAAATAGGTGCTATTATTATCATCCCCATTTTACAGTTGAGGCAATTGAAGCAGACAGAAGCTGAGTGACTTGCCCAGGGTCACACAGGGAGTAAACATCTGAAAATGGATTTGAGCTCATCTTTTTTTTTTTTTTAATTTTTTTGTTTTTGTTTTTGTTTTTGAGGGGCAATGGGGGTTAAGTGACTTGCCCAGGGTCACACAGCAAGGGAAGTGTCAAGTGTCTGAGACCGGATTTGAACTCAGGTCCTCCTGACTCCAGGGCCGGTGCTCTATCCATTGTGCCATCTAGCTGCCCCCAAGTTCAAGTCTTTTTGACTCTTGGCCCAGAGCCTTATTTACTATTGCATTTAACTGCCTCCAACTAGATTATTCTAGTGGAGGGAAGGAGACTAGAATTGTAGCTAGAACAATGGACAGTCCAGAAATGATTTCTTTGGCTTTCAAAGGTATGTCTGTATTTGTTTGAATAGTATGCCATAACTTGAGAGTTTATGTCAAATAAAAGTTGGTCTGGACCTATGATTTCACTAGTGTGGAAATTCTTTGGGTCACTGCAGATCAAATGGTCTGTAACTGATAGTATTAAAGCATTAGTTGTCTAGGTAGCATAGTGGATAGGGTGCTGGACCTGGAGCCAGAAAATTGTGACTTTAAACCTTGCCTTAGGCACTTGCTAAATTCTCTGCCTCATTTCCCTCAGTTGTAAAATAGAAATAACAATAGCATCTATCTCACAGACTTACAAATGAAATAATATTTATAAAGGATTTAGCATAGTGTCTGTCACATAGTAGTCACTTGATCAATGCTTATTCCCTTTGATACTGTTTTTGTTGTTCATTTGTTTAGTCATGTCCAACTCTGTAACCCCATGAATCATAGCACAGCAGGCCCTTCTGTCTTCCACTATCTCCTGAAGAATGCCCAAGCTTATGTTCATTGCTTCCATGATACTATCTATTCACCTCAACCTCTGCCAAACCCTTTTCCTTTTGCCTTCAATTTCTACCAACATCAGCATCTTTTCCAGTAAGTTTCTGTGTCTCATTATGTGGCAAAAGTCACTTCCCCAAATCCTGTGTCTCTTCTTTGCCTACTTAATGGCTGCCTATTTTTTTTTAAAGCTCAACCTGAATGTTGCTTTCTCCATGAAATATTTTTTTTTTTAAACAGCGCAATGAAGGTTAAATGACTTGCCCAGGGTCACACAGCTAGTAAGTGTCAAGTGTCTGAGACCACATTTGAACTTAGGTCCTCCTGAATCCAGGGCCAGTGCTTTATCCATTGCGCCACCTAGCTGCCCCTCTCCATGAAATATTTCCTCTTCATCTTCCTTCCTTCCCCCCTTTCCTCTCTTTTCAAAGAAGTAGGAAATTTGAGCATGAGTTATGGAAGAGCAATAATTTAGGCAACTGTCGGTCAAAGTATTGTGGGAGATAGGTGAGAAGTGAAGTGTCAAAAGACTTCTATTTAGACAAAAACTGCATGCAAAGAAAAGAGGGAACCTGTGTTAAAGTAAATCATAAGAATAGTGCTGTCACATTGGAAGAATTTCCTTCAGTTAAATCTACCTACAGAGAACTGATTCCAGAGCTTATCCCAATTCATGTTTAATTTTGTTATTTGATTGTATTTGTTGCAGTCTCTCCAGTGCTTATGATCTAAGTTACATGGGACATTTTAACGTAAAGACAGATCTGAGAGTTGTCATATACATGAGTGATTAAGTCTGTTGTCTCTAGTTACTTTCTGAGAGGAGCAGGCTACTGCCTGATCCTTGGAGTGGACTGTACATTTCTGAAGTGTGGGGACTGCTGTCATGTAGGGGACTGAAGGCTGGATGATCCACCCACATCAGTGCTTATGGATGAAGCCATAGCTCTATATAAGTGAAAGGAAAACAAAAGCATTTTTTTTGCTAATGAGTCTTTTGCAAGCCTGAAGATAGCTTGTTCCCTGGCCATCTGGCAGAGGATCTTTAATGCATCCCTCCTGCCTCTCAGCTGATCTCATCACCCAAACCCACTGCTAAGCTTGTCTAGTGTCTCAGTTTATTCTAGATTTTTCTTGCTCTTTTGTTTATTTGTTTATTTATTTATGCTTATTTGCTCAGAATGCTTAATGTATTCTATTATATACTTACATCAGGATGACTCAGTTTCTCTTAGTTTAAGAACACTGAATCCAAATTTATATTAACTTAGGTTTTCTCCTTAGAATGGAGGATAGGCACACTGGATTTGCATCTAGCCTGCACTGGTCCAACACATCTGTGCTTCCCAATATTCCAAGAATTTAGTTAATCTCAACCAGGCAAATGGTAGAGAAAAAAATATTACCTTACAGCATGAGTTCTTTTTTTTTTAATTAAAAAAAATTTTAAAAATATTATTTTGGTGAGGCAATTGGGGTCAAGTGACTTGCCCAGGGTCACACAGCTAGTAAGTGTCAAGTGTCTGAGGCTGGATTTGAATTCAGGTCCTCCTGAATCCAGGGCCTGTGCTCTATCTACTGTGCCACCTAGCTGCCCCACAGCATGTTTTTTTTTTTTTTTTTTTTTTTTTTTTTTTTTTTTTTTTTTTTAGTGAGGCAATTGGGGTTAAGTGGCTTGCCCAGGGTCACACAGCTAGTAAGTGTTAAGTGTCTGAGGCCAGATCTGAACTCAGGTACTCCTGACTCCAGGGCTGGTGCTCTATCCACTGTGCCATCTAGCTGCCCCACACAGCATGAGTTCTTAATCTGGGAATCTGTATACTTTGAAAAAAACCACTTTTTTTATAATTGTATCTCAGTATATTTAGTTTTCTTTGTAATCCTATGCATTTCATTTTTGTGTACTTGTAAACATTTTTCTGTCCCTAATTTTGAACTTGAGTTATATGCCTATATTCCTTTCTCTTAGGGAATAGGGACTGGACCTCACATTTCATTGCTATGAGAGTTTTCAGATAAGGAAATACCCCCTACCAATGAAGGTTTGTCCCCTTCTCTGGAACTACAGCCTTAGGGAGATGCATGGAGCACCAAGAGGTTAAGTTACTTGACTAGGGTCACATAGTGAGTATCTTTCAGATGTAGGACTTGAACTCCAGCCTTCCTGGTTTCAAAGACAGTTCTCTTTCCATTATGTTGTGCTGCCTTTTGCTCCATTAGGCAGATATTATTAAATCTCCTGTACTTGATTTAACTAGCAACAGTGTCATCTGGGAGCATCTGGAGAGCTTCACCATCCACAGTAAATTCCTCTTCAACTTGTACTGAGCAGTGGCTATCCTTTATCACTCTAAAGAAAGTGAGAAGACTATACTTCAATTTGCACTCAGAGTTCAGCAGTTCTTTCTCTGGAAGGGGATAGCATTTTTCATCATGAGTCCTTTGGAATTTTCTTGGATCATTGTATTGATCAGAGTAGCTGAGTATCTTACAGTTGATCATCATTACAATATTGCTCTTACTATGTACAATAATTTCCTGGTTCTACTGATAGCATCAGTCTTCCCACGTTTTTTCTGAAACCATCATCCCTCATAATTTCTTGGGATTTTTTTGTTTGGTTTTTTTTTTTTTTTTGCAGGCCAATGAGGGTTAAGTGGCTTGCCCAGGGTCACCCAGCTAGTAAGTGTCAAGTGTTTGAGGCCTGATTTGAACTCAGGTCCTCCTGAATCCAGGGCTGGTGTTTTATCTACTGCGCCAGCTAGCTTCCCCCCACCCCAATCATTTCTTATAGCACAATAGTACTCCATCACAATCATATGATACAACTTGTTCAGTCATTCCCCAGTTGATGAGCATCCTCTCAATTTCTAATTCTTTGCTACCAAAAAGAGTAGCACTTTTTCTTTGATCTTTTTTGGGTACATACCTAATTGTATTTCTGGGTCAAAGGGTATGCAAAGCTTTATAGCCCTTTAGGCATAGTTCCAAATTGTTCTCTAAAATGGTTGGACCAGTTCACAACTCAACCAACAGTTCATTAGTATTCCTATTTTTCCACATCCCCTTCAGCATTTGTCATTTTCCTTTTCTGTCATGGTAGTCAAAATGATAGCTATTATGTAGTACCTCAAAGTTGTTTTAATTTGCATTTCTCTAATCAACAGTGATTTATGGTATTTTTCATATAACTATATGACTTGAAAGGCTTCTTCTGAAAACTGCCTGTTCATATTTCCCAACAATTTCTCAACTGGGTAATGGCTCTTATTTTTATAAGTTTGACTCAGTTCCCTATATATTTGGGGGAAAAAAAGCCTTTATCAGAGAAACTCACAGTAAGATTATTTTATATTGTTTCATTATCTGATACCTTTTATCAAAATGTAGTTTCCCTGATTATCTCTTTTAATTAGGTCTAATTTTGCTTTTGTTTTGTCTGAGGTCATGATTATTACCCTTACCTTTTTTACTTCAACTGAAGTATAGTAGATACTGCTCCACATTTTTATTTGTTATTTGTTTTCTTATTTCAAGTATGTCTCTTGTAAACTAAATATTGTTGGAGTCTGGTTTCTAATCCATTCTGCTATCCACTTTCATTTTATGGGTGAATTCATTCCATTTACAATTATGATTACTGTGCATTTTCCTCCATCCTATTTTATTTAGGTTATCCTTCTTTCTCTCTTTTTATCCTGTTGTCCCTAAAAAGTCTGTTTTGCTTCTGACCATTGCCTCCCTTAATCTGCCTTCCTTTTTATTCCCCCCCCCAACCCCTGTTTCTCTTATCCCCTTGCCCTCCTATTTCCCTGTTGGGTAAGATACATTTCTATACCCAACTAAGTGTGTGTGTGTGTGTGTGTGTGTGTGTGTGTGTGTGTGTGTATGTGTGTGTATGTGTGTGTGTGTTTTCCCTCTTGGAACCAGTTCTGATAAGAATGAGGTTCAAACATTGCCTGCTACCCTCTCCCCTTTTTTCCTCCTCTACTGTAAAAGTTCTTCCTTTATGTGGGATAATTTCCCGCATTTTGCCTCTCCCTTTCCCCTTGTCCTAGTGCATTCCTTTTTCTCATCCATTCATTTTTTTGGAGATCATCTCAACATAATTGACTCACATTTGCACCTTCTGTCTATATAGACAGCTTCTAACTACTCTAATAAAGTTCTGAGGAATTACATTTTTCATCTTCCCATGTAGGAATGTAAATAGTCTAACTTTATTGAATCTCTTATGATTTCTCTTTCATGTTTACCTTTTTGTGCTTCTCTTGAGTCTTGTGATTGAATGTCAAATTTTCTGTTCAGATTCAGGAGTGCTTGAAAGTCCTTTATTTAATTAAATATTGCCTCCCTCTTCCCCAATACATGGTTTTTCTGTGTGGGTTATTCTTAGTTGTTTAGTTGAGGAAATTGAGGCTGATGAAGGGTTATTGACTTGGCCAGGACCAGACAGCTAGTAATTAATTATTTGGGACCAGATTTCAACTCTTACTTTCCTAACTCCAGGTATTAGCTGATTTTGATTTAAGGTTTACAAAATGCTTTACATTTTCTCACTTGATCCACATAATAAAACTGTGAGGTAGATTCTACAGGTATTATAAGCACTGTTTTACAAATGATAAAACTATGACTTAAAGAGGTTAATTGAGTTGCTTAGGGTCCTATAGCTAATAAATGTCACAGTCAGAATTTGTATTCAGGTTTCTTCTGATTCGAAAATCCAGCACTTATTTCATTCATTTAAGTACTGCCTATGAGCATGCTGAATGGCCATGTTTTATATATATATATATATGTTTTATATATATATATATATATATATATATATATATATATATATATATATATACTCTGTGCCTCCAGTACCTTCCTCAGAATTCTCATGGGAAGTCAACATGCAACCAGAAGAATATTTACTTTTTTAAATTGAAAAGGCAAAAACTATCAAAAAATAATTTAGTCATTTGAGGTATATAGCATGGATGGATATCTGGCATTGGGCTTCCCCTGGGGAGACAGCAGTTAATGCCAATGTGGGCCTGTTGTGGCTGTGGCTAAGTGCTCATTCCTTCACTTTCCTATCCACCAGGGGTATCTCTCTACTACACTTCAGCCATTTGTGTTCTAGGAATACGATGCTCATTTTGCTTGCAGAGTTCGTTATCAAAGCCACTTTCCCTAGTCACTTCAAAGGGGAGGGAAGCAGCTCACTCTTGGCTATATTATCTCCCCTCCCACTAGACTCATTACACAAAGAGAATCACATACATATTTATGAGCATACATATTTATCAAAGCAAGTAGTAAAACAGTAATTGGGGTAGTTATGGAGATGAGATTAGATGGAGGAACACACAACCAAGGAGAGAATTATCTCACTTGAGAAGTATGTTCTCAGTCTCTCAAGGTGGGGTAGTGGACAAGAGTAGAAGGGGTGTGTGGAGGAGGTGGTGAGGGTTGAATTGGTTGTGATTTTGGTAGTTCAGGTTCTGGGAATAAAGGGACACAATGAGAAGGATAGCTTTCCTGACATTACTGCAACTCGGGAGGCTCCTATTAGGTATTCAGAGTTCACACTTTGACTGTTCTTGTCTCATCCAATTTCACTTCTCTACTTCTCTCTCTTAAGACTCTTTCTTATAGGGAGAATGTGGGCCATCAGGGAACCACTCCTGGCCCTCTTGAAGTAGGAGTGTTATATTCATGTCTACTAGATTATCTCTTTTCCTGTACCTCTTTATAAGTCTTCAAAAAGTAGAGCACCCTATCTATATTCATCAGGAATCTCAAATAAAAATTCATATACTATTTTATAGACTTAGCTTTAAAGTTATTGCTGTAATTCTGGATGATAACATTTCATGGCCAAGGAGCTCAAAATTCAAAGGTAGTTGAAGATTAAATAATTACTATGTATTCTTATGCTCGACACTGCCACCCCACTCTCCTGCCTCCACTTTATTTTTGTAAACCATCGACATGATTGACTGTAAGATCTTTTGTTTTAATCCTAGGACTAAAAGGATTTAAAATGGAAAGAAATTCCCCTGAACTGCATTAGTGATCAAAAGCTTTAGAATTGTAGACCCTTAGAGCTGGAAGGGGCCCTGGAGATCACCTTGTCTGATTTCTATGCACAAGCAGACTGAGAAACAGAGGGGTGGAGTGACTTTTCCAAAACTATCCAACAAGTTCGAAGAAGAATTAAGAGTAGTTCCAACTCCACTGTTCTCCCTATGTTTTGCTGTAGTCTTTTAATTTAGGTTTCTGACTTACTCATCCCTTGCTTCTTCTTCCTTTGTGCTCATAACTCTTTTTTCTAGACTGAAAAGAAAAATGAAAAATAGAGGAAAACTGACCTCTAATTACGCTGGGAGGGGATTTCTCTTCCTAGAGGCAGATATACAGTTTTCTGGAGGTAATAGCTTCATTTTTTTCCTGATAAAAGTATTTTATTATTTTCCAGTTACATCTGTAAAGATAGTTTTCAACATTTGTTTATATAAGATTTCCAATCTGATATAGGTTTTATAACTATATGTATATATACATATAGGTTTTATAACTATATGTATATATACATATATAATAACATTAATATTTCTGCATTAGTCATGTTATAAGAGAAGAATCAGAGCAAGAAAGGAAAAACCTCAAAAAAGAAAAACAATAGCACTAAAACAAAAAAAAAATAGTATGGTTCAATCAGCATCGATATTCCACAGTTCTTTTTTTTTTTCCTGGATTTGGAGAGCCTTTTCCATCATGAGTCCTTTGGAACTTTCTTGTACCATTGGATTGGTGAGAAGAATCTAGTCTATCACAGTTGATCAACACGTGATGTTGATGATACTGTGTACAATTTTCTTCTGTTCTTCTCATCTCACTTCTCATCTCATGCAAGTCTTTCCAGGTTTCTCTGAACTCCTTCTGCTCATTGTTTCTTACAGCACAAAAGAATTCCATTACATTCATATACCACAACTTGTTCAGCCATTCTCCAATTGATGGGCAACCCCTCAATTTCCAATTCCTTGCCACCACAAAAAGAGCAGCTATAAATATCTTTGTACATGTGGGTCCTTTTCCCTTTTTTATGATCTCTTTGGGAAAAAGACCCAAAAGTGGTATTGATGGGTCAAAGGGTATGCACAACTTTATTGCCCTTTGGGCATAATTCCAAATTGCTCTCCAGAATGGTTGGATCCACCAACAGTGCATTAGTGTTCCATTTTTCTGCAGCTTCTCAAACATTTATTATTTTCCTTTTTTGTCATATTAGCCAATATGATAGGTGTCAGGTAGTACCTCAGAGTTGTTTTAATTTGTATCTCTCTAATAAATAGTGATTTAGAGCATTTTTTCACATAACTGCCTGTTCATATCCTTTGACCATTTCTCAATTGGGGAATGACTTGGATTCTTATAAATTTGATTAGTTCCCTATATATTTTAGAAATGAGGCCTTTATCAGAAGTACTGGCCATAAAAATGGTTTCCTAGCTTTCTGCATCTCTTCTAATTTTGGATGCATTGCTTCTGTTCGTACAAAACCTTTTTGATTTAATGTAATCAAAATCATCCATTTTGCATTTCATAATATTCTCTATCTCTTGTTTGGTCATAAACTGTTCTCCTTTCCAAAGACATGAAAGGTAGACTATTCTTTCCTCTCCTAATTTACCTATAGTATCACTTCCTATGTCTAAATCATGTACCCATTTTGACCTTATTTTAGTATAAGGTGTAAGATGTTGATCTATGCCTAATTTCTGCCATACTATTCTCCAGTTTCCCCAGCAGTTTTTGTCAAAATACTGAATTCCTATCCCAGAAGCTGGAGTCTTTGGGTTTATCAAACAGTACATTACTAATGTCATTTACTACAGTGTCTCTGGTAATAGCTTCATTTTAAGAAATATATATATGAGGCATTCCAAAAATTTTACTGGAATTTCAAGTTGTTAAAGCTTGAAGGCTTTTGGGGCACCCTACCTAATTGATTCCCACAATCATTTTAGAATGATCTATAACCTACAAAATAATTTCTCTTATTTCTAATATCTGATGTTTTACTTCAAATAAGGATAGATATTGAGTGGGGCATATAGGTGGTACAGTGTATAGAGTACTGAGCCTCTCCAGTCAGGAAGACCTGAGTTCAGATCCCACCTCAGACACTAGCTTTATGATACTGGGTCAGTCACTTAACTCTGTTAGTCTCAGTTTCCTCATCTGGAAAATGAACTGGAGAAGGAAATGGCATACCACTCCAGTATCTTTGCCAAGAAAACCCTAAAAAGGGTCATGAAGAGTAGGACACAGCTGAAATAAAGATGACCAAACAACAAAGATATTGGGTATGAAAAATCATGTAAGCCGGGTAAGCTGTTTAAAATTTTTGTCAGCTAAATAAATGTATATTAGGAACTTAGGGAGAGATGGTATATTGGAATGACTTTGAACATGTCACCAAACTTTTCAGGACCATAAATTTTTGATTTTTAAAATGAGGAAGTTAGACTATAAGATTGGTATTTAAGATCTTTTACATTTCTGACATTCTATTGGCTTAAAAACATTTGAAAGCTAAAAGAATTTTCAAAGGGTGTGCCCAGATATTATATTGGATCTTGGTTATGACACTGATGTAGTCCTTTGTTTTGAAACCAATGTCTCTCGAACAAAGTTCAAGGTTCTCATTGCTACTTATGAATCTGCCTTGTCCTGTATAGTTCTTCCTATGTGATTACTTACAGTCAGTTCACGCATCCAAGGTAAACCCTTGACCCTAACCTTCCAAATGGAAAGTAGAGAGAAACAGAAGCTAAAGGGCAACAAGAAGATAAAGGCTACAGTGGGAATTGGAGATCTGGACATCCATATGGCCCCTATAAGGGGCCTATAAGGAATAACACAGCTCAGAGATGCCAGCCAACAGAAGCCACAGTGGATTGGTGAGGAGTGCCTGGGCCAAGCCGGGAGCTTCAGGAACTCAAGCATAACAGTGAAATCACAGTGCTAGAGCAATAGAGGAATTCCTGGGCCAAGCCTTCTGGACCAGCAGACGAGTTCTTGGTCCAGCTGGTAGCTTTAGCTGACAAGGCAAGGAAAGAGCTATTAAATGGAAATAGAAATCTGTAGGAATATATTGGTTCCTGGGGCAATGGATTTGCTAGAAGGGAAAATTGCTAATATAGCATGAGGTGTAGTACCAACCCTCACTTGATTGGTTCCCCAAAGGCA
The DNA here is from genome assembly GCF_019393635.1 of Dromiciops gliroides. Taxonomy (NCBI): domain Eukaryota; kingdom Metazoa; phylum Chordata; class Mammalia; order Microbiotheria; family Microbiotheriidae; genus Dromiciops; species Dromiciops gliroides. The sequence continues at coordinate 148,687,126 of NC_057863.1, forward strand.
TGGCCATGTTGCTATCACTCACTTTCAGTATCCTAGGTGTATCCCTAGTGTGAGGAAGTTCTATGCTTACTGAGCTCTTGCCATCATAATTCCCATTTCAATAGGTCCAAGATAACAATGTTAACTCTTAAAGATGAATAATTTACTAAACAAGGAGGCAAAAGCAATAATAATTGTAGCATGACAACTCATTCATAAACCTGGATTATATTCTTTGAGTAATGTGCAATGTCCATTGGGCAAGAATCTGCAAAAATCCAGCAGAGAGGCACATGAGGAAGACAATCCATGTGCTTGGGGAAACTTAGAACTCTAGACTATAGGTCTTGATTCCCTTGGGGGACCATCTGCACAACATGTAACTCCTTAGTCTTTCTGCTATCTAATTTGTTGGAGCTACTTCCCAGATGGCTGCTTCTCTGGGTCCCCAAAGAAGTGTTAAATTCTTTTACTGAAAGAAGAAACATTAAGGCTAGGGTTTGTGGAGCTGTTCAAATATTGCTCCCTTGGCTGGTGTCAGGCTGATTTTAGCTCTATCAGCAAAACATTCCTCTAAATCTGAGATCTGTAGGACTGTTTAGGTGAGTTCACTTGGCTTTTCAAGACATAGGTGGCAGTAAAGAGTGATGCAGCCTACCTCTCCTTTCCTTACATAGCTCCTTAATCATAGAATTCTTTGTTTTTCTAATCAGTTCTTTAAGATAGCAGAATTTTCCTCTAGGAGTTTCAAAGCCTACCTTCCTCCATGCATTTTCGTGGGCTTTGCTTGAAGCAGCTTTTCTTCTCTTTTCAACTGTTCTTTCTTCTCTATAATGTTTATGTCTTTAGTCACTGATTCTAGATGCTAATTAGTGCTCCAAAGTAAGGATTTCCCATGCCCTCCCCCATCACTTCCACCCCTGTGTGAAGTGCCTGTCTCTCTTCGACTTTAGGATATGAAATCAAAATTCACATTTCTATCAGACCCACTACAGTTAGGTGATGAAAAATGATCCCCAGTTACTCCATAGTTCTAGTTAAAATGGTTTTCCAGCTATCACACCTTGAAGTCTGCACAACGGTTATACGTAAATGAATTACATCTTTTCATTTAGTTCTTCTCTCACATCCTCTTGAAACAATCTGTGCTTTTGTCCAGTTCCCGAGATCCTCTTGCATTTCTCAGTATTTTTCACAAAAATGTCCTTTTTTCTGCCCTCTTTTTTAAAAAAAAAATAAACATTTTTATTTATAGTTTTGGGTTCCAATTTTTATTCCTCTTTTCCTCCCTCCCTGAGGAGGCAATCAAATATAGATTATATGTGTATGATTATGTAAAACATTTGTCATTTTGTACAAGAAAACTTGATTAAAAGAAAAATCTGCCCTCTTTCAAAAATAAATGTTTCAACACAGCTCTCTAACCATCCCAAAGTCTTCTTCCTTTTTGAAAAAGACTATCCAGAATTATGGTGGCAGAGAAGACTTTTAAGAGTCCCTTGGACAGCAAGGTGATCAAATCAGTTAATACTTAAAGAAATTAATTCAAACTACTCATCAGAAGGACAGATACTAAAGCTGAAGTTTAAATACTTCAGCCACATAATGAGAAGATAGAATTTACTGGAAAAGAGCCTGATACAGGGGAAACAGTGAAGGCAAAAGGAGACAGGGACAGCAGAGGATGTAATGGATAGATAGTGTCATGGAAGCAACAAACAAAAAAAGGTCTTAAACAGACTTCCAGAGATAGCGGAATATAGAAAGGCCCAGCATGCTATGGTCCATGGGATTATGAAGAGTCAGATATGACTGAATGAATAAACAACAAAATCCAAGGTAGTCTAGCGGACTCTCTAGGTTTCTGGGGAAGATGGAGGTTCACTAGTGGGGCAGGAGAATTATCTTGACTTGTAATATACTTAAGTATAAGTCCTTTTAATTTTCAAACTAGGTTAAATAAGGCATGATCTATATTTAGTATTATGTTAGTCTGAGAGCTTATATGGGAGTTCAGAGCTCATTAATGTTTGTGGTATAGCCAAATTTGGTTGTTTCTGGGGAAACTCTGGGTGGGAACAAACTGAGCCAACTGCTGAAATTCCCAGGGGAAAGCATGGGAGAAAGAATAAGCCAAAAAGATAATTATTGAGAAACCCTCAAGATTAAGTGTAATCATTAAAAAAACCCAGAGATTCATTTCTGGATCATGGGTTCTAACTTTTGAAAAACTACTTTCAATAAGATTACTTTTTCTACTTTAAAAATGGACATTTTATAATACTCAGGAGATTGTACAAGGAAGTAACTTAGGTTTGAACTGGTTGGATCTTTCTGTTAGTAGGCAAGGAGTTTTCTAAAATCCATCCAAATTTATTCATAGAAAAAAATTTTCATAATTCCGTGTAAGAATGAGAGTGTACTTCTTATTTGGAGTTACCTCTGATCTCATTTTTGGCCTGTGGTTCAGAAACAAGGGACTTCAGTTTACTGTAATCTCTTTAGGGGACATTAAGAATAGGGAGGGGGTGGGGCAACTAGGTGGCTCAGTGGATAAAGCACTGGCCCTGGATTCAGGAGGACCTCAACTCAAATCCAGACTCAGATACTTGACATTTAACTAGTTGTGTGGCCTTGGGCAAGTCACTTAACCCCAAATGCTTCACCAAAAACCAAACAAACAAAAAACAAAACAAAACAAAAAGAATAGGGAAGGGGCATCAGATAGAAAGCTGCTGGTATACACACTAAATATTAAACCATTGCAGACACAGCATGTTCTCTGTTTGTCCTTGTTTATTTCATATAATATGTATGTATATATATTTTCACCAATATATGCAATTGTTGATGTATTTATAACACTAAACATTTGTTAAGATCCATTTGGTGAGTTTTAAACAACAATTTTTCTTGTATTCAATAGGGTTACCCTGTATATTACATTTAGTCCATTTTCTTTTGATCATTGAAAGCTTCTGTGTTTAATGAGCTGAAACTGAAGTAGGTCAATAAAATGTAAGGGATTAACAGTCTAAAAGTTAAAGTTCTTCTCATGGGGCTTGGAATAAATTTTACTCTTAAAGATGCCATTTATTTTTTAAAAGATTTTTGATAAACTTTAAAAGGTTAGAGAATTTGGAATAACACTAAAAAAGTCAAAGAGCATAGGAATTAGTGTTGACTTTATGAGTACTATTTTGTATCCAAGCTCAAAGAATATCCCACAATTTCTAAGGTAAAAATCTCTAGAATTAATTACTGTAAAAACAACTTTATAATTAAAAAAGCTTTCATCTTTATGTTTTGATATGTCTCAAGAGTTTTGTACATATAGGAAATTTTTCAGTGTTGAAAGAGTTTCTTAGTGATGATAAAAAAAACAACTTTAAAGAAATCATGGCATTGAACAATGATATCAGAGAATAAAGTATAAGAATCTAAAATACAGTTTCTATGCCATGGTTTTCAATTTGCTAATATCACATGACATTTTATGGTAATGGAGGGCTTTCAAGTTTTAGAGGGGAAGATCTCCTTTCTTCTTTGCCTTTACCCTTTATACTTGAAATTATAACTGAAATTGTAGTCATTTGACCTAATAAAATAATGACCCTGGGGGAGGAAGGATAAGGGAATATGATCTGTTATTAAGGTAAACATTTCATGCCAACAATTCATTATATTATGATTTCCAAACTCTAATATGCTTGTTACCTAATTTTAGAAGTCTAAAATGGACCAGTGGCTAATCATTATTGAAAAGTTTAACATTTAAATGAGTATTTGAAGGGGGCAGAAATGATCATATTTAGTGCTGCTTCTACTCTTTGGCCAGAAGTTTTCTTTCAATGTGAGGCTGAGAGTGTAGGCTGAAAAGTAACAATAAATGCTGTAATGTAAAATAGTCCTTTCTTTATGACCAGTAATCCTTTCTATTCTCGGTTTTGATCTTGTACCAGCAATCTATTTGAAAAGGATTAGCAGTGATAGTGTATATTTGTAAATGGCTCAGATGTCTATGAGAAAAATAAACAGATAGAAAAACAACCTTAAACTCACCTTTGGGGATAGAATGATTGCTACCCTCTTAATGCTGTAATTTTAGCCTGCATGCATGTGCTCAAATGTGAGATTGATGGTGCTCCCTCGTTGGCAGGTGAATGGCTTTCATCTATGAATGACTTGGCTCTGAATATCATATTAGTTCTGTAATGTGAAAAAGGAGAAAGTAAAATAAGAAAAGCACTTAGGTTGAAAGTTTATTTGTTCAACCTTCCAGCTCTAAACTGATGGAACTTGGTTGTACCATGAAGTCACAGCTCATTTTTATGATCATTTCATCCTTTTCTTTTCTGTTAATATTGTATGAAGTCTACCAAAGAAACTTGGGCCTGAAATACAATTATATTCTAATGCAAATTTACCTAATACTAAGTACAACCTTTTTGATATCTTAGTTTTGAGAACATCTGTATACTTGTAGTAATGGGACTTAAATAATATGTATTGCATTGGTGTAATGTAATTAAAATGACCTCTAATTTTGTTGGCTAATGAGTAGGAATTAGTTTATGTATTTTGAATCTAAGTATTGGCTACCCATGGGGAGAAAAAACTTGTAAAATTAAGGATTTTGCTTTTCGTAATGTTTTATCATTTTCCTCTAGAATATTTTGCAAAAACGTTTATACTCTAAACTGGTATTGCCTTGGGGTGGGGGGTGGGGGAAAGAAGGATGGTGTATCTTTTTCCACTTAGTAAGGAGATCAAGTGTATGTTGGCTTTTTCGGTCCTTACATTAAGATTTTTTTTTTTTTTGCAGGGCAATGAGGGTTAAGTGATTTGCCCAGGGTCACACAGCTAGTTAAATTTCAAGTGTCTGAGACTGGATTTGAACTGAGGTCTTCCTGAATCAAAGGCCAGTGCTTTATCTACTGTGCCACCTAGCTGCCTCCCCTTACATTAAGATTAGTTTATTTTGGTTAAACTCTTTTTCAGGAGAGGTGAGTCTATATTGATGTCTATACTTTTATCTATCTCCCAGTTGTGGTCTTCAGTAACCTTTTTTGCTTCAATTGTATGACAGATCCTTTTTTCTTTTTTCTTTTTTCTAATTTGCTTTGATTTTGATCTTTGGTCTGGGTATCCCCTCTGACAGTTGATTTTAAAATGACTTCCTAATTGGTAACTAGCTCTTTGTTTTGTTTAGTGCTTAAGTAACGATCTGTAAGGTATAATAATTTTCTTTATTTTTTTTTTGGTGAGATATTATGTTATTTGCTGCTTGGTATGCCTATATTCTTTTTTTAGAGTTATCAAAATAATTTTTTTCCGTTTAGAATTTTATTTTCCAAATTACATGTGAAAAGAAATTTTGACATCAATTTTTTAAAACTTTGTGTTCCAACCTCTCCCCCTCCCTCCCTTCCCCCTCCCCACCCTCAAGAACTCAAGCAATTCAATATGAGTGTGGAAATTTATTTTGATTTGGGGACCCTACCTTTAGGCTGAGATTAGAAAGCCTTATGCCCTCAGGGTCTCCCCCCTCCTCCTCAGCTTCAGCTGAGTGAAAAAGCCCCCTGGGCTATACAAGAGGTCAGGTCAGACAGCTGGGGGGGGGGGGGAAGCCCCCAGCTCCCTCTGACCTGAGCAGATCCCGGATAGCCTGTGCTGAGGCACGTGAAAATTGGAGCGCACCCCCCCCCTCCACACACACACCAGCCGCAGCTCTGGGTGGCGGATTAGCTTGGTCTGTGGGGGTGAAGGAAGCCCCAAGATTTGAGTGGAGAGAAGAAAAGGTATATATAGACCTGGGAGTGAGACTAGGAGGAGAACCGCTGACTAGAAGGAAGGAGACTAGAGGGAGACGGACTAGAAAAAGAAGGAGCAAGGACAGAAGAGAAAGAAGGGGGGCTGACTAGTAGAGAACAGACTAGAGGAGACTCCAGGACGGATTAGGAGAGAGGCTGACTGGAGGGGAGCCCGGACAAGGACAAGGACGGAGGAGAGTTCGGTTCGGAAAAGGAGAGAATGGGCTGACAAGGTTACAGGTCTTAATACAAACCAGGGAAAGTGTAACTTGCCCTGAGGCCGGAGGCGGCTAAGGCCCTTATTGTATTCAAGAAGTTCAAAGCCCAGCAGGTGGGAAAGAGACCACAGGAAAGCAGTCAGGTTGTACACTTTATTTCCCAGTATTCCTAATTTGAAATAGTATCTCATAAATAAACTCTGCTTTGATTATTTAGTTAAGAGGCTTTTTAATCCTGTGCTTATCAATTTGGGAGTGGAGCAGTGTGGTGGAACTTTATAAACGGCCCACATTAAATTAAACGCAGTCAGATAGCCAAATAGTCACAAGTCCCAGATTAGTCCTCCAGTCAGCTTCAGCCCCCAAAATTAGGCTAGTCAATTTAAAAATATTTCTACATAAGCCATACATAAGCAGTCATGGAAAACATCTCCACATTAACCAGGTTGTGAGAGAAAACAGACAAAAACAAAACTTCAGATTAAGGAACTGTCAAAAAAATGCTTGTCTGTTTTTCAGACACCATCAGTTCTTTCTCTGTAGATGGATCGCAATCTTTGTAAGTCCTTCAGAGCTATATTGGATCACTGCATTGCTGAAAATAACCATGTACTTCCCAACAGATCACCTTACACTATTGCTATTCTTTTGTATACGGTACATTTTACTCTACTTCACTTCATGTAGGTCTTTCCAGGTTTTTCTGATAGCATCCTCTTCATCATAACTTTTATATGGTATCTTAAACTTGACAAAAAATTTTCTTCATAATAGCCCAGCAAAGTAGGTACCATATGTTTTGCCATTATAATCAATCATCATAACCATTTTCCTCCATCCTATTCCTTTCCCATGATATTTACTCTACTTTCTATCTTCTTTTACCCTATTCCTCCTCAAACGTGTTTTGTTTGACTGTCCCCTCCCCAACTCTGCTCTCCCTTCTTTCTTTTTTTTTCAGTTTATAATACTTTTTCTTTTACATATAAGGTATTTTATTTTTTCCGTTACATGTAAAGATAGTTCTCAACTTTTGTTTATACAAGATTTACAATTTCAGATTTTTCTCCCTCCCTCCCTCCCTCCCTCCCTCCCTCCCCCCTCCCCTAGACAGCAGGTAATTTGATATAGGTCATATCTATATATCTATATACACACACACACACACACACATATATACACACACACACACATATATACCCATAATAACATTAATCCTATTTCTGCATTAATTTTGTTATAAGAGAAAAAATCAGAGCAGTAATGCAAAACCTCAAAACAGGAAAAAAAAAAACCCAACAGCACCCAAAACAAAAGAAATAGTATGGTTCAATCAGCATCTATACTCCACAGTTCTTTTTTTTTTTTTTTTTCTTGGATTTGGAGATCCTCTTCTATCATGAGTTCCCTGGAACTCTTCTGTACCATTGCATTGGTGAGAAGAATCTAGTCCATAACAGTAGGTCAACACTCAATGTTGATGATACTGTATACAATGTTCTTCTGGTTCTGCTCATCTCACTCATCATCAGCTCACGCAAGACCCTTCAGGTTTCTCTGAACTCCTCCTGCTCATCATTTCTTACAGCACAATAGTATTCCATTGTATTCATATACCACAACTTGTCCAGCCATTCCCCAATTGATGGGTACCCCCTCAACTTCCAATTCCTTGCTACCACGTAAAGAGCAGCTATAAATATTTTTGTACATGTGGGTCCCTTTCCCCCTTCCATGATTTCTTTGGGAAAAAGACCTAAAAGTGGAATTGCTGGGTCAAAGGGTATGCACAGCTTTATCGCCCTTTGGGCATAATTCCAAATTGCTCTCCAGAATGGTTGGATCATTTCACAGCTCCACCAACAATGAATTAGTGTTCCAATTTTCCCACAGCTTCTCCAACATTTATTATCTTCTTTTTTTGTCATTTTAGCCAATCTGATAGGTGTCAGGTGGTACCTCAGAGTTTGCTCTCCCTTCTTTCACCCTTCCCTCCTTATCCTCTTCTTCTCCTACTTTCCTGCAGGGTTAAATAGATTACTCCTCCCAATTGGGTGTGTATGTTATTCCCTCTTTGAGCCAATTCTGATGATAGTAAGGTTCACTCACTCCCCCACTCCTTCCCCCTCTTCCCCTTCCCTTTATAAGGCTTTTTCTTGTTTCCTTCATGTGAGCTACTTCTCCTCATTCCACTTCTCCCCTTCCCCCTCCCCTAGCACATTACTCCTTCCCCTCAAACCTATTTTAAAGATGTCATCATGGGTTAGCTAGGTGGGTATGCTTATATTATTTTGTTTTGTTTTTTGGAGGGCAATGAGGGTTAAGTGACTTGCCCAGGGTCAAACAGCTAGTAAGTGTCAAGTGTCTGAGGCTGGATTTGAACTCAGGTACGCCTGAATCCAGGGCCAGTGCTTCACCACTGTGCCATCTAGCTGCCCCTGGTATGCCTATATTCTTGAAGAAAGTTTTATACTGTCCAGGTGTATTGTCTGTAAGTATTTGGCCTTAAATTCCCTGAACCTTATTTTCTAACATCTCTCACAATCATTATCCATTACCACATTTGCATTGAAATATTTAAGTATATGTTAATTGAACTTGCAACTTCTTAATAAATTCTCCATGGAATTTCTCTACCTACTTGTCCTCTATAACAGATGTTGACACATGGGCTGCATTTTTTTTTAACAAATGAAATCTTGAGTGCAGCAATGTGAGATGAGGAAGTGTCCCATAAACTAATATTTCTTTCCTTTGTTTGGCATGTGAAAAAAATCAATTCTCCAACTCTTTTATTTGTCTCTCCTGACAGGACTTGTGAGCCATCTTTCTATTTAGCTACAATTTCCTTTGGTCATCCAGTTTTATTTATAGTAGGAATGTCAAGATTAATATGATTCAAATCTTCTATTAGTCACTGGGCAAGGATCTTTGATTTGGAGTACCAGCATTTAACAAAATCTTTTATAGACAATATAAAAGGTATTTGATTTTTAGCGCTCCCTTACTCTATTTCCACCAGGAACTGCATAGGACTAAGAATCATTCAACATTTTTTTTTCTTTGTTTAATGGGATGTCATGATCAGCCTACTTCTGATGAGCCTAGCTGCATTTAACTAGGCTCATCCTTGAAAGCATGGGCCATCTTGTTGCTGGGATGGTATTTAAATACTTTATAGGATGGTAAAACCTTAAAGATATTTTTCTCTGATGCAAAAGTCTTTCAGATCAGAGCCATATCTCTAGGCCAAAATAAAGGATCAGAGTAGGTATTTTTTAAGGATGTCTGTGAAGGGTTTTGGTTGGGAAGTTTCTTGGGTGAAAACAAAATATATAATTTAAAAAGATTCCTTGATCTACTATTATTCAGGATATGCTTGTAATTACAAACTAACACATTTGAAAGGATGGGTTATTACTTTTTTTCTTCTGTTCCAATAAAGCTACAGTCTTGTGTTATAGAAAAATAATAGTAAATTACCAAGGTGTATCACTTATATTATTTATAGGGCATAATATTTATAGGTAGCCTCTGAACTAAACAAATGAAAATGAAGCTGCTTTGAGAATTTATAAACCATTTGGAAAATTAATTCCATTTTTTTTGAAAAAAGGGATATCTTTAAGTACAGTAGATAGTTGGCATAAAATTGCCCCAAACAATGACCTTAATAGTAATCTCGTTAATATTATAAAAGTTTTTTCTACTTGCCTTATCTGTCCCTGGACAATCTCTCCCCACAATGGCTTGTTGCTGTAAGCTGCACTAAATGGTCAGGAACTTGGAACTTACATATTTGGACCATGAAGGAAACCATTTTGTTGCAACATCAGTAATAGAATTCTGCTGATACAAAATCCTTGTGTTCTTGGTGGGCCTTCTCAGTGCTTGCTTGCTGGGTAGGTATTCCTCCTGAGATAGGGAGTAGAATTTTGGACACATTCCTTCCTTATTCCCACCTTTATATCCTCTGATTACATTCCCTCTAGCACCAGGTAGAATGGTCTAAAACCCATAATGTCATCAAATATTTCATTTGGCTTATCTCCCTTAGATAAAACGCTTCATTAATTGGGAGCTTGAAGAGATTTGCCAATGACCTGAATTTTTTTGTTGACTTTAGCCTTGGCTCAAGGGATTGAATGCTATGTGGAGTTGATATCTTTCAGTTATCACCAGATTTCTCTGTCTCTATGTCTCCGTCTTTCTCTCTCTCTGTCTCTCTCTCTCTGTTGGGAATATTGGTTTTTTGATTCAGCACTTTAAAAATACTGGTTATTAAAAATACTGAATGAGGATCCCTTACTCCTGAGAGAAATGTAACTTGCTTCACAACTATATGGGAGGAGTATAAGTGACCTTGTCTAATATGGATAAAGGAGAAGTTTATTGGGAGACAGGGGAAAGTGTTGCCCAATTAATCTTTTTGCTCAGATCATGGATAAAAGTAAAGAATGAGTAATGGCTCTTGAAGAGAAATCTGAAGCTGATTATACTGTGGAGCAGAAAATGTGGTTTCACTCCCCTAAGAGTAGATGGACTCCAAAGGGAAAGGTGGTGGCCAATGGATTGAGAATATGGAATGTGTAGCAGAGTGAGGGGGAGGTAATATATTTCAGGCATAGTGACAAATTGTAAGCAAGGGGAATTGAAACCCATAGCTCCTGGTAATAGATATTTTTGTAGATGTTTTGGGGCAAACGTACTTTTGGCTCTGGGGTATGGATTTTGCTCCTGGTTGCTCTCCTCCTGGTGACTTGAGTTGAAGTAGAGGGAGAGGGATGGGGCTGAGTTACTGTGGTTATTTTAATTTATTTATTATTCCCTCCTTGCCTCCTTGCCTCCTTCCCTCTCTCCCTCCTTGCCTCCTTGCCTCCTTCCCTCTCTTCCTCCTTCCCTCTCTCCCTCCCTCCCTCTCCACCTCCCTCCCTCCCTCTCCACCTCCCTCCCTCCCTCTCCACCTCCCTCCCTCCCTCTCCACCTCCCTCCCTCCCTCTCCACCTCCCTCCCTCCCTCTCCACCTCCCTCCCTCCTTCCCTTCCTCCCTCCCTCCCTTTCTCCCTTCCTCCCTTCCTTTCATTCATTCATTTATTATTTATTTGATTTATTGAGTTATTTTGTCCATGATGTTTTTTTCTTTGTTTATGAGTACCCACCTGTCTTCTAGGTCCTTTACCATGCTAGCCATAAAATATGATCTCAGTCCTTGTGTGACCATAAAAGAACTGAACCAAGGAGTGGAATGTCTCAGGCATTACTCATTCTGCTCAGGTCTTGGGCCCTAAGGGCTGCCTAGACCATATGATATTAATTTTTTTCTTTTTCTTTTTTTTGTTGGGCAATGAGTAATATTAATTTTTTTAAAAGCATATGCATAGCCTTTAGTTATAGATACCTAGTGTGGGAATAAGCTAAGGGCACTAAGCACTGCTTTTTTGGTGAATAAAATAGTTTCAAGAAGTAAAGCTCTTTGGATCTAATAGACTCTTTATTCTCATGAAGGTTGTTACTGCCATTGATCTGGATGTGTCCCTGTAGGGAAGGACTTGGAAAGCTCCACCTATCAATATTTGTATTGAGTAAGAAAAAAATTAAATGTTTGATTTAGTCTCTTCAGAACCTGAACTTACCTTTATACCTAACTTCAACAGGCCACTTTCAATTAAGAATCACAATTTTCAAACTGTCTATAAAACAATTATTTAGCTATTAGTATTCCACATGTTCTTGTTCAATGGACAGTGAATGGACATTCTACCAGAAGTGGGTCATATTAATTTTGAAATTCTTGCTATGCAATCAAACCAAAATACAATTAAAAAGTTGTGGCTACTTGGAAAGATGATTCAAAAGTTCTTGGAGAAAAGAATAAAGGAATTGGTGGGGGTAGCTAAGTGGTGCAGTGGATAAAACACTGGCCCTGGATTCAGGAGGACCTGAGTTCAAATTAGGCCTCCAACACCTGACACTTATTTACTAGCTGTGTGACCCTGGGCAAGTCACCTCTCATTGCTATCAAAAAAAAAAAAAAGGGAATTTGTGGGATTGATTTTATTGTTGTCCAAAGGCAATAAGGAGCACAATTTCATGGGACATTTGATCATCTCAGATTGCTGTGCTCATGATATATTTTTGGGAAAAAAAATAATGAAAATACTTGAATCTTATGCAGTATCATATGCTGTAGAAAATAAAAAGGTAGAGAAATTCTACAAAGAATCTCATAAAACACTTTAAATTAAATTAATCAACCATTATTCATTTATTAAATAACTACTATGTAGCAGGCAACTATGGTAATTGCTGGGCATTTAAAGCAAAAATGAATCAATTCCTGACTTCAAGGAGCTAATATCCTTTTGGGGGAGATAAAATGTGCTATGTACATATCTACGTCTATACAAAAATATTTACAAAATTAAGGTAATTTGGGGGTATGGTACTATCAGCTGATGGGGATCAAGAAAAGGCTTTGTGTAGAAATTGTTAGCACATAATTACTTATTGGAAAAACTAGGAATTGGGAAGGATAGTGGAAAATATGCTAGAAAAATATTGTTCAAGGGTAAAGAATGAAAGATGTAAGAAACTTGTAGACTACATGGTAGCTTTATGCCTATATGTCATGAACACTTTCATTAAGAAAAAATCATTAGGTATTAGACATGGAAAGTATTTAGTAAAATTACAAAAGAGGGAATTTATTATATTTTAAATGATAAGAAACCACTTATTACTGATATAAGAATAATTCCTGATTCTCTGTGTGTCTACAGTCATATTATCAATTTATTAGAACAAAGCTCAAGAGTAATATAAAGCTAAAAGAATAAAAAGGTAATGATACATAACTAAGACTATAACCTGACCTACTTAATGAAATTATTAACGTTGAAAAATGGGAAATGGATGGAAAAAAGACACTGATTACTACAATTGTACCCCCAAACTGATATTAATCAATTGCTCTAAATAAGACAAAGAAATATACTTAAAACTGCCTTGGTTATAAAACTCTTGCCTTACTTGTTAAGTAGAAAGTTGTGGTAGTCAAAAGCAACATTAGTTTAGAATCTAAACTTCTAAAATTTTCAGAAGGATAGTGGAAGATGATAAGTCACATAGCCTCATAAAACTGTAAGAAGCACTGGAAGGAAAAAAAACAACAGTTAAAACAATTTGTAAGAGAGACAAATAACCAAAATCATCCCAAGTGTATTTAAGACCAGAGGTGAATGGAAAAAAAAAACCACCAAATAAGCAGAAGAATGGATGGATCTATAGATTTTTTTTTTTGTTGTGTTTTACAACAAGCTTCTTTTCACCATAAAACAACAACAAAAACAACAAAACTAGCACCATAACATTTTCCCTCCAACATCACAGGAATAGAGTGGAAATGACATTGAAGCAAAGATGGGAAAAGTAGCTGGTTTAGACCTAGATTTATGTACTTTATATAATTCATCTTGTTAGTGAAATAGAAGTAGTTTATTCTTAATTGCAAAGAGGTCTATTAGATACTGAGTAAAGTAGGGGTGGGGACTGGACTTGTGATCTCATTGGTACAGGGCAAGGCTTCTTAAGCTTTTTCCACCCATGACCCTTTTTCACCTGAGAAATTTTTATGTGAACCCAGGTATATAGGTACATAAACTAGGTAGGCATAACTTTTGCCAATTCTTTTGCAACCTCCACCTTCAGTTATGGGATCCCATGTGCGGTCACGACCTACAGTTTAAAAAGCTTTGGTATAGGAAACCCCTATAAGGAAACTCCATCTGTCGGTATAGGTTTGTACTTTCTCCATTTCTTCTATTCTTAGGGAGTTGCCTAGAACAGAGGCATCAAACATGTGGGTTGCATAAGGGAACCAGATTAAAATAGGATTGGAAAACTTTTAATAAAATAAATAAAAATATGACACAACATAATGTCGTTTTCTAAGTCAATATGTGGCCACAAGGATCCTTAAAAATGAATTAGTGGGGGCTAATGGGGGCTAGCTAGATGGCACAGTGGATAAAGCACTGGCCCTAGATTCAGGAGGACCTGAGTTCAAATCCAGCCTCAGTCACTTGACACTTACTAGCTGTGTTACCCTGGGCAAGTCACTTAACCCTAATTGCCCCCCCCCAAAACACAACAAAACAAACAAACAAAAAATGGATTAGTGCCTCCTTCCCCTTCTTATATTTGAATTTGACTAGAGTTTGGCCTAGAGCACTGACTGGTTAAGTGACTTGCTCGGGGTCATATAGCTAGTACATGGTAGAGATAGGATTTGAACCCAGGTCTTCCTGCCTTTGAGGCTTGCTCTTTATCCACTATACCACATTATCCTTCACTTAGAACAATACAGAATAACTATTTTGTTGAAATGTGTAAGTTTATCGGTGTGACAATTAAAGTGATGCCACCGGCTGGAGAGTTACTATAGGAAAGCTCTGCCATGAGGAGAAGGCATCTGAGGGCAAGCCATGTGGCTCTGCGGGTCAGTTCCTTGGAGTCAGGAAGTGACGTTTGCTCTGGGTGCTGTCGATCAAAGCTACCAGCCAATTAGCTTGGAGCTGTGTGTGTTGGGAAGGCCCTGTGTCCGGCTTCACAGGAGGCTTCTGGGATGAAGAAGGGGCAAGGCTGGCACTCTTTGTCTCTTTTATGAGGACCTCAGTGGGGGAGTGGAGCAGGAGACGCTGGCTCCCTGACACAAATAGCTGAATCTAGGCCTCTTTCGCTCTCTTCACCAAATTCTTATGCTTCTTAATAATGCTTAAAAAACTCTTGCTAAAACTTCTAATTTATTGGTGACAGTATAGCTAGAATTTTAGCTCTTTATATTAGTAATGGATTTGCTTTAAAAATTTTGAATATGGATTGAGTGAATGAGAATTACCTCATTTTCAAGCAGGTAAGGAAAGTTAGTTGTGCAAAATATAGCTCAGGGAGTTTTGTTACTAAACAGATGATTTCTGAGAACTTAGAAAAAATGATCTCTGAGAGCTAGCATGGGTTCACTAAAACAAGTCATGCCCCACTAATGTAATTTTCTTTTTCATCATATTAAGAAGTTAGAAGATGGGAAATTTGTGTACATACAGTATACCTGGAGATCAAGAATGTTTGCTATCCTGTGATTAAGAGGATAAAACGTAGACAAGATGATAGCACAGTTAGAGATAGATTTAACTAACTGATTGAAAAGACATACCAAAGAAGGCTGATCAAAGTATTGCTGACAACTTGGACTGTAGTCTCTCTAGTACTTTGCAAATGACTCTGTCCTTGGCCTCATTATGTTAAACAGTTTCATCAGTTCCTTGGATAAAAGCATACTTATGAAATTTGAGAATGACACAAAGTTGCATAGGATTTTAAAAGAACGTTAGAGGATAGAATCAAGATTTAAAAAAAAAATCTTATTGTTTGAGTGTCTGAATTTGGGAGGATTAAATTTAACACAGCTAAATATAATAAATACTATATGCTATACTAAATACTAAATACTATAATAATACATAGTTAATGCATTACTTAAAACAAACCACATTTTATAGATGAGAAAACTGAGATTATGGGTCTTTTACTGCAATTTGTACCAGTTGGACTCTTCATCCAGATCTTTCCTATTTCCAAGTCCATCACTCCTTCCATTAAGACACAGTTTTCATTCTCTGAATTCTTGTTGTTGTTTGTCCTTCATTCTCGAAGAGGACCAATGATGTCTTGACATGCAAGTGAATTGGATTTAAGTGAGGCAGAGTTGTGGAAAATCATCAGCCTCACTCTCTCCTCTAGTGTCATATGAATCCAGTGATAAGACATAAATCAAGATGACTGGCAGTGGCACTGGATGCAGTAGAGGAACTTGGCCTTTTTAAGCTAATGTCTTTCTGAGGTCTGTTTTGTCTAAGGCAACACCCATTCAGTGATTAAGTCTAGGTAAGAATTGAAAGAGGTACTTTGTGACTGGAGTTTTTATATATACTTTTAAATGGTCACAAATTAGAAACCATGAAATATTATCTAATAATCAAGAGAACAATAATTTACTCAGTTCCAACAGTGAAATTATACCTTTGAATGAAAGGAGATGCTCCAATCTTTACCAAATAATGTTTATATTTTAGACATCCTCCAGTCATAGCAGGTCTTTTATAATCTTTATTGATGAATTACATTTTTTTGAGCATCTTAGTTTTATATAACAAAAACAAACTTTTCTTAACTTTACTATGTCTTTATTAATTTAAATATTAAAATACATACATAAACTGAAATCCAGTTTGACTATCTTAGACAAGGTCACGCAGACTTGTTGAATGGTTAAGTTGATATTCAAATCCAAGTCTCCTGACTCCAAATGCAACATTTGTACCACTGTATCAGGATGCCAAGAATTCAGTATAAGGAAGGTAATATCCCCCTGTAGTCCATGTTGGTGACATATGAATGGAATATCAAGTTTGGTTCTGAATATCAAACTTTGGGAACACAGCAGAGGAAGGAGACTCAGAACTATGTCCTGTGAGGAGTGGATAGAGGTGCTTAGCATGTTTTACCTGAAGAAGGATTTAGTTGAAACATTATCATTGTTTTCAATTATTTGAAAGCTTCTTCTCTGGGAGAGGGTTAGACTTATTCTGCTATGGTGTAGGAGAGAACAAAGCTCATTGGGTAGTGTCGCGAAAATTTCTAAACCTGAAGGAAGAACAAAAACAACAAAGTTTCCAGGCTGAAGCAAATAGGTTTATTGAGAGAGGGTTAGTCCCCCAATAAAGCCAGTCATCCAGGGGTTGGACCAGAAAGACCCAGAGTTACAAAATCCATGGGTTTATATACCTTTCCAAAAGTTACACTTATATAACATAGTATTAGTCTTAATTACTTGCTCTTCTAAAATTAAAACATATTCTTAGGAAATATGGGGAACTATCTAAGTGACCATAAATGTCAGCATAATGATGACAATAGGGGGGGAAATAATCAGGCCACTGGTGAGCAGCGTGAACTTCTTAAATAAAGTATGTCACGCATGGTTTCTAAAATATAGTATTGCTGACTACTGTATCTTGTGATATTACTTAATGCTTGACATTGGAAAGTTAGTCAGAACAGAGACTTAACCTTTTGACCTTAAATAATTGTAATAAAATAATATCTAAATATAATAAATCGGGGCAGCTAGGTGGCGCAGTGGATAGAGCACCGGCCTTGGAGTCAGGAGTACCTGAGTTCAAATCCGGCCTCAGACACATAACACTTACTAGCTGTGTGACCCTGGGCAAGTCACTTAACCCCAATTGCCTCACTAAAAAAAATATATATATATATGTATATAATAAATCACAATTTTAATTGATATATTGATTAATATCTAATGAAATCACTTATGACTATGGTAAATCTCTAATAACTAAAGGATGGGGAAAATCTCACAGTAGAAGTTGAGGCATATTTTGGCTCGGGATTGTCAATTTTTTTCCTCATAATTAAAATTGTCCAAGAACGGATTGCCCTGATTTGAAAGGTAGTGAGCTTCTCATGAACAGATGCTCAGATAATGACTTGTCTGGGAGTTTGTAGAAAAGACTTGCATTTTATACAGGGATTGGATTGGATGCCCTCAATGATGAATCCTTCCAACTCTGAGTTATCATGTTGATAGGAGAGGTAAAAACATAAATTCAGAAGCAGCAGCAATTAGGAATGTTGACAAGGAGGCAGACATTCAGACACTAAGAGGTGGGAGAGGTGATCATGGCAGTAGCATTTCTTTATGGTTTTCTTTCCTTCTGGAGACAGTCAAGGGCAGGAGTACGTATGTGGAGCTGCTGTCCCATAATTGATCCATTTTGCCACATATTGTGATCACTGAATTGGGGTTGGGGACCCACGGAGT
This sequence comes from Dromiciops gliroides, assembly GCF_019393635.1. Taxonomy (NCBI): domain Eukaryota; kingdom Metazoa; phylum Chordata; class Mammalia; order Microbiotheria; family Microbiotheriidae; genus Dromiciops; species Dromiciops gliroides. The sequence goes on from NC_057863.1 coordinate 148,705,038, forward strand.
GTATTATATTCAGAGGTATCAAAACACCTCAGTTTTATTTTTTGTCTTACGGAATCATTTTGGGCTTACATTGTGATCTTACAGTCTCTAATGTTTTACATGACAAATCCTTAACTTTAAAAAGGAGAAATGTGTAACAATGTGTGTGCTTTCAGCTGTTTCATGGGACAGGATGACAAGATATATGAGCATTCCAATAAGCCTTGTTTCACATTGGGTCTTACTTTACTCCAATAATCCTAATGTATCTGGCTAGTTTTTATCTGCTGGTAGTCCAAGTGACTCTGTTACTAGCGCAATTTGGCACTCTACCATTTTGTTTTAAGAAATAAGATAACATTTTTTTTTAGAAATGGAAATGATTCCTAAGAGAGTCCAAATGGCTTGTCAAGGTTATATAAATAGTAATTGGCAGGGGCAAGATTTAACCATGGTGTCTCTTGATTCCAAATCTAGCACTCTTTCCATTATACTGTGCTGCATATCCTAAATAGAATCTGTTTCTGCAGAGTAAGGCCTGGTTGTTTTTTGTCTTTGTGTCCTTAGCTACTAACATGATGCCTTGTCTTTAGTAGATACTTAAATGCTTGTTGGTTTCAATGAAACTATATCCACAATGTCTAGCTCAGTGTCTTGCATACAGTAGGTGCTTAGAAATGTTTGAACTGATCTGAACAGTACACTTCTATTTATGTAAATTAAAATGGTGCTCACTTTTTAAAGTAGGCACATCATATTGTTGATGCACATTTATTTTGCGATCAATTGTGGTATTTTTACATGAATTGCTGTCTAGCCAGTTCTCTCTATTTTATACTTATGCAATTGATTTTAAAATCTAAATGCTGGATTATATATTATACCTGTTAAATTTTATTTTGTTGGTTCCAGATTATTGTTTCTATCTGCAAATAAAATTTTGAATCTTGATTTTTTCATTTCTTGTATTAATTGCTTTTTTGAGGTTTGTGTCAACGAAAACTTTTATTAATGTCTTGATCTAAGGTGTTGATTAAATAAGATTAATAAGATAGGGTCAGTGGCAACATCCTTAACACACCTCAGATGCCTCCCTTGAGGTTGTCATTGATTTCTTAGTCATAATTTTGTTCATGATCATTCAAACAGCTGTGAATATATGTAAGTGTATTATCATTCAGTCTACAAGTCTCTCTTGTCTATAAGAATATCATGTAATACTCTATCAAAAAGCTATGCTCAAGGGGCAACTAGGTGGCGCAGTGGATAAAGTACTGGCCCTGGATTCAGGAGGACCTGAGTTCAAATTCGGGCTCAGACACTTGACACTTACTAGCTGTGTGACCCTGGGCAAGTCACTTAACCTGCATGCCCCTCCCCGCCAAAGCCATGCTCAAACCAAGATATCAAGATATATTATCTGTAGTATTTCTCTGATTTACCAATATAATACCTATTAAAAATGAGATAAATTTGGAAAGGCTTGTATTTGTTGAATTGTTCTTCCTCATGACTAATACGTTCTTTTTTTTGGGGGGGTGAGGCAGTTGGGGTTAAGTGACTTGCCCAGGGTCACACAGCTAGTAAGTATCAAGTGTCTGAGGCCAGATTTGAACTCAGGTCCTCCTGAATCCAGGGCCGGTGCTTTATCTATCCACTGTGCCACCTAACTGCCCCAACTAATACATTCTTTATGTGCTTCCATTTCATCTGTGCAGTGCTTTTAATGACTGCAGCCTTTTCTATGAAACAAGACCCATTAGAGCATTGGGATGTGACCTCATTTTCCTTAGACTCACTGATGGCAACCTTGGAACAACTTGAATAGCAGAGAGAGCAACAGGGTTGAATATAGTTAGTAAACAAATAAATATGTGATGATTTGAGGAAAAGAGAGCAAGCATGGACATTGACAATTGGGGGATCAGAAAACGTTTATCATGGGAGTTAGCACATTAGCTGAAATTGGAAAGAGGGTTTTCTAGGCATGGGTCACAGCCTTTTGCAAAGGCATGAAGGTGGGCCATAGAATGCTGAGGTTGGGGAACAGCAAAAAGGACAGTTTGACTGCAACAGAGTACATTAAGGGAGTAGTGGGAAATAAATTTGGAAAGTTATGCTGGAACGAGATTATGAGGGCTTTAAATGCCAAGCTGAATAGTTTATTTTTTATCCCAGAGGCAATAGAAAGCCACTGAAGATTCTCAAATGAGGAAATGACATAGTTGTGTCTGGGCTTTAGGAAGATTATTTTGTCAGCTCTGTGGAGCATGGATTAGGAAGGAGAGAGACTGAAAGCAGGGATACTAATTTGGAGGCTAGTTCAATAGTCCTGGATGAAAAATAAAGGCCTCAACTACAGTGATGGTTGTATGAATGGAAAAAAGGGAATGGATATGAGAGATATTGTAGAAGTAGAAGTGGCAAGATGTGGGAACTGATTTGATATGGTGGGGGTAGGGAGATGGGAGCAGGGAAGAGTGAGAGAATAGTTCAGGATGATTCCAAGGTTTAGAACCTTGTTCCTAGCAGGACAGTGGTACTCTTGATAGATATAAAGAAATTTTGCAGGAGGTGGGGTAGGGTTTAGAGGAGAAGATTAATTCTGTTTTAGACATGTTAGCCATTAGCAGGCTTCCTAATCCATCCAGCTTTCATCTTCTTCTGGCACAATCATTTTATACATCAGGGACAGTCTCATGGGAAGTGGAATCCTGGGAACATCTCCAAATGTCTAATTTGTACTCTAGTTTTAGTCATTTTGGGAAAAGTAGTCAGTATTGGGAAGTACCTAGGACACATACAAAGAAGTTAACTGAATTGAATTATTCTAAACTTTAGCCTTGCTAACACTACCATTAACAGGTTTATGTTCTTTTGTATTCATTCTTGGTTATAAGCTCATCATTTTTTTTTTTTTTTTTGTGAGGCAATTGGGGTTAAGTGACTTGCCCAGAGTCACACAGCTAGTAAGTGTGTCAAGTGTCTGAGACCGGATTTGAACTCAGGTCCTCCTGAATCCAGGGCCGGTGCTCTATCCATTGCGCCATCTAGCTGCCCCAAGCTCATAATTTTTAATAGGTAATTTTAAGATCTGATTTCAGAGAACTCCCTGTGTAACCACATTGATTTGAGTAGATGTTTTCTTTCTCATGATTTTTTTAAAAAATTGAACATTTCAGTTTGGTAAGTGTTTCAGAGTACCATCATAAGACATGATTTTTTACCTGTTCTAGTACTGATAGAATTAAAGATTCTGTAATAAGAAACTAGCTTTGTAATATGTGTTGAGATTAAAGGAGAGGGTATTATGGGATTGAAAGGGAATGGGAGATTATTGGACCTAGGACAACCTCAATAATGGGAGTTTAATTGAAAGTTACAGATTACTTCCTTCTTTCTGAATAAAATCATCTTTCTCAGCCTTCCTTTCTTGACCTTTCCCTGGCATATGACAGTTCATCACCCTTTCCTTGATATATTCCCCTTCCATTGACTTTGTGACAGTGAACAATACTTGTTCTCATCTATATGTTTCCTTCTTTATTTCCTTAAATTTTTTAGAAATACAATAACCACCTGTTAAGTGGCTCTTATTTTCCACTGGGAAGAAAGAAAACAGTTCCTGAATTAAGGAGTTTACCCTCTACCAGGATGTTGGCTCCTTTCTTCTCCTATCTCTCACTGGCAAGTAAACCTTGATCTTAGGTATGGTTTATCTATTCATGTTACAATTATCTTCTCTCTGTGTTCTCAGGCTTGCAGTCTTGGAGTTACCCCTGTGTTTCCACAGTAAACAAATTGAATTTATCTTTTTCTTTTGAAATATAACTAATTTTCCCCTTAGAGTCAATGTAGTGTTATGGATGGAGTGTTAGGACAGAAGTCGGGAATACTTGAATTCAAATCCTGCCATCAATCCCACCTGTGTGGCTAACTTCTCTGAGCCTCAGATTCTTCATATTTTCTTCTCCTATACAGAGAAATCAGATTAATAATTTTAAAAGTCTGTCTATCACACTATTGCTCTTATTTGTGTGCTGTAGTGGAAGGAGCATTTAATACTTTTATGATTTCAGGCAAGGCACTTCACTTGAGCCTTGGTCTCCTCATTTGCAAAATAAAGGTTTATATCAGGTATCCATTAAGATTTTTTCCTTCTATAAATCCATTTTACTGTACCCTATTACTTTGTTTTTTCTTCCTGCCTTTTCTTAACTCTAAAATCTCTTCTTGTTTTTATCTATCTCTAACCTCTCTCCAACATCCTAGATTAAAAAAAGAACAGAAATTCCCCAGATTAAAATGTACTAAGCCATGTTCATTCCCAAATGACTGACTTTTGTTGTTGTCCAGTTGTGAAGTTATATATCGCTTATGTACCACAGTATCTTCAGGGATCTTAACCTGGGGTCCAAGAACCTTTTAAAAATAAATATTTTAATTGCTTTCTTTTTCAATCCTATGCATTTTATTTTATGTATGTAAACATATCAGTTGCAAAGAAGTTGACAATCTGAGTTGGTAGAGGTACTTTCCTTATTTCAAATCACAGATCTAGTCCCTAGTCCTATTGTTATTTCTATTCCAATCCCCATTGTTAGTCCCTTTGTTAGTCATCTCATTCTTTGGAGGTTGGGGTTGGCCACCTTGTTTCGCCTACCTCCCAAGAAAACTAAAAAGAACCTCTCTCTGGCAGCTTGAGTGTAGGTATATGTCTTGGGAAATGGGAGAACTCGGGTCTTCATGAGGGAGTCTGACTTTTGACTTACAATGGCAGGGTATCATTGCTCTAGGAGGGCTATAACCGCCCCCCCCCCCCAAGTAAGTCACCATATGTTCTGGTCAAAGTAGAACATTTTCTGTGGTGCTTCTTCACTTAGGCTCCTTTCTTCTAGGAAATTAAAAACTGGATGCCTGGCTAATTTCATAGGATCAAAGGTCATGCATTCTGAGCTGGAAGGAATCTTAAGGGTCACATAGTACCAGCCCCCTTGATTTTCTAGTTGAGGGCCATGGAAGTGAAGTGACTTGCTTCAGGTTACTTTAATAAATCTCTAATTGAAATAGCAAAGCTTTCTCTTTGAGTTTAACCAATCATTGAAGCATCATTTACCTAGTTTCACTTTTTAAGATTGAATATCTATCTCTTTATGATTTGGCTTTATTGCTGAGTGATGGAAGGGAGTAGAGCTTACTGCTTCATAATCGACTTGTTCCCTGGTTGAAATGGATTGCTCTATTTGTATTTCTGCTACAGTGTTTAATCATTAAGTAAGAAATTCTACCTCTTTTTTTGCAGTTTCCTAACTTCAAATATAAGATGTGGGTGGGTAGTTTAAAAAATCACCTCTTAAGTAAGACTAAAGAGCTCTTAACTACTCATAATCATTTGACTGAACAAATATGTGTTTTATAAAAAATCTTCAACATAGGGGGGTTTTTACTATTCTTGACCTTTTTGTAGAGGGACAGCCACATCTTGCTGACACAATATTGAAACTTTTCTTTCTTTTGTGAGGGGAGGTTAAACTTGCTATTTCATTAGTATCAGAGAACTCTTGGCTTTGACAGTATGTCAATTAATATGGAAAAATAAACAATCTGCAGCTCACAGGCTTATAGATTCACCTGGGCCATGCAGATGTTAAGCTAATATATGTCAGGTAGGACTCAAACCCATGTCTTCCTCACCATAAGACTGAGCTGTCCCCTAGGTGATGTAGTGAACAGGCTCCTGTATTTTTACTGTATAATTTAAATTGTGATGTATTTGGGTTTTTTTGGTGGGGCAATGAGGGTTAAGTGACTTGACTAGGGTCACACAGCTAGTAAGTGTCAAGTGTCTGAGGCTAGATTTGTATTCAGGTCCTCCTGAATCCAGGGCCAGTGCTTTATCCACTATGCCACCTAGCTGCCCCAGTATTTGGTTTTAAAACTCTGAGTTCTTTAGCAATCCTGACAGTTGCAACTGCAAAGATCATTTTACTCAATGGTCCTTTGATGAGCAATATCAAAGCATAAAACAGAGGGATTTATATTTGCCAAAAGTGTCAAGTCCTGTTGTGAAGTCCTTGAGGACAAAGTCCTTGAGGATGTTCCTGTTTTCAAAAGACCTGGTCCTGATTGAAATGAGCAACAAACACAGCAAGCTCCCTTGTTTGCATGCTGTCTGCTTCTTTAACTGTGATCTACTTAATGGCACAGTGCCTGGCACACAGTAGGCATTTAATAAATGCTTGTTGACTTGACTAGAAGACTTGCTAACATGGTAAGACCCACTGAAGTTTATACTCATCAAGCATAGCTTTTATAAAACTAAGAATCATTTCCATAAACTCAGGGCTATCTCCATGAAGTGACAAAGCACACTAGTTGAACTAAGAAGGCCATTTTAGGCAATTTTGTGACTGCAAAGATGTTGTCTGTAATAGAAAATCGTTTGTGAAAGCCTGTCTGTTCTCTTCATGTGTTTTCAAGGCAGTCTCAAATAGCATGTAGATTGTTTTTATAAAGATTTTATAGAGATAAGAAAGAAAACATTTGGACTGGTAGTTCGTATTTTTGAAAGAAAGTTGTAATTTTGCCTTTTATCCATATACCTTGTTTTCTAATAACACCTCCTGCCATTGATCCCTTCCTTTTAACAAAGAAAGACTTAGTTGAACAAATGGAAGTGACTGTATCTAATAGATTATTTAGAATTTAGACCTTTTAGCCACCAACCCCCCACTTCTCTAAAAGGAATGTGTGCTTTAGTATCCAGATTATCCATTGCAATTAATTTGGATTTTGCTCCCTTTTTAGTGTTACTTTCATTTATTATTATTGTAAGGCCCAATTAATATGGGAAGAGTTAATTTGGCAGCTTGCCTTAATATTGGGGTAAGAAAAGAAATTAACAGCCTCTTTCAAAAACACAAAACAGGTTTTATTAATGGGAACAAATTTAAAATGCAAGTGAGATTAATAGAGCTAGGAACAATGTATAAATCTGGGGGGGGTGGGGGGGAGGTAAAAAGGCCCCAGGCACCCCGAGCCTGCCTCCATCCTAGCCTGCTCCAAAGAACTAGCTTTGCCTCAAAAACACAAACTCACCACCACCCAAAATCTGTAGCTCTAAGGAGAATTAGCTTGCAGTAACAGCTCCTCTAACTGTCTACCTTCCTTTATCATTTCTCTCAAGAAAAACTCTCCTCAGAAAAAAACTTTCCTCTCCCTCTTCCTCTAACTGTCTCTCCCACAGGAAGGGGCGGTCTTTAGTGATGCTGAGTCTCCAATTGGCTCAGCACACCCACATGGGCTGTCCCTATTATAATCTGGCCAGACCCGTGTGGGCATGGGGAAGCTATTAGGGGAGGCTTAGTTACTTAGTTTCAATAAATGTTCCCAGTGGTCAGAGTTCCTCTTGGTTGTTCGATTATCTCCCAAAGTACACACCCATCTTCTCTTTTCAAGCTTACAGTTTTTTTTTTTTAGTCTGACCATAATGAAGCAAAGATAGGGTTATGAAAACCCCAAATCACAATTAATTCCTTACATTATATTCATCTTATATATGGCTTTCTTTATTCTCTATCAGTCAGTAAATGTCATCCTATGTTTATCTGAATTCCTCATCTTGCCATTTCTTACTGTGTAGTGATATTCATCTATATGTGAATACCATAATTTGCTTAGTTTATTTCTCAGTCAATGAACATCCACTTTATTTCTGTTTTTTCCTCCAAGAACAAAAGTGCAATGAATAGTTTGTTATATATGGTAGCTCTCTCCCCTTTTCACACATCTTCTCTTTCCCCTTCTCCCTCTGTATCTCCCTTTTTCTCCTTTTCCTGTTCCTCCTCTCGGCCACCTTGCATTATATGCCTGATCATGAGATTGCTTAGTGAAAGGGCATGAACAAGTTAGTGACCTTTTTTTGGCCTTCAAATTGGTTTCTTTCTTTCTTTCTTTTTTTTTTTTGGTGAGGGAATTGGGGTTAAGTGACTTGCCCAGGGTCACACAGCTAGTTAAGTGTCAAGGGTCTGAGGTCGAATTTGAACTCGGGTCCTCCTGAATCCAGGGCCAGTGCTCTATCCATTGCACCATCTAGCTGCCCCTTCAAATTGGTTTCAAGGATGGGTAGTCTGATTCACATGTCCACCAACAGGGAATGTTACTATTTCCATTGCCCCCAAACATTGAATATTTCCTTCTTCTACGTTTTGAAATATGATGAGTGTGGATTGAAGTTGCTTAATTTTGTACTTCTTTTCTTAGTGATTTGGAGGATTCTCTCATGGTTGTTGATAGTTTTCAATTATTTTTTTGAAAACTGTTCACATCTCTGACCACTTAATTGTTAAGCAATGGCTCTTAGTCTTACCAGATTTTTATCAGAGCCATTTCATGCAAATATCTACCCCCCACACACACCCACACCTAGCCTAGGTAATATTTCCCCTTATTTTAGCTGCTTTGCTTTTGTTTGTCCAAATGCTTTTTGCTTTTGAAATTGTCTATTTTATCTTTTATGATCTTTTTAATTGTTTTGTTTTAGAACTGTTTTCTTGAGGATAGATCCAAAAGCTACCTTCTCTTGGTTATCTTTATGTTGTTTTAAGTCAGCAAAAATGTGCAATGGCTAGAGTGTTAGACCAGTAGTCAGGAGGACCTGAGTTAATATCTTGCCTGTTAGCTATGTAATCCTGAGCCAGCAATTCTAACTGCCTTATTTTCCTGATTTGTAAAATTGTCATAATAATAGCACCTACTTCCTGTTGTTGTTAACATAAAAAGAAATAAAATTTGTAAAGTGCTTTGCGAATTTTGAAGTGCTACATAACATTCCAGATTTTCAATTTTTAAATTCTTTTTTTTGATGTGACCTTTTAGTTTTTTGGTTGTGAATCTATTTAGATTTTATTGTATAATACTGTGTGAGATACTTTAGCCAAACTGCTTCTCAGTTTTTACAAAAGGTGTGGTTTTGCAGATACAAAATTGGGAGGATAATTTTTATTGAACCAAATATGTCATGTTATTATGGAAAGAGAAGGAGATTCAGAATCTGAGCATTTGGGTTCAGATCCTAGTTTGGCTACCCACTACCTGTATGCTCTTGGATAAGATATCGTGTCCTCAGTTTCTTCATCTGTAAAATAACAGAGTTAGACTAGATAGATGAGTTTTAAGGTTCCTTTATACTATACATTCTCTGATTCTGTGAACAGGATAAAAGTAGAAAAGGGATGGGTTTGTAATAATAGTAAAGAAAATGCTAATATATGGTTATTCACAGCCCTTATTTTAAATGGGTAGTTTATTGAACCTTTTAAAAATGACCTCAGAATAAATTTTTACTCCTTGCTGAAAACCCCAGGTCTGTATTATTTATAGCTTTCTCATTAATTTCAAAGCTAAGGAAATGAATACTTGAGGTTCTTGTTAAATGTTATACATACAAATGAACATAGTAGATGTTAAAAAGTTGATAAGCAATGAAACTGTGATAGTCTTAAAAAGTGTAAAAAAATATTCCAAGTTATATAAGAAGTAGCATGATATGCAAAACTTTGAACTCCAGCAGTTATTAACTATGTGACTGAGCAAGGTGCTCACCCTCTCTAAACCTCAGTTTCTACATCTGTAAAATCAAGATAACCTACCCATCTTGTCTCACAATATTGCAAGGAAACCCCTTTTTAGACTTTAAGGAAATGTGTACATTTGAGTTAGTATTAATAATTGAGACAAAGAGTCTCAAATGTACTGTGATGTAAGTCAGAGTGGGTATTAAAAAGAAAAAGGTCATTGTGAAGAAAACGACTTCTGCTCGACAATTCTCTGGAACTCAGTGTCAGTGATGTGTCAATGGCTCATTTATTGTCATTCTTGTGAGAATGGATAACCCAGGGTACAGCTGGTGGATGCAAAGAATGGGGGTCCCCAGGCCCCGTTTTAAACTCTAGTCCCTAACTCGAATGGACCCTTGCCTTTTTCATCTTAGCCAATGGGGAGGTGATACAGGGACAATTCTTCAGTCCTCACTTATATGGACATAGCTCAGGAACAGACCTAATTGAGACCAGTTCAGGGTTTCTCTGAACCATGTGATTTTGTTTGGGGGGTGGGGGGGAAGGAGAAAGAGACCTTTTTTCTCAAACAGGTCCGGAGAAGTGCAATTTGAATGGTGACTATCATATTCTTATTGAGAGACCATTCCCCCTTTCCTCACAGTCATCATCTATTGGCAATGCTTATACCTCTGTCAAAGCCTCTTTTTAACTTTACCATTGTTTTACTTAAACATACTGAAGAGTTAAAACATTGTTATTGGTACTAACTTCCAATTTTCATTTTCAGTGAAGATATAAATATCATATTCAGCTTCTCTCCATGTTTATTTCTCCAAGTTAACCTCTAAAATGTACACCATTTGAAACAGGGACTGATTTTTTTGTTTTGTTTTTAGTTTGTATTCCAAGTGCCTAGCAATTGCATGTAGTAGGTACTTAATAAATATTTGTTGAATTAAACAGAATTGAAAGAAATTCAAAAGAATGATTATGTTTTAAGGAATAGTCTTGATTGTAAAGTTTGCAGCCAGTATATGGATCATGCGGGTTACAGTGATAATTTGTAGTTCAGTAAATTTTTTCAATCATATCCAATTTTTCCTGACCCTATTGGGGTTCTCTTGGCAAAAATACTGGAGTGATTTGCCATTTCCTTCTCTAGCTCTCTTCACAGATGAGGAAACTGAGGCAACCAGGGTTAAGTGACTTTTCCAGGATCACACAACCAGCAAATGTCTGAGGTCAGATTTTAATCGAAGCAGATGTATCTTTGTGACTCCAGGCCCTGCAGTCTATCTACTGTGCCACCTAACTTCCTAAGGTCATTATTGCAATTAACAATACTAGATAAATGCATATTCTTTGAACATTTGTGTTTCATGGTTTACAAAAAGTTTCATAAACATAAAACAATTACTATTTTCAAATGAATTGCCTTCCCCCCTTCTCACTTTTCCTCTCCTACTCTCACCTGAGAAAGCAAAGAAAAACAAATTCTGTTATAAATATGTATAGCCAAGCAAAACAAATTTCTTCACTGGCCATGTCCAAGAAAAAATGTGCACTGAGTTAGTCATCTGTCTCCCAAGAGGTAGGTAGCCTCTTGCATCATGAGTCCTCTGAAATTGTGGTTGGTCATTGTGATGAATAGAGTTCTCAAGTCTTTCAAAGTTGATTGTCTTTCTTTTATTGCTGTGATTGTATAAACTGTTCTTTTGTTTCTGTTTACTATGCTGTTTATCAGTCCATGCTACTTTTCCCTGCTTTCTCTGCAATAATTTCTTTCATCATGTCTTATAGCACAATAGTATTCCATCATAATTCATTTACTATAAATTGTTTAGCTATACCTTAGTTGATGGATATCCCCTCAGTTTCCAGTTCTTTGGTACTACAAACAGAACTGCTATCAGTATTTTTGTAGAAGTGAGTCCTTTTTGTCTTTTGTTGATGTCTTTTGAGTATACACCTGGTAGTGATGAACTTTTGGGGCATAGTTTCAAATAGCTTTCCAAATTGGTTGGAACAGTTTACAGCTCCCTCAACAATGCATTGATATTCCTATTTTCTCATAGCTCCTTCAAAGTTTGTAATTTCTTTTTTTTTTTTAATTTTTGGTACTTTGTCAACATGAGAGAGGTATGAGGTGAAGTTCAGGGTTGTTTATAATTTTTAATTTTCTAATTTTTAGGATTTTAGAACACTTTTCTCATATGGCTATTGATAGCTTCTATTTCTTCCTCTGAAAACTGCTTATTCATATCCTTTGACAATTTATCAATTGGGGAATGGCTCTTATGCTTATAAATTGGAGTCAGCCTCTATATATTTTAGAAATGAGAATTTAATTGGAAAAAGTTGCTGCAAAGATTCCCCCTCACCATTTACCTATGTCTCTTCTAATTCTAGCTGCATTGTTTTATTTATGAAAAAATTTAATTTTACATAATTAAAATTGTCTGTTTTTGCCTTTTGTGACTCTTTCTATCTCTTGATTAGTCATGAACTCTCATCCTGGCTATATAGCTGGGAGGAAATTTCTTCTTTGTTCCTCTGACTTGTTTATGATGTCATCCTTTATGTCTGTCATATAGCCATTTGGAACTTACTTTGGTATATAGTAAGAGATGTTGATCTAAACCTAGTTTCTGCTTGATTGCTTTCCAGTTTTCTCAATGATTTTTATTGAATAGTGAGCTCTTGCTCCAGTAAGTGGGGTCTTTGGGTTTAATCAAACACTTGACTATTGGACTTATTTGTTTCTGTAGATTGAACAACTAATTCCAGTGATCAACCTCTTTATTTCTTAACAACCATTATTAAATTGTTTTGATTTTTAGTGCTTTGTATTGTAAAAATATTTTAAATGACTGGCTTAATTTGGGGGGACTAAATCTATGGATGACTAATATGGGCCGTTATTAAAGTTCCACTACACTGCTCCACTCCCAAAATTGATAAGCTAAAGATTAAGAAGCCTCTTAACTAAATAATCAAAGCAGAGTTTATTTATGAGATACTATTTAAAATTAAGAATACAGGGAAACAAAACATACAACCTGACTGTGTTCCCACCTTTGCCGCCTGGAACTTTTTGAATACAATAAGGGCCTTTGCTGCCTCTTGCCTTAGGGTATGTTCCATTTTCACTACTCAGGTCCTTTATTCTAACACCCAGACCCTTTCACTTTGTAAATCCCTCTGCTTCTAACTTTCCTCTCTTTACTGCCACTGCTGAACCCCTGTGTTTCTCTCTCACCGACCTCTCCTTCCGTTCTCCTAATGGTCCAATGTCCTCCTGTTCTCTTAATCTTCACTTTCTCCAACCTGTACCCTGTGCTGACCACTCCTGTGCTCTCCACTGCCTCCTGTTCTGTCTGTCTGTCTGCCTTGTCCTTCGGCCTCCCTTCCTTCGTGCGCTTACCTTTTTCTCCTTCTCCCCATCTCTTAGTGCTCCAACCTTTCTGCTCTCTTAATCTCGTCTGCCTCCTCAATCTTGTCCTTTGGCCTCCCAGGTCTATATATATTTTCCTTTTCTCCACTCAAACCTCAGGGCTTTTTGTGCCCCCACAGACCAAGCTAATCTGCCAGTCAGGGCTATGGCTGGGGGTGGGGTGGGGCAGGGATGCTCAGGTGTCTCGTTGGTACAACACCGAGGGCTCCAGAGGCCCATGCCCCATGCTGTGCACCCAGGCACCTCTGCACGGGCTATGCCAGAGGCCAACCTGGATGAGCCCGGGATCTCTGGGACAGATCTGCTCAGGGCACAGGGAGCTGGGGCTCTTTCCCCCAGCTATCTTACCTGGCATCTCATACAGCCCACGGGGCTTTTTTTTTTTTTTTTTTTTTGCTCAGCTGAAGCTTAGGGGGAGGGGCACCAGCACCTCCCACACAGAAGAAACCCTGAGGGCCTAAGGATTTCTAATCTCAGCTCAAAGGTAGGGTCCCCAAATCAAAATAAATTTCCACAGTAGTAAAATTTGAGATTTGGTATTGTTAGATCTCTTTCCTTCTCACCTTTTAAAAATTCTTCCTCTGTTTTCAAGTATGTGTGTTTTTAAAAAAAGGAATTGTTGTTGTAGCTTATTAAAAGATTTTCTCCATCTGTTGAAATAATTATATACTTTTTATTATTCTTGTTGTGCTATTAAGACTATTGACTATTAGGATGGTCAATTATGTTCATAATTTTCCTGATATTGAACCAGCCTTGCACTTTTAGTAGAAATTAAATCTGGTCATAGTGTATAATCTTTGTCATATGTTCCTGTATTCTCCTTGTTAATATTTAAGATTTTTGCATCAATATTCATTAGAAATAGTGATCTATAGTTTCATTTCTTTGTTTCAACCCCTTGTTTTAGGTATTAAGATCAAATTTGTATAAGAAGGAATTTGGTAGAATGCCTTCTTGTGCTATTTTTTCACTTTATGTAATATTGGAATTATTTGTTTTTTAAATATTTGATGGAATTTACTTGTAAATTAATTTTTTTCTGTGCTCTTTCCTTTGAAAGTTCATTAATGACTTGTTCATGGTTTTTCCCCTAAGAATGGGTTATTTGTTTCTTGATTTGTTAATCTTGGAATTTTACATTTTTGTAAATATTAATCCATTTCATTTGGATGGTCATTTTTGTTCCCATATAATTGAGTGAAATAGTTCCTTATTTTTTTTCAAAAATTTCTTTATTAGTTGTGAATTCATAAATTTCACTTTTGATGTTGATAATTTGGCTTTCTCCTTTCAATGAAGTTAGCCAATATCTTATCTCACTGCAAAGCCATCCAAGTTCACTTTCATTTTATTTATTATTTCTGTGTGTGTAGAAGCCTTCATATAAGAAATCTAAATTTCAGATATGCATAACTAAAACTGATGGTTAACCGATAGTTAAAATCAAGAATTTTACTTTATTAAAAGGATGTGATTCAAGACGTTTGCAATTAGGATTGCTTTCCTCACTGGTGCTCATACTCACTTTATCCCACTTGGGATACTGGACTTATTTTCTCTTTTGAAACATCATTTTTACTCTTGCTATGATATTTTGTTGTTTACATTTTTTCTGGATTATTTTATTAGGATTTCTTTTCATCTTTGTCAGTTTTTATTATGGTCTTAATATTAACTATCTTGTAATTAGAATGTTATTGATAACTAGGTAAGTAATTTAACTCACTGTGGCAAAATATTAGCTCAAAATATGCTCTTCCTCCCCTCACCCTGCCCCAATTTGACCAACACATAGCTTACAGTTAGATGGTGTAGTGGACAGAGAGCTGGATCTGGAGGCAGAAAGATATCAATTCAGTTTTAACCTCAGACACTATGTGACTCTAGGTATCCTTAGTTTCCTTATCTGTAAAATGGGGTAATAATAGTACCTACTTCCCAGGGTTGTTGTAAGGATAAAATAAGACATTACTAAAAACACTTTTGCAAACTTTAAAGCATTATATAACTACTAGTTATTGTCACCACCATCTCCATCCCCCCCCCACGCCCCTGAGGCAGAATCCTTCTTAAGGTATATTCCAATATTTAAAAGATATTGATGATTTATCAGAGCCTCTAACTGTAGGAGATAAATTCTGAGGAAATGGGGAAATTGCTAGCAAAAATTTAAAAGGCCATCCTGTCATTTGAGAGTCAGAATATAGAAAATTTTAGAGTTTAAATTCTCTATTAGGAAATATATAATTTTATAATACCTAAAGGAATCTGTGATCTCATTAATAAGAATATTTCATTCGATTATGCCTATTGAATTTTATCCACACCTTTTCATTCTTTGTAGGTCTTGCCCTTATCTTCCTATAAATCTTCTCCAAAGGGACTCCCTACTATTTTATAGATCTTCCTCAAGATTTTTTTAAAAAATGTTTTGTGAGTACCAATGCAACACTTTGATTCTAGATCTTTTCCCTTGCTCTTGCTATATGACTGGTCGACTTACTATTCTAGGTATCTGTTACTTGGATAACATCTTTTATTATTTCACTTCTTGCAACTCATTGTTGGGAATACATTGTAGCCTATTTATGGTCCCTTTGGATTGTTCTCAATGTCTATTTTCCCCAGATTTTGGTGTTTCCTGATTTGTAGACATAAAGATTCACTAGGAGAATATTGGTATTAAAAAGGAGTTTTGTGTGAGAGAGCAGCTTGGGGTTGTTGAAAATACTGTGCAAATTCCTAAATTTAATTTGGCTCTTATTTTCCTCATAAATTTTGGACACATCTGTGTCAGTCCAAGACACATTCATCAATGGCCTAACTTAGCATCCAATTATATATCATAGACTAGGCAGTAGGCATTCTGCAGCCACTTAACTTTTCATGTTGGATTATTGATGGAATTATTTTGAGGGATTGTGGATCTAATTGAAGAGGCTGTGTAGAATAATGAGACTTTATGTAATTAACATTGTCATGTTGGAAGTATATTGTTCTATGCAAATAGTATTATACTCACTGCCTACCCCACACATTTATTCTAAAGCTTTAATATAACTCAGTGATAGAAAAATTATACTTGAATTTTTTAGAAGTTTTTTTTAACCTTTTTTCTAGAGCTTGCTGAGATAAAAACTAAATATCTTAATCTCTTTAAATAATTTTAACTCAAAACCTTAACCTGATGTCACTTGAATCATTAAATTTTCTGATTCAAAGATGTGTTTGTTTTCTTATTATAGGGTAAAAACAGAGGACCAAGAACAATCAGATTGTTTTGTACTCCCCCTTCTTCCATAACAAATTTTCTTTAAATCATTATGGGAGTGGTCAATGTTAGTTCACATATTATAAAACACAGAGCTGGCTTATGCTACTTATTTGACTTCTTTTTCTGTTGGGTAGTTTTAATATTGTTACTCTTGGGAATGGGCCCTAAAGACTTATATCTAGGTATGTGATATCAATCAGGGGCAGAGTGAAGATGGCAGAGGAAAGACATTAAATACACAGAGCTCCTGACACAATTACCCCCAAAACAGCAATAAAACAACCCCTGGAGCAGCAAAATCCACAAAAAGACAGATTGAGATTATTCTCCAGCCAAAAACAGCTTATAGAGGGCCATGCTGGGCTGCAAGAAGAGTTCAACACTGCGATCACTCCAACAAAGACCCCAGGCACTCTGTGCCAGAGAAACTTACCCCCAAGCCTCCAAATCAGCTGCTGCACCAGTGTCTTCTGGAACTAAGCTTATAGTCAGGTGAGAGGGCTGGCCGTGTGTGTGTGTGTGTGTGTGTGTGTGTGTGTGTGTGTGTGTGTGTGTGTGTGTAAAATACAGGGGTGTCTGTGGGACCTAAGGAGAAATTTGGCTATCCCACCCCAGCAGGGAACCAGGAAGAAATCCTGAGCAGCGGAAGGCCCAGGTGGGGGAGAGGTGCAGGCTCATCAGAGCTAAGAACCACCACAGCACACAAAGTTCTGCTGGTTGGTTAATTAGCAAGATGGCTTGAGGTTATCTTCATACCAGAGAACAGGCCAGGCAAGAGAAAAACCTGCCCTTCCTCAAACCAAACCACCTGGGACCCTCTGAAGCTTGGGACAGTGTAGCTTGTAAGTAGGGTCCCACTGTAAGAGAGAGTTAAAAGTCAAGTGAAAAATTGCAAGATGAGCAAGCAAAGAAAGTTGAGAACTATTGAAAGTTTCTTTAGTGACAAGGAAGATCGAGGTGTAACCTCAGAAGAGGATAGCAACCTCAGGGCCCCTACATCCAAAGCTTCCAAGAAAATTATGAATTGCTCTCAGGCCATTGAAGTGCTCAAAAGGGACTTTTTTTTTTTTTTTTTTAGTGAGGAAATTGGGGTTAAGTGACTTGCCCAGGGTCACACAGCTAGTAAGTGTTAAGTGTCTCAGGCCGGATTTGAACTCAGGTACTCCTGAATTCAGGGTCGGTGCTTTATCCACTGTGCCACCTAGCTGCCCCCAAAAGGGACTTTGAAGAGAAAGTAGAAGAGATAGAAGGAAGATTTAGAGAGGTGGAGGAAAGAATGGAAAGAGAAATGAGAGCAATGCAGGAGAGTCATGAGAAAAAAGTCAACAGCTTGAAAAGCCAAATGGAAAAGGAGATACAAAAGCTCTCAGAAGAAAATAATTGCCTAAGAATAAGGATTGAACAAATGGAAGCTAGTGACTATATGAGAAACCAAGACATTATAAAGCAAATCCAAATGAATAAAAAATAAAGGGCAATATGAAATATCTCCTTGGAAAAACAGCCAACTTGGAAAATAGATCCAGAAGAGATAATTTGAAAATCATTGAACTACCTGAAAACCATGACCAAAATAAGAGCTTAGACATCACATGCTAAGAAATTGTCGGGGAAAATTGCCCTGATATTCTAGAAGCATAAGGTAAAATAGAAAATGAAAGAGTCCACTGATCATCTCCAGAAAGAGATCCCAAAAGGAAAACTTCCGGGAATATTATAGCCACATTCCAGAGATCCCAGATCAAGGAGAAAATATTATAAGCAGCTAGAAAAAAGGAATTAAAATACTGTGGAACAACAGTCAGGATAACACAGGATTTAGCAGCTTCTACATTAAAGGACCTGGAATATGATATTCCAGAGGGCAAAGTAACTGGGACTACAGCCAAGAATCTCCTACCCATCAAAACTGAATATGTTTCAGGGGGGAAAAATGGGACTTCAATGAAAAAGAGGAATTTGAGGCATTTGTGATGAAAAGACCTGAACTGAATAGAAAATTTGACTTTCAAATACAAGACCCTAGAGAAGCATAAAAAGGTAAACAGGAAAAAGATATGAGGGATATTAAAAGATTAAACTGTTTATGTTCCTATATGGTAAGATAATATTTCTAACTCATAAGAACTGTCTCAGTGTTAGGGCAGCTGAAAGGAATACACTTAGAAGACACAGGTCTGAACTGAATATGAAGGGATTATATCTGTAAAGCATTTATTTTTTGTTTATCCTTGTTTTTTGTGGGGCAGGCAGGGTGGGGTAGCTTATATCTGGGGCTGGATTTGGGCTCAGGGGGCCTCCTGGGTCAAGGGCTGGTACTTTGTCCCCTGTGCCACCTAGCTAACCTGTGATGACATCTTTAAAAAAATGTTAAGGGGTAAGAGGAATGTGCTGGGAGAAAGGAAGAGGGAGAGGTAGACTGGGTAAAAGTAACTCACATAAAAGAAACAAGAAAAAACTTATGGAGGGGAGGGGAAGAGGAGGAAGGAGTGGGGGAGTGAATGAACCTTACTATCATCAGAATTGGCTCAAAGAGGGAATAACATACACACTCAAATGGGTATAGTAATATATTTTGCCCTGAGGGAAAGTAGGAGGTGAAGGAGATAAGGGGTGGAGGGAGAGGGGAAGGAAGGAAGGGCAGATTGGGGGAGAGAGCAGTAAAAAGCAAAACACTTTCGAGGAAGGTGAAGATGTTCTGCATAACTGCACATGTATGACTTATATTGAATGGCTTGATTTCATAGGGAGGTTTGAGGAGGGAGGGAGGAAGAAAATTTGGAACACAGAATTATCTCAAAGACTTTAATGTCATCAGAGTTGGCTGAAGGAAGGAATAATATACACACCCAATTGGGCAAAGTAATCTATCTAACCCTACAGGAAAGTAGGAGAAGAAGAGGATAAGGAGGGAAGGGTGAAAGAAGGGAGAGCAGAGTGGGGGAAGGGGCAGTCAGACGCAAAACACTTTTGAGGAAGAATAGGGTTAAAGAAGATAGAAAATAGAGTAAATATGATGGGAAGGGAGTAGGATAGAGGGAAAGAGTTATGATGATTGATTATAATGGCAAAACATATGGTACCTACTAGGCTGGGCTATTGTGAAGAAAATTCTTTGTCAAGTTTAAGGTACTATTATAAAAGTTATGATGAAGAGGATGCTATCAGAAAAACCTGGAAAGACCTACATGAACTGATGCAGAGTGAAATGTACTGTATACAAAATAACAGCAATAGTGTAAGATTATCTGCTGGGAAGGACGTGGTTATTTTCAGCAGTGCAATGATCCAGTATAACTTTGAAGGACATATGAAAATTGTAATCCATCTACAGAGAAAGAACTGATGGTATCTGACAACATATTGAAGCACAATTTTTTTGATAGTTTCTTAATCTAAAATTTTTATCTGTCTTCTCTCACAACCTGGTTAATGTGGAGATGTTTTCTGTGACTACTCATGTAAACTTATATTGAATAGCTTGAGTTCTTGGGGGTGGGATGGTGGGAAGGGAGGGAGGAAGAGAAGTTGGAACACAAAGTTTTAAAAAATTGATGTCAAAATTTGTTTTTACATGTAATTTGGAAAATAAAATTCTAAACAGAAAAAAAGAAGTGGTTCAGAAAGAATCTGGAAATGGGTCCTACTCTTTTAGGTCATAGTGTCAGAAGCCAAAATTGCTTTGCCATATAAAATATGGATAGAAAGATGTATTAAAAATTGAAAATGATAAAAAATTCAACTCACTTTAAAAATTCTTTCTGTGTAGGCTAGGCTATGAGTTTTGCTCTAACATCAAGAACACTAGGTAAAACCTATGCAGTAAAACTGTTGATATAGGTAATTTGTGATAATGACATATAAAGTATATGACCAGGCATGTTTTTGATGACAAGAAGAGGACTCAGGATGATGGAAGAGATGGCTTGGAATCCTATTACCCTTGGTGCATGTCAAGACCATCTTGTCACTGTGGGAACTGTACAGATCATTAACTGCTAAAAAGCCACTGTCTTAAAGCTTCAGGTGGCTCTATAGGTATACTAATGTTCCATATGTAGCTAGACTGGAAATTATGGTGCCTGAAAGATCAATAAGGATACCCTACACACCCAGGAGAGGGCTTTTAGCTTCATACCAATATTGAACTTGGAGAGTCTATATGTTCTTGATTATTTAGAGTTGATGTTGTTTTCCTAAACTGAGGGATGTGACATAAACCTTCCTGTCCATACTTTTGCCACCTCTCTATCTCTTTAGTGGGATCCATTTTGGAGCTGTTATAGTCTATCAGAGGGAAGATGGTATTTACCTTGTTAAAAAGTCTTTGTCTTGGAGGTAATGTCACCTCGCCTACATTTCATCATGGTATGATTATTTGGAGCACGGGGAAGATGTTTAAAGGAAGAGAAAGAGGGCTTAAGTGTGTCAGGTTCTGATTTTGGATGGCAGAAATAATTTATGATCTTGTATGGATGAGAGGAAAACCTAAAAAACTCCAACAGTTATCAGTCATGGTTATATGGATTTCCACATAGGTTACTGTAGCAAATTACCACACTGCTTACCAGAGCAGTCATGTCTGAATGAAGAGAGGGTCCTTCAGTGTTTGTCCTTTTCTGAAAGGTATAAGGAAATCCCAGGCTACCTAGCAGGTAAACATCCTGTGGAATAGCCAGTTCTGGTTTGTGATGATTAAAAATATGAGAGACATAGTTTCTGGGTAATTTAATCATTTTATTAATAAGGTCAGCAGGTTAGTAATAAAAGGATGGTCATTGGCTATCTCTCTCTGACCAAAGACATTCATGGTGTTGGCACAGAGTACGTGGTCATTGGGGCCAAGATCAGACCCCTGCACAGAGAAATTATCTCCAGCCTTTACCTATCAATTAAATGTCCTCTTCTTCAATGGGGGGCTCTGAGTGACCTCTCTTATCCCAGACTGACCTTCCCCTTGGACAGAGAAGCCTTGGTTATCCACATGAACAGATCTGTATCAAGCCAAGATTCCTCAAAAACTTGAGTTGGACCTGAACAAGATGAAGAGATTCAGTGTAATTTTATTTTCAAGGAGAACTGGACCTTGGAGTGGGGGATGGGTGAGTCAGGACTTTGAAAGAAGGGGAAAAGCACTGAATCTCCCCAAGATGTCAGTTATTAATAATTATTTCTCACAGGTTACTTCCTTTATTCATTTTAAAATTTTTCTTTCCATTTTTTTTGGTTAATGGTGTATGACTGACCTTTGTCAAGCATTTGTATTAATTGATATTGGGTTATGCCCTTTATAGAATGCGATGATATAGCCCTTAAATTGAAAATAACTAGTTGTAGCTTCTTAACTCCTCAATTTAAGTTGACTGACTACTTGAAATTCAAACAAATAGCTTCAGTGTTATATGTGTGGCAATATCAGATAGTTAATTTCAGAATACAAATGGAAATGTATTTATTGTTTAAAATATAAAAATGTGAAAATGGCTATTAATCATAAGATTTTCTTTTAATAGCAGTTGTAATATAGTGAATAACATTAGGAATAAATCCGTTTCTGAATAGTGTTCAACTTTTTTTTTTTCTGAAAAAGTCCAAGCACAATTTATGACCTGCTTAATTATTACAGCTTGTTCATTGTAGTTCTTTATGCTTTAGACTCTTTGGTTCATATTTTTAAAGGCATGAGAGCATTAATTTGCATTAAAAACAGGATGTATCCATTCTCTTTGGGGCTCTGACCATTGGCAGGGGGAGCATTGTCCTGAGAGAACAGTTTTAATAGAATGGAGAGGTCCATAGTTTGAGAGTGGTTGAGCAGTGAATGGTAAGGAAATAGAAGAAAAAAAGATATGGGGAAAAGATTTAATGATAGTTGGAGGGGATGAGAGAACCAAAAGTTGAGTTTTTTTTTAAGATGAGAGGAGAAATTGACATTTTTGTAGGCAGTGGAAAAGGAAGGGGAAGGGGAATGGAAAGATTTAATGTATGTGAGGAATGATTGATGGGTCGATGCAATAGACCAGGGAGAACAGTTCAAGGGTATGAGGAGGAGGGTTATCTTGGCAAGGAAAAAAGCTATCTTATTCTATGAGATTAGAGCCATTTGAGAGTTCAGTGGGTAAATATCAAGAGGAGTTTTGAGGTATAGAGGAAAAAAGAGTAAAGGGCTGGAGCTTAAGGAGAAAGGATAAGGTTTGGAACAATCCCTGTGGAGTATATGGTAAATCATCAATCACAGAAGATTTTAAGAATTTCTTTATTTAAGGATCCCTGAGGGCTGAGCTTAGATAATATAAATTTTTAGTAGACCCAGTTTATCTGATGCAATTTACTCCAGCAATATTCAGGTGTAGGAATGGAGAAGATGGATGATAGTAGGATGAGAAGGATATAATACATTGGGTGTAAGAATTGGAAGAATATGAATATTGGAAAGACAAAGGGGCAATAGATTGAGGGGTTGAGGACTGTATCTTGCTTAACTTGTTAACCATGGGATCCAGATTATGAAGAAAGGAGGGGCTAGAATGAGGTTAAGGGCTTTACAGAACATGATGAAGGATAAGGACTAGATGTTGAAGTAGGGACAAAGAAAAGGTTTAGGAGAGAGGAGAATTTTAGAGTTTTATTTTGGAGGTGGAGGCATTTGGAGGTGCTAAGGCCTAAAGTCTGACCTTCCATGTGTGACAAGTAGAACAGAGAAAGTGCATGAGCTGATACTGATGTTCTAGGAGGTCAAAGATTTGGAAGGATTATATGAGAACAGTTAGTGTTGGTGTGAATATTAAAGTCATGAAAGATGATCTGAGACTTAGGTTGCATATATTTGGATAAGTAAGTACATGTATAATGATTATATTGATAGAAATATGTCTTTAATATTTAGATATTTCATATAGCATGTTGCCATTGCCTCTGTAGAAGGCTCTATTATCACTCCTACCACCAACAGCCTCTACAGGGAAGTTTGAACTAATAGCTAATTTTTCTTTTGACAAATTTTACTTTACTCATCAGGGAAGTGGTAGTTTTCCACATTAGCTCACATTTCTCCCTTTTCATCACTAGATGAACTCATATGTTAGTGAGGATGCAAATTAAAAACATCCTTTATAAAATGCACATGCTACCTGAAATATGAGATTCTTTTGCTTGTTAACATATATTGATTATCAACTTATATAGCCCTGTTAATTTGGAAAGAAAAAAAATGGTTCTGAAGACATAGTTAAATACCTTTTGTTAAAAGTGTGGGAGGGTGGTGAAAGCTTTTAGTACTGTCCGTGGGAGGCAGATACAGGTTGGACATTGATTTGGGAATCTCTGTACCACTGAGAGACTGGATACTCTGAGATTTGAAAAATATGCTTCTTGCCTGATAGTCTAAGGTAATGTATACACTTCCTTTTGTATTAATGTAGGCCTGAAAAGAAAAACCATGGTTTGTGGTCCCATGAGATGCTCAAAATACAATGACATTTCCTCTACCATTAGTTTTCTATTAACCTCATGACAGCCCTAGGTTTTGGAAAAAAAAAATAGAGACAGTCCCACAAAATGGTCACATCTGCTTCTCTTCATTCCAACCCTTCCCTGACATTTCAGAACTGACTCTGACTAGATCAAAGCATTTGCAATTGGCCTGTACTTCCTGCTGATGTTACCAAGATGAACATTTTTAATGCTTTCAGTTATAGTTTAGGTTAGACAAATAGCAAATGACAGTGTTGGAGTTCTGTACAAAGGTCAAGAGCCATGAAATATTTATAAATGTCACAGCAGGTAGCATTTTAACTATTATTTTTCACTTATATTGCCTGATGTTACAAGAGCATAGACTCATTTCAATGGTACAATTAATTTAATGAAAACAAAATTTTATTGAGCTCTACTCTTATAAATGGAATGATGGGAGACCTAGGTTTCAGAGGAAAATCATGAAGATAATCATTACAAGTTGGGAAACATAACCAATGAATAGAGATGTAAAAATAGTTGTTTAAACTGTAGGAAAATCATCTGAGAATTTTAACAAGGAATTCTCTAAACAAACATTTGATAACTATTTACTGTGTATAGAACACTTTGCTAGAGATTAAGGGAGGTACAGTATTAAAAAAATATATATATATATATAGGCCCTGACTTCATAGAGCTTATATTTAGGTAGAGGGGTATGTGACATGTAAATAACTATAATGTTACACAGAATGTACCCACATATATGTATAATAAAGCTATTTTTTATATTTACATATTAATATACACATACACATATGTAATAACATGTAATATACATTATAGAAGCACACACAGTATATATGTATTAATTATATATTATATATGTATTCTATATTATATATATGTATCATGCATTATATCTATGTATGTGCATTATACATTTTATTTTACATCATACAAATTCACATTATACATTATATATAAAATATGTTGTATTATAAATAAATACATTAAAATTATATATGTACCCAATGTGTATATACACATTATATAAATACTGTACCTTTCTTTTTTTCTTTCTTTTTTGATGAGGCACACCTAGTATGTGTCAAATGTCTGAGGCCGGATTTGAACTCAGGTCCTCCTGAATCCAGGGCCGGTGCTCTATCCACTGTGCCATCTAGCTGCCCCAATACTGTACCTTTCTTAGTCCCTAGCACAATGTTCTATATAAATGTTTGTTGAAAGAACTGCTTAATTCTCAGGTAATTTACCTACAGATTAAATGTGTGTGTGTGTGTGTGTGTGTGTGTGTGTGTGTGTGTGTGTGTGTGTGTGTGTTCACTGCTCAAAGCTTGAATGGGGCTGGGGGGAGATCATTACTGACTGAGCACATCAGGAAAGACTTCCTGGAGTTGTTATCTGAGTTGGTTTTGAAAGTCTGGATAGGAATGAGATTAGGAAGAGAATCAGTTGGGTGAAAGAAGGTAATCTAGGTACAGATGTAGGAAAATGAGAAGCACAGAATATATTGAGGGAATAAAATTAATAGAGACAAGAAAGGTAGGGAAGTACCTCATTGTTGAGGTCTTCGAGGGTCAGACTAAAGATTGTAACTTTTTCCTTGATAGGTATCAGAGGGAGTCATCTGTAAAATGGGGGGGGGTCATTTAAAGATGACCTTTGAAGTCTTTTCTAGCTTTATAATGTTATGAAGAGAGGAAGTGTTACATGATGGAAAGAGTATTGAGCTCTGCCACTGAACTCGGAGTCATGTTATCTGAATTTTAATCCTTTTTTTACTACTTAATCTTGGGCAAATCACTTAACCTCTCTGGACCTCAATTTCCTCATTTGTAAAAAGGAGGGGGTTGGACAAGGTGACATCTGAGATTATTTTAAATCATAGATCTATGTCATTCAATAATACCATGACCTAAGAATGTCAAGGCAAAATTTGTAATTCATGTGAAAGGGGGATGAGAGAGAGAATGAAGTGGAGAAGTCATATTAGATTATTGTAATACTCCAGGCAAGTTTTAATGAGAACCTCTGTAAGGATGGTGGCAGTGGGAAAACAGATAATGAAAGAACTGCATGATATTTTCAAAGATAAGATCAGTAGTACTGAATGTGAGAAGAGGGAAAGGGTAAAGAATGCAAATATTTTAAACATTGGTGAATGGTAATACCATTGCTGGAAATGGTGGGTTTCAAGGGGGAACAAATTTTGAAGAAAGATAATGACCTCTGTTTTAGACAGAGTGATTTTTCAGGTGCTGATGGGACCTCTGGCAACACATCATAGCCAGTTGGATATATGGGTCTGGAGCTCAAGAAGAGAGAGGTCATGGCTAAAGTAAAAAATGGGGAGTCTTTTATATAGAGGTCGTTAGTTGAATTCTTGGAAAGTGAAATTGTCAAGAAAAAATGCAGTTAGAGAAAAGAATTCCAAGGAAAAAGGATAAGATACTAGATAAAAAATACTTAGAAAGGGGCAGCTAGGTGGTACAGTGGATAAAGCACTGGCCCTGGATTCAAGAGGACCTGAGTTCAAATCTGGCCTCAGAGGCTTGAACTTAACTAGCTGTGTCACCTTGGGCAAGTCACTTAATCCTCATTGCCCTGCAAAAAGAAAAAGAAAAAGAAAAAAAATACTTAGAAAGTATCAGATCTAAGTAAATGTATTTCTTGGAGCTGATGGAGGAGACAGGAGACAGTGTCAAATCCTTGCAGTTAAGGAGAATGAAGATTGGGAAAAGGCCATTGAAATTCATTATGAGAAGCTCATTGATGACATTAGAGAGTGCATTCATTGGAATAGAGATGGGGACCAGAAACCTTCATTCAAGGGACTGAAAATAGAGCAGAGAAAGGAAGTGGAGGCTTAGAATGCACATACTTCTTCATGAAATTTGACAGTGTAAAGGAAATAGAGAAAATAGTCTAACTGGGTAGGATTAAAGAGTCAAAGAAAGACTCTTTTTAAGGACTGGGGATATCTGACCATGTTGGATAAATGGAAAGAAACCAGTGGGGAGAGAAATCAAAGATTCATGAGAGGCAATATGGATGATTGCTGGAGGAGACAGCAAGAGATGAGTTCAAAGTCACTAAACATCACTAGTTGAGATGTTTCTCTCCCTGAAAAACCAAGGAAGGAGAGTGTGTTGTGATAATGAGAAGCTAAGGAGTAAGGGATTTTAGGGAACTCTATATTTTTCAGTCTCATTTTGAATATAAGAATAAATGGGCTTAACCTTTTGGAAGAGGGATTTTTAATATTACCTTACATTTAAAATTATTTTTTAGTTTTAAAAGTGCTTTACATAAGTCCCCACTTTATCATCATAAATCCCTATGAATTCGGTTGATCAAATATTTTTATTTTACAGATAAGAAAACCGAATGTCATAAAGGTCAAGTGATTTGCCCAAGACCACATAGCCACTATGTGGTAGGGCTGGAATTCCAACCCAGATAGATACTCTGAATCCAAATCTAGTTTTCTTTTCACTTGTACATCTGACTAATTTGTTACAGTAAGAAGTATTTTAATGCAAGAAAATAAATGACTGAGGGGATCTTTGAAATTTCTGTATGCTATAATTTTTCATTCTCCTTAATGGAAACAGTTCCCAGAAATAGCTATTATTGCCACATGAGGATGTTACTTTCCTTTCTCAGCAGTGCTGGGAATGAATGAATGAATGAGTGAGTGAAAAAATATTAAGTGTTTACTATGTACTGGGAATTTGTGGCCAGGGAACAAAGTTTGGTGTAGAGAGTCATGAACAGTTGATTGGCATGCTCTTTCAGTAGTAATACTAGTATTAATTTGATTATTGGTTCCAGAGCAAGAGCAAAAGGAGAAAGGAAGGCAAAGGAGATGGCCTGTGTTGTGTCAACCAGGGTTTTCAGGAGGAAGGTTGGAGAGTCAATAAGGATGTGATGCCTCTTCTACCTCTGGGTAAAGATAATGGGGGTAGGTGAGTTTTCACTCACCAACGGGTGAAGACCACTCAATGTCAGGGCAGAGTGTCAAAACTGAATTGATAAACTTCCTCATAATAATAGCTAGCATTTAAAAAACACTTAAAGGATTGCAAAACACTTTACATATTAATCTCATTTGATCCTCTTTATTATCCTGGGAGATAGGTGCTATTATTTTTACCCCTATTTTGTAGATGAGGAAACTAAGTCAGAGAGGGAGAGGGAGAAGAAGAAGAGGAAGAAGGGAGGGAGGAAGATGAGAGAGAGAGAGAGAGAGAGAGAGAGGGAGAGAGGGAGGGAGAGAGGGAGAGAGAGGGAGAGGGAGAGATTGATTAATAAAAATTATGAAGCTTGACCAGAGTCATACAATTAGGAAGGGTCTAACAGTATTTGAACTCAGGTCTTCTGACTCCAAATGCAGCACTCAGTCTTCTGGATTGCTTAGCTACCATGGTCTCTGGAGGTTGGGGGTATATGTGTGGGTAGAGATGGAGATAAAGGGGTAGGCCTGTTGCTATTCTTGGCAAGAAGTTGTAGTTTCAGGGCAGGTAACAAAATGCTACCTGAGTACTCCCTGGTTGCCTAGTGGATGGTTTACTACAATGTTACAAAGTCATTGCTTTTTTTTTCCCCTTCACAGTATATTTGCTAATGATATCCCCGAATAATTCTAATCATAAAATGTTTGTCATCTTCTAGGTCCTGATCTTCAGGTTTGCACATCCAAAAATCCTACTTGCTGTACTAAAAAGATGGAAGAGAGATATCAAATTGCAGCCCGGCAGGATATACAGCAGGTCCTTCAGACCTCAAGTTCTACATTAAAATTCCTAATCTCTCGCAATGCAGCTGCCTTTCAAGGCAAGTATCTCCTGGAAGTATGGAGTTGAATCTAAACTTATCATATCATATTTTGGGTATAGAAAGAGCCTGGAAAATATTGAAGTATATATTAATCACCCCCTAGACTGGAGTAACACGTTGGCCTTTATGTTCATAGTAAGATTTTTGTCCATCCTTGGTTTGGAATTTGTGCTTTCTGAGTTTGATTTGGCTCGAATTAGGTTGGGCTTGAGTGACCTGACATTATCTATTATCTCTCCAACCAGAATCCAGTGATTTAAGCAATCCTGGGAAACATTTCAGCTACTGAGCTCCCCCAGGTTGTCTGATTTTTTTTCTTTGACTCACAGAAACTTTCTTAAAAGTATCTGACTACCTAGGGTAATGCAGAAACAAACTCTTCTTCTTCCTAGAGATTCTCTTTAATTCTATGACCAGTCCACAACCTTGCTTGGTCTCACAGGACAACATTACATTAGATATAGGTTATAAATCTTCAGGGGTAGGTATCAATGCAGATTGACATTTGTGTTTTCCACAGGCTCTAACACTCGATCTTGTACACAGTAGGTGTTCAATAAGCATATTGCATGAATGACTGATTTAAGGTTTGACTTATTCCAGGCTTGCATCCCCGGAGTACTGTGCTTATGCAGCCATTGCTAACAGAACAAGTAATTTTTCTTGTAGTATTTACTAGAAAGAAAGCTGTCAAGCCATGCCTTTAGCTCAGGAATGCTATGATAATATTTCATCATCAGAACCAATATTGTTGGCTTAGCGATTACATGTTTAAAAATGCAACTAGACAAAACATTTGCCTAATGTTTTTGCTTTATTCTGATGTTATTGTCAAATAAAAGAGCATTAGAATGTCTGCATAATAATGTGCTAGGATATGTGAATGTTTGATGATTGCCACTGATGGGAAATAGATTAAATGCTTTGGGACTAAGCTGAAAGGCAGAACTCCTACCATTGCTGTTTTCTTTATTTGACTCCCTTGGTTGTAATGATATATTAAAATACAAAAATTAATGTGTTATAAAATTGTATGGCAGAGTAAAAGAGATAATGTTTCTTATTTCAGTAATCTCTTCTATAAAATTTCACATCACTGCAATAAAAATAATTGACTAATTTACTTTTGTTTTTATAAAACATTAGTTATCCTATGGACCTCAGGCATGTAAATATCTAGATTATACAGCACTTCATATAAAATTATTGCTTTGGTTTAACACATTATGAGCGCCAACAATATTTTTTGAATGAGTATATTAATGTTAATCAGTTTAAATAATTTGTGGTTTGTTTATGTTTATGACTAATTCACAAAGCTGATTAAAATTTAACTTTAAAATACATATATTTCATAAGGAATGAGTAGTATAATGTTAGAATAATGTTGAAGTTGAAAGAAAATGTAGTGGTAAATTACTAAGTATTAATATGTCAATCTTTTGAAATGTCAAATTTTTTAAATGTTATAAATTTAGTAGGGCTTTTGAAAGTCAAAGTGAATTGTTATATTTATAATGGGCTTTTATTTTAAACTATTGGGTAAAAGATATTTCTAAATATGTCATTAACCAAGGATTGTGATTTGAACCAGAGGTATTAGTTGTTATGTGATAAAGATACATTTTAAGGGATTTCAAGGAAATACTGTTACTGATCACTTTACTTATAAGACAATGTCATCTTGACAGCATCATAATATAAATGAAAAGAGAGGGGTCAGTAGCTTTGAAGACTGTAGAGAGATCAAGGAGGAAGATGACTTAAAACCCCCCCAACACAATTGGATTGGATTGGGTTAGGGGAGTGGTGACCTTTGAGAAAACAATTTCATTAAAATTATGTGGACACAAGCCAGATTGTAAAGAATTAGGGCAAGGAAATGAGAGACTCTACTTTTTTTTTTTTTAAAATAAGTTTGATAGTCAGAAGCTTGACATGGTCACTATGTGGGGTAGAAGGGTCAAGAGGTTTCATCTAGGAGCCCTGTAAAATATGGATTTGAGAGACCAGGGAAGAAGTAATATAATACTAGTTATATGAGGCTTTAAGATTTCCAAACATGTAAAATACTATCTCATATACTATTCACTATAATCTTGGAAGGCAGATGCTATTACCTCCATTTTACTGATGAGAAAACTGAGGCTGAAAGAAGTTAAATGATTTGTTCAGGATCACCCTTCTAGTGTATATATCTGAAGCATGATTTGAATCTAGATCTTTTTTTTTTTTTTTAAGTGAGGCAACTGGGGTTAAGTGACTTGCCCTGGGGTTACACAGCTAGTAAGTGTTAAGTGTCTGAGGCCGGATTTGAACTCAGGTACTCCTGACTCCAGGGCCGGTGCTCTATCCACTGAGCCACCTAGCTGACCCCCCCCCTTTTTTTTTTAATCTAGATCTTTCTTGCAAATACTACCAATACTCATTAAATCTTCTACGCCTACATTTCCTGGCATTGTGATCTAGTACTAATAAGCATATGTACAGCCTATATTTCCATCTTTGACATCTGTATCTATGAATTGAATGTGTGTGTGTGTATATTTACACACATGGCATATAGCTTCCTCATCCCTAACTTAACATACAGGGTATCTGCAAAGTTTTAGGGTAGTTTTGAGTTATTAAAGCTTGTATAGTCCCTAAAAGATTTTGGGTTGTGAATGTATGTAGATTAATTAAAACAAAATTAATATCGGTTTGATGAAATAATTTGAAAAAAATTGTTATACTGAGAAAATTTTTTGAAGATTCTTTTAGGATATCATTTCAGTTTCCTTTGGAAAGGAAAAAAGTGTCCCACTATTATGTTCCTTTTATATATAAGGAAACTGAGGCTTACAAAGGTTAAGTGATTTGTTCAGGATCACATAATTAATAAGTATTTGAGGCTAGATTTAAACCCAGGTCTTTCTGACTCCAGATCTAGCCCTCTTTCCACTATACTACCTAGCTACCAAATAGTGGCTAGAGTGCTAACCTTCACATTAAAAAGACATGGGTTCAGGGGCAGCTAAGTGGTGAAGTGGATAAAGCACTGGCCCTGACTTCAGGAAGACCTGAGTTCAAATCCGGCCTCAGACAATTGACACTTACTAACTGTGTGACTCTGGGCAAGTCACTTAACCCTCATTGCCGTGCCCCCTCCCCCCCAAAAAAGACATGGGTTCAAAACCTGTTTCTGACATATACTAATAGGATGACTATGGGCAAGTTAAGACTTCTAACTCTCTAGGTGGCACAGTGGAGAGAACACTGGCCCTGAAGTTGGAAGGACCTGAGTTCAAATGTGACCTCAGACACTTACTTGCTGTATGACCTTGGGCAAGTCACTTAACCCCAATTGCCTTAGATATCTGGGGTCATCTCCAGTAATACCTATCTATCTATCTATCTATCTATCTATCTATCTATCTATCTATCTATCTATCTATCTATCTATCTATCTATCTATCTATCTTGCCACTGGACCCAGATGACTCTGGAGGAAAGAGTGAGATTGGTGATTTGCTTAGCCCATCCTCCCTTAAATCCATTTCACTGCAAGTTGTGACATGCTGGATGTCATGGTCCTCTTTGAGAACAAGGGACAAACAACAGTGAAATACAGAAAAGCTTGCTACTTTGAATTGGTACAGGAAGTTCCCCATATCAATTTAATTATATAGCTAGACCAAAAATCATCACTAATCAATATATATGTTGAAACAAAGAAATCATTAATATTCATATAACATTTCAAAGTTCAAATGCTTGAGGTGGAGCCAGACCAGGACCCATCTGAACTCTTCCAACATTTCCTCCAAACAACTTCAAAATAGTACCTCAAATCAAATTTTTGAGTGGCAGTCAACCAAAGGTCAGAGGGAGTAATTTTTCCATCCAAAGACAACTTGGGAGGTCCATGGGAAAGATTTGTAACATCAGGGTGGACGAATACCCTGGGGTGGGGCAAGAGTACCAGTGGTGGGCCTTGGAGGTGATAGCAGCAGCAGCTTTGGGAGCTCTCAGCCCAGAGATGTTAAGGGGGTTAGACAACTGGTCTGAAAGAGATTACAGAGGACCCTTTGCTGGCAGTTGATGTGGTTTGTGCTGATTGTTGACTATTGACCATAAACAGTCCTGGGTCATAGTTCCAGGATGGAGAGGGATGTTTGTGTTGGGTCACAAAGAAACAGAGAACCTGATTACAGTTCCACGGCCAAGAGGAACACTAGTACTTGCAGCTGCAGGGGAGCAGGGGCCCTTCATGATTAAAGACTAGAGCACAGTCCAGGAGAGCAGTAATCATACTTCTCCCAGAATAATACCACCTTGGAAGGATCAGAAATGTGCAGACCCTTAGAACTAGCTTTGAAAATAGCAGGATAAAGAGCCTGAAGCTTGGCATAGTGCCTCCCCACCCACAGATGATCCAGAGCCCAATGTTACCATAAAATTCAAAGTTAAGAAATAGGCTGGGTGGGGAGGCTAGGTGGTGCAGTGGATAAAGCACTGGCCCTGGATTCAGGAGTACCTGAGTTCAAATCCGGCCTCAGACACTTGACACTTACTAGCTGTGTGACCCTGGGCAAGTCACTTAACCCCCATTGCCCCGCATAAACAAAAAAACAAAACAAAACAAAAAAGAAATAGGCTGGGAAAATGACCAGACAACAAAAAAAGAACTTGACCATAAAAATCTACTCTGGTAGCAGGGAAAACCAGGATATAAACTTAGAAGACATTAATGTGAAAACAGCTATAAGCAAAATCTCATAGAGAATTGCTAATTGGACCCAAGGCCTGCAAGAATTCGTGAAGAAGAGAGAAAGAAAGAGATGAGTGGTAGAGGAAAAATTGAGAAAAGAAATGAGAGTGGTGTAAGAAAACTATGAAAAGAGAACAGCTTGGAAAAAGAAACACAAAAATTCATTAAAGAAAATAATTTCTTTAAAAGCAAAATGGCCAAATGTAAAAAGAAGTACAAAAATTCACTGAAGGAAAAAAAAAAAACATTTAAAAGGTAGAAATGTTCAAATGCAAAAAGAGCATACTGAAGAAAATAATTCCTTAAAAATTTGAATTGAACAAGTGTAAGTTATTGACTCCATGATACTTAAGGAAACAGTAAAACAAAGTAAAAAGAATGGAAAAATAGAAGAAAATGTGAAACATCTCCTTGGAAAAGCAACTCACCTGGAAAATGGATCAAGGAGAGAAATTTAAAAATTATTAGACTACCTGAAATCCATCAACAAAAAAGAGCCTAGACATCATATTTCAAGAAAATATATAGAAAAACTGCCCTGATACCCTAGAACTAGAGAGTAAATTTGAAATTGAAGGAATCCACTGATTACCTCCTGAAAAAGATTCCAAAATGAAAACTCTGAGAAATATTATAGCCAAAGTCCAGAACTCCCAAGGAGAAAATATTGCTCACAGCTAGAAAGAAACAATTTAAATATTGTGGAGGCACAGTTAGGATCACAGAAGACTTGGCAGCTTCCATGTTAAAGGAGCAGAAGGCTTGGAATGTGATATTTCCCAAAGGCAAAGGAGCTAGGATTATAACAAAGAATAACCTACCCAGCAAATCTGAGTATAATCCATCAGGAAAAAAATAGACATTCAATCAAATAAAGAATTTCTAATCATTCCTGATGAAAAGACCAAAGTATGGTATAGATGAATACAAAATTAGACATTTAAACAAAATACTTGAGAAGTGTAAGAAGACAAACATGAAAGAGTAATCATAAAGAACTTAATGGAGTTAAACTGTTTATATTCCTATATGAGAAGATGATATATACAACTCCTAAGAACTTTATCATTATAGTGCAGTTAGGAATCTGCATAGACAGAGGGCATGGGTATAAGTAATTAATGTTGTGATGATCTTCAAAAAGAGAATGTAGGGGTAAGAAAGAAGGATGCACTGGGATAAGAGGAAAGGGAGAAGTAGAATGGGGCAAATTTTCTCACATAAAGGAGACATGCAAAGAAAAGCTTTTATAGTGTAGGGGAAAATAGAGGTGGGGTGGTGGGCAATGCTTGATCCTAACTGTCACCAGAATTGGTTCAAAGAGTGAAGAATACATATATATGTGTGCATGTCTGTGTATATACACACAGAGTTGTGCATAGATAGCCATCTTATTCAATAGGGAGATAAGAAGGAAAGGGAATAAGAGATCATGAGAGCTAATGGGAAGGGTGGATTGGAGGAGGCTGTGGTCAGAAGCAAGACAGACTATTGAGGAGGGATGGGATAAAGAGAAAGAGAAGGATAAACAGAGGAAAGTGGGATGGAGAAAAATGCACCATTAGTGATCATAACTGAATATTAATGGGATGAGCTAACTCATAGAACAGAAGCAGATTGGAGAATGAATTGGAAAAAAAAACTAACCCACAGAATCCAACAAGATGTATACAAGAGACACACTTGGCACAGAAAGACAAACACAGAACTGAAATTAAGGGCTGGAGCAGAGTCTGTTGAGCTTTAGCTGAAGTGAAGAGGGCAGTGATGGCAATCATGATTTCAGACAAAGCAAAAGCAAAATTAAACCTAATTGAAAGAGATAATTGGGGAAACTACGTTTTTGCTGAAAGGTACCATAGACAGTGAAGTAGTATCAATGTGATATCAAAAAAATGAAGTAATATAAAAAAGTTTTACAGGAAGTTTCTCTGATAAAGGCCTCATTTTTCAAATATATAGGGAACTGAGTCAAATTTGTAAAAATGAGATCCATTCCTCAACTGTTAAATGGTCAAATGATGTGAATAGGTAGTTTTCAGAAAATAAAATGATGAAAAAATGCTTCAAATTAGTATTGATTAGAGAAAGGCAAATTAAAATAACTCTGGGGTGCCACCTCGCACCTATCAAAAGTGACAAATGCTGGAGGGGATGGGAGAAAATAGTTATGTTAATTAATTTTTGGTGGAGTAGTGAACTGTCCAACCATTTGTGAGAACCATTTGGAACTATACCTAAAGGACTATAAAACTATGCATACCCTTTGATTCAGCATATAATTACTAGGTCTGAACCCCAAAGAGATCAAAGGAAAAGGACCTATATGTACAAAAATATTTAACAGCTCTTTTTGTGTGGCAAAGAGTTGGAAATTGAGAGGATGCCCCTCAGTTACAGAATGGTTTAATAAGTTGGGGCATATGCTTATGATGGAGTACCCCTGTTCTATAAAAATGATGGGGTAGGATGGTTTCAGGAAAAAAAGAAACAGAGCAAGACCTATATGAACTAATGGAAGGTGAAGTAAGAATTGGGAGATCATTATGCATGCTAACAGCAAAGTTGTAATGGTGATCAGCTGTGAAATACTTGGTTACTCTGATCAACACTGTAATCCAAGTCCATTCCAGAAGAGTTGTAATGAACAAATGCTCTGCACCTTCAGAGAGTGGATTGATGAACTGAGTGCAAATTGAATTGCTACAGGTATTATTCCTGTTTTACAGATGATGTTCCACAAAGTTTAAATTAGCTATCCATGGTAATTTCTAGTACATTTAGAAGGTGATATTTGTATCCAGAGCTTCTTTACAAGCTCAACACTTTATTCATTTTACCAGAATGGCTTCCTTTTCTTGAATGTTTACTTTGGAAGAGTTACAGATGTTAGTATGTAAGAGGTGTAGTGAGGTTAGAAATGTATGGCATTAACCTCAAAAAACACTAAAGGGAAAACGTGATACATGACAGGCAAATGACAAAGAGGTCTAAGGAAACCAGTCTCACCTTTTTAAGTTGGGCCAATTAAGGAGAAAGTAATCTCAGTGGAAAAGTGGAGGATTGAATAACTCTTTGGACATATGGGTACCCTACCTTGGATAGGGTTAGATTGGATAACTTTACTGTCCTAATTCTTTGGTTCTCTGAATCAATATATATCTTTTAAAACACAACTGTGTACTAAGTGTTAAAGTGGAGGGGATATAAAGAAAAAAGCAAAAACAGCTTCTGCTATTGAAGAATTTATATTTTAATGGGCATAGTAGGCAGATGTGCAGGTTTGAACCTAGGGAGAAAGATGAGAGCTGGAGTAATTAAGGTATATTAGATTAAGCTAGAAGGGGGAAGACATTCAAGATTTGGGAGGGGGTAGAGTGTTAACAAAGCCATAAAGATTGAAAAGTACAAGGTATATTTAGATAATAGAATGTGGAGGGAAATAGTTGTAGACACTTCTAGTTCTAACCTACTTTTTTCTAGACTGAAGGTCAATAATGGAAAGCCAAATGGTTGCAAAGGCTCAACTAAAATTAAACTATGAATTTGCAGTGGCCCAGGTTGGTCAGGCTCTGTAGCTTTTTCTGGAAATGTTCCCCATCAGGAGGTAGGAGCATATCAGTTGTATGTAAGGGTGATTAAGGATTGGGAACTGGCATGATAAAAAAGAATTACTTAATAGAGAATCTGAGAGAGGTAGGAACTCAAGTATTCCCAGAAGAGGTTACTCTGGGAAATAGAAGGAGAAATAACTGAAAGTCAAGAATAAGTTTCACTTGTCTAGGTTTTTGAGAGGAAGTAAGCCATAAGGCATTTTGGTTTGAGTGGATTCAAAGCACCAAGTCTCATAAAATTTTTATCTTCTGATTAGAGACTTTGGTTTTGCAAAGAAATAGCGATGTGACCTAGGTAAGTGGTAAATTTCTCTGTGCCACAGGTTTTCCATCTGTAAAATGAAGGGATTGAACCAGACTTTTCCCAGTTCCCTTCCCGATTTTAAATTCTATGAAAGATTATATATCGAGATTTTACTTTCCGTTGTTAATGCCTTTAGGAATTTAGTAGTGTTGATAATGGCAGAGGGAAAATCAGGTAGAGGAAAAAATTGATTTATTTTCTATTTAAATGAAGGAGGGCATTTCAGATCTTCACTGGAGGAAAAGATGGGTTGTAAAATATGATATTGAATTTGTAAAAAATACTAGTCTGTTTAATAAGGAAAGCAACTATTTCCTAACTACAAATACCCTAAATTCCCGAGTATCTT
The DNA here is from genome assembly GCF_019393635.1 of Dromiciops gliroides. Taxonomy (NCBI): domain Eukaryota; kingdom Metazoa; phylum Chordata; class Mammalia; order Microbiotheria; family Microbiotheriidae; genus Dromiciops; species Dromiciops gliroides. The sequence continues at coordinate 148,742,649 of NC_057863.1, forward strand.
AAAAGTTCAAAAAAATATCAACATATTAAATTTCCTCTGGTTAGATTGTTTTATTAACTTGGGTGTTTGGCTCTATATTTTCATGGGGGGTGAAAATACAAAAAGAGAGATTACTGGGATAAAATTTTCAGTTCCTTGATAAGTACATAGTAAATAAAAAATATTTAATTTAGATCTATGGTTTGGTTTCCAATATACAAAGCTTTCTTTAGAAAAAACGATTAGGTACACTGTCTTTGGTACTCTTTAAAACCTTCATTTTAAGGATAAATTGACAAAAAAATATTTTATGCAGGGTATTTTCACCATTTGAATTCAATGGAATCATGTGGTAAATTACCTTGAATGAGTGTTCTCTATTTCTATCCTTTATCTTTATTTTCCTTTCCCCCTACCCTCAACTTTTCCCCATCCCCCACCAATCCCTTCTCCCACCTTTGTTTTTCTCTTTGGCATTCACTATGCTGTTAACTGCTTTGGAATTTATTCTTCTCATATACCCATCTCGTTGGTGATGATATTGCATGTAACTTTGCCATTAAATGAACTGTATCTTGCCTGTTTTATGCTTAAGTTAGTATGCTTTCAAGGCCTTTATTTGATTTAGTTGCATATTTAGCTTGATGTTTTGTTGATGACAGATTTTACCAGCTTGCCAAGAGACTAGATGGTATTGTTAATGTAGTCATCTTGTCTGTAACTTTATTTGTCTTGAGTAGCTAATCTGCTTTTGTTTCCACTTTGCCCTTTAAATTTAATCATTGTTCTTATAAATGTTTGAGTACAGGATGAGTTCATAAGACTGCACCAGGCACCATTTCCAAAATATTGTCTTGACTTTATAGGACTATTTCCTTTTTATGAAACTTATTAGTTTGAGTGTATCAGGCCCAGAAGGATTTCTTCCAGTCTCCTAATAGACCACTTATTTCATCCTCTTATTGTTTTAGTAAAAACAAAACAAAACACTGTGAATAAAAAATACACATTTTCCATGGGCAAGTACCTTTTTTTTTTTTTTGGTATCCTCAGATATGGCACCTGCTTCTTACATTTCAGAGGCAGTAAGAAAAAATGTTATGTTTATTTAGGATCGAATGATACTGAGGATTTCTCTTGACTGGATTCAGTTTTGTAGTTTGTGAGTGAGTAAGATACTGGAAAAGGTCTTTGAATAGTAGCTAATGTGGGAAATAAAACTATATATGATATCACTCAAGGAAAGATGGGGTTTTAATGTGGTACTCTTCTTTCTTTTTACTTCAAACTTTCATAAATGCATCATCAGAAAAGTTTTTGGTTTGAAGGAAAAGAATAGGAACATAGCTGCACATATAATATAACATGATTCAAAGATAAGAATATTAAAAATAAGATTCTTTCAAATGTTTAAATGTTTAATGTAGGAGTTTTGAAATAACACATGAGTTATTTACCTCTTTTTTTTTTTTTTGGTGAGGCAATTGGGGTTAAGTGACTTGCCCAGGGTCACACAGCTAGTATGTGTCAAGGGTCTGAGGCCAGATTTGAACTCAGGTACTCCTGAATCCAGGGCCAGTGCTCTATCCACTGTGCCACCTAGCTGCCCCTACCTCTTTTTAAAATAGAAATAAGTAACAAAAGAGGGGATCCAAAAGAGGGGAGAAGCTTATAATAATGGTGTCAAAACTGAAAGACTAAAGCTCAGAAACAGACTTGTGAAAAAATGTTGATACAATAAAAAAGGATCGTTGTCTACAACAAGGACAAAATCTAAAACTCTTCTTGAAGGAGAGGAAGTTAGAAGGAAGAACATTTTTTTTTCCTACAAAGAGTGATGATGGTAATTCTATAGGAGCAGTTGGATGAGAGCTATGGGGAAGACGACACCATTGGTTGAGACTGGTGCTTTATTTTCATGAGGAATGTTTGTTGACCAGTTTACAGTGATGGAGATATATGCCCTCTTTCCAGGGACCGTAGCTAATGACACTAAGAACCTTTGAGAAGTCTAACTTGAGAACCGCTACCTACTTTTGATGATTTACCTGTTCATACAGTAGTGACAGAAGACATTTTCTTTTCTTTTTTAAAAAATTGAATTAAATTCTTTTCAGTGAATAAAAATCTACTTTCTATCTCTTCTACACTCCTCCCCTTTGGGAAAAAATTGAAGCCAACTGGAAAAAAATTAATAGCTAAACAAATAGAATTATGTATTGACCATATCCAAAAATTTGTCTTAGTCTTCATCCTGAGCCCATAATCTATTTATTAGGAGGTGGGTAGCATGTTTCATCATTGGTTGGTCATTGCATTTTTCAGAGTTCTGAAGTCTTTCAAAGTTGTTTGTTTCTACAGTGTTGTTGCTATCACATAAATTGTTGTCCCACATCAGAAGGCATTGTTAATGATTACAAGCTTGGGAAAACACTGAAGATCTTAGGGGCATAGTTAAGAATATAAAATTTAATTATATATACACATTTTAAAAGGAAAATTAATAAAGTAGAAATTATCTAGAGGGTGACAAGGAAAAATGGGGAAGGGTATGTCTGAAACTCATGTCAAAGGTGATAGAAATAGGGATGGCTGGCTTAGAGAAGAAAAGACTTACAAAAGACAGACATAACTGTCTTTATTTGAGGAGCTACCAAATTGAAGAAGTATTGGACTATTCTATATTCTATAGTAGTGACTTTTATCTCAAGGGTCTGTAAACTTAAAAAACTGGATAGTTATACTTCAACATTATTTATTTATTTTTGCAAATTCTTTATATTTTGTTTCATGCATTTAAAATATTATTCTAAGAAGGAATCTATAGATTTCACCAGATTGTCAGAGGTGTCTATGATACAAAGTAATTTCTCCCTCCTGGTCTCTCTAATAGTATTTTTTAAATTATTTTTTTATTATTTGGTGAGGCAATTGGGATTAAGTGACTTGCCCAGGGTCACACAGCTAGTAAGTGTTAAGTGTTTGAGGCTGTATTTGAACTCAGGTCCTCCTGACTCCAGGGCCAGTGCTCTATCCACTGCACCACCTAGCTGCCCCTCTAATAGTATTTTTAATAGAATCTTTCTTATATTTGTTATATATTGTAGTTAACTCTGTATCCATCATCTCCCCAACTGTATCGTAAGCTTCCTCAGGACAGGAGTCATGTCTTATTTCATCTTTGACCACTAGGACTCACTACAGTGCCTAAACATTAGGCTTTTAGTAAATTTTTGGTGAATGAATTGTCTCTAAATTTATATGTGACTTTACAGTATAGCTCATTTTTACTTTTCCTACTCAGTTTTACTTTGTAGCACACAGGAACCTGATATTTAGTGTACGTAAATGTAATGGACTGGACCTGACTCAGACCAGTTCTATAATAGTTGAGGTGCACAACTGAGATGATATGAGACATGCATGGTCCATCTAACAGTAAGAAAAATGTTTATGTAGCCATAGCATAGGAAGGAAGTTCAGAGCAGAGAAGAAATGTTTTCATCCAGTATAAAGAGTTGATTCAGTTGGGTATAGCTTCCTAGTTTTGTTCATGCTGCTAGTCTATATAGTCTGAAACCTCAGAGAAGGGTTCCAGCTTCTTGTGTCCACTCTGATTTGTATCCTGATAATCAGGAAGCTATGCCAGTGGCCCAACCTTTGTCTCCCAGACCAATCAAATTTCAAGTACAGTTTCAAAATCTTTTAAGGAAAAACTAGTCTAATTTGCAAGGGAGGAGGCTTTGGGTATTGTTCCTAGTAAAGAACCAAAATAATTCTGTAAATAACATTCATCATAGTCTTTATAATCACTGTTACAGAAGAGATCTAGCTCAGAACCCAAGTCAAAGAGGAATTTCCAATAGATGATAAAGTGTTCCTGTTTCCTGTTGACATACTGATTTCATCTAACTCTAAAATGCTGAAGAGCTTCCTAAGTGAGATTCATAATTTTTCAAAAGAGTTTCATGTAATTATCTGCCAGAAAAACACTGTGAATAAAGAATATCTTCTTCATTCAGAGAGAAGCAGTGGAGACCAGGGGAAAGAGCAATGAATTAGGAACAAGAGGACCGACATTCAAATTCTGCTTTTGATGCTTACTACTTCTATGACCCTACATACTTTTTTTTTGAGGGTCAATGAGGGTTAAATGACTTGCCCAGGGTCAAGTGTCAAGTAAGTGTCAAGTGTCTGAGACCAGATTTGAACTCAGGTCCTCCTGAATCCAGGGCCAGTGCTTTATCCACTGCACCACCTAGCTGCCCCCCCATACTTTTTTTAATTATCTGAAGCATCTTGCATAAAGAAAAGTCTATTAAACAACAACAACAACATTCTTCCAGTCATCTTGTATGACCGTGAGTCATGAAATACTAAAGTCTCTGAAGAATTGAAATTGAGAATTTGACCAAAAGACAATGGAGAGGAACATGGTAGTTGTGAGCAGGTTGGAACATATTATAAACAAAGAGAGACTTATAAAGGAAAATCAATGTAAAGGATAGCATCAGAGAAACACATAATTAAAAATAATATGGACTGGCAAATTGAGGAGAATGAAGGAGAATCAATGGACAGTTGATATATTCCATTGGTATCCTCATGTCAAGAGAATGTGAGGAAACCTTTCTTCTTCTACCCTACTGCCCCCAGCACATTTATTGAAGGAAATGAAAGAGAATTGTACAAGATAGAAAGAATATCCCAATCAGTGACAATATTGATCCTTTGAATTTTATTTTTGTGCATTTGTATTATCTGTATTTATATTATGAATGAATATGCACATTTATATTTTAAAAATGATTTGTTGGATATTCAGTTACAACTAGTAGCTACTTCTTCCTTTCCTCCTCCCCTCCCCCCACCCCCAGTGGATTATCTTTTAAATTTTATAATGGAAGACAGAGGAAAGTGGGAAACTTGGTTGGAACACAGCTACTCTATTAAGAGAAGAATACTTGTACTTTAATTTCCTGAGTAGAATAATTTGCTCTAGGTTTATTTTAACAGATACAATATTGTGCTATTTATTTGAGTAAATACAAGATTGTCTTTGATTATAATCTCTAGCTTTTAGAGTTACTAATTGATAAGTACAGATGATCTCTAATATAATTGAAAATAAATCGTTTGTATTCTTATAAGAATAGAAACTACAATGCTAATTATAACTGACATTTATTAAGCCCTATAAAGCTCCCAAAGTACTTTCCATAAATGTGTAGTGTGGCAGAAAGTCTGTAAAACAGATACTGTAAAACAAGATCTCCACTTTACAGAATTGCAAATTGAGGTTCCCAGAGCTTGAGTGATTTGCCTACGGTCATATAGATAGTGAATATCCATAACAGGATTTGAACTTCTTAACTGCAGGTCTAGCAATCTGACTATTATACCACACAACATATTGTTTTTGTCTGGCTGATCTATGTTGACTTGAGTATCTGCCAGGAGGGAATCCTTCTGTCTCTTCTGCCTCTGATCAGTACTGAATGACCTCTTTCCTGGGGACACCAATATATAGGTACCATTAATCCTTTGAGTATAAGAAGTTGGTGCTCCTTCAAGTGTCCCACTTCCCTATCTATGGAAATCATCACTCTATGGCCTAGCTCCAAAGGTTCTGTCACCTTTGTATCTTTCCTCTTCTGTCACATTCTTAAGACATCCAACATCTTGCTATTGGTTAGGATTTTTTCCCCATCTCTTTAAGAAAAATCCCTCTAAGACACTTTGCCTATTTTTTTTTTTCCTTCAGGGAACTCTCCATCCTCCCAGATCACTTAAAGAGGCGAGAGGAGGCGAGAGGTATTTCTCAGGCTCCTTTACCTTCTGTATTAGGGAAACTGACTTTAATTTTCAGACAATATACCTACTTTTGGACCTGGAAGAAAAAAATATTTATAGTACACCTTCTGCAGGCCACTATAAAAGTCTCATTGATTTCCATAATTACTGGAAGTGAAGTCCTTAACTATTGGTTGTTCTTGTGGACAACTTCCATTGCCAACTGTCAGTTTGCCTCATTGGGGCAGGGAAGTGTGTATGTGGGTCTTTGAGGAGTAAATCCAGAGTGAGGATTTCTTAATAGGAGTGATTTTCTTCCAAAAGAGTGTTGGTTTGTCCGGCTGCCTTTTTATTTATAAATAGAAGATATCTGCTGAAGCTCTAAACAAGACAAGCTGTTCTCATATATTGTTTTGAGAATGTTTACTAGAAGTCTAGGTCCAGCCTCTTCTCACCTCTTGCTGTCTTCTTACCTTTGCATCCCTTATTCCTTTCCTCATTAATTTGACTTTAACATCCTTCTCCAGTTCCTTTATCTTGGCTTTGATGTCTTATTCTTATGAAAGTTAAATTAAGCATATTGTCCAGATTGTTACTAACATACCGGAAACTGAATTTTGTTAAGGCTTATGCTATAATGGGGCTGTATAGGACCAGGAGACTGATTATACAAAAGTTGAGTAAGAAGGAAATGGTGGTGTCATTTTTTGTTGTTGTTAAAAAAAAGACTTTGGATTCAAATACTTAAAATTAGAATGTCATTAAGATACTGTCATTTTAAAGCTGAGAAGCAGAATGCTTGCTTTTATTTTAAAATTGTATTTATCTTTATATATGAAACTGTGAGTCTCTATTATGTAAAGCTTGCATTTTGTATATGAGATATGCAGGTATATATAAACATAATCTATAGTATATAATAAATTCAGCATGTTAATGTCAAAGCTATTCTGCTTGCACTTGTTTCCTTCTGTATTTTCTGTTCTTTTCCATGCATTAAAAAAGATTCAAATGACTCTCTGTTCTTTTTCTCTTTTTTTGACTATTTTTTTTACTAGACTATTGCTAGCTCTTCTTTTCCCCCAACTTCTCCTTTGAGAATATACAAAACAACAAAACCCAACACAATCTTTGTAACAAGTATAGTTAAGTAAAACATATCCAAACACGTGCTATGTCCAAACTTATATGACTCATCCTGCTCTTTGAGTATATAACTTCTTTATTAGGAGTTAGGTAGTATGTTTCAGGAGTCATTGCTGGTCATTTAACTGGTAGATTTCTTAAGTCTTTCCCAGTTATTTTTCATTTCTCTTTCTTTCTTTCTTTCTTTCCTTCCTTCCTTCTTTCTTTCTTTCTTTCTTTCTTTCTTTCTTTCTTTCTTTCTTTCTTTCTTTCTTTCTTTCTTTCTTTCTTTCTTTCTTTCTTTCTTTCTTTCTTTCTTTCTTTCTTTCTTTCTTTCTTTCTTTCTTTCTTTCTTTCTTTCTTTCTTTCTTTCTTTCTTTCTTTCGTGAGGCAATTGGGGTTAAGTGACTTGCCCAGGGTCACACAGCTAGTAAGTGTCAATGTTCTGGGGCCGGATTTGAACTCAGGTACTCCTGACTCCAGGGCCAGTGCTCTATCCACTGCGCCACCTAGCTGCCCCAGTATCATATTTATTATATACGTTGTTCCCCTGATTTTGTTTTATAAAATATTTTATTAATTGATTTTTGCTTCAGTAAATGTATGTCTTTGGATAAACCAATAAAATGCTCTTTATGGGTCTCATATCAAATCTCCTTCTCCACTTAATTTTTTCTACACATACTCATAATTTTCCAAAACATATGGTAATAACCAGACTTCTGATTTAAAAAATCTCTGGTTGCAATATCATGTGAGTTGTATTAACTCTAAGACTGAGTGTTGACTAATATCAGTGGCAGGAAAGAATTTAAAAAGTTAATGAATTATTTTTTTACTTGCACTTTAATTCCCAAAGCTAATTATTTAATGTATTGTGCCTAGATTAAAAGTGTAGGAAAATGTTGACTGAGCATGACTCTTTGTGGTGAAATATAAGAGTTGGAAATCCACACATTTTTGTTGATTAATGGACTATGATCAAAATGAAACTTTAGCCTTAAATAAGCAATTAACTTGAGAATGAAAGATGTGAACACAATTGAAGAATCATATTGTTTTCTTCCCTGGTTTGTTTATTTGTTATCAAGTGATAAATCTTTTGCATTCTTTTGGTCAAAGAACAAGCAGACACAAGAGTGTGTGCATGTTTGTATAACATAACCTGAATTCATCCCACATATATTTACCTGCCTAATTTTACTATTATTTGGGCCACATCACTCTATCTTGCCCACAAAGATTTCATAAGATCATAGAATTGTGAGATGGAAGGAGTTATCTGGTCCAACTCTCTCATTTTACAGGTCCGTCACTCCAGATTTAGTGCTCTTTCCACTACTCCATGGAAGATTTGTCCAAACATCTTGCTAAAATATAGGTGTACTATGTATACGACAGTCTCATGATTTCCCAGGCTAGTTCCCTTGTCAAAACAGTAAAAAAAAAAAAAAAAAAGTTATTCTGGCATGACTAGGTCTGAATGAATCTATCCTGTCTGATTTTTATATGGAGGAGGATGAAAGGATTTATTTTGAGATTATAAGTATACTTGGGACGCATGTTTTGTGGTTTTTCCGGGTGATTTGAGAAAAAAAATTACATGCGTATAGACAGGTTTAAATTGAGTTTTAAAGAATTAAAGGGCCAATATATGTCTAGAGGGAGAACTGATTCCCTGATCACTAATGTAAGATAGAGAGTACCCCAGACAGGGAGTGTTGAAGAAATTTTCCTGACTGGAGAAATGATCAAACTGAGGAAAAAAAATAGGTGAGAGCATCAAAAAGATTGGGAGATGGAGTGGCTAGTGGTATACACAGACTTGGCCTTAAGTAGAACTCCTAAAAAATTCATCATTCTTGACCCTTGGTGATCAGAACTGAGTTTTAGGCTTTTTTGGTACTTTCAGAATGGGTAAGAGATAGATAGCCACTTTTTAAAAAGAAAGAAAGAAAGAATAAGTTATGTTAGTTGTTAAAATATTTTATTTTAGGGGGCAGCTAGGTGGCGCAGTGGATAAAGCACCGGCCCTGGATTCAGGAGTACCTGAGTTCAAATCCGGCCTGAGACACTTAACACTTACTAGCTGTGTGACCCTGGGCAAGTCACTTAACCCCCATTGCCCCGCAAAAAACAAACAAACAAAAACAAACAAACAAAAATTTTATTTGAGTTTTGAAAATGTTCATTTTTTTCAAGGTAGTAAGTACTGTAATAGAATTTATTTCAAAATGTTGTCTTGATAGATTTAACAAATGTTTTATGTCTTATTTTCCTTGCCTTCTTTGGAATCGTACATTTGCATAGTTGTCAGTGATGTTCATTGATTGTTACTAGTGGAAAGAATATACTTTGAGAAGTTTGAAATGATAGAAGATGCATGGTCTTTAATTCTGAAAGATCCTGTCATTAAAAGTTTATGTTGTTTGGTTGTTTCAGTCACATCCGGCTCTTTGTGATCCCATTTGGGGTTTTCTGGGCAAAGATACTAGAGTCATTTGCTGTTTCCTTTTTCATCTCAGAATACAGATGAGGAAACTGAGGCAAACAAGGTTAAGTGATTTGTCCAGGGTCGCACAGATACTAAAAGTCTGAAATTGGATTTGAACTCAGATCTTCCAGAGTTGATGCTCTATCCATTGTACCACTCAGCTGCCTCATCATTGAATATAAGTTTATATATTTAAACTTTGTTTTTAAGTAACAACTTTTAACTCTGGCATTGTTACACCTCCTCAGTTTTGTATCTTTGTATATGGTTTTCTACAAATAGCTTCCCTCTGCCCTGCTTTACCCTCCTACTTAAGTCAATGATTCCTCTTGATTTAGTCTTTTGTTCCTCTTATCTTTTTTTGTACCTGATAAGATTTTTTAAAAAGATTTCTGCCTTTTCCTTAATATATCCTTTATGTGTGATTATAGGCAGACATTTTAGAGAGTAGTGATTATATTGTACAACACAAGGCAGCTGGATAGGTGGTACACTGGATAAATCACTGGACCTGAAGTCAGGCTGACCTGAGTTCAAACTTGACCTCAGATGCTAATGAGCAGTGTTACTCTTTCCAAGTCATTTAATTTTTGTCTACTTCAGTTTCCTTATTTGAAAATGGGCATAATAATAGCACCTACCTCTCAAGGTTGTTGTGAGGATCAAATGAAATAATATTTGTAAAGTGCTTTGAAAGGCTGAAAATGCTATATAAATGTTAATTATTATTATTTTTAATTACTAGAGGATAGAGATAATATTGTACATGTTTCTCTGTGTTCAGTATACTCCATATTTCATAAGCATTTAAATATTAAATGACAATTACTGTAAGATTATAAACTCAATTCACTATCTCATCAGTTGACTATTCTTGGAACTTTGTACTTCTAGACATGGATATTATGACTGACCTGTGAATTTATAGACATTTGTATGAATTTCTCCTGTTTTGAGATGGAGAAACAGCATGGTGAAGTGGACAGAGCTGACCTTGCAATCAGAAAGACTCAAATTTAAGTCCAACTGACTATATGACCATGGGTAAGTCACATGACCAGTGCCCTAGGTAATTCTCTAATACTCTAAGATACCAAGAAACAGGTACCAAACATCATAGGTAGAAAGAATCTCTTCACTAGGAGTGCCCTATGCTAGTAATGTAGAAATCAAAGACTTCAGGAGCTACTTGAAATAATCATATTGACTTAGAAAAATATGTATCAACATTATGTTTTATTGTATTTTAATTTATTTTATTAAAATTTTCCCAATTATATTTTAACCTAATTCGCGGGCGCTGCTGGTGGGGAAAGGGGATAAGGAGTGTCATAGTTCTTTGTTAGATACCTCTGCCCTCCAACAATGAAATCACAGGTCAGGTTAAAAACAAAAACAAAAGCCAACCACCAAAAATGAGAATGATAGAGCATAACAAGCAAGGACTCATGGACTAGGTATTAGGAAACCCATACATGTAACTTGCTGTGTAGCCTTAGGCAATTAACCTTAACCTTCTGGGCCTCACTTTCCTTATTTTTAAGAAGATAATGTTAGACCAGATGATCTCTGCCACACCTTCCAGTTCTAATACCTAATGATTTGATGTTTCCAAATTTCACAGCCTGCTCTAATGCTGTGCAATGAGCCATTTGCATTTTTGCCATTTTTATTCCCACTGTATTGCTAAGAGCTGATTAAGAAATGAGATAAACAATTATATTCTGCTTGCAAAGAAGAAATAATGTCTCTCAAGTATCTTACACAGAAACCTCCAATTTTAAAGAAAATATTTGGCCAATACAAAGAGTCTTTGGGAATCATAAATTTGAATGGGAAGATTTTTATTATTGACTTTGTAGTACCTTTCCTTTTCTTTTAGTTTATATCTAAGAATGGGAAAACAGGAAAACAAATGAATGAAATAGACTGCGTTTAAGAATAGTTTTCCGAGTTAAAAAGATGTATACACCATGAATCAGAAGGAAAAAATGTATTGTGAATATTGGGGGGAATAATGTTGGTTTGGTAATTCAACATTCATGAGTTTCTTTGGGGATTTTTTTTATAAAGGGGCAGGAAACATCCTCTATTAAAAGAGTTGTTCTCAGTTCCAATTCCATAAACATAAGCACCTACTCTGTGCAGGGCCTGGTACTAGCTCTGGGGAAGGTTGTTGTTATTGTTGTTTGCCCTTCTTTCTCAAAGAGGATCATGACATTAGGGTGATGTCATGACTTGCACTGAACTGGATTTAAGTGAGAGAGGGCTGTGCAGGGTCACCAACTTCACTCTTTCCTCCATAGCCATCTCGGTCCAGTGGCAAGATATACGTCAGAACAACTGGAGGTGTCTCTGCATGTTTGAGGCAATTGGGTTTCAATGACTTGACCAGGGTCACACAACTAGTAAGTGTCTGAGGTCAGATTTGAACTCGGGTCCTCCCAACTTTAGGGCCAGTGCTTTATCCACAGCACCACTTAGCTGCCTTACCTCCTGGGGAAGGTATAAATATAGAGACAACACAGACCCTGCTCTTATGATGTCTATTAGCTAAAGTGGGGAAATAGACACAGAATAATTGTGCTTACAAGGGACAGTGAGATTAGTGCAGAGAAGAGATATTCAAATATTTAAATTTAAATATTTTGGTTTATTTAAATTTAATGTAAAATTTATTATTCTTGTTATTTTAATATATTATAGCATACATAATATATATTTTTTAATTTTATCTTATTTTTGAGGCAGTTGGGGTTAAGTGACTTGCCACACAGCTAGTTAAGTGTTAAGTGTCTGAGGCCTGATTTGAACTCAGGTCCTCCTGAATCCAGGGCCAGTGCTCTATCCACTGCGACACCTAGCTGCCCCCAACACATAATATATTTTTAATAAATACCTGCTGATTGAGGGAAAAATCGATTTCAACTGGGGATAGGATTGGTGCAGGAGACAAGGTCAGAAGGAGGGCTTCATAAAGGAGGACACACTCAAGTTAGACCTTGAAGAGAGAGACTTCAGTAAATGGAGATAGGGGAGGCTGGCCATTCTAGGCTTGGAGTACAGTGTGAGCAAAGGCATGGGAGAAAGTCAGCATTAGACTGAAGGACCTCAAAGAGTTTTGTGGAAATTAAAGTGATTAATATTTTGTAAGTCTGGGACCCAATTGTTGAGGGCATTAATTTGGGAGGGAGTAGGGCTACAGAAGATATCTCTATGGAGGAATGACATGAATGGAATGGTTCAATCGCAAGGTTATTTGAGAAGTGGTGTGAATGATGAATTGAAATGCAACAGAATTTGGGGGGTCATCCACACATAGATGATATTTGAAGCCATGGTGATGTGACCAATGAAAAGATTGTAAAGACAGAAGAATAAAGGGTAGAGGGCTTAGGGTCAATCTTTGAAAAATACCCATCTTGAAGGCATAAAGCATTATGAAGCATTAGTAAAAATGAATCAGAGAAGGATCATCCAGAGAAGTAGAAGGAGAAAGTTAAGAGTTCACTGACATGGAAGTCAAAGGAAGGAAGCAGCAGGAAGAGGTAGTAAGTAGTGTTGAACTGCAGAGAGATTAAGAAAGATGAGAAAGGACATAAAAACCATCGTATTAAGAGAAAAGGAGGTTGTTTGTGGCTATGGAAGTAATTGTTTCACTAGAAGAGAAACAAAGATACTATAAGAGGATGCTAGAATAAAAGGAAGGGCTTTCTCTTAAGAACTAAGAATGGATAGCTCTGAACATATTTATGAGAGAGAGAGAGAGAGAATGAATAAATTTAAAGGTGAATGTGAAAGAGGCAGGAGTTGGAGTGGTGTCTGATTGGTGGAGCAGTGTCTTTAAGGAGATAGGAGAGGATGAGATTGAGGGTGTAGGTGGAATGGTTAGTTTTGACCAGAAGCTTTTCTCTGAGCCCGAAAGACCAGTAGGATGAAGCTATTAGAAGGTTTAAAGAAGGGAAGATAATGATTTCATAACAGATAGCCTATCTTCTCAGTGAAGCAGGAGATCAGGTCATCTGATGAGAGCTGGAGAAGATAGGGAGTTTAGTGGGTATGTTTTGGAGCTTGAGAACAGCAAGTTTGGAGCAGGACTGTGGGATATGTGTTAGGGAATCCAGGAGAAAAATAATAGAACTATTGTGCAGAACTGGGAGCCTAACTGCAATTAGGCAGAATGATTTTGTAGTGGATACGATTAGTGTAATTTTGTGAATCACTCCAGCAGTTTAGGTGTAGGATCAAAGTTGCTGATGGTAGGAATAATTCAGAGTTGAGGGTTAGCAGGGTGGGAATGACAGGAGATCCACAGATCAGAGGTTATCATGCTGAGAGAGAGAGAGAGAGGGAGGGAGGGAGGGAAGGGGAGAGGGAGAGAGAGGGAGGAGAGGGGGAGAGGGAGGGGGGGGCGGGGGGAGAGCTTGCGGGTGCATGATTGAAGTAGCTGCCTGTAGTGTCAAGACTTAGGTAGGCAAAAATGAATCCAAACCAGGATTGATAGACTAGTTAAATAAGGAAAAAGTAGAAGAACTCAAGGCTCAAATGGAGAAAAACAAAGGAGAAAGGAGAGATTGTGGCTCAGAGATTTAGTGTTTAAATTTTGGATGGGGAATGGTAATGAAGTCTACAGAAGATGAATGGTTGAAATAAAATGAAAGTAGAAATCATAGACACTGAGGAATTGAAAAAACAAACAAACACAAATGCTATAGCTTCTAAAAATGTCAACCTCTGTGAGTATTGAAGTCTTGAAGAGGCTGGCAGGGGAAGAGACACAAAAAAAGCTATGATTCAGGGTTTTCTTAGAGCTAAAGTGAAAGATAGGGATGTATAAGAGAAGTTTGGAGGTAAAAAGAGCTGACTAAGCACTTAACATTTTCTAAGGGCCTTCTTTTTAAAATTTCTCATTTGACCCTGATAGTTATTTTAAGTATTATTACCATTTTACAGATGGGGAAACTGAGACTCATAGAGGTTAAATTACTTGTCAATAGTCACAAGGCTAACAAGCATTAGAAGCAGGGTTTGAGCTCAGGTCTTTCTGACTCTAAGTCCCAGAATCCTATCCACTACATCATGGAGCATGCCTTAGTAGATGACAACAAAGATTGGGAGAAGGTGGCATTTTAGGATAGTATGAACTTCCAAGAAGAAATTGTTTAGTGATGGTGGCAAACTGAGTGTGTGTAAAAATGGCAATCAGAAGCAGGGAATTTGTTGACTCTTCTTCTAGGCTCTAGGAGATATGGAGGGTGAGAAGAAGTGGTCTTTAAAGGGGGCAGATAGAAAGTTGGATTCCCCAGACAAAAGCAAAGGTTTAGTTATTGAATTAAGGAAGTTTTATCTGGCAACAGTCTTGAAATCAAAGAAATGGATACTTTAATTTTATAAAAACTAGCATTTATAAGAAAAGTACTTTTTACATGTTATCTGTATCACAACAACTATATTAGGTAGGTGTTCTTATTCTGTTTTACAGAAGAAGAAATTAAGATGGAAAGTCTAAGTGACTTGCCCAGGGTCACACAGATAGTAAATGTCTAAGGCAGGATTCAAACTCAGGACTTTCTGATTACAAGTCCAGCATACTATCTACTATGCCATTTTGCTTCCTATTTTATTGATATCTTTTTGTTTTCTGTCACTTGAATTTCATAACATATGTGTCTCCTCTTCCCTTCCTAGTGAACTAAAGAATAAGCAAGAAAAAAAATAGTTCAGTAAAATTAACCAATGCTTCAGTTAATTCTGGCATTATATTTAGTGTTCCATGTCCATAGTTTACTACAAGGAAGTAAATGAGGTATATTATTGTATCTTTTTTAGGATCAACCTTGGACAGAAAAATTTTAAACAACTCACTTTTGATTATTTTTGTTGTAGTGTGGTGGGTGAAAGATGAAATGACTGAGGAAACAAAGGTTTGATCTTCTGATTTATTAAGCAGTGCATGCCCAACAAATCAGAACCACAGCTCCTCAGCTTAGACCTGAACCCTGACTACAGGGGGAAACAGACTTTTATAAATTAAAACAGAACAAATAGGTCTAATTAATTAAAAGTAAATAATACAACATTAGGTAATCTAATTTCTAATTGGATGAAAGATTAGGGACTTTCCAAGTTGGGAGGGGGAGAGCAAACAGGTATAATTCCCTGAATTCAGAAAAAGAGGTGTCCCAATGCTCCCAAATGTCTGTAAACAGAAAAAAGAACATGAAACAATAAGTTTTTAATCACTATAGGGCAAGTTTTGAGGTAAGATATATGGTTTGCTTGAGATGTACAATTGTGGGAAAATTCCTTATATCAATCTTTTTTTTTTTTTTTCTGCGGGGCAATGGGGGTTAAGTGACTTGCCCAGGGTCACACAGCTAGTAAGTGTCAAGTGTCTGAGGCCGGATTTGAACTCAGGTACTCCTGAATCCAGGGCCAGTGCTTTATCCACTGCGCCACCTAGCCGCCACCCTTATATCAATCTTAGGACCTGTCTGAGTTTCTGGTCAGCATGACCTAGGTCTTTAGTTAAAGGTCTCTAAACAACATGTAGAAATGGTTAGGTTTTTCAGCCACACAAGGCTAAGTTCAAACAATGTAATAAAGTTTTCTCATAATACCTATGATTGGTATTATGACAGCAATTGGACTAGATTTATAACTAAATAGAAAGGGAACTGAGTTAGCTCTAGAATTGAGTCACAAGATAGAGTTAACATGGTTCACTCAGTTCCCACAATTAACCACTTGCTGTCCTAGTCACCTCAATTCTCTCAATAGTTGTTTTCTTCTCCTCACAAT
This sequence comes from Dromiciops gliroides, assembly GCF_019393635.1. Lineage (NCBI taxonomy): Eukaryota > Metazoa > Chordata > Mammalia > Microbiotheria > Microbiotheriidae > Dromiciops > Dromiciops gliroides. The sequence goes on from NC_057863.1 coordinate 148,758,841, forward strand.
TCTTGCAGTTATTGGGTATATTGTTTTCCTGGTTCTGCTTTTTTCATTTTGTATCAGTTGATGTACCTTCTCATGCTTCTCCATATTAATCTTGTTAATGATTTCTTACAATACAGTATTTTGTACTATGACATATAATGCACCCCACAATTTGTTTTTCCATTCCCTATTCATTGCACACGCATCATTATTTCCATTTCTGTGTTACTATAAAAATGCCATTGTAAATATTTTTAAAGTGTGTGGGACCTTTTTTTTTATTATTAAGTTCCTTGGACATTTTAACCCTTAACTTATGGGCAGTGTGTGTGTGTGTGTGTGTGTGTGTGTGTGTGTGTGAGTGTGTGTGAGTGAAAAGGCAGAAGAGGCATGCAGCATCCAAGTTCCAGGATTAGACTCACTTAAACTGTACAATATGATTGGGTGTCAGATCTACCACACCCCCATTCCCACCCCCACCCAAGGCAAGCTATGTATAGAGAGAGTGCCATGCCACACATTCCACAGAGAGGAAGGAAGAGTGAGGCCAGGAGTTATTTCTCTTTCTAAGCCCACTGAGTGGTCAACTTTTAGCTCAGTGGCCAGTAATAGGATTGCTTCATCATATCAAAGTTCCAGGTCTTTCAGCACTGAGTCAGATATCCCACATTTCCAAGTGGAAGTGGCCCAAGGTCTTGCAGATCAGGGGGCTCACCTGGTTACATAATTATCTTATTTGATCTTCAAAACAACTTTGTGTAGAAGATGACTGAGGCAGCTAAGTGGCACAGTGGATAGAGTACTGGGCATGGAGACAGGAAGATTCATGTTCCTGAATTCAAATATGACCTCAGACACTTACTAGCTGTGTGACCTTGGGCACAAGTCACTTAACCCAGTTTGCCTTAGTTCCTCTTCTGTAAAATGAGCAGGAGAAGGAAATGGCAAACCACTTCTGTATGTTTGACAAGAAAACCCCAAATAGGATCACAAATAGTCAAACATGACTAAAAAGTGACTGAATGACAACAAGAGAAGACAATTATAGGTCCTCCTATTTTATAAAAGAGTAAATGGACTCAGGTAAAAAAAAAAAAAACTTGAGGAGGATTGAGGAAGATTAAGTGCTATTGTCTTAAATACAGAGAAAGCCACTTGAGAAAATGTATTGTCACTTAGTTAATTTAGAATGTCTGAAAGCTTAAAGGACACCAGAAAGAGTAGGATATATAGAAAGAATGAACAGAACAGCCCATGATTTTACAGCGAACTCTTCACATCCAAAACAATAGAACTGCAACAATGGGACTCTATTATCTTTGTCAGAAATGTACTTCATGAAAAGGTGGAAAAGGCACTAAAGAAGATGAAGTCAGAGAGTAAGAGGTCGAAAATGAGCAGATCTATACACAGAATATCCATGCTGGAGGCGACACAATTTTCAAAGCACTTAGGGATTGATTTTTAAGATTTTAAGGAGAGGAAAATTCCCAAAGAGAGAGGTGTGGTGTTTTTACCCCTTATCTTCCCCTTAAAAGGCAAATGAGTATACATCAATAACTACTGACTTGCATATACTGTATTTCTCAGCTTTAGAAAAAAATTTAAATACTTATTCTCCCTTTTTTGCCCAGACTAGGAATATAGGAGATTGGATGAATGGATGCATGGATGGATAGATGAACAAATGACTAAATGCAGCATTTATTAATCACTTATTATGAGAAAAGCACCAAGGATGGAAAAATTATATTGGTTAGTTATATTTAGCAACACTAAGGATTTTGGTGGTAAGAGCTTTATTTTCTGGATCTTTAGCAGGAATGGTTACCAGGATGTATCTCCAGGGGGGTTGCTTCCCAGATGACAGCTGTAGGCACTGGGCTGGAAGCATTGCTATTCTCAAGGCTCTTGATCAGGATCCTGGACTGTTTCAATAACGATCAGAGGGAAGATGGTGGTGGTGGTGGTGGTGGTGGTTGTTGTGGTTTGACTTGCCTGGCACATGCTGCCACCCATCAAATGAAATATTGCTGTTTCAGCTTGGCTGGCTTGCTTACTACCCTATGGGTGGAAGTTGGTTGACCACTGGTCCTTTCTCCATAGAAGTTGTTTTCTGGAGATGATGGCTGTGAGAGTGGGGCTAGAAGCAGGTTTTGTGGTTTGGGGATTGCCATTCTCAATCCTTGGGGCTCAGAGTCCTGAGCTGTCTCTGTCAAGGTCTGAGTGGAAATGGTTGTCAAGGTGGTAGTGGAGATGGTTTGGCTTGTCTCAGGTGTGTTGCCTCCTCCTTCCCTCAAGGTGTCTTGTCTCTTAAGCTAGAATGTCTTGACTGCTTTGTGTGTGGCAGTTGACAGGGATGACTGTCCCCTTGTAAAATCTTTATGAGCATTATCCTTGTATGTAAGGAGATGTGATGAAAGAAGGGTGCAAATTGGATTTTTTTTGTCAGTGATTTTCTAGAGTAGATAATCTTTATTTTGCTCTCAATATTAAAAGGTACAGATAAAATGAGATTCTGTTGTCTCTGTTGTTTATTGACTTTAAGCATTTAACTTGGTATACCTTCAAGGACAATAAACTCATGTCAATTCCACAGAGCCTTGAGATACAACACCCTCCTTAATGAATACCATAGGCATATAAAAGAGAAGAGTTTAAATATCTACACTGGTGGGGAAAAGCCTGAGTCTACAAATGTGTAAATCTTAGAAAAATGCTACAGATGGATAATGAGCTGTACCTGGAGTTGTGTAGGAGGAGGAAACTGGGCTAGATCGTGTTAGAGAAACCGCAATATTTTCAATCATCCTAAACTAGATGTAACTGGTAAAGTTCTACTTAGTAACATGGCTGTCAATCATTACAATTTAATTTAAAAAAAAATAGCCCAAGGAATTATGGGGAAATTCATGGAGAATAAAAGCAGTCTACATCATAATTATAATTAATGACTTGTGTGAAGTAGTGCAACAATCATGATTGAGGCCCTATGGTAAAAATGAGAAAGGATAGATGGACAAACTGGTTGTATATTAATGGCCCAGAGAGACTGAACCAATGAGAGTTAGACATCTGACATATTACATTGGCGCTTTTTGGATAACTTATGGGAAAACGTGGATAAGAAATACACAGGATGAGGTATGGAAATCTTGGGATTTATGTCAGTGGAGGGAAGACCCATATCAGTCAAGTTCATTAACTGATACATTTGATTAAGGAGTGCTATGAAGAAGCAAGACTTACACAGCCATTGCTGATGAATCACCTTAAAGAATTGATTGTTTTAAAGCAAAAATTATTATTTAGGTGAGAATCCCCAAGATTCTCTCTTGGGATCCATGAGGTCAAAACCGTTTTCATAATAATATTAAGACATCTTAATTTCTCCTACATTAAGTATCACTAGATACAATCGAGAAACAAAATCTCTCTGGGGAGTCCTCAGTAACTTTTTAGAGAGTAAAGAGGTGCTGAGATCAAAACATTTGAGAGCTGCTGTTTTAAAGAATTGGATGTTGAGGAGACTATTCAAGTTAAGGAATATTTTGGGCGTGAACTTGCATAATGATGTGCATGACCATATTTACCCATATGCATAAGTAAATGTATGCTTGATAATGGAGTTTCTTATGCTGTACTTATGATTCCCAGGATTTATTATGAACTGTTATCATTTTAAGGTACTACTAACATAAGCTTACATATATTCATATGGTCCAACATTGAGGAAAGTGCATATGATAATAATAGCTCGCATGTTTATAACACTTTAATTTTTTTGTTTTTGTTTTTGTTTTTTAGTGAGGCAATTGGGGTTAAGTGACTTGCCCAGGATCACACAGCTAGTAAGTGTTAAGTGTCTGAGGCTGGATTTGAACTCAGGTACTCCTGACTCCAGGGCCGGTGCTCTATCCACTGCGCCATCTAGCTGCCCCACGCTTTAAGTTTTGTAAAACACTTTAACTGGTTCTTCTCTCTTAATCTCATAACAACCCTGCATGGTAGGTGGTGTTATTATTGAAGTTTCATGGGTGAAGGAATGAAATCCAAAAGAGATTAACTGATTTGCCCAGTGTCTGAGGTGAGATTTAAATTTAGGTCTTCCTTACTCCAAGTCCAATACTCTATGCACTGTGTCACCTACCTGACAGAGTGATCATTTCAATAAATAATCATCTCAATGACATTTTTGTTTTTCTTTCTATTCTTTGTATGAAATGTATATACTTCATAAAATTTGACAGTGTTTTGTCTCTATTTCCTTATAATTTAAAAATCATCTTTAGAACAGTTTTTAGTAGAGTGGTGAGATTGATTACTCTTTAAAATTTGTATTTTAAATTTTTGTAAGTTTTAAAATGAAATGTGGAAACAAAATCCATGGAGATAAACTTCTTTTTCCTCAGGGGAGGAGAAGATTAAGAATGGAAAATATTAAACTCTCATTACTCTCTAGGAAGAGACTGTGGGGAATAGTAAACTTCTCTTTTTATAGGGTAGGTGAATGACAGGCTTAAGGTGTATAACATTTTCTTAGAGTAGTTATTTTTGATGGGAAATTCTAAACATATTTCTTCATATTTTTAGCTGAAAAATATATATCCATTAGTAAATGCAGCATAGTTAGCATAACTTTGACTTAGGAGGCTATAGAATGATATTTTAATACCTAGAGAGCCATAATAGAAAATAAAGAGTAATTGTTTTGCACACTGCCTTCTTTTTTCTCCATCTAGGATTATTCTTCCATATGCTTGTATATAATAAACATGGAATACTGAAATTTTGTAGCTTAATTGGGATTGTTCTCTGGACTCTGAGTCTAGGATTCTTCAACATAAAATGTGTCCTGCAGTATGTTAAAGGAAGGATGCTATTTATTTTTCTTATTCCTTTTCTTAGAAGATATGTAATATGTGTGATGTTTAAAATCTATATTGTGGTCGCCTTAAATTAGAAGCTTCAGCACCAGTCTTTGGGCATTAAACATTTATTAAAGCATATAGGTATTAACATGGAGTTCAGAAAGTTAAGAAAAGGTCTATCTAGCCTAGAGTTCCAGCCTGGCTGGGTTCTTCCTCAAGTCCTCCTCCACCAGCCTGCTTTAATCAGGAACTCTCTCCAGCAAACTGATTGTGGAAGCTTTTTATAGGTCTGGAACAGAGGCGGTCCTTACACACTGCTTCAAGCTGTTTGGTTGGTGTCATCCAAATCCATTGGTTCTGAAGGTGTTCTCAAGGTGTGATTACAATCCAGTTAACTTGAGGTAGGCTAATCAGCAGTTAATCACTCTCACTTGATTCAATCAGTCTAGATTAATCTTCAGGTGGGTGTTTGAGTATCTGCTAAATCTCATTATTTCATCACATATGACACATCTGAATCATATTACTATCCATAAATTAGAACAGCTTTATGTAACGTTAGCAATTCCAAAATATCAATTAAGTTTTAATACTTCCTAATACTACCATATCCATAAAAAGTAGAAACATATATATATATTTAAAAAAATCAAACCCCATAGATTTATTTGATTTAACTTGGTGAATTCAGAAGCATCAAATTAGACTTGCAGATATCTAGAAAAATTATTGTAATGTCTTTTCTTCCCTAAAAAAATCAGCATTAACCTTATCATTTTGACCTTATATATGGGGTAGCTAGCACTGGCCCTGGAGTCAGGAGGACCTGAGTTCAAATATGACCTCAGACACTTACTAGCTATGTAACCCTGAGCAAGTAAGTCACTTAACCCCAATTACCTTAAAACATCTGGGGCCATCTCCAGTTGTCCAGGTATATATCTTGCCACTGGTCCCAGGTGGCTTTAGAGGAGAGTGAGGTTGGTGACTGTTATGGGGTTAGGATTAAAGTTTAAACTGGCCAGCTAAACTGAAGGATTCCTAGAGAACCAAGAGAGATAAGCCTATTAGGTGTGGCTGTTGCCTGAGTGGCACCAAAGGACAGATAATTCCAGATGTAAGGACCACCTCCCCTCATTCCAGCTTCCCCTACCCCCCAAGGGAACTTTCCACAGTCAGATGATCGTCCCATCTGTACCTCCACCATCTGTACCTCCACCATCTATAAAAGTTTTTGCCCTTCTGTCCAAGAAGATAGGTATCTCATGTGTCTCTGTGCTATCTCCCCATGAGAGAAGTCCAAGGAAGGACTTCTCTCTTGGTTTCCTTTCTCTAGCATCTAAATAAAAGATTATTTTATTCAAATTGGATTTGTGTGAGAGAGGGTATAATTCTTTAAAGAGGGATACCTAAGGACCCCCACACCAACCATTTCCCCCATGACAGTGACCTTGCACAGCGCTCCCTCACTTAAATCCAATTCATTGCAAGTCATGCCATCTGTCTTGGTCCTCCTCAAGGACAAAAAAATGACAACAATAGTAATGGATCCTTGAAACCACTGTCTCACATGCAATAGACATTTAATTAAATTTGGAGGGTAACTGGATTCCTTTGCAAATTTAATGTGTAATTTCAGTTATTGTCGTTTTCCCTCACAAGCTAACAGCATGATTCCTGGAATTGGGTGGCAACTCTAGTAACTCCAACCAAATTCTAGAGAGAGAATTGCTTGAGATGTTCTTTCTTCCAACCTCACTAGATCGTCTTGTGAACTTCAAAGGTTCAGAAGATTTAGAATTAAAATTGGTATCAGTAGCAGCAGCGTTGCCAGAAGAGCAGTGCCCAATGGTTGTATCTTTGCATTGAGAACGTACAGGTACAATGAATACAAACCAGACACAGTGAGGAAAGATAGCTTCAGGACTCTCTGGGAGGATACTAACCCTGGAGTCCAGTAGAGAGTTACCCCCAATCGGCACTTCATGAGTACTGCATGAGTGGAGACAAAAGAGAATTCCCTTTAAACCAGGAGCTGTTAGTCCTCAGTCCTTCCATTATATGCCACTTATTCCTTCCAGTGCTTAAGAGAAGGCAAAAGTCTTTTTCAACTCTGCAGTTTTCAATCTCCAATTTTTTCTAAAAAAATGGTACTTCAGGGGGGCAGCTAGGTGGCACAGTGGATAAAGCACTGGCCCTGAATTCAGGGGGACCTGAGATCAAATAAGGCCTCACACATTTGACACTTACTAGCTGTGTGATGATGGGCAAGTTACTTTACCCCCATTGCCCTGCCCCCCCCCCCCGAAAAAAAAAATGGTACTTCAGTTTTACAATTATAGCAGCATGGATGTGACTATAGTCAAGAGAGATTATGAAGGACAAGCCAAGAAGCTAGAATGAAAGGAAAATCCATCTATCCTCTAAGTGTGAGCTTACTTTCCCCTAAATCCTGTGTGTACTTGTGGTAGAATGGTGAAGACTTTTTTTTTTTTTTTTGGTGAGGCAGTTGGGATCAAGTGACTTGCCCAGGGTCACACAGCTAGTAAGTGTTAAGTGTCTGAGGCCCGACCTGAACTCAGGCACTCCTGACTCCAGGGCCGGTGCTCTATCCACTGTGCCACCTAGCCGCCCCCCCAAGACTATTTTTAATGGGGAGGTTGTATATCAACTCTTTTTACTATACCAAGTTATTAAAACTAATTAGTTCTGCTTTATTGGTAGTCAATGAGGAACATACCAGTTGGAGGTTTGTGAGCAATAGTAGTGGACAACTTTTAACCCTTTAGAGTTACCCCTGAAACCTGATGGGAGCAGTAGTCAACCACCCTCTGGGACTCCAATCCACTGGTGTGAGTGGGGATTAAGGGAGGAATTCCGGAGGAGATTCAATTTATGAATATATAATATATGTATTCTACAGATGTATCTACTGTGATAAAATAATGGGATTTAGCAGATACTCAAAGGCCTACCTGGAGATTAATCTAAACTGATTGAATTAAGTGAGAGTGATTGACTGCTGATTAGCCTACTTCAAGTTAATTAGATTGTAACCACCCCTGGCTAGCCTTTAAGAAGGTATTGTTCTCAGAAGTTTTGAACTCAACTCAAGACCACCTTCAAGTCCAGTGAACCGATGGATTTGGATGACGCCAACCAATCCAGCTTGAAGCAGTGTGTAAGGACTGCCTCTGCTCCAGACCTATAAAAAGCTTCCACACTCAGTTTGAAGAGAGTTTGTGATTGAAGCAGACTCATGGCAGAGGACTTGAGAAAGAACCAGACCAGGCTGGAAGTCTAGGCTAGATAGGCCTTTTCTTAACTTTCTGAATTCCACTTGAATACCTAGTATGCTTTAATAAATGCTTAATGCCCAAAGACTGGTGCTAAAACTTCTAATTTAAGGCGACCACACATTAGACTTCACAGTTAGATTTTAAACATCACACTACTATATAGCATTGTACAAGGAAAGGTGATTCACCTTTTTAGATAAATGATAGTTTCCTGAACTGTTGTTCAGAATCCAGGAAACTCTTTCTAAAAATCTAAATTTAAAGTACAATTAAATTGAATTGCTTAGGCTATTTTACAATTCACAACAATTTAAAGTGTATATTAGTTATATTTAAATGAGAGTTTTGAAAGACTGAATATTTTGAGCAAGATTAAAATTTAATCATTGATTGAAAAGCAGCAGAGCTAAGTAAAATAATTACATTCAAAATAACTCAAATCATATTTGAAACAAAATCAGGTCTTTTTTGTGTGGATATCTCTGAGTGTCTGAGAAGTTAATTTATCTTCTAAGAGCCAGAATGGTTCTCAGGCCTGGGCAGTTCTTTAGGGAAAGGAATTAGAATCCTTGTTTTTAAAGGATTTGGGGGCCAGTCCTGGCCTCTGGGAATATAGTTAGAAAGGGTACATTATAGAACTGAGCAAAACAGGGCTTAGTGAGAGGTTTAGATATGGAAATTGGCATAGCCTTTGGTACTCAACAGGATACTCTCTGCTTTATCTCTCAGTTCAGCTCTCTATATATGCTATAGAAACAAGGTTTTTCTGCCTTGTAAGCCTTAATGTGCTTATATAATATTGATTCTGTTAACTTGATGAAAGGAGAGCTAAGATACCTATTTTCAGAATTTTACAAGCAAGGAATGTTCTCTGCTAATAAACAGTAATAATAACAATGGGATAGCTATTAATTTTCAAAATCTTGTTATATGCCCCTTTTCTGAAAGTTCTTACATTTAAACAATTAAATAATCGGATATTAAAACTGGAAGCAACTTTTTAGGTCTTATAGGCCAGCTCCCTAATTTTATTTTGTATTATTGATATTGGACAGAGAGTGTTACATAGTTGAAAGCCTTGGTGTCAGGAAGAATTGGGGTCAAGTCCTATGCCTGACACATACCGGTTGTGTGACTGGGTATTTTTACAATAGTGTGTGTGCGTGCGTGTGCGTGCGCGTGCGCGCGTACCCTTCCTTTAAAGGAAATAAGAGTGAATTTCCTGAGATGCTTTCTTCCCACACCCCACCTTTGTACTGCTCCTTCCTCTAAATTTATGTATTCTTTTTTTGTTCACCTAAATTATGTAAAATACTGAGTTCTACCTCTTCTTCCTCATTTCTACCCTAGTGTGTTTCTTTCCTCCTCTCTTTCCTTTCCAATATAAGACTATTAAAGGACAACTAGGTGGCACAGTAGATATAGTACTTACCCTGAAGTTGGGAGAACCTAAGTTAAAATCTGACCTCAGACTTGTGTCCTGAGACCTGGGACCTGGGAGAAGTTGCTTTAAACATCCAGGGACATCTCCAGTCATCTTGATGTATATTTTGTCTCTGGACCCAGATGGCTCTGGAGAAGAGAGTGAGGTTGGAGACCTTGCACAGCCCTCCCTTACTTAAATCGAATTCTGTGCAAGTCATGACACCACCCCGATGTCATGGTCCCCTTTGAGAATAAAGGGCAAACAACAACAATAAGAAGACTTTTAAACAGAATAAAGACATCCTGATGCTGCTTGTGAAATGTCTGGGATGTGTATGGCAGGTCCGTTTCTGACAGAAGCAGGCCTTCAGTTCTTCATGTGCATAGCTAAGTGCTCTATTTTTTAGCATGGAGCCTTTATCACTCAGCCCTTTGTCATTAGCCTGGGCCCTGGAATGAGGGCAAAGATGAGTGGAATAGAAACTGAAAATGTAGTTCTTGGCTCCTGTTTTTTTCCTTTTCTCATGGGGATTGCCCTATGGGGATTTCCCCCTCATTCTGTTTTAGTTGTGCCAAATGAAGCAAAAGAAATGTATTTCTTACTATGTTTGGGGCCTTATAAGGGATGGGGGGTGGGAGCTGGAATTGGTTAAAACATTTTACTCTGTCATCTTGAGGCAATCTTCCAATGCCCCCATTTTACATATAACTAACTCTCTTGACATGCACAGATTGGAGGAAGACATACCAGAGAGAGGGAACAACATGACAGTAGGTAATAAGAAGGAAAACCACTTGGTATGTATTAAGAAGACTGGTTTACTCAGTTTGATTGGAATTTATGGGGTACTAAGGAAATTAGGAATTGTAGGAATTGCATTATCTTTAAATGCTTATTTCAGTAACTCTTGGAATACTTTCCTTGAATTAATGTTGAGATTTGTTTTTCAGGTGAAGTATTTTTATCCACTTTTTTATACATCCTTGTGAGTACTTCATCATAAGAAAAAATACTAGAATTCCAATCAGAAGACTTGGGTTTCAGTCTTTGGTCTTCTACAATACCCTTGTGACTGTGAATGACACATGAAGGCGCTCAGGAAGGCCTTCTGAGTGTCATGAGTAGTTGGGAGAGGCAGGTACCACTCTGTTTCTGTATGAGAAACTGTGTGGTGTATTTTTTGTTAGTTTGTTTTTGTGGAGCAATGAGAGTTAAGTGACTTGCCCAGGGTCATACAGCTAGTAAGTGTCAAGTGTCTGAGGCTAGATTTGAACTCAGGTTCTCCTGAATCCAGGGCCGGTGCTTTATCCACAGCTGCCCCCTGAGATTGTGTGGTGTAATGTGAATTTAGAGACAGGATCTGGATTCCATGCCTAACTTGCCACTTACTAACTTTGTGTCCTTAGACCAATCACTTAACCTGTTTTCTTATCTGGAAGATAAGTGTGTTAGGCTATACAATTCCTTTACTCCCTTCTAGCTTTAAATCCTAGGAGCCTATAAAACTAAAATGGAAGTCTTTTGTTAAGGTTGAGTACAGATGATGGTGGCTGTGTTATTGTATACACATTCATATATATATAATATCCCTGAATGTACATTTTTATAATTTATTACATATCTTATATTCATATGTAGTTAATATTTCTAAGTTCAACAAATACATATCAAATAGGTACCACGTTTAGGGCAGTTTATTCTAGGTATTGGTGATTAAGGATAAAAAGAAGCAATCCCCACCAGCAAGTAGCTTATTTTTTTTTTTTGCAGGCAGTAGGGGTTAAGTGACTTGCCCAGGGTCACACAGCTAGTAAGTGTCAAGTGTCTGAGGCTGGATTTGAACTCAAGTACTCCTGAATTCAGGGCCGGTGCTTTAACCACTGTGCCATCTAGCTGCCCCAAGTAGCTTATTTTTAAAGAATATGCTAGTGAAGCACAAACCACGGAATGTCCTATAGGACCTGAGCTTTAACTGTGTACTAAGTAATGGTCAGAAGGCCAATTCTCTGAGGATGAGTCTTTCTCAACTTGGAGATGTTCATTGATAGAAAGTTGGTCATCAACTGATGACTGTTTTGACCACAGCAACTTATAAAGGACAGATTTTGATTTGCAGTGGGATAGACCCCTGTACTAGATGAAATCATGTCTCTTGCAAGTATTAAGATAAATGCCTAGCTAGTCACCAATTATTTATGAATATTTGAACCATATAGTAGCAAAACAAAAATAAGATAACCATCTAGTGAATAATTGATGGAATATACTTGAGTAGTCTGAGGCAGTGAAAAGGTAGGATTTGGAGAAGATCTTTACAATAAGTTGTTATTAATTCTGTATGTTTTCTTAGGGAGCTCTAAAGAAGAAGAAAGAAGTAAGAATAAAAAGTGTAAAAAAAAGTTGGGAAGAGAAGGGACAGTTACCCATCTCCAGGCTCATCCTTAGTGAGGTTCTAGACCTTGTTAATATTTTATAAAGATGAAATCTGGCCAAAATGAATATCAATGTTATCTTTGAATGGAAAAAGAAGGCAGGGACACAGAAAAAATATAGTTCATTGAGATGATAGTGGAAGACAGAGGTGGTAGGAGAAGGTAGTATGATTTGAGGTAGCTAGTTGCAGGGTTCCTTGGATTGTGTGGGTATATAAGTATGAATGTGTGAATGTGTATGTATATCTATTTATATATACAAGGTAAAATCATGATGTTATAATGACAGTAATTTATTACTGCCTTAGCTTTACTTTATCCGTTCTCCCACTTTTGTAGTCCTTACTTTCCATTCCTCAGGAAATCTCATTCTTCTTGTTCTCAAGAACTAATTTGATTTGTATGAAGTTGGCAAATGAGTGATTAATACCAAAGTGCCACCCTGACTAGGGGTTATTTGAAATATTACTAGATGATAAGAAATCTCAAGTCAAAGAAGTGAATCTTTGTAGAATTGTAGAATTTCAGGCACCAGTGACAAGTAAGTGATTTTTAGGTGGGAAAGGGGGACTTTTCATTGCCTTAGAAATGCTGGTAGACAAATACTTGTCTATTCCACATATATATAATATACACAAATAATATGTATAATGTTATATTATTATATTGTGAGGGCTAAAATTTGATATATGGAGCGTTATTTGGGTGACTCGCCTTAATATTGATTGGGGTCCCAGAAATATGAGGGACCTTTTAGGTTCACCCTCCACTCTGAATTGCCCTTTTTAGATATTTCTCCCAGGCCAATAAGAAAGGAGCCTCTAAGCTTTAGTTCACAAAAGGATCAGATTTTATTACTTGTGAATTAATTAAACAACAAAGGTGAAACTAATAAAAAAATCAAAGATAAGGAAATAGGAAAATATAAATACAGATAAATATTCTTAACTCTAAGCTTAACCTATTCACTGCCCAATTAAGCTAGTTCAAAGGAATTTAGGGTTTTCCGTAATTAGCTCACCAAACCTGAAAGTTTACAGTTGCTCGAGCCACCAGAACAGCCAACATGCCACCACAAGGGGAGTCACCAGACAGAGAGTGAACACACCACCAGCGCAAGGGCCAGGAAGGAATGGGCCAAGTTCCAGAAAACGCCTAGCTTCCGGAAGCAGCCTGCCTCCCTTCAGGGAGTGTTCAATCTCCCCTCCCCCAAAAGGGGAGGTCCTTCAAAAGCTGCCTATGGAGAGTTCTCCTTCTGACCTCAGTAGCATATGCAACCTTGGGGTGGGCCACATGTGGCCCCTCCCAAATGATTCAGCTAGAACTTTGATATTAATCTTTACCACAAATAATTTTTACCACATATGTAATATATAACATATATCAGTATATAATAGTAAATACCATTCTTATATTATAGCATTGTTGTATTTAGGATAGCATTCAGATCTGTCCTCATTTAGAACAGCACAGATACATGAAACACCAGAAGTTCTATATATGTCCAAATGGCTGGATGATTGTTTTATACCACTTTTATTTTAAGAAGCAGGAGTATAATAGATATTGAAAGTTGGTTTTGGAACCAGGAAGAACTGGCTATCCCACCTCTGACATGTACTATCTGCTTATTTATCCTCTCAATGTCTGAGGCAACTTTCTTAGTTTATACGTTTCAGGGAAGGAAGGAAACCAGCATTTATTAAGCACCTACTATATGCCACATACTTACTATTGTAAGAACTTTCAAATATTACCTTATTTAATTCTCACAACAACCCTAGGAGGTGGGTGCTATTATCTTCATTTTACAGTTGAGGAAACCAAGGCAGACAATCAAAGCAACCCTAACTTGCCTAGGGTTACATGGCTAGTAAGTATCTGAGACCAGATTTAAAATCAGTTCTACCTGATCCAAGGCCCAGCACTCTATCCACTTCACCATGCAACTGTCCTGGCAGAGAGACTTCCCTCATCTTGAAGTGCCATGTACCAGTAGAATCATAATTCTAGTCCCTGTTGCTATCTCAAGATTCCTAATTGGGGGTGGCCGAGCTAGGCGGGGCAGTGGATAGAGCATTGGTCCTGAAGTCAGGAGGACCTGAGTTCAAATTTAGCCTTTGATACTTGCTAGCTGTGTGACTCTGGCAAAGCCACTTAACCCTGATTGCTTCCAAAAAAGAAAAAAAAAAGACTCCTAGGTGCTCATTTGTCTGTGACCTACAACCTTTCGGACATTCTATCTATTGTCTGCTATGATATTGCCTATGTTACCAGCCTAGAATATTTTTGCATGATGGCCTCTATTACACAGGCCACCCCTGGTTTTCTGTGATGTTCCTATTTGGACGTGCAACTCTGTAGTCCCATAGTGTGTGAAATCCACACATTATACTTTCCATTACACACTAGGGGACCACAAATTTCTACTCTCCTTGTTTTTTCATGAGTCAGCATGATTTGCAAATCATTGTCAGCAGTGCTATGGAGTTACAGCATACTTGCCCCAACCTCTGTATGTGCTTGCTGGCTAATGGGCACTGTATAGATGAGCCAAAAACAAATCTCAGCTGCTTTGCATTTTACAATCCATTCTTTCTACTTAATGTTATTATCTTGCCGAGCTTGATGCCTGCGATATGTGTTCTGATACTTCCTTAGTCCAAGGGATATCTATACTATGCCTTGAGTTTATACTATGCCTATGTGTTCATTCCGCGTCTGTGATGCCTTATCAGAATCTTTTAAAAATCCTTTATCTTAGATGCCATCTCTGTAGATGGCAAAAATTTTCTTTGAAGTTCTTCAAGCATGATATGGTCACCTGCAAAAAGCAATCTGTGAATTGGTTATCACAAATAAATGTGACATATATCCTTAATTTATGGCATCGTTTAATTGTTCTTTTCAAACTTTGTCTAGTTTCTTTACTTTGCTGCAATATCTTCTGTCCAAAGATTTTGGACCATAAGAATTACTTAAAGTAACTGATGGGGCAGCTAGGCAGTACAATGGATAAAGCACCGGCCCTGGATTCTGGAGTACCTGAGTTCAAATCCGACCTCAGACACTTGACACTTACTAGCTGTGTGACCCTGGGCAAGTCATTTAACCCTAATTGCCCCACGAAAAAGAAGGAAAACTTAAAGTAACTGATTAAGTTATGAAAACTTAAATTGCATTAGATATTAAAGCGTACCCTGAAGTTAAAAACCTGCTTCTTTGGGTATTTGATTGGAAATACTATAATCATCATGTCTCCCTCAGAGTTCACATAGAAATATGTCTAAAGCTTTAAAATTATATTGTATCACTTTGTCGGTTTCTAGGATCAAATAGTTAAAGCTGGAAGGCACCTGAGAGCCCAAGCCCCTAATTTAAGAGATGAACAAACTCTTGTCTAGAGAGGTTAAATAGCTTGCCAGAGGTGACACAGTTAGTAAATACATAATTTTTTTTTGTTCCTTCCTAGATGCTTCCTGAGGGCAAAGACCATCTAACTTTCTGTGTCTCTTAACTATCTAGCCCAGTGTCTAGTGATTGCACACAGTAAACATTTATATATATGAATATATTTATATATGAAGGAAGAAAGTATGCATTTATTTTGCACCTACATTTATACACGAAGGAAGGAAACAAACACATATACCAAGTATGTATACCAAAGCACTGTGCTAAGTGCTTTGCAAATATCTTATTGGATCCTTAGAACATTCCTTTGAGGTAAGCACTATTATTATCCCTGTTTTATATTTGTCATATTTTCTAAATGAGTCAATAATTGAAGTGCATCATTTAGGCAGCTTAATGATATTTGAAGTACTATACTGCCGTACACCACTGGTTACTAGATAGAATGATTTTTTAGAAAAAATTCTGATAATTTGAAAAAAAAAGCACTTTGGTGTTAATTTTAAAACAAAGCCCCCTTATCTAGGTATATGTGTGGGGGGAATTCCTACATATGGAAACTCCCTACATCATTGCACTTTAACATTTTGTCTATAACTTATAGATTTCCAAGGGTCTTAACACATTGTTTCTTGGCTGTGGTTCCAGAGTCAGTATGTGTGATAGGCAGGCTTGCAATCCATGTTATTCCTAACTCTGAGGCTGACCTTCTATCAGCTATGTCATGCTGCTTTTCTATGATTCATTATTTGTGTATGTATATCTGTTTTGTTTGTCTTTTGTATATGTGCATACATTTCATTTCTAAATATCCCCAAAGGATGATTTTTAAAACTCTTAGTAGCTTTTCTCTTGCTCAGGGTCTAAAGTGATAGATTATTGTGTACGTTATCTCTATTGCTAACAGCTGCCTGGAAGCTCCCTTAAAGACCATTTTTCTTTCTCTGATGCGAAGTACCAAATAATGAAGGGACAAAAAACAAAAAAAAACAAAAACCCCAGACAAAAGACGGAAGTGCATGAGAATTTAGCTTTTATTTGAAAATTAATTGGGTTAAAATACTATATTTTCAACTTTTTAAAACACTAATGTTCATATGTAAAGAAAAAATATTTATCACCTGTTATATCCAAAAATTACATTAATTTACTTTCTTGACTTAAAGCACTCTTGGGGTCATTTATGAAGATCTTCTATCTTTGTTTAAATCAGATATGTATGCATACTTTTTTGATTAATAATAGCTAATATTAGTTGGCATTTATATATAGCCCTTTAATGTTCATAAAACAGTTGACATGTATTATATCATGTAATTTTCACAACAATCCTGTGAGGTAAGTACTATTATTTTACATATGAGGAAATTGAGATTAAGTGTAGTTAAGTGACTTGTCCAGGGTCACATAGCTACTAAAGCACAAGGTACGATTTGAACTCAAGTCTGCCTGACTCCAAGTTCAACACTCTATTCACTGAGTCCACATGCTGCGTCAATTGCCTGATTAATGTATGTTTAAAGTTCAGACTGTCTTCAAACAATGGTATTTTTCAATATAGAATGCTGATATTAAAATACATTTATGGGATCCCATTATATTTCCATTATTTTCCAATATATTAATATACTACTGAGTTGTTTTTTTTTTTTGTGAGGCAATTGGGGTTAAGTGACTTGCCCAGGGTCACACAGCTAGTAAGTGGTAAGTGTCTGAGGCTGGATTTGAACTCAGGTCCTCCTGACTCCAGGGCCAGTGCTCTATCCACTATGCCACTTAGCTGCCCCTATACTACTGAGTTTTAATTTTTCCATTTATAAAATGTGCCTAACTAAATTTAGGAGTCAATATCACCAGTGGAGTTAGCCCTTATGGATTCTAGTATTCAACCAACATTCATTTATTTAGGTTAAAAACCCCTGTTTGAGGATGAATATCATTTCAATATAATGTAATCCCCTTCAAGGAAAGAACTATTTCATTTCAGGTCCAGGATCCTAGCACTGTACCTGTCACAGAGTAGGAGCTTGATAATTAGATATTATTAGTTGATAAGTTATATAATTATAAAGTCAAGTGTAATTAGTTGACAGATTCAAATATAATTGACTAGAAACATATAAGAGTAATCAATTTCAGTGTGCTATATTGGAGAGGCTACAAGATTTGGGGTCAGAAAACCTTGGTTTGAATCCTGGCTCACCCATTTTCTCTGACTTTGGGAGAGTCACTTACACTCTTTTTGTATCTATTTTTACATCTCTAAAATGAGACATTTGAACTATATGATCTCAAAGTTCCTCTTTAGCTCAATATTTTTTGATCCTAGGGAAGTATAATATACTATCTAATAATATGACTTTGTGAAGGCAAATTTTGTTTTATAATGATGGATACCATAGAAGCCAATAAATGGTAAGAGATAGAATTGATCTTGATTTTAGCAGGATTCTTGATTCCAAATAAATTTACCTTCTCAGCCATAGCCTCCTGGTTTTCTTCCCACCTTTCTGATCCCTATTTCTCAGTCATCTTTGCTGGTTCTCCGTTCAGGTCATGTGTACTAATCATGGGCATTCCCCAAAGCTCTGTCCTGATGCCTCTTCACCTCTTCTTTCATATCATTTTACTAAATTATCTCATCAACTCCCATGGGTACAGTTATCATCCCTTGTCAGATGATTCCCAGATCTATATATCCAGCCCTGAACTCCCTCCTGAGCTCTAGTCAGGTAATTGCCTTTTGAATTGGGTATGCTATATTTCAAATGCAATATGTCAGAAATATAACTCATTTTTCTCTCCAGCTTTCACTCCTCTATTCTGAATGTTCCTGTTATTGTGGAGAGCACCAATATCCTTCTAGTCAGCCAGGTTTCACTCTTGGTGTCATCGGTAACTCATCATTCACAATCATCCCACATAACTAATCTGTTGTCCAGTTTTTTCTGTCTTCACAATATCTCTCACATGTGTCTTTCACTGACACATAATTGGAGTCATTGCTCTCAGCACCTTGTACCTGGACTTTTGTAGTAGCCTCCTGGTTGGTTTCCCTGTTCCAACTCTCTCCATTCCAGTCTGTCTTCTACTCAGCTTCCAAAGTGATTTTCATATCATACCCTTCTACCCCTTGAGCTCCTTGAGGGAAGAGCCTGGATTTTTGTCTTTCCTTGTATCCCTAAATCTTCTCAAAGTGACTAACAAATAGTATGCTCTTACATGCTTGTTGACTGTATGGAGTATGCTTTAATGTTTGGATGTAGCCTTTCGGCTTGAGAATCACCCACTTAAAAGACTACTTAGAAATTTGAGGTTATGTGTTCAGACTCCTCTTTATTTGTAATATTTCCTGATGACAAGAAAAAAAGAATTTTATTTATCAGTTGTTATATATGATAACAAAGTAGGTTGAAAATATTTGGAATTGTTTAAACTATAAGCAAAAAGAATAACATTTAAAATAATGTAGGCATGAGGAAAATGGTCCTTTAATAACAGGATTAATTCTCAGAGATAGATGTTAAGTCTACCTGCTCAGAGGCTAAGTACCCCAACAATATCAAAAGAGGGTGGAGAATAAAGCACTGGCCCTGAATTCAGGAGGACCTGAGTTCAAATCCTGCCTCAGACACTTGACACTTAGTAGCTGTGTGACACTGGGCAAGTCACTTAACCCTCATTGCCCCAGAGAGAGGGAGAAGGAGAGGGAGAGGGAGAGGGGGAGGGAGGGAGGTTGGAGAAGAACTGACCTGACCCAAATACAGAAAATTAACAAATATTGAAGACTAAAATCTCATGGGTCAGAAATGACTACAAACCAGTATCAAATGTCATTGTGATGCATTTGTGAAATAAGCCAGTGTAACATTTTTGGACAAAGAAGCTCTCTTGCTCTGTAGTAAGCAGACTCTGATTAAAATGTCTTATCAAGTATTGGTCACTACCTTTTAAAAGGATTTGGAAGAACTGGAGAGTGTACTCACTGATCATATGGAAAACAGCACAATTATGAGAATTGTGGTTATTTAGCCTCAATAAAATTAAGCAAAGGGGTGACTTTGTTGTCAAGTAAACATGACTATGAAAGTTTCTTTAATGAGGGTAATTCTTAAGTCCAGGGAACAAAAGTAAATAGATTTAAAGTAAAAGGTATTTCGTTGAAACATGAAGAATGTGTGCATAGTCATTTTGATGAAGTGCTGTAATAGGCTACTGAGAGTTGTGTGTCTTTATCCCTGGAGATTTTTAGAAATGGAATAGACAGTCATTTGTCATGGGTTTTCTGAAGACAGATGATTTCTAGCACCAGTTGATCTCTTGAGATCACTACTGTCTTAACATTTCTATGATCCTGAAGACAGATACTTAAAAGAATCATCCTCATGAAGGATAATAATAATTCTAATGCAGTGGAAAGATCAGAGGGCCTGGGGTCAGAAGAACTAGATTTAGGTCCTGCCTTTTTGCTTCTTGACCTAAGGCAAGTCATTATCTATAAAAGGATGACTGGAATGCTTGCCTTGTCTACTTCACAAAAAATTATTGAGAGGAACAAGGGTGTTGATATGTAACTCATTTGGTGAGCTCTAAGCCTTTATGTCAATTTGTGTCATTTTTATTCATTGACACTGCAGCATTTCTCTGTGGTTAGGAGAATTCACACTTTACAATGCTGAACTGTGCTAGTAGGTGTGTGTGTGTGTGTGTGTGTGTGTGTGTGTGTGTTGTTTTGTCCCTGAGACTTTTCAAGTTGGTTTGTTTTTGGTATTTTTGGGACTTACAGAGGAAGGAAACAAGCATTCATTAAGCTCCTTTTATGTATGAGGCTTTGTGATAAACACTTTACAGATATTATCACATTTGATCTTCACAGTCACCCTGGGAAGTAGGTGTTATAATTCCCGTTTTATGATTGCTAATGAGGAAATTGAGGTCTAGAGAAGTTAAATGACCCACCCAAGATCATATAGATTGTAAGTGACAGAGGTGGTATCTGTACCAGATCCTTCTACTCCCAATCCAATATTTGGTTATTTGTAGTTTATAATATTCGAATGTTCTCTGAGGTATCAAGAGAATGAAGTGATTTGTCCATGGCTACACAGTCATTAAGTCCCCTAGAGTAAGACTTGAATCCAGGTCTTCCTGAACACAGAAGCCTCCTGCTCTACCCGCTCTTTCCAAACTTCCCCTACCTCCTGTCAGCCACTGTGCAACACTGTGTCTGAAAACACTTTTGCAATTAATTACGAATTATATGAACATGAATATTGCCATAACTTAATGGAGCAACTAGAGGTCAGGGGAACAAAATGTTGGCATGAGTTAGACCATAGGATTTCTGTTACTATGCAAGAACATAAATGCCATTTAATAGGAAATAAGTGGTCCATCTGTTTTAGTGCTCTGCCTCTGACAGTGGTACTAAAGGAGACCTGGTTACCTTACATGATAGCACCTTCTCAAAGTATAGGCTATTCATGGCAAGTGTTCCTCATTCAACAGCCAGTTATTTACACATCTATCAATTCAAGAACTTATGTAAATCTTTTTTTTAACATTTCTCCATCTCAATCTGTATTATCTCTCAGAGTAATAAATTCTATAAGCAACTTCCCATTCTATAAAATAAACTTTTATTTTATTTCCAAATCCCTCCTTCCCTTCCCAAAATACTGTTTCTTTCAAACTTTGAGGAGGATGCCCATACTTCTGTCATTCTAGGTTCTGATGAACAAGTCTAAATTCTTCAGATTCATGCCTTTTAGAATTTTATAAGCTTTGTTCATGTCAACTTTAGGTTTTTTTTTTTTTTTCCAAAATGGAAATCTTATTCTTCTTAAACTATATTTGTTACTATATTTTGTTTCACATCAGCTACATTTTACACTGTATCCATCCCTGCTCTCCCTTACAAGGATTAGAAAAAGAGGAAGAAAATTTTTTTTGAAAATTGTACAAACTAATATATGTATAAAGAAGTCTGATGTAAATGTGGTATTCCATAATTGTCATTTCCATTTCGGTAAAAGAGTTTTCTAATTTTTCTTCTATGCAAGTCTGCATTTCCATGATCATTTAAATTGATGTATGGACTTTTTCTAAGTCTATCAAAACTTTCTTGTATTGTAGCAACTAGAACTGCTCAAAGATGCAACATCATTTTGAATGAGAGTAAAACAATACTTATTTTTGTTTGAATTTGATAATCCCTTTATCCTGCTCAGTATTTTCTTGGTCTTCTGGGCCAAAGCAGCACAGAGAGAGTGATCTGTAATGATTCACCACTTACTTTCCTGAGAGCTCAGAACTCTTTGCAAAACCAACAAATAAATAAATTTCTCAGCACTCCACACAAAAGATCTCTCAACTACAGAGAAGTTGCTCTATGTTGAGATGACACTTTGGCTAATCCTTCCTCACTTTTTGTCCTAATGTACTTCTTCAGGGGGACAAGCTTGAATAGAAGAATAGTACTGGAGAATGAAGAGGGAAAGAGAAATAGGGGAGATAAATGTGAAGCTACTTTAGTCACAAAAAGACTTTGTGTCCTAGAAAAAGCTATTTTAGTGTTAGTTGTACATATTTTCTAGCATATGGCTTTTTATAACCTGGCACAATAAATGCCTTATTTAAACACACACACACACACACACACACACACACACACACACACTGACCATCTATGATCATTGTGTATTTTAAAATGAAAGCTAAATGATAGAGCAGTTCTTCATAATTGTACATTTTGCTTTTTGTTAACCTGAGCTGCTGAAACTTTCACATTCTTCTAATCTTTCCCATTGTGTTAAAAGGCAGAAAAGTCTGATGTAACTTCCTCTGCTTTCCTCAGGATGAGCTGTTTGCAAACAGCATACGTGCTTCCTGTAAGCAACTGGAGCAAGGCTTTCCAGTTGGACTATATTAGAATCCTATCTACATTTTAATTTGGTTCCTGCTGTGTGGATATATTAGACTGAATCTATTACCTGGCTCAATGGTCCCCTCAGACAATTTCCCTTTCTCATTCTGATTTTATTGTAAGTGATTGTCAACATACTGGAAAAGTCTGCAAATCCAATTTTGATCACTCCCACGAGGCACTGCTGTCCCTGACCTTATCCTTGTTGCTTTTTAATGTTAACTGAAGTGACACTGTGATCTTGAAAATGATTCTTTTTGACTGAAAGTATTAGTTATAGGATGTTGTGTGGTTTTCCTCATTTGGGTCTTTTCCTCTCCCTTGATCTATTAGTTCAGTATTATGCAGAAGAAAATTCTACAGCAATTACCCTCTTGGGAAGGACCTGGTTTTACATTGAGTACTTCTGTTTTATGTTTAATGTGACTTTGAGCTGTTTCTTTTCCTTGTGATCATGAACCACCTGCTGTTTTCTTTTAGAGATAATGTTTCTCTGGGTATTTATTATAATTTCAGCTTTAAATATAGCCCCTTCATGCATTCAGTGCTTTTAATCCTCACTGTGAAACAGATTAATGAACCTCTGGCATAAAGCTGAGGAACATTAATTTAGTTTCCTCTGGTTTATTTAGCTGTCTTTTGCATTCTTCTGTGGTACACTTCTCCTCCCCCCTCCACAACCTCCCTAGGGATATATCAAGAAGTCAGCAAGATGATCTCAAATGGAAATATCATAGCCTCATTCGTTTTCTGATGTGACCAAATACTTTGATGAAAGGGAACTTTTAGGAAAGTTTAGACCATAGACCACCGTTCATTTATTGTACTGTAATGGGGATGAAGAGCATTGGGTTGGGAATTAGTATGCCTAGGTTCTGTCAATGTGTATATTATCTTAGAAAAGTTGTATAAACTCTGGGCTTTGATTTCTGAATGTAGAAAATTGAGGGAGAGGCTTGTGAATCAGATCATTTCTCCAGTTCTTTTCAGCTTGAACATTTAATGATTCTTCTTTGATTCCTCTGTCTCTGATTCCATAATTACCTTCTTCAACGTTGCCCTTTCTGGTTGCTTAAATTTGCAGCAGAGTCTGAAGATATTCTGCTTCTAGACTGATTCTTTTGGGAAGGGGAATCAGGCTGTCTTTGACCTCACTTCTTACTTAGCCTTTAATTCCTGAATGAGTGTTGTCTCAGACCTGGGAAAGACCCTAGCTTAAAAAAGCCAAGGTCTCCCACTGCATTCCAGGCCATCACCAGTAGTCTTGACCTATGTCTTGTATTCAGATAACTCTGGAAGAGAGAGTGAGGCTGGTGACTGGACAACCTTGCTTCACTTAAATTCAATTCACTTGCAAGTCAAGAGATCATCTTCCTGATGTCATTGGTCTTCTTCAAGAACAAAAGACTAATAACAACAGCGTGTGGCATACAGTAAGTGCTTAATAAATGTTTTGTGTCTATTTAACCTATCACTTTAACTCATATGTTTTTATCACTCCTTGTTTGTTCTTCCAGTTTTGAATCACCTTTACTGTTAAACAATTTTTAGAAGAAAGTCTTGGGGACAGAATTGGCTTACACATTCATATTTCCCAGCTACAGTTCTGCCTTAGATGCTTGGAGCTAGTATTATTCATCATTGATATGGGTCCCTTTTGTTGGCTATTTGGCTCTTATATGTTGTCTCTTCTACATATTTTCTTAATTGACTTCTTTCATTATCAGATTCCTTGACCAAGTGATCTTTGACCACTCTCTCCATTTCTTCTCTGCTCTCTTCTTAATCCTCTTTAGACTGAATTCTGTTCTGGTTACTTTACTGAAACATCTTTCTGGAAGACATCACCACAAAGCTGTTTTCAATTAAATTCAATAAGAATTCTTTATTACCATGTTCTAGGTCCTGCGCTAAGCACTGGGTATACAAATAAGAGAAGACAAGAATGTCTCTGCCCTCAGCAAGGTTACAGTCTAATGGGGGAAGACAAAACACAAAGGGAAGTTGAAAAGGTGGGTGATGGAAGAGAAGGTACCCAACAAGTGTTGGAAAAAAAAAAAGATAAATATGGAGTAAAATCCAAGGCATTCTGGTGGGAAAGGGTTGGGCTATAGGCCCTCTTCAAATGGAGATTTTGGTGGGAGTTTTTTTGTTCCTCTGTCTGACCCTTTAATTAGAGCGGCTGGAGGCCACTGATAGTCCTGAATAGGTATGAATACCATAGCTGATACAATCTCTTGGAAGTTTACTTTCCTGGTGATGATTATTGCCAAATCATTTATCCTCCTAGAACTTCCTGATAAATTTGACTTTGCTCTTCTTCCCATTATTTTTGACATGTTCTGATCCCTGGGCAGCTGTGACACTATAACATACTGGTTCTCATCCTAACTTTTTGCCTAGTTGTCTTTTTCAATCACTAATTTCTCTTCTTCTTACAAGGAACTTTGTAGAAAAACTATATCATACACATGGGAACATTTTGAGGACTCCAACCAAAGAACTTCTAGGAACTCTATATTACTCTTTTGCCACATATGATCTCTAAACTTGAGCCCAATTTCCCTTGACCATTGGATATATTTATGGGAGAGTGTATTACAGACTTTGGGGGGGAATGTTAGGTATTATCTGTTCCTGTTGTGTCAATTACTTTTCTAAAAAGCTAATTCAGTCTAATGGACTGATTGGTATCAAATGATAATCATGGGGGAAACATTCCAGTAGAGGCTGCTGATCACTAGCATCAGATATATACTATCTTTCCTCTAACCCTCTAGGGTCCACTATTAGCCTGAGTTGAAGGAATAAAGGAAATATACATTTCTTAAGTGCTAAGCACTTTACAAATGTTATCTCATTTCATCCTCAAAGTATGTTATCTCATTTCATCCTGGGAAGTAGATGCTATTATCTTCATCTTACAGTTGAGGCAACTGAGGCAGATGGCAGTTAGGTAATTTGCTTATCACACGAATAGTGTGTGAAGTTGAATTTGAACTGTGGTCTTTCTCACTCTAAGTCTAGTGATCTATCCAATGTGCCACCTAGCTGCCTTCTAGGAGAGACATAATAGACAATCTCTGGGGCACTGACTGAAAAGTGTAAGTAGTATTTGTAATAGCATCTCCATAGCATGTGTCAGAATACTTTCAGGGAATGGCAGTCAAATGTAAGTTTTATAAGAATGGGGAATAACCACACTTGTTTGTATGCAGAAGAGAAGGAGACAGTGAATAGAGGGACTGAAGACTAGAGGAAGTTCTAAAAAAGACAAGCTCCTGAAGAGATGGGAAGAGATGAGATTAAGGGCACAAGTAGAGGCTGACTTTGCAAGGAGAAAGACAACTTTTTTGGGGGGGTCTAAGACCAAGAGGAAGAGAGAATGGGGAATGATGATATTTTGAGGTAGTAAATGATGAATCACAGAGGGTAAATTCCTACCTGGGGCACTGAAGGATCTGGGGTCTTGCCTAGATCTATATAGCATATGTCAGAAACATAGGACTTGACTTGGACTTCTTAACTTCAAGAATGGCCCTCTACCTACGTACCTTAGAATGGTTATAATTTCTAATTTTATACTTTGTCTAAACAACTCTCCTTAAGCATTTTTAGAAACTTAGTAAATATTATTTGAATACAACTTGGATTATCTACCTTCCAGAGGTTGTCAGGAATTGTTTTAACAATTAAAAAATATTATACAAATCCTTACTATTATATCATCGTATCATATCTGTCACAACAAATTTGTTTAAAATAACCCTTAAACTCAGTGAACTCTTGTTGGTTGATACCAAAGACATTATCTCTGATTGCAAAAGAACATGGTGACTTCTCTGTTAATAAGTAAACTAAAGTCTAACCTCTTACATACTTATATTTCAATGGTTTTCAAAAAAATGAAACATACTGTTGTAAAAAATGCATCTTGGTATCTGGAACATATACAGTAATATAGAGCTTTAAAATTTGACCACTCATTTACAAAGCAGAGGCAGTTATCACACTTTCCAAATTATAAATGCCTTTTATTCATCTTGCTATAAGTTCTCGGAAACAAATGCTGAGGAGTCTTGGGGCAGTCTCTTGACTGTTGTTTATCTTTGCTGTTCCGACCCAAAATGCACAATAATACATTTGAAAATGGATTTGAAGTCAATTTGGTTTTTCATTATTTTGTGTGGTTGTAGTTTGTTGAAAGTGAAGAGACTGATTTAATAAAATTTCCCAATTTGCTTACCTCTGCCATTAAGCCTTTGATTGGAATGAATAAATGGCATTTATAGATGCCATCACAAATATAGACTGTAGGGAAAAACATAGTTGTTGCCTTTATGCTTAGAATTTGGTAGGAGATTCAAGACTTAATATATGGACAGTTATTAAGATATATGTCTAAATTTATGTAATCAGTTAACGTACAAACCACAAACAATAATGTCTTCTGTTAGGGATGAGATGAAAGGATTGACTTTAATCAGGTTGGTTATTTATTCTTCTACATCATATGTATGGTCCATGATTCTGGAAAGTTTTTAAAGTGTCCAAGCATATTTATGTCTCCATCACATTTTATGATTTGATGTGAGTTTCTGGGTTTAAGGATATCAAGATGAAGTAAGGAAAGCAGTAAGAAAGTGGAAGACCATTTTGCTTCAAGAATCACTGACAAAATACCAGATGCAGCACCTTTATTATTCAGTTGTTGCATTATTGCTTTTTCTGTGTAGATTTCAGTGTATTTTATGAAATTCTCTGTCAAATGAAAATAAAATATTTTTCTGTTTTATACAATTTTGACCCTGACTTTCCTTAGCCACAATGCAATTGACCACTTCACAGAAAACTTGAGTTTCATCTTCTAAGTGCATAATATTTAAAACTTGGCATTCATCAAGTCTTCAGACCAGCAAGCCTATCAACGGAAGAAGGGAGCTCAGACAGTCAGTTTGAAATTTTATTTATACTCTAGAAATAGTAGGGAGTCTGTTTGACAGCTATTTCTCTCTTTTTAGGCTAAGATTCTTCATCTTCCATCAGGATTAGTTGAGCAAAGACACTATCAAGAAACAGTTTTTCCCTCCCCTAGTTCACTCCAGGCTATCAATTTTATAGACTTTGCATAATTCTAGACAAGAATGTAGTTTGAAGCAAGCTGTTATGATTAATTAGCACTCGTTAACTGACTCTTCACTCTGCAGGAAAGAATATCTCAGAGATGTTGTTTTTTTAAATATATATTTCTATGTGCTCTAAAAATGCTGTTGCTTACATTAAAATTGAATTGCACTTCAGGAAGCTTGAAGTTTGGTATGTGCATGGGGGGAAGGGAATCCTTCTGAAAATTCTGCTTGTTTTGAACAATGTTGAGTACATTGTCGTTATTCAATAAATGTAAATATGATTTCCGTACAGAGAAAATAAGTGTCTATCTTGAATAATATGTGTAGGAAATATTTTGCATATTGTATGCACTGTAAATCGATGCCATATTGGCAAAACATCATTTTGGACAATGTGCACATTTATAAAAACTATTATATGTAGAAAAACTGAGTAGGATGTTGTATGGAAAATATGCTTAGTCTATGAGCCAAAATTCATCTCATATCTATGCAGGATATTAACTAACCTTTTAAATTACTCTATGAATATCCATCTGGAGGGAAAAATAGAATGTCAACATAGAAAAATGTCATTCTTCATTGGGTGTCCTTCAATACAAGGACAACCCAATTTTAAGGAGAAAGAGACATGCTTATGGGTGTAAGAGTTGCTTTATTAATAGACTAGAACTATATATTTCCCAGTAAAATATTTCTCCACTCCTTTCTAAGAGGGCCTGAAATATTTGATTACTCTCTTGTTGATAAAGAAAACTATAAGAAGGGAACTCTTGTTTCTGACTTGCAGGAAAAAATAAGCCTGTGGCTAATTGGCATATTCAGTTCTAACAGGTAACTTCCCTTCCATTACAGGGGTTAAAAGATAAACAAAAGGAGACTGTTAAATAATTTGTATGGTAATGAAGCCAGTTTTCCCAGATCACTATAGGACTGTCAGGAGGAAAAACAATTTGAATTCTTCTAAATAAAGATTAAAAAAAAACCCAAAACTTCCCTATTGGTTTATTGTTGTATTGCTCTCTTTATGAGGAATTTCCTTTATCAATACATTTTGGCACTTTCTTTGCAATTTAGTCTTTTTTTCTGTTTAGAATTTTGTCTTCCAAATTACATGTAAAAACACATTTTGACATCAATTTTTAAAAACTTTGTATTCCAGTTTCTCTTCCTTCCTCCCTCCCTTCCCACCCCTTCCCCCCAAGAACTCAAACAATTCAATATAAGTTATACATAAGTAGTCATGCAAAACATCTCCACATTAGCCAGGTTGTGAAAGAAAACAAACAAAAACAAACTTCAGATTAAGGAACTATCAAAAAAATTATGCTTCAATCTGTTTTCACATACCATCAGTTCTTTCTCTGTATATGGATTGCAATTTTCATAAGTCCTTCAGAATTTTATTGGATCATTGCATTGCTGAAAGTAACCTCATCCTTCATAGCAGATCATCTTACATTATTGCTGTTATTTTGTATACAGTACATTTCACTCTGCTTCAGTTCATGTGGGTCTTTCCAGGTTTTTCTGATAGCATCCTGTTCATCATAACTTTTATATGGTACCTTAAACTTGACAAAGAATTTTCTTCATAATAGCCCAGCAAAATAAGTACCATATGTTTTGCCATTATAACCAATCATCATAACTGTTTCCCTCTATCCTATTCCCTTCCCATGATAGTTTCTGTCGTCTTTTACTGTATTCCTCCTCAAAAGTGTTTTGCTTCTGACTGCCCCCTCTCCCACTCTGCCCACCCTTCTTCCATCCTTCCCTCCTTATCCCCTTCCCCTTCTACTTTCCTGGAGGGTTAAATGGATTACTCCACCTAATTGGGTGTTATTCCCTCCTTGAGCCACCTCTGATGAGATTAAGATCTTTGAGCTAATTCTTATGTGTATAAGGATCCTTTACTTCCCCATATCTCTCCCATCTCCCCCCCCCCCAACTCCATACACCCTTTCCTGTTTCTTTTATGTGAGATTTCACCTCATTCTGCCACTCCCATATTCCCTCCCCCCCCCCCAATTTTACCCTAAATATGTCATCATGGGGCAGCTAGGTGACACAGTGGACAAAGCACCTGCCCTGGACCCAGGAGAACCCAAGCCCAAATTTGGCCTAGGAAGCAAGAGACTTATCAACCACATCCGCCGCCGCCCCACCCCCCCCCCCCGCCCCAAGAGAGAGAGAAACAAAAAAAATAAATGCTTTACAGGTATCATCCCTTCATAATCATTTCCCACCTGTGCCCTCTGTCTAAATTTATTCCTATCTTCTACCCTAATACTCAGAAGGCTGTTATGATTTAGACATATTTTCCCATGTAGGAATGTAAACTGTTTAACCTTTTAACATCTCCCATGATTTCTTTTTCTTGTTTATTTTTTTATGCTTCTCTAGGGTCTTGCATTGGAAAGTCAAATTTTCTATTCAGTTCAGGTCTTTACATCATGAATATCTGAAAGTCCTCTTTTTCATTGAAGTCCCACTTTTTCCCCTGAAAGATTACAATCAGTTTTGCTGGATAGGTCATTTTTGGTTGTAAACCCAATTCCTTTGCCCTCCAATCCTTTAATGTAGAAGCTGCTAGATCCTGTTCTATCTTTACAATAGTTACACAGTATTTGAATTACTTCTTTCTGGCTGCTTGCAATATTTTTCCTTGACCTGGGAGCTCTGGAATTTGGCTATAATGTTCCTGGGAGTTTTCCTTTTGGAATCTTTTTTAGGAGGTGATCAGTGAATTCTTTCAATTTCTATTTTACCTTCTGCTTCTAGAATCACAGGGTAATTTTCCATGACAATTTCTTGGAAGATGATGTCTAAGTTCTTATTTTGATCATGGTTTTCAGGTAGTCCAATAATTTTCAAATTCTCTCTCCCGGATCTATTTTCCAGGTCAGCAGTTTTTCCAAGAAGATATTTCACATTGCCCTCTATTTTTTTTTATTCATTTGGACTTGTTTTATTGTGCCTTGGTTTCTCATAAAGTCACTAGCTTCTATTTGTTCAATCCTAATTCTTAGGCAATTATTTTCATCAGAGAGCTTTTCTATTTGGCTTTTCAAGCTGTTGACTTTTTTCTCATGTCTTTCTTGCATCCCCCTCATTTCTCTTTCCATTTTTTCCTCTATCTCTGTAACTTTATCTTCAAAGTCCTTTTTGTGCACCTCTATGGCCTGAGACCCATTCATATTTTTCTTGGAAGCTTTAGATATAGGGACCCTGATGTCGACATCTTCCTTTGAGGGTACACCTTGGTCTTCCTTGTCACTAAAGAAGTTATCTGTAGTTCACAACTTTCTCTGCCTGCTCATTCTGCCCATCTTTCACTTGACTCTTAACTCCTTCTTCTTTTTTTTTTTTAATGTATAAGGTATTTTATTTTTTCCGTTACATGTAAAGCTAGTTCTCAACTTTTGCCTATACAAGCTTTACAATTTCAGATTTTTCTCCCTCCTTCCCCTCCCTCCCCCCTCCCCTAGACAGCAGGCAATCTGATATAGGTTATGTCTATATATCTCTATACATATACATATAGATATAGATACACACACACACACACACACATATATATATATATATATATACACACACATAATAACATTAATCCTATTTCTGCATTAATCCTGTTACCAGAGAAAAAATCAGAGCAGTGATGCAAAACCTCAAAATAGAAAAAAACAACAACAGCACCCCAAACAAAAGAAATAATATGGTTCAATCAGCATCCATACTCCACAGTTCTTTTTTTCTTTTTTTTTCTTGGATTTGGAGATCCTCTTCCATCATGAGTTCCCTGGAACTCTTCTCTACCATTGCATCGGTGAGATGAATATATTCCATCACAGTAGGTCAACACTCAATGTTGATGATACCGTGTACAATGTTCTTCTGGTTCTGCTCATCTCACTCATCATCAGCTCACGCAAGACCCTCCAGGTTTCTCTGAACTCCTCCTGCTCATCATTTCTTACAGCACAATAGTATTCCATTGTATTCATATACCACAACTTGTCCAGCCATTCCCCAATTGATGGGCACCCCCTCAACTTCCAATTCCTTCTACCACGTAAAGAGCAGCTATAAATATTTTTGTACATGTGGGTCCCTTTCCCCCTTCCATGATTTCTTTGGGCAAAAGACCTAAAAGTGGAATTGCTGGGTCAAAGGGTATGCACAGCTTTATTGCCCTTTGGGAATAATTCCAAATTGCTCTCCAGAATTTTTGGATCAGCTCACAGCTCCACCAACAATGCATTTTAACTCCTTCTTAGTGTGGGTTCCTGCTTCAAGGATATACTGTCTCAAGCTTCAGGGGATCCCAGGTGTTATGATTTAATGAGGGGCAGTTTCTTCACTTGCCTAGCCCTTTCTCTGGTCTGTAAATATCCCCAAGCCCACTTGCCAATCAACCGGGCAGCAAAACTTTATGTACCCTGTTTGCTAGCTCTGACAAGCCTGCACCCCTCTCCCACCTGGGCTGCTCAAGGTTTCTTCCTGATTCTCTGCTGGGGCAGAACATCCAAATCACCCCTTAGCTCCTGCATACACCCCCATAGACTCCACTGCCCCAGCCAGCCGTTCAGCCCTATCACCAGACCATGAGCTTAGTTACAGAAGATGCCAGTGCTGCAGCTGTTTTGGAGGCTCAGGGGTAAGTTTCTCCAGCTCAGACTGCCTGGGACTGTATCTGTGTTGGCAGGATTTTGGGGCTGGACTCCAACTCCCAGCCTGGATCTCCCTTCTTCCAAACTTCCAAGGTGTCTTTGGCTGGAAAATAATCTCAGTCATCTTTTTGTGGGTTCTGCTGCTCTAGGAGTTGTTTTCTGGCTGAGTTTGGAGGTTTTTTTTTTGTTTGTTTTGTTTTTTGGAGTAATTGTGTCAGGAAGTCTGAGTGTCTACTGCCTTTCCTCTGCCATCTTGGCTCAGCCCCAGTCCCTGCAAGTAGGTCTCTTAATCTGTCTATAGCTCAGTTTCCTCCTCTTTAAAATGAAGGGGTTAGAGTAGATGACCTCTAAAGTCTCTTCCAGCTCCAAATCTATGCGCTCCCATGCCTATCTGACTCAAACTAGAATATAACTCTTCATTTTTTTTTCATGGTTTGGAAGACCTGTACTTCAAAGGACTCATCTGTTATCAGTTGAACTTCCAAGGCAGCAAGGGGGCAAAGTGTGTTTTTAAATGTTTCTGGGAAAATACGGGGTTAAAGTGGCCTCTATTTCAGTTGACTTGCTATGAAGGGAGAGGCTGAGCATGCCTGGGTAGATACTCAATCCTCAGGTCTCTCAGGTAGTTTCAGTCTATCAATTTCTGGAATGTGTTCCCTCTTCATCCTCACCCTTCAGAAGCATTCTTTGCCTTCAAGGTCAAGTTCTCCATGAAGCCTTTGCTTGATGCCCCCTTTTTTGGAGGTGCAGCCCAAAAGTGAGTTCCAAGATTTTGCTGGCCACAATTTAGTCTTAAGGAATTATGTAGGGCTGTGAGAAGTTACACAGCTTAGCATCACCCAGATGGCATGTATCAGAGGTAAAGACTTGAACCCAGGTCTTCCTGACTCTGATTCCAGCTCTCTAACTCTTATACCATGCTGTCTCTCTCAAAGATACTTGGGCAGTTATAAATAATAGTAGGAACATTTTACTCATAATGTTCAAAGAGATTAATGATAGAGTAGGAAAGTTATTTGGCTATAAGCCTACAAGGCAATTTGTTCATATTTATTATTACCTAATTATCAAATATTTATCAAATACCTACTGTGTTCAAGGCCACTGTGCTAAGTGTTGTAGCCAAAAAAAAATCAGTAAAACACAGTTCTACCATAAAGGAACATATAATTACTCCCATCACCCTTTTTCAAATCCTTTTTCTCTTGTAATCACTTTCTCTCCCCCACCCCTTTTTATGAGGAGGGCTGTCTTGACTAGTTTTTCAATAACACACAATGACAAAACTGAGTATGACAATTTAACACATTTTGGGGGCTTAAACACATTTGGGGGTTTTAAAAAGTGAGAAACATTAATTTTTTGATTGTATCATCTGACTCAATATACCTCTTCTGCCCTTTGTAGCTAAACTCCTCTAAAAGTAGTTGCCTCTACTTTCTCTCCCCTCACTTTCTTCTTTCTTCTTCTTCTTCTTCTTTTTTTTTTGGTGAGGCAATTAGGGTTAAGTGACTTGCCCTGGGTCACACAGCTAGTAAGTGTTAAGTGTCTGAGGTCAGATTTGAACTCAGGTCCTTCTGACTCCAGGGCTGGTACTCTATCCACTGCACCACCTAGCTACCCCTCCCCTCACTTTCTTCTTAACCCCTTATAATCTGCCTTCCCACCATATCATTCCACTGAATTACTCTCTCCAGAGTTTCCAGTGATCTCTTGGTTGCCAAATCTAATGGTTTTTCTCAAACCTGGTTCTCCTTGACCTCTCTAGCCTTTGACACCCTCTCTTCCTTGATCCTCTCTTCTTTCTAAGTTTTCTGGACACCACTCTCTCCTGGTTCTCCTGCAACCTATCTGACTGCTCCTTCTCACTCTCCTTTACTGGATCTTCTTCTATATCATGACTTCTAATTATATGTGTCCCTTAAATCTCTATCCTGGCTCCTCTTCTCTCTTTATATCATATATATGAGATCGCTTTGTGATCTCATCAACTTCCATAGGTTTAATTATCATTTCCATGCTGATTATGCTCCAATTTATGTATCATGCTCCATGCCAACCTCCAATCTCATATTTCCAGCTGTCTTTTAGACATCTCAAACTGAACATCCAGTAGACATCATAAACTCAACATATCCAAAACCAGAACTCATCCATCTTTCCTCTGAAACTCTTCCCCCACTTCCTACCTTCCTTATTACTATAGAGGACAACATCATCCTACCATTCCCTGAAGCTTGATTCTTAGGAGTTATCCTTAACTCCCCACTAACCTTCTCCCTCCCTCACACCCACATTCAATCTATTGCTAAGGTCTGATAATTTATACATTTGCAACATCTCTCAAATACTCTCAAATACCTTTGCCACTGCACTAGTGCAGGCTCTTTTTTTTTTATTTTTTTAGTGAGGCAATTGGGGTTAAGTGACTTGCCCAGGGTCACACAACTAGTAAGTGTTAAGTGTCTGAGGCCAGATTTGAACTCAGGTCCTCCTAAATCCAGGGCTGGTGCTCTATCCACTGTGCCACCTAGCTGCCCCTAGTGCAGGCTCTTATCACCTAATAACTGGATTACTACAACAACCTTCAGGTGTGTCAGTCTGCCTCAAGTCTCTTCCCACTCCAATCCATTTTCAATTCAGCCATCAAAGTGATTTTCCTAAAGTGTAGGTCCTACTATGTCACCCTTCTACTCAAACTCCAGTGGCTTCCTATTGCTGCCAGGATGAAATACGAATTGCTTTGTTTGGCATTAAAGCTCTTCACAACCTAGCCCCCTCCTACTTTCCAGGTTTCTTACACCTTCCTCCATACCACGACTCTTTCAATCTAGTGACACCAACACATTATCTTTCAGCTCCAGGCATTTTCTCTGGCTCTTCCCCATACCTGGATACTTTCTTCCTCTTGGTTGTTGCCTTCCTTTAAATCCCAGTTAAAACCCCATCTTTGACAAAGTTTTTCTCAACTTCTCTTAATTATAGTATCTTTCCTCTGTTAATTATTTCCTCTTTATCCTGTATATAGCTTGCTTTGTATACATTTTTGTGTTTTCTCCTCTATTAGATTATAAGCTCCTTGAAGGCAGGGACTGTCTTTTGCCTCTTTCTGTATCTCCAGGGCTTAGTACAGTGCTTGGCACATAGTAGACAGAAATATAATAAATGTTTATTGATTTATTATACCTAGAGTATCTTGTGCAGTGTTTCTTTTTTAAAAGTGTGTGAGGGGAGATAATATAGAATTAATCTCCAGAGACAAGTAGGAGCCAGACTTTGAAAGGACTTTAAATGACAAAGAAGTTTTTATTTTACTCTAAGGACAATAGGGAGCCATTGGAGATTCTTGAGCAGAGTATTGACATCATAATTGTGCCTTAGGAATATCAATTTGTCAGATTTGTGGAGGGCAGATTGAAATGGGGAGATAGTGGAAGCAGAGAGAACAACCTAGGTTCAAGTGGGATCACATTCAATCAAAATCATACTTCATCAGCCCCAACAAATATCTTCACTTTTACTAATCAGCCAGAGGCTATATCAGTTGAAAGCAAGGGCATTTAATGAAATAGTATATGGAACAACAGCAAGCAACCCCCCTCAACCCCTCAATACATAGCAAAGAACATTTCCCTTAAATACCTTGGGCATACTCTCCAGCTTAATTACCATTGCACAAGAAATAGATCAAGGACACAAATGTAGGAAACAGGTGACCACAGATCCCCTGTGTCCAGGCATACCCACGGAGGGGCAACTCATTTCTCTGACAATGTAGGGTTAGGAACCACTGTCTTTTTGAAATGTTATTACATGTTCTTTTTGGGTTTGCTTCCAGCTGGTTTTTTTTTAAATTCTTTATTGGGCCTGTAGACACTATGTATGTAGCCTTTGCTAGGTGTTCTTCTTTAGTCTTCTCATATGGTCCCTGATGGTTCCAGGCTGGAACCTTGATTAGTGTTGGGTATTGTTCTATTAGACATGCAGTTTTGGAGCTCCTCTCTGATTCCAAGGTCTAGTTTTAGTTGGGGTGTTAAGCTTGTCCCCATCATGAGCAATGTGTTATCCACATCTCTCTTTAAATTTAGAAACTAGAGGAATTAAGTTTGTAATCCCATATCAGACTAGAGACCTCCCCCCCTCAATTCCTCAAGCTGCTTTCCTTCCTTCTAATTTCTTTGTATTTTACTTGTATGGAGGTTTTTAATCTTTCCAAAGGGAGTTTCTTTCACTCCAGAGGCTAAACTCTTGGAATGTATAGTAGTTTCCTAAGTATAATGTGCAGGGATTTAACCTGCTTTTTGAACTTTGTATGTCTTCATTGAATCCCAGTACTGTGTCCCAGGCAGCCATCTTACTTAGCATTAAAAACTCCAAGGGTTACTCAGTTAGTATTTAAGTGCTTTTTAAGTTCCAGGCACTGTCATTAATGTTGTGAATACAAAGAAAGGCCAAACCAAACCAACAACAAAAAAAATTACCATCTCTTTTCTCAAGAAATTCTCATTCTAATTGGGATGACAATAGGCAAATATGTACAAATAATACACAAAAGATGAATTGGGGGTGGGCAGCTAGGTGGTGCAGTGGATAAAGCACCGGCCCTGAATTCAGGAGTACCTGAGTTCAAATCTGGCCTCAGACACTTGACACTTACTAGCTGTGTGACCCTGGGCAAGTCATTTAACCCCTCATTGCCTTGCCAAAAAAAAAAAGATTAATTGGGAGGTAATTGTAGAAGAAAGTCACTAAGAAATAGAACTGGGAAAGGATTCCTGTAGAAGGTAGAACTTTAGCTGAGATTTGAAGGAAACCCAGGAGACTAGGAGGAAAAGATGAGGTGAAAGAGCATTTTTGGCATGGGGTATGACCAGTGAAAATCCTCTGAGTTAGGAGATGGAGTGTCATGTGTGAGGAACAGCAAGGAGGCCATTTTGCACTGGATCTTAGAATATATGTAGGGGAATAAAATATGGGAAGCTTGGAAAGGTTAGGAAGGGGTTATATAATGAAGGACTTTAAAAGCCAAGAAGGATTTTATATTTGATCCTTAAAGCAGTAGGGAACCATTGGAGTCTACTAAATGGAGAGTGTGTATAACATGCTCAAACCTTTGTTTTAAAAAGTTCACTTTGACAACCAAGTGGAGAATGAATTGGAGTGGGGAGACGTTTGAGGGAAGACCAACGTGCCACCCATTGCAATAGTCTAGGTGTAGGGTGATCACAATGTCGGAGGAGAAAAGTGTGTGGGTATGGGTATATATGAGAGTAGAAATTATAGTACTTGACAACTGACTGGGTATGAGGGGTTGAGGAAGAATGATGAGGTGAGGATGAGAAGCTAGGTTGTGAGCCTCAATGACTAGGAGAATGGTAAAAGTTGAGAAGAGGAGAGATTTGGGGTGAGAAGTAATGAGTTCAGTTTTGGACATAATTTAACATGTCTACAGATAGCTGCTTTGAGATTCCTAATAAGAAGTTGGAGATGTGAGACTGGACATTAGGAGAGAGGTTAGGGCTGGACAAGTATATCTGAGAGTCATCCACACAGAGATGATAATTGAAACCATGGTAGCAGATGGAGTCACCAAGTGAAATGGAATAGAGGGGGAAGAGAAGAGAGGCCAGAACAGAACCTTATGGGACCCACCATGGATATGTAGCAAAGGAAAAAAGGAGTCCTTTGGTAGGAGGAGAAATGGAAGAGAGCAGTTCTCTCTCACAAAAACCTAGAGAAAAGAGAGTGTTAAGGAAAAGAGTGTGATCAACAGTATTGAAGGCTTCGGAATGGTCAAGAATGTTGAGGACTGAGAAAAGCCATTAGAGTTGGCTGCTAAGAGATCATTAGTAACTTTTGAGAGTGCAGTTTCAGTTGCTCCTATAAATGAAAGTTTGTTGGGGGTGTAAGGGGTAACATAAGCCAAGCCACCACCATTACAAACAAAAAACCATCTACTTCATAGTCTATGTTAACCAATTGTTCTAAATTCTTGCCTTTATTATGATTATGGGTCTTACAAAAAGTCTACCTATTTTGAGACATACTACACTAATAAATAAAGATCTCAACAACAGAGATTTAGAGTAATCCCATATTACTTAAGTTTGAATCTTTGAATCATTCTATTATTATGATATCCACATCCTATCCCATTACTTATACCTCCAAAATATCTCTTGCATTTTTCTTCTCCTTTCTGTTCCAGCTACCACTTTCATAGTTCATCACTTCATTCTCTCTCACCTGGACTAGTTAAATAGTTTTTTCCTCCAACCTATTTTATGTATTGCTGAAAGTGACCTAGGTTCAAATCTTGTTTGATGATTATTTATGGTTTTCCTCCTTTCATATGTAGACATTTTTGATGAATGGGACAATGTAAAGAAATAATGAAAACAATAAAAAATATATTGGAGAAGCTTCTCAGATAAAATGGCAAGGGAAGACATACTGTTCTGGGGGATCGAAGAACTTCCCCTTAGATAAATATGTTGAAGGAACCTGAATAAGAGAAGAATAATGACTAAGGTAATGATTTTCATAGGACTGTTTTCAGAGTTTTGAAAATTGTAACTTTAATATTATAAATCAAATAACTGTTTGGAGACTATAGAGATATTATACAGTGCCTTAGGGAGAGATTAAATACAGACTATATGATTACATATGGGGTTATAGCTGAAAGAAAGGTGGTTCTTTTGAGTTTTATATCACAAGGTAGAGAGGAGTCATTCCTTAGGAGACAACACTAATTTGAGACATTAAAGGTGATAGATCTTGGTAGAAGAAGAGCAGAAAAGAGGAGGGAGAAGCCAAGCATGGGAGGAGTTGGGGAGAGATCACACTGGAGGTGATGAGAAAAGCTATTTATAGAAGATAGAAGAGAGGAGCTAATAGCAATGGATTTGACAGGAATATTTTGAAACTAATTTCCTGGAAGCTGTGGTGATTGGAAGAGAAGTAGATTTCTTTGCTGAGAGATGATTGCTTCCATAGAAGAAAGGTGAATTCTGCTACAGAGTAGTGAGATGTCTGAGCTTATTAAGGTCTAGTATCTTCTATAGCTTGAGAGGGAAAAGCCCAGAGGATGGCTTGTGATGCCTTCTGTTGTTCTCCATGCTGAGAAAGGGAAAAACCAAGGAGGGGTGAGGGGAGAAAATAGCTTTTGCATTTTCTCTGCTATGAGAAAAGGCTTGAGTTTGCAGAGAGTTGATTGCACAAAACCGAATCCCTCATTGTTTGAAGAGATTGATGAAGAAAAGCTCTGTTGCTCCCTGTAGCTTGAGAAAGAGAAAGTCCTTAGAGGTTCAGAGCAGATCTCAGTTTGACAGTCCTCTGGTTTAAGGGGACTGCTTGTCTGTAACACCTTTTTAAACACCCTGCCACTGTCACTTCTTCAGTGTCCTGGAAGGAACAGAGAAGCTATTTTGCTAGAAGGAAAGTGGTGTTTCACCAGGTAGCAGAGAAGTGGTTTATCTGTGCTGGCGATATGATGCAATTATTCCCTAAAGAGATCTAGTGCATCAAGGCCAGCCATTCAGTCATAAGCTGCTTGAGGCACATGGATTTCCCTAATCATGTGCCTCCCTCTTACCTTTTTCTATGTATCCACTCTCCTAAACACTTGCATCATGTGTTGGTGAGGGATTGTGACCCAGACTTATCTGTAAATTGTTAGTTTATTCTTGTTTTCACCTTATCACTTAGTAAATGTTTCATGTTTAAGAGTAAGTGTTGGGGGCAGCTAGGTGGTGCAGTGGATAAAGCACTGGCCTCAGGTACAGGAGTACCTAAGTTCAAATCTGGCCTCAGACACTTGACACTTACTAGCTGTGTGACCCTGGGCAAGTCACTTAACCCTCATTGGCCCACTCCCCACCCCCAAAGAAAAAAGAGTAAGTGGTGGGGGCAGCTAGGTGGCACAGTGGATAGAGCACCGGCCCTGGATTCAGGAGGACCTGAGTTCAAATCTGGCCTCAGACACTGGACACTTACTAGCTGTGTGACCCTGGGCAAGTCACTTAACCCTCAATGCCCTGAAGGAAAAAAGAAGTAAGCAGTGTCATTATAAGTGATTTTGTGTAAATGAGAGCACATGTGTGGGGCTTAGGAGCTATAGAGATGGACATTAGGAAGGAATCTCCCTCTCTCCCCTTCTTCTTC
Organism: Dromiciops gliroides; assembly: GCF_019393635.1. Lineage (NCBI taxonomy): Eukaryota > Metazoa > Chordata > Mammalia > Microbiotheria > Microbiotheriidae > Dromiciops > Dromiciops gliroides. The sequence goes on from NC_057863.1 coordinate 148,799,158, forward strand.
CCCAACCCAAACACCCACAATTACTTTTATGATCTTGAGACAGTGTTTGAGTGAGAGCCACATGGCTGGTCACACCGATGGCGATGGGACACTGACCTGCCAAGGTAGGTGCAGGTATAACGATCAAGTTAGCCCCATACCAGGGAGAGAGGGAGCCTGGGAAGACTAGGCTGTTGGTGCCGCTCCTGGGCTGCACATTCTACCTGTTTGATGTTGGGTCAACTCACTTGAGATGCATAGACTTCTTTACCTATAAAATGAGGGGGTTGGAATATATGGCGTTTTAGGTCTTCTCCTAGTGTTATGATTCTATGATGCTAAAGTATAGTTTCCATGTGCTTATAGTTCCTGTCCTTAAAAATTTCCAGGGATTCCTTGTCACCTACAGATTCCAGTGCTCACTCCAATTCAAAGCCAAGGTTCCACAAGGAGTGAACAGCAGAGCCATGTCTTGAATCTAGGTCTACTGACTCCAGATCCACTAGCCCTACTGCCTTATTGGCTTTATCTCCAGATACTCCCTTTCGTATATAATTATCATGGATGTAGAACTGAAATGGATAGCAAAGATCATCTACTCCAACTTCCTCATTTCAGAGATTAGCAAAATGAGGCTTCAAGAAAGGAAGTTACTTGCCCAGTTTCATATAGGTGGTAAGTAGCAGAAATTAAATTTAAATTTCAGTCCCTCCTTTCAAAATAATAATAGTGGGGGCAGCTAGGTGGCGCAGTGGATAGAGCACCGGCCCTGGATTCAGGAGTACCTGAGTTCAAATCCGGCCTCAGACACTTAACACTTAGTAGCTGTGTGACCCTGGGCAAGTCACTTAACCCCAATTGCCTCACTAAAAAAATAAAAAAATAAAATAATAATAGCAACAAGAACTAATGTTCATACAGTGTTTAATCTGTGCCAGGCACTGTGCTAAGCACTTTATAAATATCATCTCATTTGATCCTCATCACAATCCTGGGTGGGAACAATTGTTATTGTGATTGTTATTATTTACAGATGAGGAAACTGAGGCAAACAGAGGTTAAATGTCTTGTCTAAGGTCACAGAACTAGTAAACGTCTGGGGCTGTGTTTTAACTCGGGTCTTCTTGACTCCCAGCTAGTGTTCTTTCTACTATACCATGCTGCACTTATAGTTGAGCCAGATTGGGTTTTTGATCTGTTCTTTGGACTCCCTGCCTCCCAATATTCTCCATCTTTGTTGTGTCTCTTCCTGTTTCCACGCTTTGACTCACACTGTTCTCCATGCTTTGAATGGACTTCTTCTACTCTGTCATCTAATATATGCCAGTTGAAATTCTCTCTGTCCTTTAAGGTCCACATCAGGTGGCATGTCCAACATGTTAGCCTTCACTGATTTCCTTCTAATCAGAAGTGATAGTTAGCTTCACTTAATATTTATAATGCTTTTTTTGTATAATGCCTCTCTTATGGACTAAGGATATGCCATTGATGAGGAAATGCAAATCCCGAGAGGCTATATAATTTGTGTAGTCAGATGCTGGTGCATCTGAGGCAAGATTCAAAATCATGGATTTCTTACTCTAATGAAGGCAGGTATCTTAGTTTTTGTATCTTTTATTTTCTACAGCACCTCACACAGTGACTTGGACATCATAGCTTCTCTATAAATGTTTGTTAGATGAAATTTTAAAAGGATCTTTTCGTTGGGAGGGTTGTCACATTAACCAGGAGTCACTTAGAATGTATCTTTGTTTTTAGCAATCTCTGATGTATCACATCAATTTCTGTTTTTTTGTTTGTTTTTTTAATCAGCCTATGGTGCAACTGTCCTGGGCCTTCCCCTTTACCCTTTCTCATCCATTACTATAATATTCTTTCTTGTGAGGCCTTCTCACCTTCCCCACTACTCCCTAGGACCTGTTCTCAAATTGCCTTTTTCTCTGCTCTCCATCCAAATTCAACTGTTTTTGCACCAGGTGAAAATATTCCTAGTTTATCACTTTGTACACAAGTCCCCTGCCAACACACAGACACACATACGTGTGTGTGTGTGTATAAATGTGTGTATGTATAACAAGTGATAAACCATATATATGTATATCTACTTATACACACATATGTTTATATCTATTTCATTCATTGGCATTGAAAATATTAATGTAAGCCAATGATTCTCAGATTTTTAAGGTGAATAAATTAAATACAAATGTAGGGTCAAAAGAATAATAAGGTAAGGAGATCCAAAAAACATTCTGTTTAAATTATTAAATAGACAATCTAATTAATCTCACTTTTCTGATCCAGCATTCCTAACGTTAATAATTTATGATAACTTTGAAAGATCTTCCATCTTATTAGAATTTTGTAGTCTAATTTACAATTAGATTGTAAAATTAATGAAAGTTGCAAGTAGCTTCTAACTGTATCTTTCTTACTTAGCAGACAAAGGTTGGAACTAGTAGAACTTTTTTGTGGTTTAACAAGTCAAATTCTTTGGATGATGTGAGATCATATACTTTAAATTGGTATGCTTTTTTTTTGACATTTATGACACTTCCCAATAAACTGCCTTATTAAATATATTCCATGAAAATTTTAGTTTGTTAAGCATTAATGGAAAAGAAGCTTGTTGACAAAATTTTGACAGTATACAATTGATATTGACTTGTAATTAAACACCATTTGTTTTTTTGGCTGCAGTTTCTTTGAATTGCATCACCTCATAAGCCTTTACATGTTTCTTTGATTTCTTCCTATTTGTAATTTTTTATCACATGGATATGTTAGAGAAATGTCATAGCATATTTTGTTCACATCCTCCCAATTATTGGGCACATATTCATATCTAGTTTTTTATAACAAATAATGTTGCACATCTTGGCCTTTTGCGCTTATTAACCTTCTAGAGATATAGTGACAGCAGTGAGATCAATGATTCAAAAGGTGTAAATAACATTAACTTCTCTTGAATAATTCTACCTTGTTTTCTGAAATGACCCAATAGTTAATCTCACCAGCTCTAAATTATTGGACCTTCCTTTCTACAGTCCTTCCAACAATGAGTTTTCCTAATCTGTAACATTTTTGCTAGTTTGAGAGGTTGTTTACATTTTCATTTCTCTGGTTAGCAGGAATCTTAAGCATTTTTTGAGGTGGTTAGTTATACTTTGTTATTTCTTTACGTATTATTTGTTCATATTCTTTGAATATGTCTGTTGGTGAATAACAGATTTGTGTCAAAATCTCTATAGATTTTAGGATGTCAGATTTACATTAGACAACAAGTTTTATATATTTATCTTTTAAAATACTATACATGGGGGCAGCTAGGTGGCGCAGTGGATAGAGCACCAGCCCTGGAGTCAGGAGTACCTGAGTTCAAATCAGGCCTCAAACACTTAACACTTACTAGCTGTGTGACCCTGGGCAAGTCACTTAACCCCAATTGCCTCACTAAAAAATAATACTAGGCACAATGTATATTTTCTTAATGTCAATGACAAATATAATTGTTCAAATGAATAAATAGGAGAAAATAAGAAAAATTATCATGAAAGTTGGAAAAGAGGTTGTAAGTGATGAAATATGCTTGTTATTTACCAATTATTAACCCTATGACAAATGATCTGAATATTAATTTTAACATAGTTTCTTTATCATCACTGTTTTTATAATTCTCTTACACCTTCTTTATTGTGTATATAGCATTTTTTGTTGCTGGTATTGCTACCTTTAACTACCTAGATAGATGATAAGTTATAAGTGTGAAAGACTATGGCCCTCTGGGAGGGGGTGAAGTGACTGTTTAGAAATAGAAAATTAATGAATAAGGGGAATGTTTTCATTTCTACTGTGAAAGTTAATCATTGTTAGCATAAATAAGACCTATATTCTTATTATAGGAGGATTTTGATTGTCAGGGTCTCTAATGTGAAATTTAAAAAATTAGAATTCACATAAACTTAGGGTATATGTAACCACTAATAATATCTATAAAGACAAAATAGTTTTTCTTTACTATTCAATAGATATAAAAGACCCTAACTATTTTTCTGATTCTTCCATGACATGAACTCTTTGATCTTTTACCATAATCCTTCCATATCCATATGACTATTCAACAAAACATTCATAAAGAGGTATATCATTCAAAATATTGATATGATCATAAAGCATAGCAAAAACTGCTTTATATTGTCCATTGTGAAGTTGTGTGAATATCCATTACTTCCTTCTAAAAGTCCACTTTGTAAGATTTGCTAAATAATTTACTGTAACTTTAGTAAACAGAAAAAGTTTCTATTAAGAAGCAGAAGAATTTCTATTTCACTCTTTCTTAGAAACAGGACGTTTCTAAGAGAATGTTTCAGGACTAAGGAGTGACTTATAATGAATATTTCCTAAGGAATCCCCAAAATTAGCCTATAGTGTTAATTTATCCTTTCTTAGTTATATCTAAATATACTTGGAATATTACAAATAAATAATAAAATGATGGTTTAATAATATTTTATTGCATTATGTATAAATGGAACAAAATAATTTACATATTCATTTCTGGTGGTCTAGTGTAGTCAAATTGAAGTTACATTTCTCTCAGTCTACAAGAAAAAACTTTGTTGCTATTAAAACAAGTGTGTTCTATATGATATGCTGTGTTTCATTTACTTAGGAAAAATTGAGATGCAAATTATTTATATACATAATAATATTTTATTAAATCTGTGACTTTATTGTTGCAAATACTCTCTAAAATGGTTACTATCACATTTCATCCATACCACTTTATCCTGACTTATCTGTACCCATCTATTCCTCAGATTTTCCATAGGAGGTCTACCTATCATGTTTGGAAGTCTTCAGCTAGATCTTAAGATTGTATATGGATATTTTGAGGCATAATGTCTATGAATTATCTCTTGGTCTCATTACATGATCTGCTGACCTACTTTTCTGTTTCTCATTCATTTTATGTTGTTTTGTCTGTACAATTATTTTTGGTAATGTGTTACAGTCTTCTCATGTGGAGTATGTGACTCATTTTTGGGGGGTAACCTTCAACTTTATTTTTCTAGAGACTGTGGTATACCACGAATCATAGCTACAACATATTCTATGATTTCTCTGCAAGTTGCTACTGCCACCTGCTGTTAGGGTTCTTTGCCAAAGTGTTGGTATTTGCTAGATTGGCTTTTGGTTGGGGGTTATTTTTCTTCAGATGGAACATTACTGGTCTTTTGTTAGTGTGCTTATATTTTAGTGCTATGTCAGCTCATATGTTAGCCAGGTCCATATTTTTACTTAGCCAGCATGACAAAAAGATACCTCAAGCCTTCCTTCCTCCCATGCCTCCCATGCCTCCCATGCCTCCCATGCCTCCCATGCCTCCCATGCCTCCCATGCCTCCCATGCCTCCCATGCCTCCCATGCCTCCCATGCCTCTCCTTCCTTCCTTCCTTCCTCTTCTTGGTTAATTTATTCCTCCAAATATTGACTGTTCTGGGACTCATTGATATTTAGGTGGGAGTCGAGTCAAATCAATAACATCATGTGTAGGTGTATGTTTACAACATAAATTATGTGCAAGTCCAAATAGATTGTCTAAATGTGGCTTATTAGGAGTCATGAATTGGTGTCTCTGGAATCTTGCCACCCCTTTACAAAAGAGATTGTAATTCTTTCCTGAATAGCAGGAGAATGGAACATAAGCATGGCCTTGCAGTTTTCCTTTGAGACTAAGGGGTTGTAGACTAGAATCACATCTATCTGCCCCCTAAATGATGTTGTCTATGGAAATTTTTAAAATTCAGGACTATCTCTCATTGCTGTCTATTAAGGGGAAGGGGTACTCCAAGCTTATAACAGCAGCCTTGAATCTTTCACATCAAATTTTAGTTATGCTAAAGGCTATCACTAACTGTGAATAGGGAATAAACCTATTTATCCAAGCAGATAGCAAGCAGAAATAAAAGAATTTATAACAAATTTTAATCTACCAGGAGATTTCCATAATGAATAAACTCCCCATGGAGAACTCAAACAAAAGAAAAGCTTCAATCTTACCCAAGAGGAAATTCCCCCAAAGTATCTAGAGAGGCAAGATGGAAATCAGGGACATGCTGAGCAGCTGGCTTTCCCATAAATATGTGTCTTCCAAAGTTCTTTCTTTCTCTCCATAGGTCTCTCTCCAAGAGAGGCTGGAATCACATGTATCCTTTTTCAAAACAGTAATGAAAAAGATTCCTTATTATTCTCTAGTTCTAACCCCACCCTCCCAAAAAAAACCCACCAAAAAAACAACTCACATGTCTTTTCAATAAACTCTGCATCTTTCAGTACCTTGGCTTATCAACTTCCCCTTTTCTATGCTTAAGAAAAAGCACCTTGGTAAATTAGTTGAGCGTGAGTGTAAAGAGAATTCGTGCAGGGAAACTATTTTAAAAGCTAATGCAGTAGTCCAGGTGAGATGTGATCAGGGCTTGCACAAGGGTGGTTGTCTGTGTGACAGTGGTGATGGGGGCATATGTAAGAGAAGACAAAGACTAACCACTAGATCAGGAAAAGTCTTGTTTATGAGTTGGTATCTGATCTCATCTTGGAAGGCAACTGGGTATTTATTCCAAGAGGTGCAGTTCAGGAGAGACCAGTGCAATCACAGGGAATAAAAATTGTGCAGAGATACAGAGATAGGGATGAAATTTCATCTGAACAACAAGGAAGACAATTTGGCTGCAGTGTAGAGTGCGTAAGGGAAAACAATGTGAAATAAGTCTAGAAAGATACGTTAGCATCAGATTGTTAAAGGCTTGTAAGGCCAAAAAGAAGTGTTAATATTTTACTTGAGAGGCAACAGGGAATCAATGAAGTTTTTTCAGCAGGGGAGTGGCATGGTCAGATTTGTATTTTCAGAAAAATCAATATGATAGATGTTTGTAGGGTGGACTGGAGAGATGAAGGACTTGGGGCAGAGAGAACCATTAGGAAGCTAATTCAATTCAGGTGAGATGTGATGTGAACCTGAACAAGGGTAGTGGTTTTGTGAGTTGAGAAGGAAGGAGAAGAATCTAAGAGATATTGTCAGAGATTTAGTAATCAATTGGATGCAGGAGAGCAAGGTAGTGTTTAAGGAGAGTGAAGGGTGAACCACAATTCTAAGTTTGCAGGGCTGTGTGACTGAAAGTGTAGTTGATTAATCAACAGAAATAGAAAAGTTAGAAGAAGGGGTGGGTTTTGGATGGAAAATAATGATTGTTTTTCATTTAGTGCATTTTAGATGCCTATGAAACATACAGATGAAGATATCCAGTAGGCAGTTGGTGATGTGGGACTGGAGGCAAGAAAGTGATAAGTGCTATATATGAAGATTTGGGAGTAATCTATATAGAGCTAATAATTGAACCAATGGAATATGATATATAATAAAGCATAAGTCAAAAAGAGAAGAGGATCTAGGTCAGAGCCCTGGGGGATACCTGCACATAGGAAGTAGAACACATATGGTGATTCAGTATAGGAGCTTAAAAACCAATCAGAAGAACAAGGAGAATGTTTTTTTTTTAATGTATTAGGTATTTTATTTTTTCCATTACATGTAAAGATAGTTCTCAACTTTTGTTTATACATGCTTTACAATTTCAGATTTTTCTCCCTCCCACCCCTCCCTCCCCCCTCCCCTAGACAGCAGGTAATCTGATATAGGTTATATCTATATATCTCTATGCATATACATATATATATATATACACACACACATATATATACACATAATAACATTAATCCTATTTCTGCATTAATCCTGTTACAAGAGAAAGAATCAGAGCAGTGATGCAAAACCTCAAAATAGAAAGAAAAAAAAACCAACAGCATCGAAAACAAAAGAAATAATATGGTTCAATCAGCATCTATACTCCACAGTTCTTTCTTTCTTTTTTTTTTTCTTGGATTTGGAGATCCTCTTCTATCATGAGTTCCCTGGAACTCTTCTGTACCATTGCATTGGTGAGAAGAATATAGTCCATCACAGTAGGTCAACACTCAATGTTGATGATACTGTGTACAATGTTCTTCTGGTTCTGCTCATCTCACTCATCATCAGCTCACGTAAGACCCTCCAGGTTTCTCTGAACTCTTCCTGCTCATCATTTCTTACAGCACAATAGTATTCCATTGTATTCATATACCACAACTTGTCCAGCCATTCCCAATTGATGGGCACCCCCTCAACTTCCAATTCCTTGCTACCACATAAAGAGCAGCTATAAATATTTTTGTACATGTGGGTCCCTTTCCCCCTTCCATGATTTCTTTGGGCAAAAGACCTAGAGAATGTTTAAGAAAGATGTAATATTCTGGAGGTGGAGGTGATCAATAGCATCAAAAGTTTAATAGGGGAAAAAAAAGTTTAAGAGGAGCAAAGAATGAAGTCTGAAAAGAAGCTATTGAGTTTAGCATTAATGAGATCATTGGTGACTTTCTGCGAAAATATTTTCCATTGAGTGTTATGGTCAGAGGCCAACTATTCAAGGGGTTGCAAAAATGAGTGGGATTTGAGGAAGTAGATCCATTAAATGTAATCAGTTTTGGAACATAGTATGGCAGAAATTAGGCATAGACCAACATCTTACACCTTATACTAAAATAAGGTCAAAATGGATACACGATTTAGACATAAGAGGTGATACCATAGCTAAATTAGGAGAGAAAGGAAGAGTCTACCTATCAGATCTTTGGAAAGGAAAACAGTTTATGACCAAACAAGAGATAGAGTATATTATAAAATGCAAAATGGATGATTTTGATTACATTAAATTAAAAATTTTTTGTACAAACAGAAGCAATGCATCCAAAATTAGAAGGGAGGCAGAAAGCTGGGAAATAATTTTTGTGGCCAGTATTTCTGATAAAGGCCTCATCTCTAAAATATATAGGGAACTAAATCAAATTTATAAGAATCCGAGTCATTCCCCAATTGAGAAATGGTCAAAGGATATGAACAGGCAGTTTTCTGATGAAGAAACCAAAGCTATCTATTCCCATATGAAAAAATGCTCTAAATCTCTAATGATTAGGGAGATGCAAATTAAAACAACTCTGAGGTACCACCTGACACCTATCAGATTGGCTAAAATGACAAAAAGGGAAAATAATAAATGTTGGAGAAGCTGTGGGAAAATTGGAACACTAATACATTGTTGGTAGAGCTGTGAACTGATCCAACCATTCTGGAGAGCAATTTGGAATTATGCCCAAAGGGCGATAAAGCTGTGCATACCCTTTGACCCAGCAATACCACTTTTTGGTCTTTTGCCTAAAGAAATCATGGAAAGGGGAAAGGGACCCACATGTACAAAAATATTTATAGCTGCTCTTTCTGTGGTGGCAAGGAATTGGAAGTTGAGGGGATGCCCATCAGTTGGGGAATGGCTGGACAAGTTGTGGTATATGAATACAATGGAATACTATTGTGCTGTAAGAAATGATGAGCAGGAGGAGTTCAGAGAAACCTGGAGGGTCTTGCGTGAGCTGATGATGAGTGAGATGAGCAGAACCAGAAGAACATTGTACACGGTATCATCAACATTGAGTGTTGATCTACTGTGATGGACTATATTCTTCTCACTAATGCAATGGTACAGAAGAGTTCCAGGGAACTCATGATAGAAGAGGATCTCCAAATCCAAGAAAAAAAAAAAAAGAACTGTGGAGTATAGATGCTGAATGAACCATACTATTTCTTTTGTTTTTGGTGCTGTTGTTTTTTCTATTTTGAGGTTTTTCATCATTGTTGTTCTGATTTTTCTCTTATAACATGACTAATGCAGAAATAGGATTAATGTTATTATGTGTGTGTATATCTATATCTATATCCTATATCAGATTACCTGCTATCTAGGCGAGGGGGGAGGGAGGGGAGGGAGGGAGAAAAATCTGAAATTGGAAAGCCTGTATAAACAAAAGTTGAGAACTATCTTTACATGTAATGGGAAAAAATAAAATACTTTATTAATTTAAAAAATGTAATCAGTTTTTTCTCTAGTTTAGCCATGAAAAGAAGGAATATAGGGTAAAAACTTGAGAAGATAGCAGTTAATGGAAAGGTATTTTAGAGATAGAGAAGACTGGTTATATTTGTAGGAAATAGAAAGAGTCCATGGATGGGCAGAGGTGGAAAATTAGGGGGAAAGAAAAAGAGACCTTTGGGAAACAAAAACAAGTTCTTGGAGACAATGGGAGGGAATGGGATCAAAGGCACACAAAGAGGTATTGACATTTACAAGGTTAAAGATCTCTTCTGTTGAAGAGAATGGAAGGTAGTACTGAGGGAATTTGAAGTGTGTAAATGGGAGAAGAGAGAACTCTTAATCAATGGATTCTTCTCTGGGTAAAAGAGGTTTCTAATAAGACTGAGTTCAAGATGGGATGGTGAGAGTGGATTGAGGAGAGAAAATAGTTTAGGAACATTTTGGATAGAGGGGCAATCTAGATAGAGGGTAATCAAGGAAGAGTAAAGAGAGTGCTATGTAGTACAGAGGGGCCAGCTGAAATAAGATAAACTAAATTTGTAGTGAAACTAGTCTCTATGCTTATGGGACATTGTGCAGCAGCATTGGAATGAGAATGGAGAAGGGCTAACTCGGGATTAGGATTTGTCAAGATATGAGCAGAATACAACAAAAGGGATAAGGGATTTATTGGTAGAAGATATTGCAAATATAAACTGGTTAAATATGGAGGAAGCATTTTGAGAGGATGAAAATAAGCATTGCTCAGGGATGTTGGACTGAAACAACAGGGAAGGGTGAAATGAATGGATGATGCAATCAGAACACAGTGAAGAATGAGGCAGTGGGAGAATTGGAAGTCTGAGGAGGAATGTGAATTTTGAATCATGGAAGTTGAAAATGTGTTTGTCTCACCATTTTTTCATCCTGTTTCACATTACTGAAGTGAAAACCTCTTTCTTCTTCTCACTTATCTCTCTCCATTGTGCATTCCCATGCCTTCCATCACTCTTCCCTGATGAAATGTTTGACATGAGAGGTTGGTGTTACAGTATTTGATGTTTCCTGGTGTCTCTCAGTTTGTGTTTAGTTAAATGAACTGGGGCACTTCCCCACTTTGATTGGCTTGGATATACAGTTTTTCTAAAATCATTAGCACAGTTGTATATATGCCATCAAAGGAATCACACACACATACACACAACTTATGTGTTATAACCTCCCCTTATAGTGAAGCTAGAACATGTAATTTACAATACGAACCTGGTAAAAGCAAAAAAATCAGGTCAACCTTATTAAACTGTGCAGGCTAATTGTTTGCTTAGTTCTATAAACTATTGTTTGGGATTGGAAGAGAACTGGTACTTGATGTGACTTAAATACTAATGGCTCTTTAGACATTGCTTTGAATAGTGCTTAGGTCACTCCTCTTCAGAGAAACCTTCAGTGACTCCCCATTACCTTTAGGATAAAGTTCAAACTCTTAAGCCTCACACTCAAGGTCCTTTAAAACTTGACCCCATACTACCTTTCCAACCTAATCCCCTATTTTATTCCTTCAATAATAATTCATGTTCATTTTAAGGATTGTAAAACACTTTGCTCTCAACAATTCTTTGGCTTGGATAGTACAGGCATTGTTTGTTCTACTTTAGAGATGAGAAAACTAAATATCTGAGAGCTTAAATCACTCACCTGTAGTCCCAATTAGACAACTAACTATGGCTTCAAACTCAGCTTTGTTGACTTCAAATTCAGTAACTTCCAGGCATGGACTATTTCTTATCCTGTCAATACACCTTGTACTTTTCTCCTTCAGTATCTTTTTTTTCCTCATCTTTCCCACTTCTTTGAATTTCTGTCAAAATGCTACCCATGTTCAGGGTCCAAAGCTACTTCTACTTTCTCCATGAAGCTGTCATTGAGTACTTTAGCAAGAAGTGAACTCTCTTTGATGAGTTCCTGTACCTGTACAAGAATTATGCCTTGTATGATATTGATTTGTGTATTTATCTTCTATTCCCAACTAAATTTGAAGCTGTCTCAGGGCAGAGGCTACTTCTTATTTATTTTTTCCTTGCTTAGAACACCTACCATTCTACTTTGTACATAGTGGATGTTCAATAAATTTGTTGAATAATAGATGTTACTCAAATTTCTATGTTGCCTATTAACCATAACTATTAACCTATTAATCAGGAAACATTGTCTAGTGTAAATACCTTCATAAGGTATTTATCTCTATAATTTCTGTCTACTTTATTTCATTGAAATCTGTTAAATTTGGAAATAATTTGAGATTAGTGATGGTTATAATTTTATTTTAAGGTTGAACTTCAAAATGAAGGTTAATCTGATTTTGTTAAGTAATGTACTAAATTTGGTTGCATTACTTATCTTCCAAATTTGCCTGGGATCTAACAGAAAAACATAAAATGCTATGTGGTAGATTAGAAAATTAGAAATCGGGTAAATCATTATCTCCCTTTTTATATTCTCTTAGTATTTACCCATTCTTTTCTATAGTCCAAAGAAACATAGATAATTTGAATAAATTTGTAATAATCCATTATTTCTCCCTTTAAAGAATTTTATGTTCTCATCTTCCCAAATTGCAGGCTTGGCCATGTCACTCCATGAGTGAAAATCAGTTCTAGCACAAGAAGAATATGTAAGAAAAGAAGAAAAAACTCCTGATAGTTCCTTTTTTCCCCTCACTTTAAGTTGTCTGTCTTTTTTTTTTTTTAACTTTGTTTAACTTTACTTAACTCTGCCCTTTTTGGGGAGAAGAGATGCTTATCTGTTGAATTTTATTTGAATATTGCCTGTAGAGGAACAGAAGATAAAAAGGATTAAAGTACCAGGAAAGGATTATAAAACCAAAACAATTACTTTCCTGTGTCCAGGGAAAACGTATCAGACTAGAAACCAGCAGCTAGAATTGAGATGCTGAACAACTAGGGCAGAATGGAGCAATAATAGAAAGCGATTGGATCTGAAGTCAGAAAAATCAGACTTTTGAATCTTGACCCTGTTACTCATTGCTAATATGATCATAGGCAAGTGACTTGTCTTCTCTGGATCTCATTTTTCTCATCTGTAAAATGATGGTGTTGGAATAGATAACTCATAGTTGTATTATAAGCTCCTTGAGGTCTGGGATTGTGTGTGTCTCTTTTTGTATCCCCAGTACTTACACAGTTTCTGGTACATGGAAGGCATTTAATAAGTCCTTATTTAGTATTGACATTGATTCTAAGGTCTCTTCCAGTTCTAAGACTAGTGCATTCCTCTCTAAATTACCTGTTTTATTTTTTTGAGGGGGGTATAACATAGATATATCCATTAGGATATAAACTCCTTGGGGGGAGGGACTATCTCACTTTTGTCTTATCCCAAGAACAAAGCATTATACCTGACATGGTAAATAAATATTTAATAAATGCTTGTTGATTTTGTTTATTAAAATATTAAAGTCTTTGATTCTCTGAGAAAATGAGAAGAGTTTTAGCTATTTATTTTATTTTACCAATTAATAAATGGACAAAGGATATGAGCAGTTTTCTAATGAAGAAATCAAAACAATTTATATTCATATGAAAAAATGTTCTAAATCATTCCTGATTAGAGGAACGAAGATTAAAATAACCTTGAGATATCATTTTATATCTACAAGATTGGCTAAAATGATTGAAAAGGAAAGTAACAAATATTAGAGAAGATATAAAAAAATTGGGGCACTAATTCATTGTTGATAGAATTATGAAATGATCCAACCATTTTGGAGAACAATCTGGAATTATGCTCAAAGAGTTATTAAACTACCTATACTTTTTAACCCAAAAATACTACCACTCGGTCTCTTTCCAAAGATGATTAGGGAAGAAGGAAAAGAATCTATATGTTCTAAAGTATTTTTTAGTAGCTCTCTTTATGGTGGCATAGAACAAGAAACAACAGGGATTCCTATCAGTTGGGGAATGGCTGAAAAAGTGGTATATGATTGTGATAGAATACTAGTGTGCTATAAGAAATGATGAGCTCAATAATTTTAGAAAAACATGGAAATACTCACACAAAATAATGAAGAGAGAAATGAGCAGAACCAAGATAACATTGTAGACAAGCAACAACATTATTGTTTTAAGAATTGTTTTGTCTGTTATAAATACCCAAATTAACTATGAAGAACATAAGAAGAAAGATGCTATCTCACATTTAAACAATTGGAAAAATATTAATTGCTCATAGGTTAGGCCGAGCCAATATAATAAAAATGACAGTCCTACCTAAATTAACCTATTTAGTGCCATAAAAATCTATCACGAAATATTGTATAAATCTAGAAAAAATAACATTTATCTGGAAGAACAAAAGCTCAAGGATATCAAGGGAATTGATGAAAAAATATCCACAAGAAGGTGGTCTAGCCATAGCAGATCTCAAACTGTATTATAAAGTGGTAATTATCAAAACAATTTGTCACTGGCTAAGAAATAGAATGGTAAATCAGTGGAATAGAATAGGGATGAATTACAGTATAGTGAGTGACTATAGTAATCTAGTATATGATAAACCAAAGATGTAAGCTTTTGGAAAAAAACCTCATTATTTGACAAAAACTGCTGGGAAAACTGAAAAAAATATGGCAGAAACTAGGTATAGGCTAACATTTCGTACCATTTACCAAGACAAGGTCAAAATGAGTGCATGATTTACTTATAAAGGGTGATACCATAAGCAAATTAAGAGAGCATGAAACAGTTTATCTGTCAGCTTTATGGACAGGGGAAGAATTTAGCATCAAAGAAGATAGAATATTATAAAATGTAAAATAGATAATTTTAATTATATAAAATTAAAAAGCTTTTGCACAAACAAAACCAATGCAAACAAAATTATAAGAAAAGCAGAAGGCTGGGAAAGAATTTTTGAAACAAGTAGCTATGATAAAAGGCCTCATTTCTCAAATATATAGAGAACTGAATAAAATTTATAAAAATACAAGTCATTGATAAATGGTCAAAGGATAAGAACAGATAGTTTTCAGACTAAGAAATCAAAACTACCTATAGTCATATGAAAAATGTTCTAAATCACTATTGATCAAAGAAGTGCAAATTAAAACAACTCTGAGGTGCTACCTCATATCTAACAGAGTGACTAATATGACAAAGAAGGAAAACATTAAATGTTGGAGGGGATGTAGAGAAATTGGGATGATAATTCACTGTTGGTGGAGTTGTGAGCTGATCCAACCATTCTGGAGGATAATTTGGAACTATGCCCACAGGGTTATACAACTTTAATCTAACAATACCACTGCTGGGTTTATGTCCCAGAGACATTCAAAAGAAAAGGACCTATTTGTACAAACATAGTTATAGCAGTTCTTTTTTGTGGTGGCTAAGAATTAGAAATCAGAGATGTTCATCAATTGGGGAATGGCTAAACAAGCTGTGGAATATGATTGTAATGAAATATTACCATTCTATAAGAAATGACAAACAGGATAATTTCAGAAAAACCTGGAAGAAGTGATGTATAGTGAAGTGAACAGAACCAGGAGAATGTTGTACACAGTAGCAGTAATAGTGTTTGATAAAGAACTGTGACTAACTTAGCTATTTTCAGAAATACAATAATTAGAGACAATTCCAAAGGATTAATGATGAAACATACTATCCACCCCCAGAGAAAGAACTAGTGTTGATTGAACAAAGACTGAAAGATGCTATTTTTAATTTTATTTCATTTTTTCTTTTATTTGAATCTTATCCAAAATGATTACTATGGAAATGCTTTACATAATTGCACATGTATAACCTGTATCTACTTACTGCCTCAGTGAGGAGGGAGGGAAGGATAGAATTTGGAACTCAAAATTAAATCAAAGTGTTGTCTTTTTTTTTTAAAAAAGATGATATCTACATCCAGAGAAAGAATTTATCAATAGAAGCAAGTATAGAATAAGTTTGTGTGTGTGTGTATGTGTGTGTATATATATATATATGTATATATATGTATGTATACATATATTTACATATACACATGGTGACGTGTGTGTTTATCTATTTGTGTCTAATGGTAGTCATCTCTAGAGTGGGGGAGAGGGAAGAAAAAAAAGGAAAGAAGAAATTTACATGATAATTTGTTGTATATTTGAAGGGAATACCAGATAGTACATGACAGATTTTTAGTTTTGTGCAATCATCTTTGTTGTTGTTGTTGTTGTTGTACTCTGTTATGGAAATGCTTGTTTTATCCCACGGATTAAAAATAAAATATATTTTTAAAGAAAGACTTAATTTTCCTGTGGTTTGGAGTATTTAAAAAGTACACATTGTAGAACAACAGCCAAGGTACTTTTTTTGGTGGATTTGTAATTTCATTGATGTGAGGATTCTTTCCACCAATGAGCATCAAAACCTTTTTGTACTTATCTGTGTTTATCTTTGGAAAATGTAGGAGGGTAGGAATTCCAGGTAAGGAGGAATAATAAGTTCTAATGTAAAAATTGTTCAAGGTTAGGGAACAAGGAATAGAATGGCTAAAGCACATTCACATACTGGGAATAGTTAGGTTGGGGCCAGGTTCTGGAGGACCTTTGAAGTCCAGGCTAAGGAGTTAGGCATTTCTTTAGTAGGCCTTTTGGAACTACTGTATGTTTTTTAAAAGGACACTGGTGTGATGAAAAGGGCATTTTTAGGGAGATTAATCTCATATTGTCACAGATCACAGAATGTGAGAGATAAAAAGGACCTCAGCAGCCATGTAATCCCTAGCTTCTTAAATTGTGGGTCATGGGATTACATAACTGAATATGGTGGGGGGGGTCACAAAAAATTTGGCAACAGTTTGAAAGGTTATGTAAACCTATTCTATATACCTATATACCCGGGATTGCATAAACATTTCTTGGGTGAAAAGGTTTCATGAATGGAAAAAGTTCAAGAAGCCCTCATCTAGTCCAGGCCATACATACACAAAAGGAATCCTTACTACAACATACCCAACAAGTCGTTGTCTATCTTCAGATTGAAGATATCTCAGGTAGGGGAACCCACCCCTTGTTAGGAATTTTTTCCTGACATCGTGTTTACTGGTCTCTTTGTAACTACCCATTGGTCCTGATTCGGCCATTGGGGCCAATCTGAACAAATTTAATGACTCTTCCAAATGAGAGCCATTCATACAAATGAAGACTGCTAACATATTTCACTTAGTTTTCTCTTCTAAAAGGAGGAACACACCCAGTTCTTTCAATTTGTCTTCAAATCCTCACTTTGTATGCCCACTTTATGCTGCCTCCCTGGCTAACATCCTCATCAATCTTCCACTGAAACATTGGCCTCTGAACCTGGAAAACCAAGGCTGTGATAGGTAAGCCTTCACTTCATCTTGTCCTAAGCCAAACCTCTTCACAGCTTACTGGCCATCTCCAAACCTGGTCTTCTCCAGTTCCAACTCTCCTTGATATATTGCCTTCTGTTAAAATATAAGCTCTTTGAGACCTGGGGTGCTTTTTTGTATTCACATCCCGAGTTTAACAGAGTATCTTACATATGGTAAGTGTTTTTAAGTGCTTTATCTATCTGTCACTGTTCCACCACTACCCCTACATCCTCTGTCTCTCTCTGTCTCAGACATGGGGGCTCAGGGTCCTTTACCATCCTGGTTCACCTTTTGTGAACACTCTGCTGCTTATCAATTTCCTTCTTAGACTGTGGTGCCCAGAGATGAAGCCAGTATCTCAGACAAAGTCTGATAGGAGTAGAGTGTAGTGGGAATAATACTTTCCTAATCCTAGGACTCATGCTTTCCTTAATGCAAACCAGCTGTGTTGGCTTTTTTGACTGACCCATCATATTGCTGACATGAGCATATAGTACACTAGAATGAAAACTACTATCTAACCATGTCTCACTATCATGACTGTTTTGGTACCCAAGTGCAAGTCTTTATGTATCAAATTCATGCTAGTGGTCTACCATGTCAAGATCTTCCTAGATCCTAATTTTGTCATCTAATGTTCTAGCTCTCTGTTACCTTCAAATTTGATAAGTGAACTATCCATGCCTATTTCCAAGTCACTGGGAAAAAAGAAAATTAAAGAGCAAAGGGCCAACCTCTGATTCTTTTGCCATGTTCACAATGAACCATTAACAACTACTCTTTGAGTTTGGCCATCTATCCCATTAGTTCTTAATCTATTTGATTTTATTTCTGGTTAATGTATATCTCTCCATCTTCTCCACATGTATAGCTTTATTTGCTTTACCAACAGCTTTACTAAGATCTAAGTAAACTGTATCAGCAGCAATCAGTCAACAAACATTTATTAAGCATGTACTCTGTGCCAGGCATTCCCCTCATGTATTAGTTTACTAATTCTGTAAAAAAAGGAAGTAGGGTTAATGTAGCACATTTTCTTGATGAAGCCAAGCCATATCCTTGAAACAATAGATTTTCTTTCTAGTGTTTTAGTTGCTACCTCTTAATTATTTGTTTTAGAGTTTCTGAGGAATCAAAGTTAAGTCGACTCATTTATAGTTTGGGCTCTGTTTTCTTCCCTTTTTTTGAAAATAGGAACATTTAACATTTTTTCAGTTTTGTGGTACTTTTCCTATTCTCCATGACCTTTACCAGCAGTGACTCATCAATCATGTTTCAGGACTTGAGGATATAATTCATATGGTCCAGGTGACTTGAACTTATAAAAATCAGTTTTTATTTTTCTCTTCTCTTCTCTTCTCTCTCTCTCTCTCTCTCTCTCTCTCTCTCTCTCTCTCTCTCTCTCTCTCTCTCTCTCTCTCTTTGCAGGAAAATGAGGGTTAAGTGACTTGCCCAGGGTCACACAGCTAGTGTGAGAATATTATTTTACCAGCCCCCCCTCCCACCTCCTCCTGCTGAGAGAACATCACAATTCATGGACTGCCTTTAAGTCACATCAATCAATGGACTTCAATGCTACCAACCAATTAGCTTGGAGCTGTGTGTGGGGATGATCCCTCTTCCGGTCCCACAGGGAGCTTCGGGTTAAACTGAGTCAGGCTCTTTCTTTTTGGAAGTGTGACCTGCTAGATGAAGGCAGCTTTTTTCCCTCTCTCTCCCGTGTAGATCTTAGCTCAGATTTTTCTATTCTTTGAGAGACACATGTTCTCTCTTTACTAACTTCTTCACTCTTTAATAAATGCTTAATGCCTAAACTGTTGCTGAAGTTTCTAATTTATAAATAAATTTTAGCTAGTTTCCCTCCCACACTGGGTGGCAGGGGGAGGACAGGTAAGGTGATTGAGATTTACCCATCACACTAGTAAGTGTCATATGTTTGGGGTCAAATTTGAACTCAGGTCTTCCTAAATCCAGGGCCGGTGCTTTATCCACTGGGCCACTTGGCTGCCCCAGCTAGGTGTTTTCTTACTCTCTCCTTATTTATATTGGGTATAAACCCCTTGTTGATAATTTCTGTTCTGCTAGTTCCAGTGTAAACTTCATTCTTTGCAGAGAAACCAAAAACAAAAGAAGGATTGAACAATCTGCCTTCATTTTTATCCTTTCCACCCCAAGGAAAGGTCCTATTCCTTATTTGATATTTCTCCTTGCCCCCTCTCCCCAGCTTCATATAGGTTAAAACCCCTTTTCGTTATCCTTAGCTTCCCTCATTAGCTTCCTCACACAGTTTTTATAGGACTGTGACACAATATTCATTTTGTATTTCTTGTGTTTGGTTCCATCTTCTCTATTTTTCTTTTTAAAATATAAGTTGGTTGGGAGTAGCTAGGTGGCACAGTGGATAAAGCACCAGCCCTGGATTCAGGAGGACCTGAGTTCAAATCCAGCTTCAGACACTTGACACTTACTAGCTGTGTGACCCTGGGCAAGTCACTTAACCCTCATTGCCCCTCTTACAAAAAACAAAAACAACAAAATGTAAGTTGGTTGATGAGTTTCCTCTGTATAATCACTAGTCTCTTCAGACAAATCCCATTTTGCTTCCTCATTGGTATTTTTCCCCATTATATCCTCAGGATTTCAGTCTTGAGCATCTCTCATGCTTCCTTGGGTGACTTCCCTTGAAATATTTTACTCCATGTAATCTCATCTATTTTTTGTGAGCCCAATAGTAATTTCTTTTTAAAAAAGTACTTAATTTCTTAAAAAATATCAAAGCTTGTTTGTGTATAGAGAGGTTGGTTTCCTCTTAGGGGTGTATACTCATGGTATGCAATACTGACTTAACAAACCCATATTTTTTTGACCACCATTTTTCTTTTGAATAAGAAAGTTCCATGCAGATTCATGGTCTAGGTAAGAGTTCTATCCCATCATGTCTCAAAGTGGTATCAATGAAGTCAAATTTGTTTCCTTGCATTAGACCTCTAGTTTGTCTTGTTTGTTGCCTAAATTACTAACATTTGAGGCCATGTGTTGTACTGCTGGTTCTTATCTTGGACTTTATATTCTGTGAAGTTCTGGGTATCTCATCTATCATTCTTCTTTCTTCTTTGTGGCAGTATATAATTGGCAATGTGTATAGGCAGTTTTCGCACTGGCCCTGCCCACCTCCTCTTGATTTGTAAAGCCCTTTTGATTAGATTTGCAAGATATCTGGCAAATGTATTCTTACCAGTTATGTAAGACATGTTATGTAAGATGGATTAGAACAGAGACTAGGGTCAGAAAAGCTGCAGGCGATTTCCCTAGCTAAGGTATGAGATGGTAAAAATGGTGGCTATGGGAATTGAAAGGAAGAGATATATTAGATGAATTTTATGAAGGTAAAATCAATTGCAGAGAACCGGGGCAGGGAATCAAAGATGACTAAAAAGCTTTAGCTTCAGGAAACAAGGAGAATTATCCCATTGATGGGATAGGGAAGTTAGAGAGGAGTACGGGGTTCTGTGAGTGGAGTGGAAGATGATGAATTTTTTTTCTTGGACATGCTGAGTTTTAATCAATGGGGAATTTCTTAGTAAAAAGGGCTAGCAGGTACAGGGAGAAGTTGAGCTGGGGCTCAGGGGAAGGAGCAGGGATAGATCTCCAGTCTTACCTACATGGAGTTCAATTTCTAAGGGACATAGAGTAGGGAAAGAACAGTGGATTGAACATGATGGACAACCATATTCTGAGTAATAGGAGGAAAATCCATCAAAGGATACTCACAAAGAACAGTGTGAAAGGGAAAAGATCATCCACTTAGTCTAGTATTACCCCCTCCTACCATATCCATCATAATACTATGGCAAGTGTGCACTTGTCTTTCTTGATATTAATGTCAAATTATCATCATCAATTAGTTTTTATAAGACACCTACTATGTGCAGAAACCATGATAAGTACTGGAATGCAAACACAAAGGATGAAAAAAAAACCTCCTCACAATTACATTCTAATAGGGGAGACAAATACATTTAAAAATATATGTGGCAGGGGCAGCTAGGTGGCACAGTGGATAAAGCACTGGCCCTGGATTCAAGAGGACCTGAGTTCAAATGTGGCCTCAGACACTTGACACTTACTAGCTGTGTGACCCTAAGCAAGTCACTTAACCCCAATTGCCCCATGCAAAAATAAATAAATAAAAATAAAGTACAAATCTTCTGGAGGCAGCTAGGTGGTGCAGTGGATAAAGCACCGGTCTTGGATTCAGGAGAACCTGAGTTCAAATCTGGCCTCAGACACTTGACACTTACAAGCTGTGTGACCCTGGGCAAGTCACTTAACCCTCATTGCCCCACCCCAAAATACATACATACATACATACATACATACATACATACATACATATGTATATATATGCAGCATAAATGTTCATACACACTCACCAGTAACAAATACAAAGTAGTTTGGGAGAGAAGATGCTAGCATTGAGAGATATGTAAGGGCTTCTTGTAGAAGATGTTGTCTGAGTTGCATTTTAAACATAGAGAGACTATCAGATAGAGGTAAGGAATGAGGACGTTTGAGGCATGAGAAACAACCAGCACAAAGGTATGGGTAGGGGAGATGGAATATCAAGTGAGGAACCAAGGGAAGGCCAATTTGAGTGGAACTCAGAGTGGGAAAGGGAAAATAATGTCCAAATGAGGTTGGAAAGATGGATTATGGTCAAGTTATGAAGAACTTTAAAGGCTAAAGGAAAATAGTTTATATTTAATCCTAGAAATAATAGGAAGCCACTAGAGTTAGTTGAGTTTGGAATGTATTACAATTTCCTTTAATAACTCATATGGCTCTATCATTTGTGACATTTTTATTTTCAGTCTGTACCATCTTGTAGAATAATGAATTCCACAAGTTTACCGCCTGGCATGTGAAATAGCATTTCCTTTCATTTGACCTACCTTACTTACCTCTTTCAAGCTTCAGGGGATTTTAGTATATTGAGATTTGATGAACAGGTCCCTATTTATTGATGGCCTTTGTGATTTTATTGATCTTCATCACATATTTTTTTAATAGTTTTGGACTGAAAAATAATAACTTATAAAATTTTATTCAGAATAGGAGATTCTATTGATTCCTTTTTTTCTTCCTGTCTATGCCTCATCCCACCTTTTCTTACCTTGAGTTATAAAGAAAAACAGTTAAGTAAAATCAAACAGCAGAGACACTGCATTTAGCGGTGCATGCAACATTATATACCTATAGTTCTCTACCTTACTACCAGTAGGAAGGAGCTGTATTTCCTCACTTGTTCTTTGGGACCCAGATTAGTATTAACAATTACTCCATCTTTAGCTTCATTTTAGGGTTTTTTCACGTGCTATTATCATTATGTTTTGTTCTCCTGTTTCTACTTAATTCATTCTATACCAGTTCATAAAATCATCCTATGGTCTCAATTCCTCAAATTTTTCATTTATTATGATGTAATCAAGTTCCACAACAGTCAATTCATTAAGTATGTCCATATACATGCACATACATACATGCATGTGCATATATGTTTATAGAGACATACACATGTGTATATGTTTTCAGCTTTTTGCTATCATATAAAGCATTACTGTGAATGTTTTGGTATCTGGGGCTTTTATGTCTATTATAGTGCCTCATATTGGGAACCCTCCCTCCCCTTCTTCTCTGGGAAATTTCAGTTAGGTTCATAGACTTTTCCTCTCTAAACGCAAATCTTCCAGAGCATGCATAGATATTCTACGCCTGGAAGGTCCTTGTTAAATCAATGTTTTCATTCTCCCTATTTTGTGATGTGAACTATCAGACTATCCTAAGCACAGACACCTGCAAAGCTTAATAGTTGGTATTATTCTAAATAATTATAGCATATTTCTAAATATTTATAGCTTCTGTTATACATGACACTTTCTGCTTTCTTTTGCATATTTGTAGAAGAATCTTTTAAATACTGTTTTACATAAGATTAGTTAAATTATATTGAAAAGACATGAGATAGTTTGCACTTAGGATTTACATTTAGAAAGGATGATCTTTTTCAACTCACTCACTTCACAGGTGATGAAAATGAAGCCTACCAGATTTCTTTCGTTCTTTGAAATAGTTTCTTTCTAAATGAATGGCTTCATGATTAATAACCAAAATCATGTCTAGTATCAATTATGAATATATAATCATGTCATTTCTGATTTATCTAAACTTCCAATTTCTTTCTCCTTTTTGGTTGTTGACCATTTACCTCCATTAAAAAATAAGCCAGGGAATAAAAAGAGACAATACCAATCAGGTAAATTAACTCTTATTTTCTTTCCTGTTGCTTCTCTTCTTTTCTTGTTCTTGCCTTCCTTTTTCCTTACTTTCCTCCTCCTTCCTCTGTGTTGTCCTCTCTCCTTTCTTTTCCTTTCCCTTCTTTCTTTCATTAGGAGAAGAGTTTTAAACTTTTGCCTATGAAGGATTATGTATTAACTTTATCACCTAAACTATCTTGCCAGGATTATGGAAGGCTAACCATGTTTTCCTTTTCTCAAATATCTCCTTCAGTTAGAATTAAATTTGAAGTATATTCTCTTGCATTAAGTGGTCATTTTTCTCTTTGGAACTTTTTGTGAAATTTATAATACATCAAAAGGTCACTAGACATTTAGTAAGCTTTTAATGGGTATTTACATATTGTTGAAAGGTATACATACATTTAGAGCATCTTGAATATTGGTTGGAAAAATTCATTCTCAATTTTAACTGTGGCAGTTATTAAATTATATTAAGTATCTGTTATTTTACTTTTCTTTAAAAGGTTACAACCTATTGGATATTACATTCATTTTTATTGTAAAATGAGATTAAAAGCATCACTAACATTTTTAAATCATCTTTATATAGTGGCACAATACCAAAGTAATTGCTGCATGGTAAATAGAACCAGGAAACATAAATTATGTTAGAAAAGAATTGTTGTCTCTCTGGTAAATCTTCCTCACTTTGAGTCTACTTCCTACTTTTCTCACTTGATTCCCATGTCTGATAAATCTTTGAGAAGTACATTCAGATGAGACACACAGAGTGTGTGTGTGTGTGTGTGTGTGTGTGTGTGTGAGAGAGAGAGAGAGAGAGAGAGAGAGAGAATGTGTGGGGGGGAGGAGGGAGGGAGGAGAGATATAAGAACTAAAGGTATTAAAAACTGAGACAGAAAGTTGTGGATTACCACACTTTATATCCATTTAACCATTGCCATCTTTTTGTCATCTGCCCTTACTGTGGTTGCATGTACCCTCTGAGTCGTTGACTTGGCTGTCTGAACTGCATGTACTTTCTCAACCACTGGATCTCTGTTAGACCTCATAATTTTGAAACTTCCACTTTGGGACATACTGTGTCCTGATTGGTTAGTATGTTACATGGCCCACCATATCTAGGTAGCTCCAGTCATACTGTGTTTCACATTTCTACTCTGGACATTTTCTTGTCATTGGCTTATACTCTTTGTACTCTCTACTTTCCTGCTCTATAACTATAAATCAATCCATACCCTCTTTGCTACCAGAAAAATCATGTCAATCAATTCCCAGTCAATTAATTGACTTTACCAATCTTGACTCCTATGATTTCTCAAGACGAAACATGTTTTATATTCTTCCATTAGAATGTAAGATCAATTTTTTAAAAATGAAAGAAAAGGTTTAGGTCAGGTGATCTCTAGATGGCTCACTGGATGGAGCTTGGACCTAGGAAGATCTGAATTCAAATACTGCTGGAGACACTTACTAGCTATGTGACCTTTTGTTAGACGCTTAAGGCTTCATCTTCTTCATGTTTAAAATGGGAATAATAATAGCACCTGCATCAAAGGGTTGTTGTGAGGGTCAAATGAGACAACATATATAAAATGCTTTGTAAATCTTAAAGGCATGTATAGATGCCAGCTATTAAAAGTTTCCTAAAGCCTTTGTGTGGAGCACAACAAAATGTGACAAGTCCTCAAAGGGGTAGGAGTACCAGATCATCTTCCTTGTCTCCTTTGGAAACATGCTGGCCAAGAAACAACAGGATGGAACATGGAACAATTGATTGGCTTAAGATTGGAAAAGGAATATAACAAGGTTATATATTGTTAACTATTTATTTAACTTATATACAGATTTCATCATGTAAAATGCCAGGCTGGATGAATCAAAAGCTGTAATAAAGGTTGCCAGGAGAAATATGAACAATCTCAGATATGCAGATGATATCATTCTGATGGAAGAAATTGAAGAAATTAATAAGCTTCATGATGAGAGTAAAAGAGGAGAGTGTAAAAACTGACTTGAAGCGTAACATTAAAAAACCCTCAGAGATTTATATCCTAAAAACATCCCCCAAAAGGGAAAAAGATGTATTTGTACAAAAGTATTTATAGTGGCTCTTTTTGTGGTGGCAAAAGAATTGAAAATCAAAGGAATGCCCATCAGTTGGGTAATCGCTGAACAAGCTGTGGTATATGATTATAATGGAATATTATTATATTAAAAGAAATGACAAATTCAGAAAGGCCTGGAAGGTCTTTTTATGAACTAAGGAATAGTGAACTGAGCAGAACCAGTAGAACATTGTGCACAGTGATAGCAATATTGTTTGATGAGGGGGCAGCTAGGTGGCGCAGTGGATAAAGTACCAGTCCTAGATTCAGGAGGACCTGAGTTCAAATCCGGCCTCAGACACTTGACACTTACTAGCTATGTGACCCTGGGCAAGTCACTTAACCCCCATTGCCCCGCCAAAAAAAAAGAAAAAGCAGCTCACAGTTTGAATTTGGCTGCCAGCCCACATCCCAACTGCAAGATACTAATGAACTAATAAACTCCTTTAAAAAATATAAATATATTTTGTTTGATGAAGAACTATGAATGATGTAACTATTCTCAGCAATATAATGATCTAAGACAATTCTGTTTGTTTGTTTGTGGGGTAATGGGGGTTAAGTGACTTGCCCAGGGTCACACAGCTAGTAAGTGTCAAGTGTCTGAGGTCGGATTTGAACTCAGGTCCTCCTGAATCAAGGGCCAGTGCTTTATCCACTGTGCCACCTAGCCGCCCCAGATCTAAGACAATTCTAAAGGACTAATGATGGCTTCATTACTATCCACCTCCAGAGATTGAACACAGACTGAAAAATGCTTTTTCACTTTTCTTTCATATTTTTCTTTTATTTGAGTTTTTTATTCAAAATTACCAATATGGTAATGTTTTACATAATTGAACATGTATAAGCTATATCTGATTGCTTACCACCTCAGGGAGGGCTAAGGAGAAGGATGGAAAGACAGATAGAATTTGGAACTGAAAACTTTAAATAAAAACGTTTATTATAAAAAACAAAAACCCACCCCAAAACCTTAAAAAAAAAAAGAAAGAATGTAAGCTCCTTCTGCATTTGTATTCCCAGCATTTAGCATATTGTTAGGGCACATAATAAGTGCTTAATAAACACTTTTCATTCATTCACTTATCCATTCATTCATTCACCCATCCAAGGATAAAAGTCAGATTAAAAGTACTAACTAACTTGAAGGTGGGAGAGAGAACACGTTTACCAGAAGATCCAGGATCACAGCAATCTGAAATTCTTGGGACAGAAGGAAGTGATGAGTGAAGAGAAGTACTGTTTCTGACATATACTAACTTAATAATTCTGGTCAAATCTGTTAGCTTCCCAAGTTCCCTGGCAACTCATTAATACTTTAAACAGAAGAATAGGGGCTGTTGTCTATTAATGAAGGTATTTTACTTAGGGGAACTTCCCTACACTGATGGAATTACAGGATAGGACTAAAATTTAAAAACTCTACTGGTAGATCAGAAGATTGTAGTTGCTAAATTTTAGCCAGGTATTTGACAATGCTTTTCATGCTCTCTTTTTAGAAAAAAAAAAAATAGAGTTATGGGCTAGACAACAGTATACTTAGTTGGGTTCAAAATAGATGGAATCAAAGAATATTCTTTAAATGGATTCATGACAGTTTGGAAGCATGTCTCTCATGGAGTGGTCTCTGAGATCTGTGTTCTTCCTTTTGTTATTTCATATTTTGACTTTGAATTAAGACATAAATGCATGCTTTTTGCTGATAACACAAAATTAGGAGGGCTAGGTGTCATGAATGATAGAATCTGAAAGAGCTTAACAGACCAAAAAATTGGAACAAATCTAAAAAGAGGAAACTCAAAAGAGATTAATATAACACCTAATATATGGTTTCAAAAAATCACCTCTAAAGCACAAGAGGGATGAGGCATGATTAGACAGCATTTTGTCTGACATCTGTTTTTCAGGGGACCAGAAGATTAATGAATCAACAGTAGGTTGTGGTAATGAGTAAGCTAAAATAATAATAGATTTAAGAGAGTCATAATGTCTAGGAATACGGAGGCAATCGTTCTACTCTGTTTTTCCCCAGTCTCATCTAGAGGCCTAGTTTATATTTGTAAACTTAACAATATCCAGAAGAGAGAAACCAGTATGGTGAAAGACCTCAAGATTATATGCCATGAACTGAAGGTAAACAGACTAACACTAGGCAAAACTGAGAAACAGGGAAGTTTAATTTGGGGGATTCCAGCTTCTTTCTTCTATTTTCTTTTCCCATGAAGTAAAAGTGATTCAGTAAGAACAGTGGCACATAATCCCTCACTTCAGAATTGGGACATCAGAAGTCATCTAGTTCAAGCTTTCTTTAAAAAAAAAGGAAGAATTGCCTTTATAATATTCCTGTGGTACAAGAAAGATTAGGAACTAGGTAATAGAAGAAGATGAGAATCCCATTTAACCTAAAAACCATACCCTCTCCAATGTACCTCTGATGCCAGAGAGATAGATGTAGTGTTTAGAATGGCAATTTGGTTGAGTGGCATATAAAATCATGGCATATAAAGATGATTTGAAAGAACTGGGGATGTCTGGCCTAGAAGGGAAAAGACTTAAGAGGAACAAGATAGCTCTGTTGAAATATTTTTAGGGCTCTAATCTGGAAAAGAGATTAAATTTTTGTTCTTTTTTGTCTCATTGGGCAGAAATATGAGCCATGGGCAGAAATGTTAAATAAACCAATTTAGGCTTGATGTTAAGAAAACAAATAAACTTCCTAACCATTGGGGCTATCTAAAAGTGGAATAAGTTGCTTTATGGGGTAGTGAATTTCCCTTTAACAGAGGTCAGCCAGATGTGGCTGGATGATTACTTGTTCTCATAGGATCATAAATTGAGACCTGGATTTAAAGGCCTTTCACCATAGCTATAAAGTGCCTTTGGTGGGATTCATATCTAGATCTTCCTAATTCTAAGTTCAGAAGTGTCTACTCTACCAACCTGCCTATCTAAATACTAGATCTATATTTCTGGCTTCAGAGGTATATTGGAGTGGGGATGGTTTTTAGGTTGTGGGATTCTCATCTCCTTTTATAACCTAGTTCCTAGTCTTTTCTATACCTCAGGAACACTATAGAGATATTTCTTTCTTTTTTCAAGAAAGCTCGAACTAGATAATTTCTGATGTCCCAGTTCTGATATGAAGAATTGGGTGCCACTGCTCTTCCTGAATCACTTTTATTTCATGGGAAAAGAACATAGAAGCAAGAGGCTGGAACCCCCAAACAAAACTTTCCTACTTTCAATTTTGCCTAGTGTTAGCCTGTTTACTTTCAATTCTACCTGGGAAAATTAAAAGCTATTCAGAGAGGTATTTTTATCTTTGTTGAACAGCCATATATCCATCTTTGTGAGAATAATGGTTTGAATATAACTTCATAAAAATAGCAAAGTGTCTTTTTGTGTATCCAGTGAGGGTCATTTCAGGACGTTTTCAACTGTGGATATTTTCTAAAAGGATTACATGCCAAAGAAAGATGACTATTAGCAATATTTTAAGAAACTGAATTGTGCCTTCTTTTCTAATTTTTTAAATTTTAGCTTTTATAGAATTACATAATTATATATTCCAAGTCATTGAAATAAACATTGGGCCCTCTGATTAGGGTCTAATGAAATAAAGTAGTCTATATTATAGAATTTGACATATTTTCATTTCTCCCATGGAAAAAAATAGAAAAGAAACTCTAAAAGTGAGGAAACAAAAAATGCTCTGTGTTGAAGAGGATGCTATCTTCTATGGGAAACAGTATAAAGAAGTATAGATGGGTGAAGAAGGTAGCTATGGAAAGCTTGAACAGGTTTAGAATGGATTTAGAAAAAAATAATTTGCTCATTTCTATTTTATATGGCAACATCATTTCATGAAATCTCCAGGTACTTGAAAAAAAAGATATCAGTCTTCTAAGGTTTTCAAAGTCCCACACCTATGTGTAGATTTGTAACTTTCTGTTCTAAAAGGAAAGCTTTAAAGAGGAAGTTGTAGAATTTTTGCTTTGATAACGCCACTTACAAGGCAGAAAAAGTGCAAGCTCTTATGGATCTGTCTACTTTTATCCGTCCTCAGACAACACATTAGTTCAAAACAAATGATATTTAATCAAACGGCATATTAAATGAAGGGATAAGAAAATGTGCTCGTATGCACATTTATTGTGTAATCTCCCATTGGTCATCATGCCTGCACTGGGAGAAAACATAAATCTAAGGAACAGAGATGGTATGGAGGATTCATAGATTTATGTGGGCAACATGTGTGGCCAGGACAAGTTGCACATCCAGTGCTGTAAATCTATTTCTATCTTTTGGTAATGGCACTGCTTTCTCATGATCTTCAATGACTGTATTGTCTTTGCTGGGTTCATTCAGTTCTTTTTTCAGTTACTGATTTTCTTTACTAACAGTTTCTGAACTTCAACTCTTCAGGGTAAATCACTATCTTTCTTGGATCTCACCTTCTATAGTGGAGTGACAAGAAAGTATCTTTTTGCCCCAGGACAGTATAACATATCTTTTAGTGCTCAGCATAAGCAATAGATGCTTTTCATATTATTAGATGGATCATATCTACCTAAGCGTAGCCATTAAAAATCAGCTAGTATGCCCCAGGCTAATACTGTTTTCTTTTGACTCCCTCTTCCTGGTGGTAATTTGAATTCTCTTATCTTAGGCAACTGACTGAAGACTAGAAAATTTCCCCCTTAGATACCCATCAATTGGAGAATGGCTGAACAAGTAGTGGTATATTAATGTATTGGAATACTATTGTGCTATAAAAACAGGTGAGCAGGAAGATTTCAGAAAAAGCTGGAAAGATTTAAGTGGACTGATGCTGAGTGAGCTGAACAAAACCAGGAGAACATTGTACACAGCAACAGCAATACCATATGAAGATCAGCCATGGTAGACTTAGCTCTTCTCTGCAATACAATGATCCATGACAGTTCTAAAAGACTCATGAAAGAAAATGCTACCCACATCAAGAAAAAGAACTGTGAGTCTGAAGATTAAAACATACTATTTTCACTTTTTGGTTGTTTTTCCTTTCTTGTGGTTTTCCCCTTTTATTCTCATTCTTCTTTCACAACATGACTAATGTGGAAATATGTTTAACATGACTGTACATGAATAATCTATATCAGATTGCTTACTATCTTGGGGAAGGGGGAGGGGACGGAGAAAAAATGGAACTGAAAATCATAAAAATGCATGTCAAAAACAATCTTTACATGTAATTGGAAAAAATAAAATACTGTTAAATGGAGAATAAAAGAAAATCCTCCCTTAAACTTCATTAGAGATGCTGTACCCTAAAATGACTCATATTCTTTCCCTCCAAAGTAAAAAAAGGTGCAAATTCCCGAAATGAAACATACCCCTCCCCACATTCCAAACTCCACTGGAGTTGTGTATAGGATGAATCTATCATACCAAGTTTACTCCCAAGGTCCTCTTTGATTGGTATACATAGTTGTGCTAGAACAAAAGTCAGTGAAAAAAAGGAAGTTCATTGTCTTTCACCTTTCTTTATTATGTATATTTGTCAACAATTACATCAAGAAAATCCTCTCTTATTTGCTTTCTGTCTTCTAATATTACTAACACAATTTTCTATATTTCATAAAATAATTTATTTAGGGCTAAGAGAGACTTTTGTATAAGAATTCTTGACATTCTGGGGAGTCATGTACCCCTTTGGCAGTCTAGTGAGACCTATGGCCCCAGTCTCAGAATAATGATTTTAAATGCATAAAATTTTTAAAAATAGGATTACAAACAAAATGAAGTATATTGAAATGTAACTATCTAGGTTTTTAAAAGTTCATAATTTCTAGGTTAAGAACTTTTGGGGCAGCTAGGTGGAGCAGTGGATAAAGCACCAGCCCTGGATTCAGGAGTACCTGAGTTCAAATCCGGCCTCAAACACTTTACACTTACTAGCTGTGTGACCCTGGGCAAGTCACTTAACCCTCATTGCCCCGCAAAAAAAAAAAAAAAAAAAAAAAAAAAGAACTTTTGAACCACCTCATTTTATAGTTGGGACAAAGGAGGCCTTCTTCAAGTAACTTCTCCAGGGTCACACAGGTAACAAATGACACCTCTGGGAATGAAGCCCAATGCATCAATATTTACAACCTATTACTTTTTGACTAAGATTATTTTTATAGATGAAAATTATGCCATATCCCAAATCCATTAGGTCACATAGCTAGTTCTTTGTATCCCCAGCACCTAGCTCAGTACTTGGCTGATTAATAAATGTTTATTCATTGGTTTATCTTAGTTGCATGCCCAAGGAAAACACCATACCTCTCAATTGTTTTTATCATATCAAACAATAGATGCCTCAGTCTCCTTCAGCAAAATGTCAGCAGGTACTACTACTTTTTTTTCTTCTTGGCAAGACCCTTACTAGAGGATTCTCATCTAACCATACCTGTGATTGTACAGCATCACTCCATATAAAAACTAACAGCTTTTACTTCATATTATATAGCTCTCTTCTGAAAGAGCTTTATATATTAGTTGCATGGTCCTTTTTTCCTTTCTCTGCTGTGGGACTTGTTCCACCCTACATCTTCCTGAAACAGGTTGAGATTCTCTCTGCCTTTTCAGCTCCAATAGCTTTTTTGTTTTGACAGTGAAGTCCTCTTTCCACTGTTTTTTTTTCTTTTTTTTTGTTTTTTTGGTTGTTGTTGTTGTTGTTGTTTTTTTGCGGGGCAGTGAGGGTTAAGTGACTTGCCCAGGGTCACACAGCTAGTAAGTGTCAAGTGTCTGAGGCCGGATTTGAACTCAGGTCCTCCTGACTCCAGGGCCAGTGCTTTATCCACTGTGCCACCTAGCTGCCTCTCCTTCTACTGTTTTTAAAGAATATTTCATATTCCCTCATAATATATGGAATAAAGAGCCATTCCTCAAGCCCTTTGTCTTAATTTATAGAAGAGAGAGAATAGCTTGTACTTTGAAAGCAGATAGTAGTCACTTGGTCCTAGAAGAAACACATGCCTTATATACTATCCAAATCCTTGCTTTCCATACTCAGTCTGTATTTCCTTCTGATAAATCCCTGAAGAAGTGCTGAAGAGCCTTCACAACTCTTCAGTATCTCCCTCATTAACACTTCAACAGACACACTCAACTTCTCTTCCTTCTTCCATTAACTTTTTACCTTTTCTTACCAAATATTTTGTCTCCCCTTTATTCCTCCATCTTGACCCCTTCTCCTCCTCTTCATGTCTTTTGATCATCTATCAATTGGGGAATTTTAACAAATTTTAACAAATTTGACTGAGTTCTCTATGTGTTTGAGAACTGAGGCCTATAAGACAAACTTGCTTTAAATTTTTTTTCACAGTTACTATTGCTAATTCTATTACCATCCATCCTCTTCCCTCCTCTTGATATTTACTCTATTTTCTATCTTCTTTCACCCTGTTAAGGGCTAAAATTCTAGCTAAACTGTCTAAAATATCTAATGAGTGGTTGCCAATAAATTATAAGCTTTAGCAAGAGTTAGACTTTTAAGCATTTATTAAGGAGAATAAGAATTTGATAAAGAGAGAGAGAAAGGCCTAGATTCCTCTATCTATTAAAGGGAGAGCACATTTCTAGCTCCACTCTCCACCAGAGTCTCAGGAAAGAGCCCGAGAGCGAGCGCCAGTCTCTTCCTTCCTCCTCCCACTAGCCCGCGTCACTTCCTGATGCCAAAGAGAAGACTCCTGGTCTTGCCCTCAAAGACCTTTGCTTCATGGGAGGAACTCTTCTACAGTAAGTCTCTAGCAGGTGACGTTATTCCAATCGTTACACACCCAATACCTCCTCAAAAGTGTTTTGCTTCTGATTGTCCCCTAACCAATCTGCTCTCCCTTCCTTTACCCCTCCCCACTTATCCCCTTCCCTTCCCACTTTCCCAAAGGGCAAGATATATTACTATACTTAATTGAGGTTGTATGTTATTCCCTCTTTGAGCCAGTTCTGATAAGAGTAAGGCTCACTCACTCCCCTGTACCTCCCCCATCTTCCTCTCCATTCCATAAGCTTTTTCTTGTTTCTTTTATGTGGGATACTTTGCTCCATTACACCTTCGAGAAGGACCCTTTGAAACCAAATCATGGAAATCAAATATTTCAAGAATCTATGATTTTGTTGGTATTTGAGCCCCTTCCACTTCCACAGATCACAACCTCTCTGTGACTTGACAGATAAATTTCCAGAAATGCTATGGCCAAGAAATTTATCACCCTACTGGGGGCTCAAACTTAAAACCTTTCTATCTTGATAGGACTTGCTAGAGCTTATGCTCCAATATCATTGCCCCTACCAAACCACTATGAAACAGCAGAAAAGAATTTTAGTGAGGGTAGTAAAAGCAGAATGAAATAAGTAATTCTATGAGAACAAACACCACACACACATACATGCACACACACACAACACATGAATAGGCAAAAGTTAATGGAAGAAGGAAGAAAAGTTGAGTGTGTCTGTTGAAGTGTTAATGAGGGAGATACTGAAGAGTTGTGAAGGCTCCTTCAGCACTTCTTCAGGGATTTATCAGGAGGAAATATAGACTGAGTATGGAAAGCAAGGATTTGGATAGTATATAAGGTATGCGTTTCTTCCAGAACCAAGTGACTACTATC
Organism: Dromiciops gliroides; assembly: GCF_019393635.1. NCBI lineage: Eukaryota > Metazoa > Chordata > Mammalia > Microbiotheria > Microbiotheriidae > Dromiciops > Dromiciops gliroides. The sequence continues at coordinate 148,833,600 of NC_057863.1, forward strand.
TACTTTCAAAGTACAAACTATTCTCTCTCTTATAAATGAAGGCAAAGGGCTTGAGGAATGCCTCTTTATTCCATATGTTATGAGGGAATATGAAATATTCTTTAAAAACAGTGGAAGGAGGACTTCATTGTCAAAACAAAAAAGCTATTGGAGCTGAAAAGGCAGAGAGAATCTCAACCTGTTTCAGGAGGATGTAGGGTGGAACAAGTCCCATAGCAGAGAAAGGAAAAAAGTGACCATGTAAAAATGACCATATAAAAGGCTCTTTCAGAAGAGAAGAGCGCTATATAATATGAAGTAAAAGCTGTTAGTTTTTATAAGGAATGATGCTGTGCAATCACGGGTGTGATTAGATGAGAATCATCTAGTAAGGGTCTTGCCAAGAAGAAAAAAAAAAGTAATAGTACCTGCTAACATTTTGTTGACTGAGACATCTATTGTTTGATCTGATAAAATCAATCCAGAGGTATGGTGTTTTCCTTGGGCATGCACTTAAGATAAAACAATGAATAAACATTTATTAATCAGCCAGGTACTGAGGTAGGTGCTGGGGATACAAAGATGAAAATGAAATAATCCATCTGTGGAAACTTATTTTGATTTGGGGACCCTGCCTTTGGGCTGAGATTAAAAAGCCTTAGGCCCTCCAGGTTTTTTCTGTGTTAGTGGCTGGTGCCCCTCCCCCTCCACTTCAGATGAGCCAAAAAAGCCCCATGGGCTTTTCAGGATGCCAGGTCAGAAGGCTGGGGGGAAAAAAAAAAGAAGCTCCAGCTCCCTACGCCCTGAGGGGAGCTGCCCAGGAGATCCCAGGCTTGTCCTGTCAGGCCCTAGCATAGCTTGCGCAGAGGTCCCAGGTGTGCAACAGGGGGCACGGGCCCCTCGAGACCCACTGGGCACAGCTCTAGTGTGGCTGGCAGATTAGTTTGGCATGTGCTGGGGTGCA